>NC_090929.1:1669502127-1670104199 GCF_040938575.1 Ambystoma mexicanum | reverse complement strand
CTCTAGAGCGTTTTTGCTCCAGTATCCTGTGAGTAATTGAAATCCCTCTTGTCCTCTTTCTATTACCACTGCTGCCTGCTTCAAAATACCCAGCAAGCCGCGGTGCGGCCGGGGAGTCTGCTGCAGAGTCTTTTGGTCTGTGTCTGGGAGAGACTCTAGAGCGTTTTTGCTCCAGTATCCTGTGAGGAATTGAATTCCCTCTTGTCCTCTTTCTATTACCACTACTGCCTGCTTCAAAATACCCAGCAAGCCGGGTAGCGGCCGCGGAGTCTGCTGCAGAGTCTTTTGGTCTGTGTCTGGGAGAGACTCTACAGCGTTTTTGCTCCAGTATCCTGTGAGGAATTGAAATCCCACTTGTCCTCTTTCTCCTACCACTACTGCCTGCTTCAAAATTCCCAGCAAGCCGCGGAGCGGCTGCAGAGTCTGCTGCTGAGTCTTTTGGTCTGTGTCTGGGAGAGACTCTACAGCGTTTTTGCTCCAGTATCCTGTGAGGAATTGAAATCCCTCTTGTCCTCTTTCTATTACCACTACTGCCTGCTTCAAAATACCCAGCAAGCCGCAGAGCGGCCGCGGAGTCTGCTGCAGAGTCTTTTGGTCTGTGTCTGGGAGAGACTCTACAGCTTTTTTGCTCCATTATCCTGTGAGGAATTGAAATCCCTCTTGTCCTCTTTCTATTACCACTACTGCCTGCTTCAAAATACCCAGCAAGCCGCGGAGCGGCCGCGGAGTCTGCTGTAGAGTCTTTTGGTCTGTGTCTGGGAGAGACTCTACAGCGTTTTTGCTCCAGTATCCTGTGAGGAATTGAAATCCCTCTTGTCCTCTTTCTATTACCACTACTGCCTGCTTCAAAATACCCAGCAAGCCGCGGAGCGGCCGCGGAGTCTGCTGCAGAGTCTTTTGGTCTGTGTCTGGGAGAGACTCTACAGCGTTTTTGCTCCAGTATCCTGTGAGTAATTGAAATCCCTCTTGTCCTCTTTCTATTACCACTGCTGCCTGCTTCAAAATACCCAGCAAGCCGCGGTGCGGCCGCGGAGTCTGCTGCAGAGTCTTTTGGTCTGTGTCTGGGAGAGACTCTAGAGCGTTTTTGCTCCAGTATCCTGTGAGGAATTGAAATCCCTCTTGTCCTCTTTCTATTACCACTACTGCCTGCTTCAAAATACCCAGCAAGCCGGGGAGCGGCCGCAGAGTCTGCTGCAGAGTCTTTTGGTCTGTGTCTGGGAGAGACTCTACAGCGTTTTTGCTCCAGTATCCTGTGAGGAATTGAAATCCCTCTTGTACTCTTTCTAATACCACTACTGCCTGCTTCAAAATACCCAGCAAGCCACGGAGCGGCCACAGAGTCTGCTGCAGAGTCTTTTGGTCTGTGTCTGGGAGAGACTCTACAGCGTTTTTGCTCCAGTATCCTGTGAGGAATTGAAATCCCTCTTGTCCTCTTTCTATTACCACTACTGCCTGCTTTAAAATACCCAGCAAGCCAGGGAGCGGCCGCGGAGTCTGCTGCAGAGTCTTTTGGTCTGTGTCTGGGAGAGACTCTACAGCATTTTTGCTCCAGTATCCTGTGAGGAATTGAAATCCCTCTTGTACTCTTTCTATTACCACTACTGCCTGCTTCAAAATACCCAGCAAGCCGCGGACCGGCCACGGAGTCTGCTGCAGAGTCTTTTGGTCTGTGTCTGGGAGAGACTCTACAGCGTTTTTGCTCCAGTATCCTGTGAGGAATTGAAATCCCTCTTGTCCTCTTTCTATTACCACTACTGCCTGCTTCAAAATACCCAGCAAGCCGCGTAGCGGGCGCAGAGTCTGCTGCACTGCTGCAGAGTCTTTTGGTCTGTGTCTGGGAGAGACTCTACAGCTTTTTTGCTCCATTATCCTGTGAGGAATTGAAATTCCTCTTGTCCTCTTTCTATTACCACTACTGCCTGCTTCAAAATACCCAGCAAGCCGCGGAGCGGCCGCGGAGTCTGCTGCAGAGTCTTTTGGTCTGTGTCTGGGAGAGACTCTACAGCGTTTTTGCTCCAGTATCCTGTGAGAAATTGAAATCCATCTTGTCCTCTTTCTATTACCACTACTGCCTGCTTCAAAATCCCCAGCAAGCCGCGGAGCGGCCGCGGAGTCTGCTGCAGAGTCTTTTGGTCTGTGTCTGGGAGAGACTCTACAGCGTTTTTGCTCCAGTATCCTGTGAGGAATTGAAATCCCTCTTGTCCTCTTTCTATTACCACTACTGCCTGCTTCAAAATACCCAGCAAGCCGCGGAGCGGCCGCAGAATCTGCTGCAGAGTCTTTTGGTCTGCGTCTGGGAGAGACTCTACAGCGTTTTTGCTCCAGTATCCTGTGAGGCATTGAAATCCCTCTTGTCTTCTTTCTATTACCACTACTGCCTGCTTCAAAATACCCAGCAAGCCGCGGAGCGGCCGCGGAGTCTGCTGCAGAGTCTTTTGGTCTGTGTCTGGGAGAGACTCTACAGCGTTTTTGCTTCAGTATCCTGTGAGAAATTGAAATCCCTCTTGTCATCTTTCTATTACCACTACTGCCTAATTCAAAATACCCAGCAAGCCGCGGAGCGGCCGCAGAGTCTGCTGCAGAGTCTTTTGGTCTGTGTCTGGGAGAGACTCTACAGCGTTTTTGCTCCAGTATCCTGTGAGGAATTGAAATCCCTCTTGTCCTCTTTCTATTACCACTACTGCCTGCTTCAAAATACCCAGCAGCCGCGGAGCGGCCACGGAGTCTGTTGCAGAGTCTTTTGGTCTGTGTCTGGGAGAGACTCTACAGCGTTTTTGCTCCAGTATCCTGTGAGGAATTGAAATCCCTCTTGTCCTCTTTGGTGATTCACCTTTTCTCACCCAACTGGTAAAGAGACCCTGTATTTGAAAACAACAGAAGCATAGATAAGCACACAGATTTTATTAGTATCATTCGCGAATGGGCTGACTTCGTCTTGTTCACAAGTTGCAAGCAAGAGAAGAAGCAGCACCTTCCTCTTTTACAGGCTTCCTTATATACAGATTTGGGTTCATTGTATCCTATGTACATCGCGTTTGTCACATACACTAAAAGCCAGCTCCAACCGGTTTTCCCCAGTTTTGCTATTGTAAGTTGCTGGTTTCCTGTTATTGTAGCAATATTCGTGCCAATGTCATATTACTCACTTTCCTCCCCATCTTTGTGGTCACATTGACAGTTTTCCGTTTGCAAATGGATTAACAAATATGAGCTGATATTTGCAGTTGAAAGAAAGGTCAGTAGAGCAAAGCATTCTCCCTTCATTTCCATATATGGTATTGTAGTGAGTGCTAGAGCAATTGACAAGCAGTAAATTCATCAGATATGTGTTCGTAGGCCACGAGCATCTAGTGCACGGAATACCTGGACCACCATCTTTCTATTACCACTACTGCCTGCTTCAAAATTCCCAGCAAGCCGCGGAGCGGCCGCGGTGTCTGCTGCTGAGTCTTTTGGTCTGTGTCTGGGAGAGACTCTACAGCGTTTTTGCTCCAGTATCCTGTGAGGAATTGAAATCCCTCTTGTCCTCTTTCTATTACCACTACTGCCTGCTTCAAAATATCCAGCAAGCCGCGGAGCGGCCGCGGAGTCTGCTGCAAAGTCTTTTGGTCTGCGTCTGGGAGAGACTCTACAGCGTTTTTGCTCCAGTATCCTGTGAGGCATTGAAATCCCTCTTGTCCTCTTTCTATTACCACTACTGCCTGCTTCAAAATACCAAGCAAGCCGCGGAGCGGCCGCGGAGTCTGCTGCAGAGTCTTTTGGTCTGTGTCTGGGAGAGACTCTACAGCGTTTTTGCTTCAGTATCCTGTGAGAAATTGAAATCCCTCTTGTCATCTTTCTATTACCACTACTGCCTAATTCAAAATACCCAGCAAGCCGCGGAGCGGCCGCGGAGTCTGCTGCAGAGTCTTTTGGTCTGTGTCTGGGAGAGACTATACAATGTTTTTGCTCCATTATCCTGTGAGGAATTGAAATCCCTCTTGTCCTCTTTCTATTACCACTACTGCCTGCTTCAAAATACCCAACAAGCCGCGGAGTGGCCACGGAGTCTGCTGCAGAGTCTTTTGGTCTGTGTCTGGGAGAGACTCTACAGCGTTTTTGCTCCAGTATCCTGTGAGGAATTGAAATCCCTCTTGTCCTCTTTCTATTACCACTGCTGCCTGCTTCAAAATACTCAGCAAGCCGTGGAGCAGCCGCGGAGTCTGCTGCAGAGTCTTTTGGTCTGTGTCTGGGAGAGACTCTACAGCGTTTTTGCACCAGTACCATGTGAGGAATTGAAATCCCTCTTGTCCTCTTTCTATTACCACTACTGCCTGCTTCAAAATACCCAGCAAGCCGCGGAGCGGCCGCAGAGTCTGCTGCAGAGTCTTTTGGTCTGTGTCTGGGAGAGACTCTACAGCGTTTTTGCTCCAGTATCCTGTGAGGAATTGAAATCCCTCTTGTCCTCTTTCTCTTACCACTACTGCCTGCTTCAAAATTCCCAGCAAGCCGCGGAGCGGCTGCAGAGTCTGCTGTAGAGTCTTTGGTCTGTGTCTGGGAGAGACTCTACAGCTTTTTTGCTCCAGTATGCTGTGAGGAATTGAAATCCCTCTTGTCCTCTTTCTATTACCACTACTGCCTGCTTCAAAATATCCAGCAAGCCGCGGAGCGGTCGCGGAGTCTGCTGCAGAGTCTTTTGGTCTGTGTCTGGGAGAGACTCTACAGCGTTTTTGCTCCAGTATCCTGTGAGTAATTGAAATCCCTCTTGTCCTCTTTCTATTACCACTACTGCCTGCTTCAAAATACCCAGCAAGCCGGGGAGCGGCCGCGGAGTCTGCTGCAGAGTCTTTTGGTCTGTGTCTGGGAGAGACTCTACAGCGTTTTTGCTCCAGTATCCTGTGAGGAATTGAAATCCCTCTTGTACTATTTCTAATACCACTACTGCCTGCTTCAAAATACCCAGCAAGCCGCGGAGCGGCCACAGAGTCTGCTGCAGAGTCTTTTGGTCTGTGTCTGGGAGAGACTCTACAGCGTTTTTGCTCCAGTATCCTGTGAGGAATTGAAATCCCTCTTGTCCTCTTTCTATTACCACTACTGCCTGCTTCAAAATACCCAGCAAGCCGCGTAGCGGGCGCAGAGTCTGCTGCAGAGTCTTTTGGTCTGTGTCTGGGAGAGACTCTACAGCTTTTTTGCTCCATTATCCTGTGAGGAATTGAAATTCCTCTTGTCCTCTTTCTATTACCACTACTGCCTGCTTCAAAATACCCAGCAAGCCGCGGAGCGGCCGCGGAGTCTGCTGCAGAGTCTTTTGGTCTGTGTCTGGGAGAGACTCTACAGCGTTTTTGCTCCAGTATCCTGTGAGGAATTGAAATCCCTCTTGTCCTCTTTCTATTACCACTACTGCCTGCTTCAAAATCCCCAGCAAGCCGCGGAGCGGCCGCGGAGTCTGCTGCAGAGTCTTTTGGTCTGTGTCTGGGAGAGACTCTACAGCGTTTTTGCTCCAGTATCCTGTGAGGAATTGAAATCCCTCTTGTCCTCTTTCTATTACCACTACTGCCTGCTTCAAAATACCCAGCAAGCCGCGGAGCGGCCGCAGAGTCTGCTGCAGAGTCTTTTGGTCTGCGTCTGGGAGAGACTCTACAGCGTTTTTGCTCCAGTATCCTGTGAGGCATTGAAATCCCACTTGTCTTCTTTCTATTACCACTACTGCCTGCTTCAAAATACCCAGCAAGCCGCGGAGCGGCCGCGGAGTCTGCTGCAGAGTCTTTTGGTCTGTGTCTGGGAGAGACTCTACAGCGTTTTTGCTTCAGTATCCTGTGAGAAATTGAAATCCCTCTTGTCATCTTTCTATTACCACTACTGCCTAATTCAAAATACCCAGCAAGCCGCGGCGCGGCCGCAGAGTCTGCTGCAGAGTCTTTTGGTCTGTGTCTGGGAGAGACTCTACAGCGTTTTTGCTCCAGTATCCTGTGAGGAATTGAAATCCCTCTTGTCCTCTTTCTATTACCACTACTGCCTGCTTCAAAATACCTAGCAGCCGCGGAGCGGCCACGGAGTCTGTTGCAGAGTCTTTTGGTCTGTGTCTGGGAGAGACTCTACAGCGTTTTTGCTCCAGTATCCTGTGAGGAATTGAAATCCCTCTTGTCCTCTTTGGTGATTCACCTTTTCTCACCCAACTGGTAAAGAGACCCTGTATTTGAAAACAACAGAAGCATAGATAAGCACACAGATTTTATTTGTATCATTCGCGAATGGGCTGACTTCGTCTTGTTCACAAGTTGCAAGCAAGAGAAGAAGCAGCACCTTCCTCTTTTACAGGCTTCCTTATATACAGATTTGGGTTCATTGTATCCTATGTACATCGCGTTTGTCACATACACTAAAAGCCAGCTCTAACCGGTTTTCCCCAGTTTTGCTATTATAAGTTGCTGGTTTCCTGTTATTGTAGCAATATTCGTGCCAATGTCATATTACTCACTTTCCTCCCCATCTTTGTGGTCACATTGACAGTTTTCCATTTGCAAATGGATTAACAAATATGAGCTGTTATTTGCAGTTGAAAGAAAGGTCAGTAGAGCAAAGCATTCTCCCTTCATTTCCATATATGGTATTGTAGTGAGTGCTAGAGCAATTGACAAGCAGTAAATTCATCAGATATGTGTTCGTAGGCCACGAGCATCTAGTGCACGGAATACCTGGACCACCATCTTTCTATTACCACTACTGCCTGGTTCAAAATTCCCAGCAAGCCGCGGAGCGGCCGCGGTGTCTGCTGCTGAGTCTTTTGGTCTGTGTCTGGGAGAGACTCTACAGCGTTTTTGCTCCAGTATCCTGTGAGGAATTGAAATCCCTCTTGTCCTCTTTCTATTACCACTACTGCCTGCTTCAAAATATCCAGCAAGCCGCGGAGCGGCCGCGGAGTCTGCTGCAAAGTCTTTTGGTCTGCGTCTGGGAGAGACTCTACAGCGTTTTTGCTCCAGTATCCTGTGAGGCATTGAAATCCCTCTTGTCCTCTTTCTATTACCACTACTGCCTGCTTCAAAATACCAAGCAAGCCGCGGAGCGGCCGCGGAGTCTGCTGCAGAGTCTTTTGGTCTGTGTCTGGGAGAGACTCTACAGCGTTTTTGCTTCAGTATCCTGTGAGAAATTGAAATCCCTCTTGTCATCTTTCTATTACCACTACTGCCTAATTCAAAATACCCAGCAAGCCGCGGAGCGGCCGCGGAGTCTGCTGCAGAGTCTTTTGGTCTGTGTCTGGGAGAGACTATACAACGTTTTTGCTCCAGTGTCCTGTGAGGAATTGAAATCCCTCTTGTCCTCTTTCTATTACCACTACTGCCTGCTTCAAAATACCCAACAAGCCGCGGAGTGGCCACGGAGTCTGCTGCAGAGTCTTTTGGTCTGTGTCTGGGAGAGACTCTACAGCGTTTTTGCTCCAGTATCCTGTGAGGAATTGAAATCCCTCTTGTCCTCTTTCTATTACCACTGCTGCCTGCTTCAAAATACTCAGCAAGCCGTGGAGCAGCCGCGGAGTCTGCTGCAGAGTCTTTTGGTCTGTGTCTGGGAGACACTCTACAGCGTTTTTGCACCAGTACCATGTGAGGAATTGAAATCCCTCTTGTCCTCTTTCTATTACCACTACTGCCTGCTTCAAAATACCCAGCAAGCCGCGGAGCGGCCGCAGAGTCTGCTGCAGAGTCTTTTGGTCTGTGTCTGGGAGAGACTCTACAGCGTTTTTGCTCCAGTATCCTGTGAGGAATTGAAATCCCTCTTGTCCTCTTTCTCTTACCACTACTGCCTGCTTCAAAATTCCCAGCAAGCCGCGGAGCGGCCGCAGAGTCTGCTGTAGAGTCTTTGGTCTGTGTCTGGGAGAGACTCTACAGCATTTTTGCTCCAGTATCCTGTGAGGAATTGAAATCCCTCTTGTCCTCTTTCTATTACCACTACTGCCTGCTTCAAAATACCCAGCAGGCCACGGAGCGGCCGTGGAGTCTGCTGCAGAGTCTTTTGGTCAGTGTCTGGGAGAGACTCTACAGCTTTTTTGCTCCATTATCCTGTGAGGAATTAAAATCCCTCTTGTCCTCTTTCTATTACCACTACTGCCTGCTTCAAAATACCCAGCAAGCCGCGGAGCGGCCGCAGAGTCTGCTGCAGAGTCTTTTGGTCTGTGTCTGGGAGAGACTCTACAGCGTTTTTGCTCCAGTATCCTGTGAGGAATTGAAATCCCTCTTGTCCTCTTTCTATTACCACTACTGCCTGCTTCAAAATACCCAGCAAGCCGCGGAGCGGCCGCGGAGTCTGCTGCAGAGTCTTTTGGTCTGTGTCTGGGAGAGACTCTACAACGTTTTTGCTCCAGTATCCTGTGAGGAATTGAAATCCCTCTTGTCCTCTTTCTATTACCACTACTGCCTGCTTCAAAATACCCAGCAAGCCGCGTAGCGGCCGCGGAGTCTGCTGCAGAGTCTTTTGGTCTGTGTCTGGGAGAGACTCTACAGCGTTTTTGCTCCAGTATCCAGTGAGGAATTGAAATACCTCTTGTCCTCTTTCTATTGCCACTACTGCCTGCTTCAAAATTCGCAGCAAGCCGCGGAACGGCCGCGGAGTCTGCTGCTGATTCTTTTGGTCTGTGTCTGGGAGAGACTCTACAGCGTTTTTGCTCCAGTATCCTGTGAGGAATTGAAATCCCTCTTGTCCCCTTTCTATTACCACTACTGCCTGCTTCAAAATACCCAGCAAGCCGCGGAGCGGCCGCAGAGGCTGCTGCAGAGTCTTTTGGTCTGTGTCTGGGAGAGACTCTACGGCGTTTTTGCTCCAGTATCCTGTGAGGAATTGAAATCCCTCTTGTCTTCTTTCTATTACCACTACTGCCTGCTTCAAAATACCCAGCAAGCCGCGTAGCGGGCGCGGAGTCTGCTGCAGAGTCTTTTGGTCTGTGTCTGGGAGAGACTCTACAGCGTTTTTGCTCGAGTATCCTGTGAGGAATTGAAATCCCTCTTGTCCTCTTTCTATTACCACTACTGCCTGCTTCAAAATAACCAGCAAGCCGCGGAGCGGCATCGGAGTCTGCTGCAGAGTCTTTTGGTCTGTGTCTGGGAGAGACTCTACAGCGTTTTTGCTCCAGTATCCTGTGAGGAATTGAAATCCCTCTTGTCCTCCTTCTATTACCACTACTGCCTGCTTCAAAATTCCCAGCAAGACGCGGAGCGGCCGCGGAGTCTGCTGCTGAGTCTTTTGGTCTGTGTATGGGAGAGACTCTACAGCGTGTTTGCTCCAGTATCCTGTGAGGAATTGAAATCCCTCTTGTCCTCTTTCTATTACCACTACTGCCTGCTTCAAAATAACCAGCAAGCCGCGGAGCGGCCGCGGAGTCTGCTGCAGAGTCTTTTGGTCTGTGTCTGGGAGAGACTCTACAGCGTTTTTGCTCCAGTATCCTGTGAGGAATTGAAATCCCTCTTGTCCTCCTTCTATTACCACTACTGCCTGCTTCAAAATTCCCAGCAAGCCGCGGAGCGGCCGCGGAGTCTGCTGCTGAGTCTTTTGGTCTGTGTCTGGGAGAGACTCTACAGCGTTTTTGCTCCAGTATCCTGTGAGGAATTGAAATCCCTCTTGTCCACTTTCTATTACCACTACTGCCTGCTTCAAAATACCCAGCAAGCCGCGGAGCGGCCGCAGAGTCTGCTGCAGAGTCTTTTGGTCTGTGTCTGGGAGAGACTCTACAGCGTTTTTGCTCCAGTATCCTGTGAGGAATTGAAATCCCTCTTGTCCTCTTTCTATTACCACTGCTGCCTGCTTCAAAATACTCAGCAAGCCGTGGAGCGGCCACGGAGTCTGCTGCAGAGTCTTTTGGTCTGTGTCTGGGAGAGACTCTACAGCGTTTTTGCTCCAGTATCTGTGAGGAATTGAAATCCCTCTTGTACTCTTTCTATTACCACTACTGCCTGCTTCAAAATAACCAGCAAGCCGCGGAGCGGCCGCGGAGTCTGCTGCAGAGTCTTTTGGTCTGTGTCTGGGAGTGACTCTACAGCGTTTTTGCTCCAGTATCCTGTGAGGAATTGAAATCCCTCTTGTCCTCTTTCTCTTACCACTACTGCCTGCTTCAAAATTCCCAGCAAGCCGCGGAGCGGCCGCAGAGTCTGCTGGAGAGTCTTTTGGTCTGTGTCTGGGAGAGACTCTACAGCTTTTTTGCTCCAGTATCCTGTGAGGAATTGAAATCCCTCTTGTCCTCTTTCTATTACCACTACTGCCTGCTTCAAAATACCCAGCAAGCCACGGAGTGGCCGCGGAGTCTGCTGCAGAGTCTTTTGGTCTGTGTCTGGGAGAGACTCTACAGCTTTTTTGCTCCATTATCCTGTGAGGAATTGAAATCCCTCTTGTCCTCTTTCTATTACCACTACTGCCTGCTTCAAAATACCCAGCAAGCCGCGGAGCGGCCGCGGAGTCTGCTGCAGAGTCTTTTGGTCTGTGTCTGGGAGAGACTCTACAGCGTTTTTGCTCCAGTATCCTGTGAGGAATTGAAATCCCTCTTGTCCTCTTTTTATTACCCCTACTGCCTGCTTCAAAATACCTAGCAAGCCGCGGAGCGGCCGCAGAGTCTGCTGCAGAGTCTTTTGGTCTGTGTCTGGGAGAGACTCTACAGCGTTTTTGCTCCAGTATCCTGTGAGGAATTGAAATCCCTCTTGTCCTCTTTCTATTACCACTACTGTCTGCTTCAAAATACCCAGCAAGCCGGATAGCGGCCGCGGAGTCTGCTGCAGAGTCTTTTGGTCTGTGTCTGGGAGAGACTCTGCAGCATTTTTGCTCCAGTATCCTGTGAGGAATTGAAATCCCTCTTGTCCTCTTTCTATTACCACTACTGCCTGCTTCAAAATTCGCAGCAAGCTGCGGAGCAGCCGCGGAGTCTGCTGCTGAGTCTTTTGGTCTGTGTCTGGGAGAGACTCTACAGCGTTTTTGCTTCAGTATCCTGTGAGGAATTGAAATCCCTCTTGTCCTCCTTCTATTACCACTACTGCCTGCTTCAAAATTCCCAGCAAGCCGCGGAGCGGCCGCAGAGTCTGCTGCTGAGTCTTTTGGTCTGTGTCTGGGAGAGACTCTACAGCGTTTTTGCTCCAGTATCCTGTGAGGAATTGAAATCCCTCTTGTCCTCTTTCTATTACCGCTACTGCCTGCTTCAAAATAACCAGCAAGCCACGCAGCGGCCGCGTAGTCTGCTTCAGAGTCTTTTGGTCTGTGTCTGAGAGAGACTGTACAGCGTTTTTGCTCCAGTATCCTGTGAGGAATTGAAATCCCTCTTGTCCTCTTTCTATTACCACTACTGCCTGCTTCAAAATACCCAGCAAGCCGCGGAGTGGCCGCGGAGTCTGCTGCAGAGTCTTTTGGTCTGTGTCTGGGAGAGACTACAGCGGTTTTGCTCCAGTATCCAGTGAGGAATTGAAATACCTCTTGTCCTCTTTCTATTACCACTAGTGCCTGCTTCAAAATACCCAGAAAGCCGCGGAGCGGCCGCAGAGTCTGCTGCAGAGTCTTTTGGTCTGTGTCTGGGAGAGACTCTACATCGTTTGTGCTCCAGTATCCTGTGAGGATTTGAAATCCCTCTTGTCCTCTTTCTATTACCACTACTGCCTGCTTCAAAATAACCAGCAAGCCGCAGAGCGGCCGTGGAGTCTGCTGCAGAGTCTTTTGGTCTGTGTCTGGGAGAGACTCTACAGCGTTTTTGCTCCATTATCCTGTGAGGAATTGAAATTCCTCTTATCCTCTTTCTATTACCACTACGGCCTGCTTCAAAATACCCAGCAAGCCGCGGAGCGGCCGCGGAGTCTGCTGCAGAGTCTTTTGGTCTGTGTCTGGGAGAGACTCTACAGCGTTTTTGCTCCAGTATCCTGTGAGGAATTGAAATCCCTCTTGTCCTCTTTCTATTACCACTACTGCCTGCTTCAAAATACCCAGCAAGCCGCGGAGCGGCCGCAGAGTCTGCTGCAGAGTCTTTTGGTCTGTGTCTGGGAGAGACTCTACAGCGTTTTTGCTCCAGTATCCTGTAAGGAATTGAAATCCCTCTTGTCCTCTTTCTATTACCACTACTGCCTGCTTCAAAATACCCAGCAAGCCGCGTAGAGGCGCGGAGTCTGCTGCAGAGTCTTTTGGTCTGTGTCTGGGAGAGACTCTACAGCATTGTTGCTCCAGTATACTGTGAGGAATTGAAATCCCTCTTGTCCTCTTTCTATTACCACTACTGCCTGCTTCAAAATACCCAGCAAGCCGCGGAGCGGCTGCAGAGTCTGCTGCAGAGTCTTTTGGTCTGTGTCTGGGAGAGACTCTACAGCGTTTTTGCTCCAGTATCTTGTGAGGAATTGAAATCCCTCTTGTCCTCTTTCTATTACCACTACTGCCTGCTTCAAAATACACAGCAAGCCGCAGAGCGGCCGCGGAGTCTGCTGCAGAGACTTTTGGTCTGTGTCTGGGAGAGACTCTGCAGCATTTTTGCTCAAGTATCCTGTGAGGAATTGAAATCCCTCTTATCCTCTTTCTATTACCACTACTGCCTGCTTCAAAATACCCAGCAAGCCGAGGAGCGGCCGCAGAGTCTGCTGCAGAGTCTTTTGGTCTGTGTCTGGGAGAGACTCTACAGCGTTTTTGCTCCAGTATCCTGTGAGGAATTGAAATCCCTCTTGTCCTCTTTCTATTACCACTACTGCCTGCTTCAAAATACCCAGCAAGCCGCGTAGAGGCGCGGAGTCTGCTGCAGAGTCTTTTGGTCTGTGTCTGGGAGAGACTCTACAGCATTGTTGCTCCAGTATCCTGTGAGGAATTGAAATCCCTCTTGTCCTCTTTCTATTACCACTACTGCCTGCTTCAAAATACCCAGCAAGCCGCAGAGCAGCCGCGGAGTCTGCTGCAGAGTCTTTTGGTCTTTGTCTGGGAGAGACTCTACAGCGTTTTTGCTCCAGTATCCTGTGAGGAATTGAAATCCCTCTTGTCCTCTTTCTATTACCACTACTGCCTGCTTCAAAATACCCAGCAAGCTGCGGAGCGGCCGCGGAGTCTGCTGCAGAGTCTTTTGGTCTGTGTCTGGGAGATACTCTACAGCGTTTTTGCTCCAGTATCCTGTGAGGAATTGAAATCCCTCTTGTCCTCTTTCTATTACCACTACTGCCTGCTTCAAAATTTCCAGCAAGCCGCGGAGCGGCCGCGGAGTCTGCTGTAGAGTCTTTTGGTCTGTGTCTGGGAGAGACTCTACAGCGTTTTTGCTCCAGTATCCTGTGAGGAATTGAAATCCCTCTTGTCCTCTTTCTATTACCACTACTGCCTGCTTCAAAATACCCAGCAAGCCGCGTAGAGGCGCGGAGTCTGCTGCAGAGTCTTTTGGTCTGTGTCTGGGAGAGACTCTACAGCATTGTTGCTCCAGTATACTGTGAGGAATTGAAATCCCTCTTGTCCTCTTTCTATTACCACTACTGCCTGCTTCAAAATACCCAGCAAGCCGCGGAGCGGCTGCAGAGTCTGCTGCAGAGTCTTTTGGTCTGTGTCTGGGAGAGACTCTACAGCGTTTTTGCTCCAGTATCTTGTGAGGAATTGAAATCCCTCTTGTCCTCTTTCTATTACCACTACTGCCTGCTTCAAAATACACAGCAAGCCGCAGAGCGGCCGCGGAGTCTGCTGCAGAGACTTTTGGTCTGTGTCTGGGAGAGACTCTGCAGCATTTTTGCTCAAGTATCCTGTGAGGAATTGAAATCCCTCTTATCCTCTTTCTATTACCACTACTGCCTGCTTCAAAATACCCAGCAAGCCGAGGAGCGGCCGCAGAGTCTGCTGCAGAGTCTTTTGGTCTGTGTCTGGGAGAGACTCTACAGCGTTTTTGCTCCAGTATCCTGTGAGGAATTGAAATCCCTCTTGTCCTCTTTCTATTACCACTACTGCCTGCTTCAAAATACCCAGCAAGCCGCGTAGAGGCGCGGAGTCTGCTGCAGAGTCTTTTGGTCTGTGTCTGGGAGAGACTCTACAGCATTGTTGCTCCAGTATCCTGTGAGGAATTGAAATCCCTCTTGTCCTCTTTCTATTACCACTACTGCCTGCTTCAAAATACCCAGCAAGCCGCAGAGCAGCCGCGGAGTCTGCTGCAGAGTCTTTTGGTCTTTGTCTGGGAGAGACTCTACAGCGTTTTTGCTCCAGTATCCTGTGAGGAATTGAAATCCCTCTTGTCCTCTTTCTATTACCACTACTGCCTGCTTCAAAATACCCAGCAAGCTGCGGAGCGGCCGCGGAGTCTGCTGCAGAGTCTTTTGGTCTGTGTCTGGGAGATACTCTACAGCGTTTTTGCTCCAGTATCCTGTGAGGAATTGAAATCCCTCTTGTCCTCTTTCTATTACCACTACTGCCTGCTTCAAAATTTCCAGCAAGCCGCGGAGCGGCCGCGGAGTCTGCTGTAGAGTCTTTTGGTCTGTGTCTGGGAGAGACTCTACAGCGTTTTTGCTCCAGTATCCTGTGAGGAATTGAAATCCCTCTTGTCCTCTTTCTATTACCACTACTGCCTGCTTCAAAATACCCAGCAAGCCGCGTAGCGGCCGCGGAGTCTGCTGCAGAGTCTTTTGGTCTGTGTCTGGGAGAGACTCTACAGCGTTTTTGCTTCAGTATCCAGTGAGGAATTGAAATCCCTCTTGTCCTCTTTCTATTACCACTACTGCCTGCTTCAAAATACCCAGCAAGCCGCGGAGCGTCCGCAGAGTCTGCTGCAGAGACTTTTGGTCTGTGTCTGGGAGAGACTCTGCAGCATTTTTGCTCCAGTATCCTGTGAGGAATTGAAATCCCTCTTGTCCTCTTTCTATTACCACTACTGCCTGCTTCAAAATACCCAGCAAGCTGCGGAGCGGCCACGGAGTCTGCTGCAGAGTCTTTTGGTCTGTGTCTGGGAGAGACTCTACAGCGTTTTTGCTCCAGTATCCTGTGAGGAATTGAAATCCCTCTTGTCCTCTTTCTATTACCACTACTGCCTGCTTCAAAATTTCCAGCAAGCCGCGGAGCGGCCGCGGAGTCTGCTGTAGAGTCTTTTGGTCTGTGTCTGGGAGAGACTCTACAGCATTTCTGCTCCAGTATCCTGTGAGGAATTGAAATCCCTCTTGTCCTCTTTCTATTACCACTACTGCCTGCTTCAAAATACCCAGCAAGCTGCGGAGCGGCCGCAGAGTCTGCTGCAGAGTCTTTTGGTCTGTGTCTGGGAGAGACTCTACAGCGTTTTTGCTCCGGTATCCTGTGAGGAATTGAAATCCCTCTTGTCCTCTTTCTATTACCACTACTGCCTGCTTCAAAATACCCAGCAAGCCGCGTAGCGGCCGCGGAGTCTGCTGCAGAGTCTTTTGGTCTGTGTCTGGGAGAGACTCTACAGCGTTTTTGCTCCAGTATCCAGTGAGGAATTGAAATCCCTCTTGTCCTCTTTCTATTACCACTACTGCCTGCTTCAAAATACCCAGCAAGCCGCGGAGCGGCCGCAGAGTCTGCTGCAGAGACTTTTGGTCTGTGTTTGGGAGAGACTCTGCAGCATTTTTGCTCCAGTATCCTGTGAGGAATTGAAATCCCTCTTGTCCTCTTTCTATTACCACTACTGCCTGCTTCAAAATACCCAGAAAGCCGAGGAGCGGCCGCAGAGTCTGCTGCAGAGTCTTTTGGTCTGTGTCTGGGAGAGACTCTACAGCGTTTTTGCTCCAGTATCCTGTGAGAAATTTAAATCCCTCTTGTCCTCTTTCTATTACCACTACTGCCTGCTTCAAAATACCCAGCAAGCCGCGTAGAGGAGCTTAGTCTGCTGCAGAGTCTTTTGGTCTGTGTCTGGGAGAGACTCTACAGCATTGTTGCTCCAGTATCCTGTGAGGAATTGAAATCCCTCTTGTCCTCTTTCTATTACCACTACTGCCTGCTTCAAAATTCCCAGCAAGCCGCGGAGCGGCCGCGGAGTCTGCTGCTGAGTCTTTTGGTCTGTGTCTGGGAGAGACTCTACAGCGTTTTTTCTCCAGTATCCTGTGAGGAATTGAAATCCCTCTTGTCCTCTTTCTATTACCACTACTGTCTGCTTCAAAATACCCAGCAAGCCGCGGAGCGGCCGCGGATTCTGCTGCAGAGTCTTTTGGTCTGTGTCTGGGAGAGACTCTACAGCGTTTTTGCTCAAGTATCCTGTGAGGAATTGAAATCCCTCTTGTCCTCTTTCTCTTACCACTACTGCCTGCTTCAAAATTCCCAGCAAGCCGCGGAGCGGACGCGGAGTCTGCTGCAGAGTCTTTTGGTCTGTGTCTGGGAGAGACTCTACAGCGTTTTTGCTCCAGTATCCTGTGAGGAATTGAAATCCCTCTTGTCCTCTTTCTATTACCACTACTGTCTGCTTCAAAATACCCAGCAAGCCGCGGAGCGGCTGCAGAGTCTGCTGCAGAGTCTTTTGGTCTGTGTCTGGGAGAGACTCTACAGCGTTTTTGCTCCAGTATCCTGTGAGGAATTGAAATCCCTCTTGTCCTCTTTCTATTACCACTACTGCCTGCTTCAAAATACCCAGCAAGCCGCGGAGCGGCCGCGGAGTCTGCTGCAGAGACTTTTGGTCTGTGTCTGGGAGAGACTCTGCAGCATTTTTGCTCAAGTATCCTGTGAGGAATTGAAATCCCTCTTATCCTCTTTCTATTACCACTACTGCCTGCTTCAAAAGACCCAGCAAGCCGAGGAGCGGCCGCAGAGTCTGCTGCAGAGTCTTTTGGTCTGTGTCTGGGAGAGACTCTACAGCGTTTTTGCTCCAGTATCCTGTGAGGAATTGAAATCTCTCTTGTCCTCTTTCTATTACCACTACTGCCTGCTTCAAAATACCCAGCAAGCCGCGTAGAGGCGCGGAGTCTGCTGCAGAGTCTTTTGGTCTGTGTCTGGGAGAGACTCTACAGCATTGTTGCTCCAGTATCCTGTGAGGAATTGAAATCCCTCTTGTCCTCTTTCTATTACCACTACTGCCTGCTTCAAAATACCCAGCAAGCCGCAGAGCAGCCGCAGAGTCTGCTGCAGAGTCTTTTGGTCTTTGTCTGGGAGAGACTCTACAGCGTTTTTGCTCCAGTATCCTGTGAGGAATTGAAATCCCTCTTGTCCTCTTTCTATTACCACTACTGCCTGCTTCAAAATACCCAGCAAGCTGCGGAGCGGCCGCGGAGTCTGCTGCAGAGTCTTTTGGTCTGTGTCTGGGAGAGACTCTACAGCGTTTTTGCTCCAGTATCCTGTGAGGAATTGAAATCCCTCTTGTCCTCTTTCTATTACCACTACTGCCTGCTTCAAAATTCCCAGCAAGCCGCGGAGCGGCCGCGGAGTCTGCTGTAGAGTCTTTTGGTCTGTGTCTGGGAGAGACTCTACAGCGTTTTTGCTCCAGTATCCTGTGAGGAATTGAAATCCCTCTTGTCCTCTTTCTATTACCACTACTGCCTGCTTCAAAATACCCAGCAAGCCGCGTAGCGGCCGCGGAGTCTGCTGCAGAGTCTTTTGGTCTGTGTCTGGGAGAGACTCTACAGCGTTTTTGCTCCAGTATCCAGTGAGGAATTGAAATCCCTCTTGTCCTCTTTCTATTACCACTACTGCCTGCTTCAAAATACCCAGCAAGCCGCGGAGCGGCCGCAGAGTCTGCTGCAGAGACTTTTGGTCTGTGTCTGGGAGAGACTCTGCAGCATTTTTGCTCCAGTATCCTGTGAGGAATTGAAATCCCTCTTGTCCTCTTTCTATTACCACTACTGCCTGCTTCAAAATACCCAGCAAGCTGTGGAGCGGCCACGGAGTCTGCTGCAGAGTCTTTTGGTCTGTGTCTGGGAGAGACTCTACAGCGTTTTTGCTCCAGTATCCTGTGAGGAATTCAAATCCCTCTTGTCCTCTTTCTATTACCACTACTGCCTGCTTCAAAATTCCCAGCAAGCCGCGGAGCGGCCGCGGAGTCTGCTGTAGAGTCTTTTGGTCTGTGTCTGGGAGAGACTCTACAGCGTTTCTGCTCCAGTATCCTGTGAGGAATTGAAATCCCTCTTGTCCTCTTTCTATTACCACTACTG
Organism: Ambystoma mexicanum; assembly: GCF_040938575.1. Lineage (NCBI taxonomy): Eukaryota > Metazoa > Chordata > Amphibia > Caudata > Ambystomatidae > Ambystoma > Ambystoma mexicanum. The sequence continues at coordinate 1,670,086,182 of NC_090929.1, read as the reverse complement.
CCTGCTTCAAAATACCCAGCAAGCTGCGGAGCGGCCGCAGAGTCTGCTGCAGAGCCTTTTGGTCTGTGTCTGGTAGAGACTCTACAGCGTTTTTGCTCCAGTATCCTGTGAGGAATTGAAATCCCTCTTGTCCTCTTTCTATTACCACTACTGCCTGCTTCAAAATACCCAGCAAGCCACGGAGCGGCCGCGGAGTCTGCTGCAGAGTCTTTTGGTCTGTGTCTGGGAGAGACTCTACAGCGTTTTTGCTCCAGTATCCTGTGAGGAATTGAAATCCCTCTTGTCCTCTTTCTATTACCACTACTGCCTGCTTCAAAATACCCAGCAAGCCGCGTAGCGGCCGCGGAGTCTGCTGCAGTGTCTTTTGGTCTGTGTCTGGGAGAGACTCTACAGCGTTTTTGCTCCAGTATCCAGTGAGGAATTGAAATCCCTCTTGTCCTCTTTCTATTACCACTACTGCCTGCTTCAAAATACCCAGCAAGCCGCGGAGCGGCCGCAGAGTCTGCTGCAGAGACTTTTGGTCTGTGTCTGGGAGAGACTCTGCAGCATTTTTGCTCCAGTATCCTGTGAGGAATTGAAATCCCTCTTGTCCTCTTTCTATTACCACTACTGCCTGCTTCAAAATACCCAGAAAGCCGAGGAGCGGCCGCAGAGTCTGCTGCAGAGTCTTTTGGTCTGTGTCTAGGAGAGACTCTACAGCGTTTTTGCTCCAGTATCCTGTGAGAAATTTAAATCCCTCTTGTCCTCTTTCTATTACCACTACTGCCTGCTTCAAAATACCCAGCAAGCCGTGTAGAGGAGCTTAGTCTGCTGCAGAGTCTTTTGGTCTGTGTCTGGGAGAGACTCTACAGCATTGTTGCTCCAGTATCCTGTGAGGAATTGAAATCCCTCTTGTCCTCTTTCTATTACCACTACTGCCTGCTTCAAAATTCCCAGCAAGCCGCGGAGCGGCCGCGGAGTCTGCTGCTGAGTCTTTTGGTCTGTGTCTGGGAGAGACTCTACAGCGTTTTTGCTCCAGTATCCTGTGAGGAATTGAAATCCCTCTTGTCCTCTTTCTATTACCACTACTGTCTGCTTCAAAATACCCAGCAAGCCGCGGAGGGGCCGCGGATTCTGCTGCAGAGTCTTTTGGTCTGTGTCTGGGAGAGACTCTACAGCGTTTTTGCTCCAGTATCCTGTGAGGAATTGAAATCCCTCTTGTCCTCTTTCTCTTACCACTACTGTCTGCTTCAAAATTCCCAGCAAGCCGCGGAGTGGCCGCGGAGTCTGCTGTAGAGTCTTTTGGTCTGTGTCTGGGAGAGACTCTACAGCGTTTTTGCTCCAGTATCCTGTGAGGATTTGAAATCCCTCTTGTCCTCTTTCTCTTACCACTACTGCCTGCTTCAAAATTCCCAGCAAGCCGCGGAGCGGCCGCGGAGTCTGCTGCAGAGTCTTTTGGTCTGTGTCTGGGAGAGACTCTACAGCGTTTTTGCTCCAGTATCCTGTGAGGAATTGAAATCCCTCTTGTCCTCTTTCTATTACCACTACTGTCTGCTTCAAAATACCCAGCAAGCCGTGGAGCGGCCGCGGAGTCTGCTGCAGAGTTTTTGGTCTGTGTCTGGGAGAGACTCTACAGCGTTTTTGCTCCAGTATCCTGTGAGGAATTGAAATCCCTCTTGTCCTCTTTCTATTACCACTACTGCCTGCTTCAAAATTCCCAGCAAGCCGCGGAGCGGCCGCGGAGTCTGCTGCAGAGTCTTTTGGTCTGTGTCTGGGAGAGACTCTACAGCGTTTTTGCTCCAGTATCCTGTGAGGAATTGAAATCCCTCTTGTCCTCTTTCTATTACCACTACTGTCTGCTTCAAAATACCCAGCAAGCCGCTGAGAGGCCGCGGAGTCTGCTGCAGAGTCTTTTGGTCTGTGTCTGGGAGAGACTCTACAGCGTTTTTGCTCCAGTATCCTGTGAGGAATTGAAATCCCTCTTGTACTCTTTCTATTACCACTACTGCCTGCTTCAAAATACCCAGCAAGCTGCGGAGCGGCCACAAAGTCTGCTGCAGAGTCTTTTGGTCTGTGTCTGGGAGAGACTCTACAGCTTTTTTGCTCCAGTATCCTGTGAGGAATTGAAATCCCTCTTGTCCTCTTTCTATTACCACTACTGCCTGCTTCAAAATACCCAGCAAGCCGCTAGGCGGCCGCAGAGTCTGCTGCAGAGTCTTTTGGTCTGTGTCTGGGAGAGACTCTACAGCGTTTTTGCTCCAGTATCCTGTGAGGAATTGAAATCCCTCTTGTCCTCTTTCTATTACCACTACTGCCTGCTTCAAAATACCCAGCAAGCCGCGGAGCGGCCGCAGAGTCTGCTGCAGAGTCTTTTGGTCTGTGTCTGGGAGAGACTCTACAGCGTTTTTGCTCCATTTTCCTGTGAGGAATTGAAATCCCTCTTGTCCTCTTTCTATTACCACTACTGCCTGCTTCAACATACCCAGCAAGCCGGGGAGCGGCCGCGGAGTCTGCTGCAGAGTCTTTTGGTCTGTGTCTGGGAGAGACTCTACAGAGTTTTTGCACCAGTATCCTGTGAGGAATTGAAATCCCTCTTGTCCTCTTTCTATTACCACTAGTGCCTGCTTCAAAATACCCAGCAAACCGCGGAGCGGCCACGGAGTCTGCTGCAGAGTCTTTTGGTCTGTGTCTGGGAGAGACTCTACAGCGTTTTTGCTCCAGTATCCTGTGAGGAATTGAAATCCCTCTTGTCGTCTTTCTATTACCACTACTGCCTGCTTCAAAATACCCAGCAAGCCGGGGAGCGGCCACGGAGTCTGCTGCAGAGTCTTTTGGTCTGTGTCTGGGAGAGACTCTACAGCTTTTTTGCTCCATTATCCTGTGAGGAATTGAAATCCCTCTTGTCCTCTTTCTATTACCACTACTGCCTGCTTTAAAATACCCAGCAAGCCGCGGAGCAGCCGCGGAGTCTGCTGCAGAGACTTTTGGTCTGTGTCTGGGAGAGACTCTGCAGCATTTTTGCTCCAGTATCCTGTGAGGAATTGAAATCCCTCTTGTCCTCTTTCTATTACCACTACTGCCTGCTTCAAAATACCCAGCAAGCCGCGGAGCGGCCGCGGAGTCTGCTGCAGAGTCTTTTGGTCTGTGTCTGGGAGAGACTCTACAGCTTTTTTGCTCCGGTATCCTGTGAGGAATTGAAATCCCTCTTGTCCTCTTTCTATTACCACTGCTGCCTGCTTCAAAATACCCGGCAAGCCGCGGAGCGGCCGCAGAGTCTGCTGCAGAGACTTATGGTCTGTGTCTGGGAGAGACTCTGCAGCATTTTTGCTCCAGTATCCTGTGAGGAATTGAAATCCACCTTGTCCTCTTTCTATTGCCACTACTGCCTGCTTCAAAATACCCAGCAAGCCGCGGAGCGGCCGCAGAGTCTGCTGCAGAGACTTATGGTCTGTGTCTGGGAGAGACTCTACAGCGTTTTTGCTCCAGTTTCCTGTGAGGAATTGCAATCCCTCTTGTCCTCTTTCTATTACCACTACTGCCTGCTTCAAAATACCCAGCAAGCCGCGGAGCGGCTGCAGAGTCTGCTGCAGAGTCTTTTGGTCTGTGTCTGGGAGAGACTCTACAGAGTTTTTTCTCCAGTATCCTGTGAGGAATTGAAATCCCTCTTGCCCTCTTTCTATTACCACTACTGCCTGCTTCAAAATACCCAGCAAGCTGCGGAGCGGCCGCGGAGTCTGCTGCAGAGACTTTTGGTCTGTGTCTGGGAGAGACTCTGCAGCATTTTTGCTCAAGTATCCTGTGAGGAATTGAAATCCCTCTTGTCCTCTTTCTATTACCACTACTGCCTGCTTCAAAATACCCAGCAAGCCGAGGAGCGGCCGCAGAGTCTGCTGCAGAGTCTTTTGGTCTGTGTCTGGGAGAGACTCTACAGCGTTTTTGCTCCAGTATCCTGTGAGGAATTGAAATCCCTCTTGTCCTCTTTCTATTACCACTACTGCCTGCTTCAAAATACCCAGCAAGCCGCGTAGAGGCGCGGAGTCTGCTGCAGAGTCTTTTGGTCTGTGTCTGGGAGAGACTCTACAGCATTGTTGCTCCAGTATCCTGTGAGGAATTGAAATCCCTCTTGTCCTCTTTCTATTACCACTACTGCCTGCTTCAGAATACCCAGCAAGCCGCAGAGCAGCCGCGGAGTCTGCTGCAGAGTCTTTTGGTCTTTGTCTGGGAGAGACTCTACAGCGTTTTTGCTCCAGTATCCTGTGAGGAATTGAAATCCCTCTTGTCCTCTTTCTATTACCACTACTGCCTGCTTCAAAATACCCAGCAAGCTGCGGAGCAGCCGCGGAGTCTGCTGCAGAGTCTTTTGGTCTGTGTCTGGGAGAGACTCTACAGCGTTTTTCCTCCAGTATCCTGTGAGGAATTGAAATCCCTCTTGTCCTCTTTCTATTACCACTACTGCCTGCTTCAAAATTCCCAGCAAGCCGCGGAGCGGCCGCAGAGTCTGCTGTAGAGTCTTTTTGTCTGTGTCTGGGAGAGACTCTACAGCTTTTTTGCTCCATTATCCTGTGAGGAATTGAAATTTCTCTTGTCCTCTTTCTATTACCTCTACTGCCTGCTTCAAAATACCCAGCAAGCCGCGGAGCGGCCGCGGAGTCTGCTGCAGAGTCTTTTGGTCTGTGTCTGGGAGAGACTCTACAGCGTTTTTGCTCCAGTATCCTGCGAGGAATTGAAATCCCTCTTGTCCTCTTTCTATTACCACTACTGCCTGCTTCAAAATTCCCAGCAAGCCGCGGAGCGGCCGCGGAGTCTGCTGTAGAGTCTTTTGGTCTGTGTCTGGGAGAGACTCTACAGCGTTTTTGCTCCAGCATCCTGCGAGGAATTGAAATCCCTCTTGTCCTCTTTCTATTACCACTACTGCCTGCTTTAAAATACCCAGCAAGCCGCGGAGCAGCCGCGGAGTCTGCTGCAGAGACTTTTGGTCTGTGTCTGGGAGAGACTCTGCAGCATTTTTGCTCCAGTATCCTGTGAGGAATTGAAATCCCTCTTGTCCTCTTTCTATTACCACTACTGCCTGCTTCAAAATACCCAGCAAGCCGCGGAGCGGCCGCAGAGTCTGCTGCAGAGTCTTTTGGTCTGTGTCTGGGAGAGACTCTACAGCTTTTTTGCTCCGGTATCCTGTGAGGAATTGAAATCCCTCTTGTCCTCTTTCTATTACCACTGCTGCCTGCTTCAAAATACCCGGCAAGCCGCGGAGCGGCCGCAGAGTCTGCTGCAGAGACTTATGGTCTGTGTCTGGGAGAGACTCTGCAGCATTTTTGCTCCAGTATCCTGTGAGGAATTGAAATCCACCTTGTCGTCTTTCTATTGCCACTACTGCCTGCTTCAAAATACCCAGCAAGCCGCGGAGCGGCCGCAGAGTCTGCTGCAGAGACTTATGGTCTGTGTCTGGGAGAGACTCTACAGCGTTTTTGCTCCAGTATCCTGTGAGGAATTGCAATCCCTCTTGTCCTCTTTCTATTACCACTACTGCCTGCTTCAAAATACCCAGCAAGCCGCGGAGCGGCTGCAGAGTCTGCTGCAGAGTCTTTTGGTCTGTGTCTGGGAGAGACTCTACAGAGTTTTTTCTCCAGTATCCTGTGAGGAATTGAAATCCCTCTTGCCCTCTTTCTATTACCACTACTGCCTGCTTCAAAATACCCAGCAAGCTGCGGAGCGGCCGCGGAGTCTGCTGCAGAGACTTTTGGTCTGTGTCTGGGAGAGACTCTGCAGCATTTTTGCTCAAGTATCCTGTGAGGAATTGAAATGCCTCTTGTCCTCTTTCTATTACCACTACTGCCTGCTTCAAAATACCCAGCAAGCCGAGGAGCGGCCGCAGAGTCTGCTGCAGAGTCTTTTGGTCTGTGTCTGGGAGAGACTCTACAGCGTTTTTGCTCCAGTATCCTGTGAGGAATTGAAATCCCTCTTGTCCTCTTTCTATTACCACTACTGCCTGCTTCAAAATACCCAGCAAGCCGCGTAGAGGCGCGGAGTCTGCTGCAGAGTCTTTTGGTCTGTGTCTGGGAGAGACTCTACAGCATTGTTGCTCCAGTATCCTGTGAGGAATTGAAATCCCTCTTGTCCTCTTTCTATTACCACTACTGCCTGCTTCAGAATACCCAGCAAGCCGCAGAGCAGCCGCGGAGTCTGCTGCAGAGTCTTTTGGTCTTTGTCTGGGAGAGACTCTACAGCGTTTTTGCTCCAGTATCCTGTGAGGAATTGAAATCCCTCTTGTCCTCTTTCTATTACCACTACTGCCTGCTTCAAAATACCCAGCAAGCTGCGGAGCGGCCGCGGAGTCTGCTGCAGAGTCTTTTGGTCTGTGTCTGGGAGAGACTCTACAGCGTTTTTGCTCCAGTATCCTGTGAGGAATTGAAATCCCTCTTGTCCTCTTTCTATTACCACTACTGCCTGCTTCAAAATTCCCAGCAAGCCGCGGAGCGGCCGCGGAGTCTGCTGTAGAGTCTTTTTGTCTGTGTCTGGGAGAGACTCTACAGCGTTTCTGCTCCAGTATCCTGTGAGGAATTGAAATCCCTCTTGTCCTCTTTCTATTACCACTACTGTCTGCTTCAAAATACCCAGCAAGCCGCGGAGCGGCTGCAGAGTCTGCTGCAGAGTCTTTTGGTCTGTGTCTGGGAGAGACTCTACAGCGTTTTTGCTCCAGTATCCTGTGAGGAATTGAAATCCCTCTTGTCCTCTTTCTATTACCACTACTGCCTGCTTCAAAATACCCAGCAAGCCGCGGAGCGGCCGCGGAGTCTGCTGCAGAGACTTTTGGTCTGTGTCTGGGAGAGACTCTGCAGCATTTTTGCTCAAGTATCCTGTGAGGAATTGAAATCCCTCTTATCCTCTTTCTATTACCACTACTGCCTGCTTCAAAAGACCCAGCAAGCCGAGGAGCGGCCGCAGAGTCTGCTGCAGAGTCTTTTGGTCTGTGTCTGGGAGAGACTCTACAGCGTTTTTGCTCCAGTATCCTGTGAGGAATTGAAATCCCTCTTGTCCTCTTTCTATTACCACTACTGCCTGCTTCAAAATACCCAGCAAGCCGCGTAGAGGCGCGGAGTCTGCTGCAGAGTCTTTTGGTCTGTGTCTGGGAGAGACTCTACAGCATTGTTGCTCCAGTATCCTGTGAGGAATTGAAATCCCTCTTGTCCTCTTTCTATTACCACTACTGCCTGCTTCAAAATACCCAGCAAGCCGCAGAGCAGCCGCAGAGTCTGCTGCAGAGTCTTTTGGTCTTTGTCTGGGAGAGACTCTACAGCGTTTTTGCTCCAGTATCCTGTGAGGAATTGAAATCCCTCTTGTCCTCTTTCTATTACCACTACTGCCTGCTTCAAAATACCCAGCAAGCTGCGGAGCGGCCGCGGAGTCTGCTGCAGAGTCTTTTGGTCTGTGTCTGGGAGAGACTCTACAGCGTTTTTGTTCCAGTATCCTGTGAGGAATTGAAATCCCTCTTGTCCTCTTTCTATTACCACTACTGCCTGCTTCAAAATTCCCAGCAAGCCGCGGAGCGGCCGCGGAGTCTGCTGTAGAGTCTTTTGGTCTGTGTCTGGGAGAGACTCTACAGCGTTTTTGCTCCAGTATCCTGTGAGGAATTGAAATCCCTCTTGTCCTCTTTCTATTACCACTACTGCCTGCTTCAAAATACCCAGCAAGCCGCGTAGCGGCCGCGGAGTCTGCTGCAGAGTCTTTTGGTCTGTGTCTGGGAGAGACTCTACAGCGTTTTTGCTCCAGTATCCAGTGAGGAATTGAAATCCCTCTTGTCCTCTTTCTATTACCACTACTGCCTGCTTCAAAATACCCAGCAAGCCGCGGAGCGGCCGCAGAGTCTGCTGCAGAGACTTTTGGTCTGTGTCTGGGAGAGACTCTGCAGCATTTTTGCTCCAGTATCCTGTGAGGAATTGAAATCCCTCTTGTCCTCTTTCTATTACCACTACTGCCTGCTTCAAAATACCCAGCAAGCTGCGGAGCGGCCACGGAGTCTGCTGCAGAGTCTTTTGGTCTGTGTCTGGGAGAGACTCTACAGCGTTTTTGCTCCAGTATCCTGTGAGGAATTGAAATCCCTCTTGTCCTCTTTCTATTACCACTACTGCCTGCTTCAAAATTCCCAGCAAGCCGCGGAGCGGCCGCGGAGTCTGCTGTAGAGTCTTTTGGTCTGTGTCTGTGAGAGACTCTACAGCGTTTCTGCTCCAGTATCCTGTGAGGAATTGAAATCCCTCTTGTCCTCTTTCTATTACCACTACTGCCTGCTTCAAAATACCCAGCAAGCTGCGGAGCGGCCGCAGAGTCTGCTGCAGAGCCTTTTGGTCTGTGTCTGGTAGAGACTCTACAGCGTTTTTGCTCCAGTATCCTGTGAGGAATTGAAATCCCTCTTGTCCTCTTTCTATTACCACTACTGCCTGCTTCAAAATACCCAGCAAGCCACGGAGCGGCCGCGGAGTCTGCTGCAGAGTCTTTTGGTCTGTGTCTGGGAGAGACTCTACAGCGTTTTTGCTCCAGTATCCTGTGAGGAATTGAAATCCCTCTTGTCCTCTTTCTATTACCACTACTGCCTGCTTCAAAATACCCAGCAAGCCGCGTAGCGGCCGCGGAGTCTGCTGCAGTGTCTTTTGGTCTGTGTCTGGGAGAGACTCTACAGCGTTTTTGCTCCAGTATCCAGTGAGGAATTGAAATCCCTCTTGTCCTCTTTCTATTACCACTACTGCCTGCTTCAAAATACCCAGCAAGCCGCGGAGCGGCCGCAGAGTCTGCTGCAGAGACTTTTGGTCTGTGTCTGGGAGAGACTCTGCAGCATTTTTGCTCCAGTATCCTGTGAGGAATTGAAATCCCTCTTGTCCTCTTTCTATTACCACTACTGCCTGCTTCAAAATACCCAGAAAGCCGAGGAGCGGCCGCAGAGTCTGCTGCAGAGTCTTTTGGTCTGTGTCTAGGAGAGACTCTACAGCGTTTTTGCTCCAGTATCCTGTGAGAAATTTAAATCCCTCTTGTCCTCTTTCTATTACCACTACTGCCTGCTTCAAAATACCCAGCAAGCCGTGTAGAGGAGCTTAGTCTGCTGCAGAGTCTTTTGGTCTGTGTCTGGGAGAGACTCTACAGCATTGTTGCTCCAGTATCCTGTGAGGAATTGAAATCCCTCTTGTCCTCTTTCTATTACCACTACTGCCTGCTTCAAAATTCCCAGCAAGCCGCGGAGCGGCCGCGGAGTCTGCTGCTGAGTCTTTTGGTCTGTGTCTGGGAGAGACTCTACAGCGTTTTTGCTCCAGTATCCTGTGAGGAATTGAAATCCCTCTTGTCCTCTTTCTATTACCACTACTGTCTGCTTCAAAATACCCAGCAAGCCGCGGAGCGGCCGCGGATTCTGCTGCAGAGTCTTTTGGTCTGTGTCTGGGAGAGACTCTACAGCGTTTTTGCTCCAGTATCCTGTGAGGAATTGAAATCCCTCTTGTCCTCTTTCTCTTACCACTACTGTCTGCTTCAAAATTCCCAGCAAGCCGCGGAGTGGCCGCGGAGTCTGCTGTAGAGTCTTTTGGTCTGTGTCTGGGAGAGACTCTACAGCGTTTTTGCTCCAGTATCCTGTGAGGATTTGAAATCCCTCTTGTCCTCTTTCTCTTACCACTACTGCCTGCTTCAAAATTCCCAGCAAGCCGCGGAGCGGCCGCGGAGTCTGCTGCAGAGTCTTTTGGTCTGTGTCTGGGAGAGACTCTACAGCGTTTTTGCTCCAGTATCCTGTGAGGAATTGAAATCCCTCTTGTCCTCTTTCTATTACCACTACTGTCTGCTTCAAAATACCCAGCAAGCCGTGGAGCGGCCGCGGAGTCTGCTGCAGAGTTTTTGGTCTGTGTCTGGGAGAGACTCTACAGCGTTTTTGCTCCAGTATCCTGTGAGGAATTGAAATCCCTCTTGTCCTCTTTCTATTACCACTACTGCCTGCTTCAAAATTCCCAGCAAGCCGCGGAGCGGCCGCGGAGTCTGCTGCAGAGTCTTTTGGTCTGTGTCTGGGAGAGACTCTACAGCGTTTTTGCTCCAGTATCCTGTGAGGAATTGAAATCCCTCTTGTCCTCTTTCTATTACCACTACTGTCTGCTTCAAAATACCCAGCAAGCCGCTGAGAGGCCGCGGAGTCTGCTGCAGAGTCTTTTGGTCTGTGTCTGGGAGAGACTCTACAGCGTTTTTGCTCCAGTATCCTGTGAGGAATTGAAATCCCTCTTGTACTCTTTCTATTACCACTACTGCCTGCTTCAAAATACCCAGCAAGCTGCGGAGCGGCCACAAAGTCTGCTGCAGAGTCTTTTGGTCTGTGTCTGGGAGAGACTCTACAGCTTTTTTGCTCCAGTATCCTGTGAGGAATTGAAATCCCTCTTGTCCTCTTTCTATTACCACTACTGCCTGCTTCAAAATACCCAGCAAGCCGCGGAGCGGCCGCAGAGTCTGCTGCAGAGTCTTTTGGTCTGTGTCTGGGAGAGACTCTACAGCGTTTTTGCTCCAGTATCCTGTGAGGAATTGAAATCCCTCTTGTCCTCTTTCTATTACCACTACTGCCTGCTTCAAAATACCCAGCAAGCCGCGGAGCGGCCGCAAAGTCTGCTGCAGAGTCTTTTGGTCTGTGTCTGGGAGAGACTCTACAGCGTTTTTGCTCCATTTTCCTGTGAGGAATTGAAATCCCTCTTGTCCTCTTTCTATTACCACTACTGCCTGCTTCAACATACCCAGCAAGCCGGGGAGCGGCCGCGGAGTCTGCTGCAGAGTCTTTTGGTCTGTGTCTGGGAGAGACTCTACAGAGTTTTTGCACCAGTATCCTGTGAGGAATTGAAATCCCTCTTGTCCTCTTTCTATTACCACTAGTGCCTGCTTCAAAATACCCAGCAAACCGCGGAGCGGCCACGGAGTCTGCTGCAGAGTCTTTTGGTCTGTGTCTGGGAGAGACTCTACAGCGTTTTTGCTCCAGTATCCTGTGAGGAATTGAAATCCCTCTTGTCGTCTTTCTATTACCACTACTGCCTGCTTCAAAATACCCAGCAAGCCGGGGAGCGGCCACGGAGTCTGCTGCAGAGTCTTTTGGTCTGTGTCTGGGAGAGACTCTACAGCTTTTTTGCTCCATTATCCTGTGAGGAATTGAAATCCCTCTTGTCCTCTTTCTATTACCACTACTGCCTGCTTTAAAATACCCAGCAAGCCGCGGAGCAGCCGCGGAGTCTGCTGCAGAGACTTTTGGTCTGTGTCTGGGAGAGACTCTGCAGCATTTTTGCTCCAGTATCCTGTGAGGAATTGAAATCCCTCTTGTCCTCTTTCTATTACCACTACTGCCTGCTTCAAAATACCCAGCAAGCTGCGGAGCGGCCGCGGAGTCTGCTGCAGAGTCTTTTGGTCTGTGTCTGGGAGAGACTCTACAGCGTTTTTCCTCCAGTATCCTGTGAGGAATTGAAATCCCTCTTGTCCTCTTTCTATTACCACTACTGCCTGCTTCAAAATTCCCAGCAAGCCGCGGAGCGGCCGCAGAGTCTGCTGTAGAGTCTTTTTGTCTGTGTCTGGGAGAGACTCTACAGCTTTTTTGCTCCATTATCCTGTGAGGAATTGAAATTTCTCTTGTCCTCTTTCTATTACCACTACTGCCTGCTTCAAAATACCCAGCAAGCCGCGGAGCGGCCGCGGAGTCTGCTGCAGAGTCTTTTGGTCTGTGTCTGGGAGAGACTCTACAGCGTTTTTGCTCCAGTATCCTGCGAGGAATTGAAATCCCTCTTGTCCTCTTTCTATTACCACTACTGCCTGCTTCAAAATTCCCAGCAAGCCGCGGAGCGGCCGCGGAGTCTGCTGTAGAGTCTTTTGGTCTGTGTCTGGGAGAGACTCTACAGCGTTTTTGCTCCAGCATCCTGCGAGGAATTGAAATCCCTCTTGTCCTCTTTCTATTACCACTACTGCCTGCTTTAAAATACCCAGCAAGCCGCGGAGCAGCCGCGGAGTCTGCTGCAGAGACTTTTGGTCTGTGTCTGGGAGAGACTCTGCAGCATTTTTGCTCCAGTATCCTGTGAGGAATTGAAATCCCTCTTGTCCTCTTTCTATTACCACTACTGCCTGCTTCAAAATACCCAGCAAGCCGCGGAGCGGCCGCAGAGTCTGCTGCAGAGTCTTTTGGTCTGTGTCTGGGAGAGACTCTACAGCTTTTTTGCTCCGGTATCCTGTGAGGAATTGAAATCCCTCTTGTCCTCTTTCTATTACCACTGCTGCCTGCTTCAAAATACCCGGCAAGCCGCGGAGCGGCCGCAGAGTCTGCTGCAGAGACTTATGGTCTGTGTCTGGGAGAGACTCTGCAGCATTTTTGCTCCAGTATCCTGTGAGGAATTGAAATCCACCTTGTCCTCTTTCTATTGCCACTACTGCCTGCTTCAAAATACCCAGCAAGCCGCGGAGCGGCCGCAGAGTCTGCTGCAGAGACTTATGGTCTGTGTCTGGGAGAGACTCTACAGCGTTTTTGCTCCAGTATCCTGTGAGGAATTGCAATCCCTCGTGTCCTCTTTCTATTACCACTACTGCCTGCTTCAAAATACCCAGCAAGCCGCGGAGCGGCTGCAGAGTCTGCTGCAGAGTCTTTTGGTCTGTGTCTGGGAGAGACTCTACAGAGTTTTTTCTCCAGTATCCTGTGAGGAATTGAAATCCCTCTTGCCCTCTTTCTATTACCACTACTGCCTGCTTCAAAATACCCAGCAAGCTGCGGAGCGGCCGCGGAGTCTGCTGCAGAGACTTTTGGTCTGTGTCTGGGAGAGACTCTGCAGCATTTTTGCTCAAGTATCCTGTGAGGAATTGAAATCCCTCTTGTCCTCTTTCTATTACCACTACTGCCTGCTTCAAAATACCCAGCAAGCCGAGGAGCGGCCGCAGAGTCTGCTGCAGAGTCTTTTGGTCTGTGTCTGGGAGAGACTCTACAGCGTTTTTGCTCCAGTATCCTGTGAGGAATTGAAATCCCTCTTGTCCTCTTTCTATTACCACTACTGCCTGCTTCAAAATACCCAGCAAGCCGCGTAGAGGCGCGGAGTCTGCTGCAGAGTCTTTTGGTCTGTGTCTGGGAGAGACTCTACAGCATTGTTGCTCCAGTATCCTGTGAGGAATTGAAATCCCTCTTGTCCTCTTTCTATTACCACTACTGCCTGCTTCAGAATACCCAGCAAGCCGCAGAGCAGCCGCGGAGTCTGCTGCAGAGTCTTTTGGTCTTTGTCTGGGAGAGACTCTACAGCGTTTTTGCTCCAGTATCCTGTGAGGAATTGAAATCCCTCTTGTCCTCTTTCTATTACCACTACTGCCTGCTTCAAAATACCCAGCAAGCTGCGGAGCGGCCGCGGAGTCTGCTGCAGAGTCTTTTGGTCTGTGTCTGGGAGAGACTCTACAGCGTTTTTGCTCCAGTATCCTGTGAGGAATTGAAATCCCTCTTGTCCTCTTTCTATTACCACTACTGCCTGCTTCAAAATTCCCAGCAAGCCGCGGAGCGGCCGCGGAGTCTGCTGTAGAGTCTTTTTGTCTGTGTCTGGGAGAGACTCTACAGCGTTTCTGCTCCAGTATCCTGTGAGGAATTGAAATCCCTCTTGTCCTCTTTCTATTACCACTACTGTCTGCTTCAAAATACCCAGCAAGCCGCGGAGCGGCTGCAGAGTCTGCTGCAGAGTCTTTTGGTCTGTGTCTGGGAGAGACTCTACAGCGTTTTTGCTCCAGTATCCTGTGAGGAATTGAAATCCCTCTTGTCCTCTTTCTATTACCACTACTGCCTGCTTCAAAATACCCAGCAAGCCGCGGAGCGGCCGCGGAGTCTGCTGCAGAGACTTTTGGTCTGTGTCTGGGAGAGACTCTGCAGCATTTTTGCTCAAGTATCCTGTGAGGAATTGAAATCCCTCTTATCCTCTTTCTATTACCACTACTGCCTGCTTCAAAAGACCCAGCAAGCCGAGGAGCGGCCGCAGAGTCTGCTGCAGAGTCTTTTGGTCTGTGTCTGGGAGAGACTCTACAGCGTTTTTGCTCCAGTATCCTGTGAGGAATTGAAATCCCTCTTGTCCTCTTTCTATTACCACTACTGCCTGCTTCAAAATACCCAGCAAGCCGCGTAGAGGCGCGGAGTCTGCTGCAGAGTCTTTTGGTCTGTGTCTGGGAGAGACTCTACAGCATTGTTGCTCCAGTATCCTGTGAGGAATTGAAATCCCTCTTGTCCTCTTTCTATTACCACTACTGCCTGCTTCAAAATACCCAGCAAGCCGCAGAGCAGCCGCAGAGTCTGCTGCAGAGTCTTTTGGTCTTTGTCTGGGAGAGACTCTACAGCGTTTTTGCTCCAGTATCCTGTGAGGAATTGAAATCCCTCTTGTCCTCTTTCTATTACCACTACTGCCTGCTTCAAAATACCCAGCAAGCTGCGGAGCGGCCGCGGAGTCTGCTGCAGAGTCTTTTGGTCTGTGTCTGGGAGAGACTCTACAGCGTTTTTGCTCCAGTATCCTGTGAGGAATTGAAATCCCTCTTGTCCTCTTTCTATTACCACTACTGCCTGCTTCAAAATTCCCAGCAAGCCGCGGAGCGGCCGCGGAGTCTGCTGCAGAGTCTTTTGGTCTGTGTCTGGGAGAGACTCTACAGCGTTTTTGCTCCAGTATCCTGTGAGGAATTGAAATCCCTCTTGTCCTCTTTCTATTACCACTACTGTCTGCTTCAAAATACCCAGCAAGCCGCTGAGAGGCCGCGGAGTCTGCTGCAGAGTCTTTTGGTCTGTGTCTGGGAGAGACTCTACAGCGTTTTTGCTCCAGTATCCTGTGAGGAATTGAAATCCCTCTTGTACTCTTTCTATTACCACTACTGCCTGCTTCAAAATACCCAGCAAGCTGCGGAGCGGCCACAAAGTCTGCTGCAGAGTCTTTTGGTCTGTGTCTGGGAGAGACTCTACAGCTTTTTTGCTCCAGTATCCTGTGAGGAATTGAAATCCCTCTTGTCCTCTTTCTATTACCACTACTGCCTGCTTCAAAATACCCAGCAAGCCGCGGAGCGGCCGCAGAGTCTGCTGCAGAGTCTTTTGGTCTGTGTCTGGGAGAGACTCTACAGCGTTTTTGCTCCAGTATCCTGTGAGGAATTGAAATCCCTCTTGTCCTCTTTCTATTACCACTACTGCCTGCTTCAAAATACCCAGCAAGCCGCGGAGCGGCCGCAAAGTCTGCTGCAGAGTCTTTTGGTCTGTGTCTGGGAGAGACTCTACAGCGTTTTTGCTCCATTTTCCTGTGAGGAATTGAAATCCCTCTTGTCCTCTTTCTATTACCACTACTGCCTGCTTCAACATACCCAGCAAGCCGGGGAGCGGCCGCGGAGTCTGCTGCAGAGTCTTTTGGTCTGTGTCTGGGAGAGACTCTACAGAGTTTTTGCACCAGTATCCTGTGAGGAATTGAAATCCCTCTTGTCCTCTTTCTATTACCACTAGTGCCTGCTTCAAAATACCCAGCAAACCGCGGAGCGGCCACGGAGTCTGCTGCAGAGTCTTTTGGTCTGTGTCTGGGAGAGACTCTACAGCGTTTTTGCTCCAGTATCCTGTGAGGAATTGAAATCCCTCTTGTCGTCTTTCTATTACCACTACTGCCTGCTTCAAAATACCCAGCAAGCCGGGGAGCGGCCACGGAGTCTGCTGCAGAGTCTTTTGGTCTGTGTCTGGGAGAGACTCTACAGCTTTTTTGCTCCATTATCCTGTGAGGAATTGAAATCCCTCTTGTCCTCTTTCTATTACCACTACTGCCTGCTTTAAAATACCCAGCAAGCCGCGGAGCAGCCGCGGAGTCTGCTGCAGAGACTTTTGGTCTGTGTCTGGGAGAGACTCTGCAGCATTTTTGCTCCAGTATCCTGTGAGGAATTGAAATCCCTCTTGTCCTCTTTCTATTACCACTACTGCCTGCTTCAAAATACCCAGCAAGCCGCGGAGCGGCCGCGGAGTCTGCTGCAGAGTCTTTTGGTCTGTGTCTGGGAGAGACTCTACAGCTTTTTTGCTCCGGTATCCTGTGAGGAATTGAAATCCCTCTTGTCCTCTTTCTATTACCACTGCTGCCTGCTTCAAAATACCCGGCAAGCCGCGGAGCGGCCGCGGAGTCTGCTGCAGAGTCTTTTGGTCTGTGTCTGGGAGAGACTCTACAGCGTTTTTGCTCCAGTATCCTGTGAGGAATTGAAATCCCTCTTGTCCTCTTTCTATTACCACTACTGCCTGCTTCAAAATACCCAGCAAGCCGCGTAGCGGCCGCGGAGTCTGCTGCAGTGTCTTTTGGTCTGTGTCTGGGAGAGACTCTACAGCGTTTTTGCTCCAGTATCCAGTGAGGAATTGAAATCCCTCTTGTCCTCTTTCTATTACCACTACTGCCTGCTTCAAAATACCCAGCAAGCCGCGGAGCGGCCGCAGAGTCTGCTGCAGAGACTTTTGGTCTGTGTCTGGGAGAGACTCTGCAGCATTTTTGCTCCAGTATCCTGTGAGGAATTGAAATCCCTCTTGTCCTCTTTCTATTACCACTACTGCCTGCTTCAAAATACCCAGAAAGCCGAGGAGCGGCCGCAGAGTCTGCTGCAGAGTCTTTTGGTCTGTGTCTAGGAGAGACTCTACAGCGTTTTTGCTCCAGTATCCTGTGAGAAATTTAAATCCCTCTTGTCCTCTTTCTATTACCACTACTGCCTGCTTCAAAATACCCAGCAAGCCGTGTAGAGGAGCTTAGTCTGCTGCAGAGTCTTTTGGTCTGTGTCTGGGAGAGACTCTACAGCATTGTTGCTCCAGTATCCTGTGAGGAATTGAAATCCCTCTTGTCCTCTTTCTATTACCACTACTGCCTGCTTCAAAATTCCCAGCAAGCCGCGGAGCGGCCGCGGAGTCTGCTGCTGAGTCTTTTGGTCTGTGTCTGGGAGAGACTCTACAGCGTTTTTGCTCCAGTATCCTGTGAGGAATTGAAATCCCTCTTGTCCTCTTTCTATTACCACTACTGTCTGCTTCAAAATACCCAGCAAGCCGCGGAGCGGCCGCGGATTCTGCTGCAGAGTCTTTTGGTCTGTGTCTGGGAGAGACTCTACAGCGTTTTTGCTCCAGTATCCTGTGAGGAATTGAAATCCCTCTTGTCCTCTTTCTCTTACCACTACTGTCTGCTTCAAAATTCCCAGCAAGCCGCGGAGTGGCCGCGGAGTCTGCTGTAGAGTCTTTTGGTCTGTGTCTGGGAGAGACTCTACAGCGTTTTTGCTCCAGTATCCTGTGAGGATTTGAAATCCCTCTTGTCCTCTTTCTCTTACCACTACTGCCTGCTTCAAAATTCCCAGCAAGCCGCGGAGCGGCCGCGGAGTCTGCTGCAGAGTCTTTTGGTCTGTGTCTGGGAGAGACTCTACAGCGTTTTTGCTCCAGTATCCTGTGAGGAATTGAAATCCCTCTTGTCCTCTTTCTATTACCACTACTGTCTGCTTCAAAATACCCAGCAAGCCGTGGAGCGGCCGCGGAGTCTGCTGCAGAGTTTTTGGTCTGTGTCTGGGAGAGACTCTACAGCGTTTTTGCTCCAGTATCCTGTGAGGAATTGAAATCCCTCTTGTCCTCTTTCTATTACCACTACTGCCTGCTTCAAAATTCCCAGCAAGCCGCGGAGCGGCCGCGGAGTCTGCTGCAGAGTCTTTTGGTCTGTGTCTGGGAGAGACTCTACAGCGTTTTTGCTCCAGTATCCTGTGAGGAATTGAAATCC
The DNA here is from genome assembly GCF_040938575.1 of Ambystoma mexicanum. Classification (NCBI taxonomy): domain Eukaryota; kingdom Metazoa; phylum Chordata; class Amphibia; order Caudata; family Ambystomatidae; genus Ambystoma; species Ambystoma mexicanum. The sequence goes on along the minus strand of NC_090929.1, from coordinate 1,670,068,474 downwards.
CTCTTGTCCTCTTTCTATTACCACTACTGTCTGCTTCAAAATACCCAGCAAGCCGCTGAGAGGCCGCGGAGTCTGCTGCAGAGTCTTTTGGTCTGTGTCTGGGAGAGACTCTACAGCGTTTTTGCTCCAGTATCCTGTGAGGAATTGAAATCCCTCTTGTACTCTTTCTATTACCACTACTGCCTGCTTCAAAATACCCAGCAAGCTGCGGAGCGGCCACAAAGTCTGCTGCAGAGTCTTTTGGTCTGTGTCTGGGAGAGACTCTACAGCTTTTTTGCTCCAGTATCCTGTGAGGAATTGAAATCCCTCTTGTCCTCTTTCTATTACCACTACTGCCTGCTTCAAAATACCCAGCAAGCCGCGGAGCGGCCGCAGAGTCTGCTGCAGAGTCTTTTGGTCTGTGTCTGGGAGAGACTCTACAGCGTTTTTGCTCCAGTATCCTGTGAGGAATTGAAATCCCTCTTGTCCTCTTTCTATTACCACTACTGCCTGCTTCAAAATACCCAGCAAGCCGCGGAGCGGCCGCAAAGTCTGCTGCAGAGTCTTTTGGTCTGTGTCTGGGAGAGACTCTACAGCGTTTTTGCTCCATTTTCCTGTGAGGAATTGAAATCCCTCTTGTCCTCTTTCTATTACCACTACTGCCTGCTTCAACATACCCAGCAAGCCGGGGAGCGGCCGCGGAGTCTGCTGCAGAGTCTTTTGGTCTGTGTCTGGGAGAGACTCTACAGAGTTTTTGCACCAGTATCCTGTGAGGAATTGAAATCCCTCTTGTCCTCTTTCTATTACCACTAGTGCCTGCTTCAAAATACCCAGCAAACCGCGGAGCGGCCACGGAGTCTGCTGCAGAGTCTTTTGGTCTGTGTCTGGGAGAGACTCTACAGCGTTTTTGCTCCAGTATCCTGTGAGGAATTGAAATCCCTCTTGTCGTCTTTCTATTACCACTACTGCCTGCTTCAAAATACCCAGCAAGCCGGGGAGCGGCCACGGAGTCTGCTGCAGAGTCTTTTGGTCTCTGTCTGGGAGAGACTCTACAGCTTTTTTGCTCCATTATCCTGTGAGGAATTGAAATCCCTCTTGTCCTCTTTCTATTACCACTACTGCCTGCTTTAAAATACCCAGCAAGCCGCGGAGCAGCCGCGGAGTCTGCTGCAGAGACTTTTGGTCTGTGTCTGGGAGAGACTCTGCAGCATTTTTGCTCCAGTATCCTGTGAGGAATTGAAATCCCTCTTGTCCTCTTTCTATTACCACTACTGCCTGCTTCAAAATACCCAGCAAGCTGCGGAGCGGCCGCGGAGTCTGCTGCAGAGTCTTTTGGTCTGTGTCTGGGAGAGACTCTACAGCGTTTTTCCTCCAGTATCCTGTGAGGAATTGAAATCCCTCTTGTCCTCTTTCTATTACCACTACTGCCTGCTTCAAAATTCCCAGCAAGCCGCGGAGCGGCCGCAGAGTCTGCTGTAGAGTCTTTTTGTCTGTGTCTGGGAGAGACTCTACAGCTTTTTTGCTCCATTATCCTGTGAGGAATTGAAATTTCTCTTGTCCTCTTTCTATTACCACTACTGCCTGCTTCAAAATACCCAGCAAGCCGCGGAGCGGCCGCGGAGTCTGCTGCAGAGTCTTTTGGTCTGTGTCTGGGAGAGACTCTACAGCGTTTTTGCTCCAGTATCCTGCGAGGAATTGAAATCCCTCTTGTCCTCTTTCTATTACCACTACTGCCTGCTTCAAAATTCCCAGCAAGCCGCGGAGCGGCCGCGGAGTCTGCTGTAGAGTCTTTTGGTCTGTGTCTGGGAGAGACTCTACAGCGTTTTTGCTCCAGCATCCTGCGAGGAATTGAAATCCCTCTTGTCCTCTTTCTATTACCACTACTGCCTGCTTTAAAATACCCAGCAAGCCGCGGAGCAGCCGCGGAGTCTGCTGCAGAGACTTTTGGTCTGTGTCTGGGAGAGACTCTGCAGCATTTTTGCTCCAGTATCCTGTGAGGAATTGAAATCCCTCTTGTCCTCTTTCTATTACCACTACTGCCTGCTTCAAAATACCCAGCAAGCCGCGGAGCGGCCGCAGAGTCTGCTGCAGAGTCTTTTGGTCTGTGTCTGGGAGAGACTCTACAGCTTTTTTGCTCCGGTATCCTGTGAGGAATTGAAATCCCTCTTGTCCTCTTTCTATTACCACTGCTGCCTGCTTCAAAATACCCGGCAAGCCGCGGAGCGGCCGCAGAGTCTGCTGCAGAGACTTATGGTCTGTGTCTGGGAGAGACTCTGCAGCATTTTTGCTCCAGTATCCTGTGAGGAATTGAAATCCACCTTGTCCTCTTTCTATTGCCACTACTGCCTGCTTCAAAATACCCAGCAAGCCGCGGAGCGGCCGCAGAGTCTGCTGCAGAGACTTATGGTCTGTGTCTGGGAGAGACTCTACAGCGTTTTTGCTCCAGTATCCTGTGAGGAATTGCAATCCCTCGTGTCCTCTTTCTATTACCACTACTGCCTGCTTCAAAATACCCAGCAAGCCGCGGAGCGGCTGCAGAGTCTGCTGCAGAGTCTTTTGGTCTGTGTCTGGGAGAGACTCTACAGAGTTTTTTCTCCAGTATCCTGTGAGGAATTGAAATCCCTCTTGCCCTCTTTCTATTACCACTACTGCCTGCTTCAAAATACCCAGCAAGCTGCGGAGCGGCCGCGGAGTCTGCTGCAGAGACTTTTGGTCTGTGTCTGGGAGAGACTCTGCAGCATTTTTGCTCAAGTATCCTGTGAGGAATTGAAATCCCTCTTGTCCTCTTTCTATTACCACTACTGCCTGCTTCAAAATACCCAGCAAGCCGAGGAGCGGCCGCAGAGTCTGCTGCAGAGTCTTTTGGTCTGTGTCTGGGAGAGACTCTACAGCGTTTTTGCTCCAGTATCCTGTGAGGAATTGAAATCCCTCTTGTCCTCTTTCTATTACCACTACTGCCTGCTTCAAAATACCCAGCAAGCCGCGTAGAGGCGCGGAGTCTGCTGCAGAGTCTTTTGGTCTGTGTCTGGGAGAGACTCTACAGCATTGTTGCTCCAGTATCCTGTGAGGAATTGAAATCCCTCTTGTCCTCTTTCTATTACCACTACTGCCTGCTTCAGAATACCCAGCAAGCCGCAGAGCAGCCGCGGAGTCTGCTGCAGAGTCTTTTGGTCTTTGTCTGGGAGAGACTCTACAGCGTTTTTGCTCCAGTATCCTGTGAGGAATTGAAATCCCTCTTGTCCTCTTTCTATTACCACTACTGCCTGCTTCAAAATACCCAGCAAGCTGCGGAGCGGCCGCGGAGTCTGCTGCAGAGTCTTTTGGTCTGTGTCTGGGAGAGACTCTACAGCGTTTTTGCTCCAGTATCCTGTGAGGAATTGAAATCCCTCTTGTCCTCTTTCTATTACCACTACTGCCTGCTTCAAAATTCCCAGCAAGCCGCGGAGCGGCCGCGGAGTCTGCTGTAGAGTCTTTTTGTCTGTGTCTGGGAGAGACTCTACAGCGTTTCTGCTCCAGTATCCTGTGAGGAATTGAAATCCCTCTTGTCCTCTTTCTATTACCACTACTGTCTGCTTCAAAATACCCAGCAAGCCGCGGAGCGGCTGCAGAGTCTGCTGCAGAGTCTTTTGGTCTGTGTCTGGGAGAGACTCTACAGCGTTTTTGCTCCAGTATCCTGTGAGGAATTGAAATCCCTCTTGTCCTCTTTCTATTACCACTACTGCCTGCTTCAAAATACCCAGCAAGCCGCGGAGCGGCCGCGGAGTCTGCTGCAGAGACTTTTGGTCTGTGTCTGGGAGAGACTCTGCAGCATTTTTGCTCAAGTATCCTGTGAGGAATTGAAATCCCTCTTATCCTCTTTCTATTACCACTACTGCCTGCTTCAAAAGACCCAGCAAGCCGAGGAGCGGCCGCAGAGTCTGCTGCAGAGTCTTTTGGTCTGTGTCTGGGAGAGACTCTACAGCGTTTTTGCTCCAGTATCCTGTGAGGAATTGAAATCCCTCTTGTCCTCTTTCTATTACCACTACTGCCTGCTTCAAAATACCCAGCAAGCCGCGTAGAGGCGCGGAGTCTGCTGCAGAGTCTTTTGGTCTGTGTCTGGGAGAGACTCTACAGCATTGTTGCTCCAGTATCCTGTGAGGAATTGAAATCCCTCTTGTCCTCTTTCTATTACCACTACTGCCTGCTTCAAAATACCCAGCAAGCCGCAGAGCAGCCGCAGAGTCTGCTGCAGAGTCTTTTGGTCTTTGTCTGGGAGAGACTCTACAGCGTTTTTGCTCCAGTATCCTGTGAGGAATTGAAATCCCTCTTGTCCTCTTTCTATTACCACTACTGCCTGCTTCAAAATACCCAGCAAGCTGCGGAGCGGCCGCGGAGTCTGCTGCAGAGTCTTTTGGTCTGTGTCTGGGAGAGACTCTACAGCGTTTTTGCTCCAGTATCCTGTGAGGAATTGAAATCCCTCTTGTCCTCTTTCTATTACCACTACTGCCTGCTTCAAAATTCCCAGCAAGCCGCGGAGCGGCCGCGGAGTCTGCTGCAGAGTCTTTTGGTCTGTGTCTGGGAGAGACTCTACAGCGTTTTTGCTCCAGTATCCTGTGAGGAATTGAAATCCCTCTTGTCCTCTTTCTATTACCACTACTGTCTGCTTCAAAATACCCAGCAAGCCGCTGAGAGGCCGCGGAGTCTGCTGCAGAGTCTTTTGGTCTGTGTCTGGGAGAGACTCTACTGCGTTTTTGCTCCAGTATCCTGTGAGGAATTGAAATCCCTCTTGTACTCTTTCTATTACCACTACTGCCTGCTTCAAAATACCCAGCAAGCTGCGGAGCGGCCACAAAGTCTGCTGCAGAGTCTTTTGGTCTGTGTCTGGGAGAGACTCTACAGCTTTTTTGCTCCAGTATCCTGTGAGGAATTGAAATCCCTCTTGTCCTCTTTCTATTACCACTACTGCCTGCTTCAAAATACCCAGCAAGCCGCGGAGCGGCCGCAGAGTCTGCTGCAGAGTCTTTTGGTCTGTGTCTGGGAGAGACTCTACAGCGTTTTTGCTCCAGTATCCTGTGAGGAATTGAAATCCCTCTTGTCCTCTTTCTATTACCACTACTGCCTGCTTCAAAATACCCAGCAAGCCGCGGAGCGGCCGCAAAGTCTGCTGCAGAGTCTTTTGGTCTGTGTCTGGGAGAGACTCTACAGCGTTTTTGCTCCATTTTCCTGTGAGGAATTGAAATCCCTCTTGTCCTCTTTCTATTACCACTACTGCCTGCTTCAACATACCCAGCAAGCCGGGGAGCGGCCGCGGAGTCTGCTGCAGAGTCTTTTGGTCTGTGTCTGGGAGAGACTCTACAGAGTTTTTGCACCAGTATCCTGTGAGGAATTGAAATCCCTCTTGTCCTCTTTCTATTACCACTAGTGCCTGCTTCAAAATACCCAGCAAACCGCGGAGCGGCCACGGAGTCTGCTGCAGAGTCTTTTGGTCTGTGTCTGGGAGAGACTCTACAGCGTTTTTGCTCCAGTATCCTGTGAGGAATTGAAATCCCTCTTGTCGTCTTTCTATTACCACTACTGCCTGCTTCAAAATACCCAGCAAGCCGGGGAGCGGCCACGGAGTCTGCTGCAGAGTCTTTTGGTCTGTGTCTGGGAGAGACTCTACAGCTTTTTTGCTCCATTATCCTGTGAGGAATTGAAATCCCTCTTGTCCTCTTTCTATTACCACTACTGCCTGCTTTAAAATACCCAGCAAGCCGCGGAGCAGCCGCGGAGTCTGCTGCAGAGACTTTTGGTCTGTGTCTGGGAGAGACTCTGCAGCATTTTTGCTCCAGTATCCTGTGAGGAATTGAAATCCCTCTTGTCCTCTTTCTATTACCACTACTGCCTGCTTCAAAATACCCAGCAAGCCGCGGAGCGGCCGCGGAGTCTGCTGCAGAGTCTTTTGGTCTGTGTCTGGGAGAGACTCTACAGCTTTTTTGCTCCGGTATCCTGTGAGGAATTGAAATCCCTCTTGTCCTCTTTCTATTACCACTGCTGCCTGCTTCAAAATACCCGGCAAGCCGCGGAGCGGCCGCAGAGTCTGCTGCAGAGACTTATGGTCTGTGTCTGGGAGAGACTCTGCAGCATTTTTGCTCCAGTATCCTGTGAGGAATTGAAATCCACCTTGTCCTCTTTCTATTGCCACTACTGCCTGCTTCAAAATACCCAGCAAGCCGCGGAGCGGCCGCAGAGTCTGCTGCAGAGACTTATGGTCTGTGTCTGGGAGAGACTCTACAGCGTTTTTGCTCCAGTATCCTGTGAGGAATTGCAATCCCTCTTGTCCTCTTTCTATTACCACTACTGCCTGCTTCAAAATACCCAGCAAGCCGCGGAGCGGCTGCAGAGTCTGCTGCAGAGTCTTTTGGTCTGTGTCTGGGAGAGACTCTACAGAGTTTTTTCTCCAGTATCCTGTGAGGAATTGAAATCCCTCTTGCCCTCTTTCTATTACCACTACTGCCTGCTTCAAAATACCCAGCAAGCTGCGGAGCGGCCGCGGAGTCTGCTGCAGAGACTTTTGGTCTGTGTCTGGGAGAGACTCTGCAGCATTTTTGCTCAAGTATCCTGTGAGGAATTGAAATCCCTCTTGTCCTCTTTCTATTACCACTACTGCCTGCTTCAAAATACCCAGCAAGCCGAGGAGCGGCCGCAGAGTCTGCTGCAGAGTCTTTTGGTCTGTGTCTGGGAGAGACTCTACAGCGTTTTTGCTCCAGTATCCTGTGAGGAATTGAAATCCCTCTTGTCCTCTTTCTATTACCACTACTGCCTGCTTCAAAATACCCAGCAAGCCGCGTAGAGGCGCGGAGTCTGCTGCAGAGTCTTTTGGTCTGTGTCTGGGAGAGACTCTACAGCATTGTTGCTCCAGTATCCTGTGAGGAATTGAAATCCCTCTTGTCCTCTTTCTATTACCACTACTGCCTGCTTCAGAATACCCAGCAAGCCGCAGAGCAGCCGCGGAGTCTGCTGCAGAGTCTTTTGGTCTTTGTCTGGGAGAGACTCTACAGCGCTTTTGCTCCAGTATCCTGTGAGGAATTGAAATCCCTCTTGTCCTCTTTCTATTACCACTACTGCCTGCTTCAAAATACCCAGCAAGCTGCGGAGCGGCCGCGGAGTCTGCTGCAGAGTCTTTTGGTCTGTGTCTGGGAGAGACTCTACAGCGTTTTTGCTCCAGTATCCTGTGAGGAATTGAAATCCCTCTTGTCCTCTTTCTATTACCACTACTGCCTGCTTCAAAATTCCCAGCAAGCCGCGGAGCGGCCGCAGAGTCTGCTGTAGAGTCTTTTTGTCTGTGTCTGGGAGAGACTCTACAGCTTTTTTGCTCCATTATCCTGTGAGGAATTGAAATTTCTCTTGTCCTCTTTCTATTACCACTACTGCCTGCTTCAAAATACCCAGCAAGCCGCGGAGCGGCCGCGGAGTCTGCTGCAGAGTCTTTTGGTCTGTGTCTGGGAGAGACTCTACAGCGTTTTTGCTCCAGTATCCTGCGAGGAATTGAAATCCCTCTTGTCCTCTTTCTATTACCACTACTGCCTGCTTCAAAATTCCCAGTAAGCCGCGGAGCGGCCGCGGAGTCTGCTGTAGAGTCTTTTGGTCTGTGTCTGGGAGAGACTCTACAGCGTTTTTGCTCCAGCATCCTGCGAGGAATTGAAATCCCTCTTGTCCTCTTTCTATTACCACTACTGCCTGCTTTAAAATACCCAGCAAGCCGCGGAGCAGCCGCGGAGTCTGCTGCAGAGACTTTTGGTCTGTGTCTGGGAGAGACTCTGCAGCATTTTTGCTCCAGTATCCTGTGAGGAATTGAAATCCCTCTTGTCCTCTTTCTATTACCACTACTGCCTGCTTCAAAATACCCAGCAAGCCGCGGAGCGGCCGCGGAGTCTGCTGCAGAGTCTTTTGGTCTGTGTCTGGGAGAGACTCTACAGCTTTTTTGCTCCGGTATCCTGTGAGGAATTGAAATCCCTCTTGTCCTCTTTCTATTACCACTGCTGCCTGCTTCAAAATACCCGGCAAGCCGCGGAGCGGCCGCAGAGTCTGCTGCAGAGACTTATGGTCTGTGTCTGGGAGAGACTCTGCAGCATTTTTGCTCCAGTATCCTGTGAGGAATTGAAATCCACCTTGTCCTCTTTCTATTGCCACTACTGCCTGCTTCAAAATACCCAGCAAGCCGCGGAGCGGCCGCAGAGTCTGCTGCAGAGACTTATGGTCTGTGTCTGGGAGAGACTCTACAGCGTTTTTGCTCCAGTATCCTGTGAGGAATTGCAATCCCTCTTGTCCTCTTTCTATTACCACTACTGCCTGCTTCAAAATACCCAGCAAGCCGCGGAGCGGCTGCAGAGTCTGCTGCAGAGTCTTTTGGTCTGTGTCTGGGAGAGACTCTACAGAGTTTTTTCTCCAGTATCCTGTGAGGAATTGAAATCCCTCTTGCCCTCTTTCTATTACCACTACTGCCTGCTTCAAAATACCCAGCAAGCTGCGGAGCGGCCGCGGAGTCTGCTGCAGAGACTTTTGGTCTGTGTCTGGGAGAGACTCTGCAGCATTTTTGCTCAAGTATCCTGTGAGGAATTGAAATCCCTCTTGTCCTCTTTCTATTACCACTACTGCCTGCTTCAAAATACCCAGCAAGCCGAGGAGCGGCCGCAGAGTCTGCTGCAGAGTCTTTTGGTCTGTGTCTGGGAGAGACTCTACAGCGTTTTTGCTCCAGTATCCTGTGAGGAATTGAAATCCCTCTTGTCCTCTTTCTATTACCACTACTGCCTGCTTCAAAATACCCAGCAAGCCGCGTAGAGGCGCGGAGTCTGCTGCAGAGTCTTTTGGTCTGTGTCTGGGAGAGACTCTACAGCATTGTTGCTCCAGTATCCTGTGAGGAATTGAAATCCCTCTTGTCCTCTTTCTATTACCACTACTGCCTGCTTCAGAATACCCAGCAAGCCGCAGAGCAGCCGCGGAGTCTGCTGCAGAGTCTTTTGGTCTTTGTCTGGGAGAGACTCTACAGCGTTTTTGCTCCAGTATCCTGTGAGGAATTGAAATCCCTCTTGTCCTCTTTCTATTACCACTACTGCCTGCTTCAAAATACCCAGCAAGCTGAGGAGCGGCCGCGGAGTCTGCTGCAGAGTCTTTTGGTCTGTGTCTGGGAGAGACTCTACAGCGTTTTTGCTCCAGTATCCTGTGAGGAATTGAAATCCCTCTTGTCCTCTTTCTATTACCACTACTGCCTGCTTCAAAATTCCCAGCAAGCCGCGGAGCGGCCGCGGAGTCTGCTGTAGAGTCTTTTTGTCTGTGTCTGGGAGAGACTCTACAGCGTTTCTGCTCCAGTATCCTGTGAGGAATTGAAATCCCTCTTGTCCTCTTTCTATTACCACTACTGCCTGCTTCAAAATACCCAGCAAGCCGCGGAGCGGCCGCGGAGTCTGATGCAGAGTCTTTTGGTCTGTGTCTGGGAGAGACTCTACAGCGTTTTTGCTCCAGTATCCTGTGAGGAATTGAAATCCCTCTTGTCCTCTTTCTATTACCACTACTGCCTGCTTCAAAATACCCAGCAAGCCGCGGAGCGGTCGCGGAGTCTGTTGCAGAGTCTTTTGGTCTGTGTCTGGGAGAGACTCTACAGCGTTTTTGCTCCAGTATCCTGTGAGGAATTGAAATCCCTCTTGTCCTCTTTCTATTACCACTACTGCCTGCTTCAAAATACCCAGCAAGCAGCGTAGCGGCCGCGGAGTCTGCTGCAGAGTCTTTTGGTCTGTGTCTGGGAGAGACTCTACAGCGTTTTTGCTCCAGTATCCAGTGAGGAATTGAAATCCCTCTTGTCCTCTTTCTATTACCACTACTGCCTGCTTCAAAATACCCAGCAAGCCGCGGAGCGGCCGCAGAGTCTGCTGCAGAGACTTTTGGTCTGTGTCTGGGAGAGACTCTGCAGCATTTTTGCTCCAGTATCCTGTGAGGAATTGAAATCCCTCTTGTCCTCTTTCTATTACCACTACTGCCTGCTTCAAAATACCCAGAAAGCCGAGGAGCGGCCGCAGAGTCTGCTGCAGAGTCTTTTGGTCTGTGTCTGGGAGAGACTCTACAGCGTTTTTGCTCCAGTATCCTGTGAGAAATTTAAATTCCTCTTGTCCTCTTTCTATTACCACTACTGCCTGCTTCAAAATACCCAGCAAGCCGCGTAGAGGAGCGGAGTCTGCTGCAGAGTCTTTTGGTCTGTGTCTGGGAGAGACTCTACAGCATTGTTGCTCCAGTATCCTGTGAGGAATTGAAATCCCTCTTGTCCTCTTTCTATTACCACTACTGTCTGCTTCAAAATAACCAGCAAGCCACGGAGCGGCCACAGAGTCTGCTGCAGAGTCTTTTGGTCTGTGTCTGGGAGAGACTCTACAGCGTTTTTGCTCCAGTATCCTGTGAGGAATTGAAATCCCTCTTGTCCTCTTTCTCTTACCACTACTGTCTGCTTCAAAATTCCCAGCAAGCCGCGGAGCGGCCGCGGAGTCTGCTGTAGAGTCTTTTGGTCTGTGTCTGGGAGAGACTCTACAGCGTTTTTGCTCCAGTATCCTGTGAGGAATTGCAATCCCTCTTGTCCTCTTTCTCTTACCACTACTGCCTGCTTCAAAATTCCCAGCAAGCCGCGGAGCGGCCGCAGAGTCTTCTGTAGAGTCTTTTGGTCTGTGTCTGAGAGAGACTCTACAGCGTTTTTGCTCCAGTATCCTGTGAGGAATTGCAATCCCTCTTGTCCTCTTTCTCTTACCACTACTGCCTGCTTCAAAATTCCCAGCAAGCCGCGGAGCGGCCGCAGAGTCTGCTGTAGAGTCTTTTGGTCTGTGTCTGAGAGAGACTCTACAGCTATTTTGCACGAGTATCCTGTGAGGAAATGATATCCCTCTTGTCCTCTTTCAATTACCACTACTGCCTGCTTCAAAATATCCAGCAAGCCGCAGAGCGGCCGCGGAGTCTGCTGCAGAGTCTTTTGGTCTGTGTCTGGGAGAGACTCTACAGCTTTTTTGCTCCATTATCCTGTGAGGAATTAAAATCCCTCTTGTCCTCTTTCTATTACCACTACTGCCTGCTTCAAAATACCCAGCAAGCCGCGGAGTCTGCAGCAGAGTCTTTTGGTCTGTGTCTGGGAGAGACTCTACACCGTTTTTGCTCCAGTATCCTGTGAGGAATTGAAATCCCTCTTGTCCTCTTTCTATTACCACTACTGCCTGCTTCAAAATACCCAGCAAGCCGCGGAGCGGGCGCGGAGTCTGCTGCAGAGTCTTTTGGTCTGTGTCTGGGAGAGACTCTACAGCGTTTTTGCTCCAGTATCCTGTGAGGAATTGAAATCCCTCTTGTCCTCTTTCTATTACCACTACTGCCTGCTTCAAAATACCCAGCAAGCCGCGGAGCGGCCGCGGAGTCTGCTGCAGAGTCTTTTGGTCTGTGTCTGGGAGAGACTCTACAGCGTTTTTGCTCCAGTATCCTGTAAGGAATTGAAATCCCTCTTGTCCTCTTTCTATTACCACTACTGCCTGCTTCAAAATACCCAGCAAGCCGCGGAGTGGCCGCAGAGTCTGCTGCAGAGTCTTTTGGTCTGTGTCTGGGAGAGACTCTACAGCGTTTTTGCTCCAGTGTCCTGTGAAGAATTAAAATCCCTCTTATCCTCTTTCTATTACCACTACTGCCTGCTTCAAAATACCCAGCAAGCCGGGGAGCGGCCGCGGAGTCTGCTGCAGAGTCTTTTGGTCTGTGTCTGGGAGAGACTCTACAGCGTTTTTGCTCCAGTATCCTGTGAGGAATTGAAATCCCTCTTGTACTCTTTCTATTACCACTACTGCCTGCTTCAAAATACCCAGCAAGCCGCGGAGCGGCCGCGGAGTCTGCTGCAGAGTCTTTTGGTCTGTGTCTGGGAGAGACTCTACAGCGTTTTTGCTCCAGTATCCTGTGAGGAATTGAAATCCCTCTTGTCCTCTTTCTATTACCACTACTGCCTGCTTCAAAATTCCCAGCAAGCCGCGGAGCGGCCGCGGAGTCTGCTGTAGAGTCTTTTGGTCTATGTCTGGGAGAGACTGTACAGCGTTTTTGCTCCAGTATCCTGTGAGGAATTGAAATCCCTCTTGTCCTCTTTCTGTTACCACTACTGCCTGCTTCAAAATACCCAGCAAGCCGCGAAGCGGCCGCGGAGTCTGCTGCAGAGTCTTTTGGTCTGTGTCTGGGAGAGACTCTACAGCTTTTTTGCTCCATTATCCTGTGAGGAATTGAAATCCCTCTTGTCCTCTTTCTATTACCACTACTGCCTGCTTCAAAATACCCAGCAAGCCACGGAGCGGCCGCGGCGTCTGCTGCAGAGACTTTTGGTCTGTGTCTGGGAGAGACTCTGCAGCATTTTTGCTCTGGTATCCTGTGAGGAATTGAAATCCCTCTTGTCCTCTTTCTATTACCACTACTGCCTGCTTCAAAATTCCCAGCAAGCCGCGGAGCGGCCGCGGAGTCTGCTGCTGAGTCTTTTAGTCTGTGTCTGTGAGAGACTCTACAGCGTTTTTGCTCCAGTATCCTGTGAGGAATTGAAATCCCTATTGTCCTCTTTCTCTTACCACTACTGCCTGCTTCAAAATTCCCATCAAGCCACGGAGCGGCCGCGGAGTCTGCTGTAGAGTCTTTTGGTCTGTGTCTGGGAGAGACTCTACAGCTTTTTTGCTCCAGTATCCTGTGAGGAATTGAAATCCCTCTTGTCCTCTTTCTATTACCACTACTGCCTGCTTCAAAATACCCAGCAAGCCGCAGAGCGGCCGCGGAGTCTGCTGCAGATTCTTTTGGTCTGTGTCTGGGAGAGACTCTACAGCATTGTTGCACCAGTATCCTGTGAGGAATTGAAATCCCTCTTGTCCTCTTTCTATTACCACTACTGCCTGCTTCAAAATAACCAGCAAGCCACGGAGCGGCCACAGAGTCTGCTGCAGAGTCTTTTGGTCTGTGTCTGGGAGAGACTCTACAGCGTTTTTGCTCCAGTATCCTGTGAGGAATTGAAATCCCTCTTGTCCTCTTTCTCTTACCACTACTGTCTGCTTCAAAATTCCCAGCAAGCCGCGGAGCGGCCGCGGAGTCTGCTGTAGAGTCTTTTGGTCTGTGTCTGGGAGAGACTCTACAGCGTTTTTGCTCCAGTATCCTGTGAGGAATTGCAATCCCTCTTGTCCTCTTTCTCTTACCACTACTGCCTGCTTCAAAATTCCCAGCAAGCCGCGGGAGCGGCCGCAGAGTCTTCTGTAGAGTCTTTTGGTCTGTGTCTGAGAGAGACTCTACAGCGTTTTTGCTCCAGTATCCTGTGAGGAATTGCAATCCCTCTTGTCCTCTTTCTCTTACCACTACTGCCTGCTTCAAAATTCCCAGCAAGCCGCGGGAGCGGCCGCAGAGTCTTCTGTAGAGTCTTTTGGTCTGTGTCTGGGAGAGACTCTACAGCGTTTTTGCTCCAGTATCCTGTAAGGAATTGAAATCCCTCTTGTCCTCTTTCTATTACCACTACTGCCTGCTTCAAAATACCCAGCAAGCCGCGGAGTGGCCGCAGAGTCTGCTGCAGAGTCTTTTGGTCTGTGTCTGGGAGAGACTCTACAGCGTTTTTGCTCCAGTGTCCTGTGAAGAATTAAAATCCCTCTTATCCTCTTTCTATTACCACTACTGCCTGCTTCAAAATACCCAGCAAGCCGGGGAGCGGCCGCGGAGTCTGCTGCAGAGTCTTTTGGTCTGTGTCTGGGAGAGACTCTACAGCGTTTTTGCTCCAGTATCCTGTGAGGAATTGAAATCTCTCTTGTACTCTTTCTATTACCACTACTGCCTGCTTCAAAATACCCAGCAAGCCGCGGAGCGGCCGCGGAGTCTGCTGCAGAGTCTTTTGGTCTGTGTCTGGGAGAGACTCTACAGCGTTTTTCCTCCAGTATCCTGTGAGGAATTGAAATCCCTCTTGTCCTCTTTCTATTACCACTACTGCCTGCTTCAAAATTCCCAGCAAGCCGCGGAGCGGCCGCGGAGTCTGCTGCAGAGTCTTTTGGTCTGTGTCTGGGAGAGACTCTACAGCATTGTTGCTCCAGTATCCTGTGAGGAATTGAAATCCCTCTTGTCCTCTTTCTATTACCACTACTGCCTGCTTCAAAATACCCAGCAAGCCGCGTAGAGGCGCGGAGTCTGCTGCAGAGTCTTTTGGTCTGTGTCTGGGAGAGACTCTACAGCATTGTTGCTCCAGTATCCTGTGAGGAATTGAAATCCCTCTTGTCCTCTTTCTATTACCACTACTGCCTGCTTCAGAATACCCAGCAAGCCGCAGAGCAGCCGCGGAGTCTGCTGCAGAGTCTTTTGGTCTTTGTCTGGGAGAGACTCTACAGCGCTTTTGCTCCAGTATCCTGTGAGGAATTGAAATCCCTCTTGTCCTCTTTCTATTACCACTACTGCCTGCTTCAAAATACCCAGCAAGCTGCGGAGCGGCCGCGGAGTCTGCTGCAGAGTCTTTTGGTCTGTGTCTGGGAGAGACTCTACAGCGTTTTTGCTCCAGTATCCTGTGAGGAATTGAAATCCCTCTTGTCCTCTTTCTATTACCACTACTGCCTGCTTCAAAATTCCCAGCAAGCCGCGGAGCGGCCGCAGAGTCTGCTGTAGAGTCTTTTTGTCTGTGTCTGGGAGAGACTCTACAGCTTTTTTGCTCCATTATCCTGTGAGGAATTGAAATTTCTCTTGTCCTCTTTCTATTACCACTACTGCCTGCTTCAAAATACCCAGCAAGCCGCGGAGCGGCCGCGGAGTCTGCTGCAGAGTCTTTTGGTCTGTGTCTGGGAGAGACTCTACAGCGTTTTTGCTCCAGTATCCTGCGAGGAATTGAAATCCCTCTTGTCCTCTTTCTATTACCACTACTGCCTGCTTCAAAATTCCCAGTAAGCCGCGGAGCGGCCGCGGAGTCTGCTGTAGAGTCTTTTGGTCTGTGTCTGGAAGAGACTCTACAGCGTTTTTGCTCCAGCATCCTGCGAGGAATTGAAATCCCTCTTGTCCTCTTTCTATTACCACTACTGCCTGCTTTAAAATACCCAGCAAGCCGCGGAGCAGCCGCGGAGTCTGCTGCAGAGACTTTTGGTCTGTGTCTGGGAGAGACTCTGCAGCATTTTTGCTCCAGTATCCTGTGAGGAATTGAAATCCCTCTTGTCCTCTTTCTATTACCACTACTGCCTGCTTCAAAATACCCAGCAAGCCGCGGAGCGGCCGCGGAGTCTGCTGCAGAGTCTTTTGGTCTGTGTCTGGGAGAGACTCTACAGCTTTTTTGCTCCGGTATCCTGTGAGGAATTGAAATCCCTCTTGTCCTCTTTCTATTACCACTGCTGCCTGCTTCAAAATACCCGGCAAGCCGCGGAGCGGCCGCAGAGTCTGCTGCAGAGACTTATGGTCTGTGTCTGGGAGAGACTCTGCAGCATTTTTGCTCCAGTATCCTGTGAGGAATTGAAATCCACCTTGTCCTCTTTCTATTGCCACTACTGCCTGCTTCAAAATACCCAGCAAGCCGCGGAGCGGCCGCAGAGTCTGCTGCAGAGACTTATGGTCTGTGTCTGGGAGAGACTCTACAGCGTTTTTGCTCCAGTATCCTGTGAGGAATTGCAATCCCTCTTGTCCTCTTTCTATTACCACTACTGCCTGCTTCAAAATACCCAGCAAGCCGCGGAGCGGCTGCAGAGTCTGCTGCAGAGTCTTTTGGTCTGTGTCTGGGAGAGACTCTACAGAGTTTTTTCTCCAGTATCCTGTGAGGAATTGAAATCCCTCTTGCCCTCTTTCTATTACCACTACTGCCTGCTTCAAAATACCCAGCAAGCTGCGGAGCGGCCGCGGAGTCTGCTGCAGAGACTTTTGGTCTGTGTCTGGGAGAGACTCTGCAGCATTTTTGCTCAAGTATCCTGTGAGGAATTGAAATCCCTCTTGTCCTCTTTCTATTACCACTACTGCCTGCTTCAAAATACCCAGCAAGCCGAGGAGCGGCCGCAGAGTCTGCTGCAGAGTCTTTTGGTCTGTGTCTGGGAGAGACTCTACAGCGTTTTTGCTCCAGTATCCTGTGAGGAATTGAAATCCCTCTTGTCCTCTTTCTATTACCACTACTGCCTGCTTCAAAATACCCAGCAAGCCGCGTAGAGGCGCGGAGTCTGCTGCAGAGTCTTTTGGTCTGTGTCTGGGAGAGACTCTACAGCATTGTTGCTCCAGTATCCTGTGAGGAATTGAAATCCCTCTTGTCCTCTTTCTATTACCACTACTGCCTGCTTCAGAATACCCAGCAAGCCGCAGAGCAGCCGCGTAGTCTGCTGCAGAGTCTTTTGGTCTTTGTCTGGGAGAGACTCTACAGCGTTTTTGCTCCAGTATCCTGTGAGGAATTGAAATCCCTCTTGTCCTCTTTCTATTACCACTACTGCCTGCTTCAAAATACCCAGCAAGCTGAGGAGCGGCCGCGGAGTCTGCTGCAGAGTCTTTTGGTCTGTGTCTGGGAGAGACTCTACAGCGTTTTTGCTCCAGTATCCTGTGAGGAATTGAAATCCCTCTTGTCCTCTTTCTATTACCACTACTGCCTGCTTCAAAATTCCCAGCAAGCCGCGGAGCGGCCGCGGAGTCTGCTGTAGAGTCTTTTTGTCTGTGTCTGGGAGAGACTCTACAGCGTTTCTGCTCCAGTATCCTGTGAGGAATTGAAATCCCTCTTGTCCTCTTTCTATTACCACTACTGCCTGCTTCAAAATACCCAGCAAGCCGCGGAGCGGCCGCGGAGTCTGATGCAGAGTCTTTTGGTCTGTGTCTGGGAGAGACTCTACAGCGTTTTTGCTCCAGTATCCTGTGAGGAATTGAAATCCCTCTTGTCCTCTTTCTATTACCACTACTGCCTGCTTCAAAATACCCAGCAAGCCGCGGAGCGGTCGCGGAGTCTGTTGCAGAGTCTTTTGGTCTGTGTCTGGGAGAGACTCTACAGCGTTTTTGCTCCAGTATCCTGTGAGGAATTGAAATCCCTCTTGTCCTCTTTCTATTACCACTACTGCCTGCTTCAAAATACCCAGCAAGCAGCGTAGCGGCCGCGGAGTCTGCTGCAGAGTCTTTTGGTCTGTGTCTGGGAGAGACTCTAGAGCGTTTTTGCTCCAGTATCCAGTGAGGAATTGAAATCCCTCTTGTCCTCTTTCTATTACCACTACTGCCTGCTTCAAAATACCCAGCAAGCCGCGGAGCGGCCGCAGAGTCTGCTGCAGAGACTTTTGGTCTGTGTCTGGGAGAGACTCTGCAGCATTTTTGCTCCAGTATCCTGTGAGGAATTGAAATCCCTCTTGTCCTCTTTCTATTACCACTACTGCCTGCTTCAAAATACCCAGAAAGCCGAGGAGCGGCCGCAGAGTCTGCTGCAGAGTCTTTTGGTCTGTGTCTGGGAGAGACTCTACAGCGTTTTTGCTCCAGTATCCTGTGAGAAATTTAAATTCCTCTTGTCCTCTTTCTATTACCACTACTGCCTGCTTCAAAATACCCAGCAAGCCGCGTAGAGGAGCGGAGTCTGCTGCAGAGTCTTTTGGTCTGTGTCTGGGAGAGACTCTACAGCATTGTTGCTCCAGTATCCTGTGAGGAATTGAAATCCCTCTTGTCCTCTTTCTATTACCACTACTGTCTGCTTCAAAATAACCAGCAAGCCACGGAGCGGCCACAGAGTCTGCTGCAGAGTCTTTTGGTCTGTGTCTGGGAGAGACTCTACAGCGTTTTTGCTCCAGTATCCTGTGAGGAATTGAAATCCCTCTTGTCCTCTTTCTCTTACCACTACTGTCTGCTTCAAAATTCCCAGCAAGCCGCGGAGCGGCCGCGGAGTCTGCTGTAGAGTCTTTTGGTCTGTGTCTGGGAGAGACTCTACAGCGTTTTTGCTCCAGTATCCTGTGAGGAATTGCAATCCCTCTTGTCCTCTTTCTCTTACCACTACTGCCTGCTTCAAAATTCCCAGCAAGCCGCGGAGCGGCCGCAGAGTCTTCTGTAGAGTCTTTTGGTCTGTGTCTGAGAGAGACTCTACAGCGTTTTTGCTCCAGTATCCTGTGAGGAATTGCAATCCCTCTTGTCCTCTTTCTCTTACCACTACTGCCTGCTTCAAAATTCCCAGCAAGCCGCGGAGCGGCCGCAGAGTCTGCTGTAGAGTCTTTTGGTCTGTGTCTGAGAGAGACTCTACAGCTATTTTGCACGAGTATCCTGTGAGGAAATGATATCCCTCTTGTCCTCTTTCAATTACCACTACTGCCTGCTTCAAAATATCCAGCAAGCCGCAGAGCGGCCGCGGAGTCTGCTGCAGAGTCTTTTGGTCTGTGTCTGGGAGAGACTCTACAGCTTTTTTGCTCCATTATCCTGTGAGGAATTAAAATCCCTCTTGTCCTCTTTCTATTACCACTACTGCCTGCTTCAAAATACCCAGCAAGCCGCGGAGTCTGCAGCAGAGTCTTTTGGTCTGTGTCTGGGAGAGACTCTACACCGTTTTTGCTCCAGTATCCTGTGAGGAATTGAAATCCCTCTTGTCCTCTTTCTATTACCACTACTGCCTGCTTCAAAATACCCAGCAAGCCGCGGAGCGGGCGCGGAGTCTGCTGCAGAGTCTTTTGGTCTGTGTCTGGGAGAGACTCTACAGCGTTTTTGCTCCAGTATCCTGTGAGGAATTGAAATCCCTCTTGTCCTCTTTCTATTACCACTACTGCCTGCTTCAAAATACCCAGCAAGCCGCGGAGCGGCCGCGGAGTCTGCTGCAGAGTCTTTTGGTCTGTGTCTGGGAGAGACTCTACAGCGTTTTTGCTCCAGTATCCTGTAAGGAATTGAAATCCCTCTTGTCCTCTTTCTATTACCACTACTGCCTGCTTCAAAATACCCAGCAAGCCGCGGAGTGGCCGCAGAGTCTGCTGCAGAGTCTTTTGGTCTGTGTCTGGGAGAGACTCTACAGCGTTTTTGCTCCAGTGTCCTGTGAAGAATTAAAATCCCTCTTATCCTCTTTCTATTACCACTACTGCCTGCTTCAAAATACCCAGCAAGCCGGGGAGCGGCCGCGGAGTCTGCTGCAGAGTCTTTTGGTCTGTGTCTGGGAGAGACTCTACAGCGTTTTTGCTCCAGTATCCTGTGAGGAATTGAAATCCCTCTTGTACTCTTTCTATTACCACTACTGCCTGCTTCAAAATACCCAGCAAGCCGCGGAGCGGCCGCGGAGTCTGCTGCAGAGTCTTTTGGTCTGTGTCTGGGAGAGACTCTACAGCGTTTTTGCTCCAGTATCCTGTGAGGAATTGAAATCCCTCTTGTCCTCTTTCTATTACCACTACTGCCTGCTTCAAAATTCCCAGCAAGCCGCGGAGCGGCCGCGGAGTCTGCTGTAGAGTCTTTTGGTCTATGTCTGGGAGAGACTGTACAGCGTTTTTGCTCCAGTATCCTGTGAGGAATTGAAATCCCTCTTGTCCTCTTTCTGTTACCACTACTGCCTGCTTCAAAATACCCAGCAAGCCGCGAAGCGGCCGCGGAGTCTGCTGCAGAGTCTTTTGGTCTGTGTCTGGGAGAGACTCTACAGCTTTTTTGCTCCATTATCCTGTGAGGAATTGAAATCCCTCTTGTCCTCTTTCTATTACCACTACTGCCTGCTTCAAAATACCCAGCAAGCCACGGAGCGGCCGCGGCGTCTGCTGCAGAGACTTTTGGTCTGTGTCTGGGAGAGACTCTGCAGCATTTTTGCTCTGGTATCCTGTGAGGAATTGAAATCCCTCTTGTCCTCTTTCTATTACCACTACTGCCTGCTTCAAAATTCCCAGCAAGCCGCGGAGCGGCCGCGGAGTCTGCTGCTGAGTCTTTTAGTCTGTGTCTGTGAGAGACTCTACAGCGTTTTTGCTCCAGTATCCTGTGAGGAATTGAAATCCCTATTGTCCTCTTTCTCTTACCACTACTGCCTGCTTCAAAATTCCCATCAAGCCACGGAGCGGCCGCGGAGTCTGCTGTAGAGTCTTTTGGTCTGTGTCTGGGAGAGACTCTACAGCTTTTTTGCTCCAGTATCCTGTGAGGAATTGAAATCCCTCTTGTCCTCTTTCTATTACCACTACTGCCTGCTTCAAAATACCCAGCAAGCCGCAGAGCGGCCGCGGAGTCTGCTGCAGATTCTTTTGGTCTGTGTCTGGGAGAGACTCTACAGCATTGTTGCACCAGTATCCTGTGAGGAATTGAAATCCCTCTTGTCCTCTTTCTATTACCACTACTGCCTGCTTCAAAATAACCAGCAAGCCACGGAGCGGCCACAGAGTCTGCTGCAGAGTCTTTTGGTCTGTGTCTGGGAGAGACTCTACAGCGTTTTTGCTCCAGTATCCTGTGAGGAATTGAAATCCCTCTTGTCCTCTTTCTCTTACCACTACTGTCTGCTTCAAAATTCCCAGCAAGCCGCGGAGCGGCCGCGGAGTCTGCTGTAGAGTCTTTTGGTCTGTGTCTGGGAGAGACTCTACAGCGTTTTTGCTCCAGTATCCTGTGAGGAATTGCAATCCCTCTTGTCCTCTTTCTCTTACCACTACTGCCTGCTTCAAAATTCCCAGCAAGCCGCGGGAGCGGCCGCAGAGTCTTCTGTAGAGTCTTTTGGTCTGTGTCTGAGAGAGACTCTACAGCGTTTTTGCTCCAGTATCCTGTGAGGAATTGCAATCCCTCTTGTCCTCTTTCTCTTACCACTACTGCCTGCTTCAAAATTCCCAGCAAGCCGCGGGAGCGGCCGCAGAGTCTTCTGTAGAGTCTTTTGGTCTGTGTCTGGGAGAGACTCTACAGCGTTTTTGCTCCAGTATCCTGTAAGGAATTGAAATCCCTCTTGTCCTCTTTCTATTACCACTACTGCCTGCTTCAAAATACCCAGCAAGCCGCGGAGTGGCCGCAGAGTCTGCTGCAGAGTCTTTTGGTCTGTGTCTGGGAGAGACTCTACAGCGTTTTTGCTCCAGTGTCCTGTGAAGAATTAAAATCCCTCTTATCCTCTTTCTATTACCACTACTGCCTGCTTCAAAATACCCAGCAAGCCGGGGAGCGGCCGCGGAGTCTGCTGCAGAGTCTTTTGGTCTGTGTCTGGGAGAGACTCTACAGCGTTTTTGCTCCAGTATCCTGTGAGGAATTGAAATCTCTCTTGTACTCTTTCTATTACCACTACTGCCTGCTTCAAAATACCCAGCAAGCCGCGGAGCGGCCGCGGAGTCTGCTGCAGAGTCTTTTGGTCTGTGTCTGGGAGAGACTCTACAGCGTTTTTCCTCCAGTATCCTGTGAGGAATTGAAATCCCTCTTGTCCTCTTTCTATTACCACTACTGCCTGCTTCAAAATTCCCAGCAAGCCGCGGAGCGGCCGCGGAGTCTGCTGTAGAGTCTTTTGGTCTATGTCTGGGAGAGACTGTACAGCGTTTTTGCTCCAGTATCCTGTGAGGAATTGAAATCCCTCTTGTCCTCTTTCTGTTACCACTACTGCCTGCTTCAAAATACCCAGCAAGCCGCGAAGCGGCCGCGGAGTCTGCTGCAGAGTCTTTTGGTCTGTGTCTGGGAGAGACTCTACAGCTTTTTTGCTCCATTATCCTGTGAGGAATTGAAATCCCTCTTGTCCTCTTTCTATTACCACTACTGCCTGCTTCAAAATACCCAGCAAGCCACGGAGCGGCCGCGGCGTCTGCTGCAGAGACTTTTGGTCTGTGTCTGGGAGAGACTCTGCAGCATTTTTGCTCTGGTATCCTGTGAGGAATTGAAATCCCTCTTGTCCTCTTTCTATTACCACTACTGCCTGCTTCAAAATTCCCAGCAAGCCGCGGAGCGGCCGCGGAGTCTGCTGCTGAGTCTTTTAGTCTGTGTCTGTGAGAGACTCTACAGCGTTTTTGCTCCAGTATCCTGTGAGGAATTGAAATCCCTATTGTCCTCTTTCTCTTACCACTACTGCCTGCTTCAAAATTCCCATCAAGCCACGGAGCGGCTGCAGAGTCTGCTGTAGAGTCTTTTGGTCTGTGTCTGGGAGAGACTCTACAGCTTTTTTGCTCCAGTATCCTGTGAGGAATTGAAATCCCTCTTGTCCTCTTTCTATTACCACTACTGCCTGCTTCAAAATACCCAGCAAGCCGCAGAGCGGCCGCGGAGTCTGCTGCAGATTCTTTTGGTCTGTGTCTGGGAGAGACTCTACAGCATTGTTGCACCAGTATCCTGTGAGGAATTGAAATCCCTCTTGTCCTCTTTCTATTACCACTACTGCCTGCTTCAAAATAACCAGCAAGCCACGGAGCGGCCACAGAGTCTGCTGCAGAGTCTTTTGGTCTGTGTCTGGGAGAGACTCTACAGCGTTTTTGCTCCAGTATCCTGTGAGGAATTGAAATCCCTCTTGTCCTCTTTCTCTTACCACTACTGTCTGCTTCAAAATTCCCAGCAAGCCGCGGAGCGGCCGCGGAGTCTGCTGTAGAGTCTTTTGGTCTGTGTCTGGGAGAGACTCTACAGCGTTTTTGCTCCAGTATCCTGTGAGGAATTGCAATCCCTCTTGTCCTCTTTCTCTTACCACTACTGCCTGCTTCAAAATTCCCAGCAAGCCGCGGGAGCGGCCGCAGAGTCTTCTGTAGAGTCTTTTGGTCTGTGTCTGAGAGAGACTCTACAGCGTTTTTGCTCCAGTATCCTGTGAGGAATTGCAATCCCTCTTGTCCTCTTTCTCTTACCACTACTGCCTGCTTCAAAATACCCAGCAAGCAGCGTAGCGGCCGCAGAGTCTGCTGCAGAGTCTTTTGGTCTGTGTCTGGGAGAGACTCTACAGCGTTTTTGCTCCAGTATCCAGTGAGGAATTGAAATCCCTCTTGTCCTCTTTCTATTACCACTACTGCCTGCTTCAAAATACCCAGCAAGCCGCGGAGCGGCCGCAGAGTCTGCTGCAGAGACTTTTGGTCTGTGTCTGGGAGAGACTCTGCAGCATTTTTGCTCCAGTATCCTGTGAGGAATTGAAATCCCTCTTGTCCTCTTTCTATTACCACTACTGCCTGCTTCAAAATACCCAGAAAGCCGAGGAGCGGCCGCAGAGTCTTTTGGTCTGTGTCTGGGAGAGACTCTACAGCGTTTTTGCTCCAGTATCCTGTGAGAAATTTAAATTCCTCTTGTCCTCTTTCTATTACCACTACTGCCTGCTTCAAAATACCCAGCAAGCCGCGTAGAGGAGCGGAGTCTGCTGCAGAGTCTTTTGGTCTGTGTCTGGGAGAGACTCTACAGCATTGTTGCTCCAGTATCCTGTGAGGAATTGAAATCCCTCTTGTCCTCTTTCTATTACCACTACTGTCTGCTTCAAAATAACCAGCAAGCCACGGAGCGGCCACAGAGTCTGCTGCAGAGTCTTTTGGTCTGTGTCTGGGAGAGACTCTACAGCGTTTTTGCTCCAGTATCCTGTGAGGAATTGAAATCCCTCTTGTCCTCTTTCTCTTACCACTACTGTCTGCTTCAAAATTCCCAGCAAGCCGCGGAGCGGCCGCGGAGTCTGCTGTAGAGTCTTTTGGTCTGTGTCTGGGAGAGACTCTACAGCGTTTTTGCTCCAGTATCCTGTGAGGAATTGCAATCCCTCTTGTCCTCTTTCTCTTACCACTACTGCCTGCTTCAAAATTCCCAGCAAGCCGCGGAGCGGCCGCAGAGTCTTCTGTAGAGTCTTTTGGTCTGTGTCTGAGAGAGACTCTACAGCGTTTTTGCTCCAGTATCCTGTGAGGAATTGCAATCCCTCTTGTCCTCTTTCTCTTACCACTACTGCCTGCTTCAAAATTCCCAGCAAGCCGCGGAGCGGCCGCAGAGTCTGCTGTAGAGTCTTTTGGTCTGTGTCTGAGAGAGACTCTACAGCTATTTTGCACGAGTATCTTGTGAGGAAATGATATCCCTCTTGTCCTCTTTCAATTACCACTACTGCCTGCTTCAAAATATCCAGCAAGCCGCAGAGCGGCCGCGGAGTCTGCTGCAGAGTCTTTTGGTCTGTGTCTGGGAGAGACTCTACAGCTTTTTTGCTCCATTATCCTGTGAGGAATTAAAATCCCTCTTGTCCTCTTTCTATTACCACTACTGCCTGCTTCAAAATACCCAGCAAGCCGTGGAGTCTGCAGCAGAGTCTTTTGGTCTGTGTCTGGGAGAGACTCTACACCGTTTTTGCTCCAGTATCCTGTGAGGAATTGAAATCCCTCTTATCCTCTTTCTATTACCACTACTGCCTGCTTCAAAATACCCAGCAAGCCGCGGAGCGGGCGCGGAGTCTGCTGCAGAGTCTTTTGGTCTGTGTCTGGGAGAGACTCTACAGCGTTTTTGCTCCAGTATCCTGTGAGGAATTGAAATCCCTCTTGTCCTCTTTCTATTACCACTACTGCCTGCTTCAAAATACCCAGCAAGCCGCGGAGCGGCCGCGGAGTCTGCTGCAGAGTCTTTTGGTCTGTGTCTGGGAGAGACTCTACAGCGTTTTTGCTCCAGTATCCTGTAAGGAATTGAAATCCCTCTTGTCCTCTTTCTATTACCACTACTGCCTGCTTCAAAATACCCAGCAAGCCGCGGAGTGGCCGCAGAGTCTGCTGCAGAGTCTTTTGGTCTGTGTCTGGGAGAGACTCTACAGCGTTTTTGCTCCAGTGTCCTGTGAAGAATTAAAATCCCTCTTATCCTCTTTCTATTACCACTACTGCCTGCTTCAAAATACCCATCAAGCCGGGGAGCGGCCGCGGAGTCTGCTGCAGAGTCTTTTGGTCTGTGTCTGGGAGAGACTCTACAGCGTTTTTGCTCCAGTATCCTGTGAGGAATTGAAATCCCTCTTGTACTCTTTCTATTACCACTACTGCCTGCTTCAAAATACCCAGCAAGCCGCGGAGCGGCCACCGAGTCTGCTGCAGAGTGTTTTGGTCTGTGTCTGGGAGAGACTCTACAGCGTTTTTGCTCCAGTATCCTGTGAGGAATTGAAATCCCTCTTGTCCTCTTTCTATTACCACTACTGCCTGCTTCAAAATTCCCAGCAAGCCGCGGAGCGGCCGCGGAGTCTGCTGTAGAGTCTTTTGGTCTATGTCTGGGAGAGACTATACAGCGTTTTTGCTCCAGTATCCTGTGAGGAATTGAAATCCCTCTTGTCCTCTTTCTGTTACCACTACTGCCTGCTTCAAAATACCCAGCAAGCCGCGGAGCGGCCGCGGAGTCTGCTGCAGAGTCTTTTGGTCTGTGTCTGGGAGAGACTCTACAGCTTTTTTGCTCCAATTTCCTGTGAGGAATTGAAATCCCTCTTGTCCTCTTTCTATTAGCACTACTGCCTGCTTCAAAATACCCAGCAAGCCGCGGAGCGGCCGCGGAGTCTGCTGTAGAGTCTTTTGGTCTGTGTCTGGGAGAGACTCTACAGCTTTTTTGCTCCAGTATCCTGTGAGGAATTTAAATCCCTCTTGTCCTCTTTCTATTACCACTACTGCCTGCTTCAAAATACCCAGCAAGCCGCAGAGCGGCCGCGGAGTCTGCTGCAGATTCTTTTGGTCTGTGTCTGGGAGAGACTCTACAGCATTGTTGCTCCAGTATCCTGTGAGGAATTGAAATCCCTCTTGTCCTCTTTCTATTACCACTACTGCCTGCTTCAAAATAACCAGCAAGCCACGGAGCGGCCACAGAGTCTGCTGCAGAGTCTTTTGGTCTGTGTCTGGGAGAGACTCTACAGCGTTTTTGCTCCAGTATCCTGTGAGGAATTGAAATCCCTCTTGTCCTCTTTCTCTTACCACTACTGTCTGCTTCAAAATTCCCAGCAAGCCGCGGAGCGGCCGCGGAGTCTGCTGTAGAGTGTTTTGGTCTGTGTCTGGGAGAGACTCTACAGCGTTTTTGCTCCAGTATCCTGTGAGGAATTGCAATCCCTCTTGTCCTCTTTCTCTTACCACTACTGCCTGCTTCAAAATTCCCAGCAAGCCGCGGGAGCGGCCGCAGAGTCTTCTGTAGAGTCTTTTGGTCTGTGTCTGAGAGAGACTCTACAGCTATTTTGCCCGAGTATCCTGTGAGGAAATGATATCCCTCTTGTCCTCTTTCAATTACCACTACTGCCTGCTTCAAAATATCCAGCAAGCCGCAGAGCGGCCGCGGAGTCTGCTGCAGAGTCTTTTGGTCTGTGTCTGGGAGAGACTCTACAGCTTTTTTGCTCCATTATCCTGTGAGGAATTAAAATCCCTCTTGTCCTCTTTCTATTACCACTACTGCCTGCTTCATAATACCCAGCAAGCCGCGGAGTCTGCAGCAGAGTCTTTTGGTCTGTGTCTGGGAGAGACTCTACACCGTTTTTGCTCCAGTATCCTGTGAGGAATTGAAATCCCTCTTGTCCTCTTTCTATTACCACTACTGCCTGCTTCAAAATACCCAGCAAGCCGCGGAGCGGGCGCGGAGTCTGCTGCAGAGTCTTTTGGTCTGTGTCTGGGAGAGACTCTACAGCGTTTTTGCTCCAGTATCCTGTGAGGAATTGAAATCCCTCTTGTCCTCTTTCTATTACCACTACTGCCTGCTTCAAAATACCCAGCAAGCCGCGGAGTGGCCGCAGAGTCTGCTGCAGAGTCTTTTGGTCTGTGTCTGGGAGAGACTCTACAGCGTTTTTGCTCCAGTGTCCTGTGAGGAATTAAAATCCCTCTTATCCTCATTCTATTACCACTACTGCCTGCTTCAAAATACCCAGCAAGCCGGGGAGCGGCCGCGGAGTCTGCTGCAGAGTCTTTTGGTCTGTGTCTGGGAGAGACTCTACAGCGTTTTTGCTCCAGTATCCTGTGAGGAATTGAAATCCCTCTTGTACTCTTTCTATTACCACTACTGCCTGCTTCAAAATACCCAGCAAGCCGCGGAGCGGCCGCGGAGTCTGCTGCAGAGTCTTTTGGTCTGTGTCTGGGAGAGACTCTACAGCGTTTTTGCTCCAGTATCCTGTGAGGAATTGAAATCCCTCTTGTCCTCTTTCTATTACCACTACTGCCTGCTTCAAAATTCCCAGCAAGCCGCGGAGCGGCCGCGGAGTCTGCTGTAGAGTCTTTTGGTCTGTGTCTGGGAGAGACTGTACAGCGTTTTTGCTCCAGTATCCTGTGAGGAATTGAAATCCCTCTTGTCCTCTTTCTGTTACCACTACTGCCTACTTCAAAATACCCAGCAAGCCGCGGAGCGGCCGCGGAGTCTGCTGCAGAGTCTTTTGGTCTGTGTCTGGGAGAGACTCTACAGCTTTTTTGCTCCATTATCCTGTGAGGAATTGAAATCCCTCTTGTCCTCTTTCTATTACCACTACTGCCTGCTTCAAAATACCCAGCAAGCCACGGAGCGGCCGCGGCGTCTGCTGCAGAGACTTTTGGTCTGTGTCTGGGAGAGACTCTGCAGCATTCTTGCTCCGGTATCCTGTGAGGAATTGAAATCCCTCTTGTCCTCTTTCTCTTACCACTACTGCCTGCTTCAAAATTCCCAGCAAGCCGCGGAGCGGCCGCGGAGTCTGCTGTAGAGTCTTTTGGTCTGTGTCTGGGAGAGACTCTACAGCTTTTTTGCTCCAGTATCCTGTGAGGAATTGAAATCCCTCTTGTCCTCTTTCTATTACCACTACTGCCTGCTTCAAAATACCCAGCAAGCCGCAGAGCGGCCGCGGAGTCTGCTGCAGATTCTTTTGGTCTGTGTCTGGGAGAGACTCTACAGCTTTTTTGCTCCATTATCCTGTGAGGAATTGAAATCCCTCTTGTCCTCTTTCTATTACCACTACTGCCTGCTTCAAAATACCCAGCAAGCCACGGAGCGGCCGCGGAGTCTGCAGCAGAGTCTTTTGGTCTGTTTCTGGGAGAGACTCTACAGCGTTTTTGCTCCAGTATCCTGTGAGGAATTGAAATCCCTCTTGTCCTCTTTCTATTAGCACTACTGCCTGCTTCAAAATAACCAGCAAGACGCGGAGCGGCCGCGGAGTCTGCTGCAGAGTCTTTTGGTCTGTGTCTGGGAGAGACTCTACAGCGTTTTTGCTCCAGTATCCTGTGAGGAATTGAAATCCCTCTTGTCCTCTTTCTATTACCACTACTGCCTGCTTCAAAATACCCAGCAAGCCGCGGAGCGGCCGCGGAGTCTGCTGCAGAGTCTTTTGGTCT
The DNA here is from genome assembly GCF_040938575.1 of Ambystoma mexicanum. Taxonomy (NCBI): domain Eukaryota; kingdom Metazoa; phylum Chordata; class Amphibia; order Caudata; family Ambystomatidae; genus Ambystoma; species Ambystoma mexicanum. The sequence continues at coordinate 1,670,040,440 of NC_090929.1, read as the reverse complement.
GTGTCTGGGAGAGACTCTACAGCGTTTTTGCTCCAGTATCCTATGAGGAATTGAAATCCCTCTTGTCCTCTTTCTATTAGCACTACTGCCTGCTTCAAAATACCCAGCAAGCCGCGTAGAGGAGCTTAGTCTGCTGCAGAGTCTTTTGGTCTGTGTCTGGGAGAGACTCTACAGCATTGTTGCTCCAGTATCCTGTGAGGAATTGAAATCCCTCTTGTCCTCTTTCTATTACCACTACTGCCTGCTTCAAAATTCCCAGCAAGCCGCGGAGCGGCCGCGGAGTCTGCTGCTGAGTCTTTTGGTCTGTGTCTGGGAGAGACTCTACAGCGTTTTTGCTCCAGTATCCTGTGAGGAATTGAAATCCCTCTTGTCCTCTTTCTATTACCACTACTGCCTGCTTCAAAATACCCAGCAAGCCGCGGAGCGGCCGCGGATTCTGCTGCAGAGTATTTTGGTCTGTGTCTGGGAGAGACTCTACAGCGTTTTTGCTCCAGTATCCTGTGAGGAATTGAAATCCCTCTTGTCCTCTTTCTCTTACCACTACTGCCTGCTTCAAAATTCCCAGCAAGCCGCGGAGCGGCCGCGGAGTCTGGTGCAGAGTCTTTTGGTCTGTGTCTGGGAGAGACTCTACAGCGTTTTTGCTCCAGTATCCTGTGAGGAATTGAAATCCCTCTTGTCCTCTTTCTATTACCACTACTTTCTGCTTCAAAATACCCAGCAAGCCGCGGAGCGGCCGCGGAGTCTGCTGCAGAGTTTTTGGTCTGTGTCTGGGAGAGACTCTACAGCGTTTTTGCTCCAGTATCCTGTGAGGAATTGAAATCCCTCTTGTCCTCTTTCTATTACCACTACTGCCTGCTTCAAAATTCCCAGCAAGCCGCGGAGCGGCTGCAGAGTCTGCTGCAGAGTCTTTTGGTCTGTGTCTGGGAGAGACTCTACAGCGTTTTTGCTCCAGTATCCTGTGAGGAATTGAAATCCCTCTTGTCCTCTTTCTATTACCACTACTGCCTGCTTCAAAATACCCAGCAAGCCGCGGAGCGGCCGCGGAGTCTGCTGCAGAGACTTTTGGTCTGTGTCTGGGAGAGACTCTGCAGCATTTTTGCTCAAGTATCCTGTGAGGAATTGAAATCCCTCTTATCCTCTTTCTATTACCACTACTGCCTGCTTCAAAATACCCAGCAAGCCGAGGAGCGGCCGCAGAGTCTGCTGCAGAGTCTTTTGGTCTGTGTCTGGGAGAGACTCTACAGCGTTTTTGCTCCAGTATCCTGTGAGGAATTGAAATCCCTCTTGTCCTCTTTCTATTACCACTACTGCCTGCTTCAAAATACCCAGCAAGCCGCGTAGAGGCGCGGAGTCTGCTGCAGAGTCTTTTGGTCTGTGTCTGGGAGAGACTCTACAGCATTGTTGCTCCAGTATCCTGTGAGGAATTGAAATCCCTCTTGTCCTCTTTCTATTACCACTACTGCCTGCTTCAAAATACCCAGCAAGCCGCAGAGCAGCCGCGGAGTCTGCTGCAGAGTCTTTTGGTCTTTGTCTGGGAGAGACTCTACAGCGTTTTTGCTCCAGTATCCTGTGAGGAATTGAAATCCCTCTTGTCCTCTTTCTATTACCACTACTGCCTGCTTCAAAATACCCAGCAAGCTGCGGAGCGGCCGCGGAGTCTGCTGCAGAGTCTTTTGGTCTGTGTCTGGGAGAGACTCTACAGCGTTTTTGCTCCAGTATCCTGTGAGGAATTGCAATCCCTCTTGTCCTCTTTCTCTTACCACTACTGCCTGCTTCAAAATTCCCAGCAAGCCGCGGAGCGGCCGCGGAGTCTGCTGTAGAGTCTTTTGGTCTGTGTCTGGGAGAGACTCTACAGCGTTTTTGCTCCAGTATCCTGTGAGGAATTGAAATCCCTCTTGTCCTCTTTCTATTACCACTACTGCCTGCTTCAAAATACCCAGCAAGCCGCGTAGCGGCCGTGGAGTCTGCTGCAGAGTCTTTTGGTCTGTGTCTGGGAGAGACTCTACAGCGTTTTTGCTCCAGTATCCAGTGAGGAATTGAAATCCCTCTTGTCCTCTTTCTATTACCACTACTGCCTGCTTCAAAATACCCAGCAAGCCGCGGAGCGGCCGCGGAGTCTGCTGTAGAGTCTTTTGGTCTGTGTCTGGGAGAGACTCTACAGCGTTTTTGCTTCAGTATCCTGTGAGGAATTGAAATCCCTCTTGTCCTCTTTCTATTACCACTACTGCCTGCTTCAAAATACCCAGCAAGCCGCGTAGCGGCCGCGGAGTCTGCTGCAGAGTCTTTTGGTCTGTGTCTGGGAGAGACTCTACAGCGTTTTTGCTCCAGTATCCAGTGAGGAATTGAAATCCCTCTTGTCCTCTTTCTATTACCACTACTGCCTGCTTCAAAATACCCAGCAAGCCGCGGAGCGGCCGCAGAGTCTGCTGCAGAGACTTTTGGTCTGTGTCTGGGAGAGACTCTGCAGCATTTTTGCTCCAGTATCCTGTGAGGAATTGAAATCCCTCTTGTCCTCTTTCTATTACCACTACTGCCTGCTTCAAAATACCCAGCAAGCTGCGGAGCGGCCGCAGAGTCTGCTGCAGAGTCTTTTGGTCTGTGTCTGGTAGAGACTCTACAGCGTTTTTGCTCCAGTATCCTGTGAGGAATTGAAATCCCTCTTGTCCTCTTTCTATTACCACTACTGCCTGCTTCAAAATACCCAGCAAGCCACGGAGCGGCCGCGGAGTCTGCTGCAGAGTCTTTTGGTCTGTGTCTGGGAGAGACTCTACAGCGTTTTTGCTCCAGTATCCTGTGAGGAATTGAAATCCCTCTTGTCCTCTTTCTATTACCACTACTGCCTGCTTCAAAATACCCAGCAAGCCGCGTAGCGGCCGCGGAGTCTGCTGCAGAGTCTTTTGGTCTGTGTCTGGGAGAGACTCTACAGCGTTTTTGCTCCAGTATCCAGTGAGGAATTGAAATCCCTCTTGTCCTCTTTCTATTACCACTACTGCCTGCTTCAAAATACCCAGCAAGCCGCGGAGCGGCCGCAGAGTCTGCTGCAGAGACTTTTGGTCTGTGTCTGGGAGAGACTCTGCAGCATTTTTGCTCCAGTATCCTGTGAGGAATTGAAATCCCTCTTGTCCTCTTTCTATTACCACTACTGCCTGCTTCAAAATACCCAGCAAGCCGTGTAGAGGAGCTGAGTCTGCTGCAGAGTCTTTTGGTCTGTGTCTGGGAGAGACTCTACAGCATTGTTGCTCCAGTATCCTGTGAGGAATTGAAATCCCTCTTGTCCTCTTTCTATTACCACTACTGCCTGCTTCAAAATTCCCAGCAAGCCGCGGAGCGGCCGCGGAGTCTGCTGCTGAGTCTTTTGGTCTGTGTCTGGGAGAGACTCTACAGCGTTTTTGCTCCAGTATCCTGTGAGGAATTGAAATCCCTCTTGTCCTCTTTCTATTACCACTACTGTCTGCTTCAAAATACCCAGCAAGCCGCGGAGCGGCCGCGGATTCTGCTGCAGAGTCTTTTGGTCTGTGTCTGGTAGAGACTCTACAGCGTTTTTGCTCCAGTATCCTGTGAGGAATTGAAATCCCTCTTGTCCTCTTTCTATTACCACTACTGCCTGCTTCAAAATACCCAGCAAGCCACGGAGCGGCCGCGGAGTCTGCTGCAGAGTCTTTTGGTCTGTGTCTGGGAGAGACTCTACAGCGTTTTTGCTCCAGTATCCTGTGAGGAATTGAAATCCCTCTTGTCCTCTTTCTATTACCACTACTGCCTGCTTCAAAATACCCAGCAAGCCGCGTAGCGGCCGCGGAGTCTGCTGCAGAGTCTTTTGGTCTGTGTCTGGGAGAGACTCTACAGCGTTTTTGCTCCAGTATCCAGTGAGGAATTGAAATCCCTCTTGTCCTCTTTCTATTACCACTACTGCCTGCTTCAAAATACCCAGCAAGCCGCGGAGCGGCCGCAGAGTCTGCTGCAGAGACTTTTGGTCTGTGTCTGGGAGAGACTCTGCAGCATTTTTGCTCCAGTATCCTGTGAGGAATTGAAATCCCTCTTGTCCTCTTTCTATTACCACTACTGCCTGCTTCAAAATACCCAGCAAGCCGTGTAGAGGAGCTTAGTCTGCTGCAGAGTCTTTTGGTCTGTGTCTGGGAGAGACTCTACAGCATTGTTGCTCCAGTATCCTGTGAGGAATTGAAATCCCTCTTGTCCTCTTTCTATTACCACTACTGCCTGCTTCAAAATTCCCAGCAAGCCGCGGAGCGGCCGCGGAGTCTGCTGCTGAGTCTTTTGGTCTGTGTCTGGGAGAGACTCTACAGCGTTTTTGCTCCAGTATCCTGTGAGGAATTGAAATCCCTCTTGTCCTCTTTCTATTACCACTACTGTCTGCTTCAAAATACCCAGCAAGCCGCGGAGCGGCCGCGGATTCTGCTGCAGAGTCTTTTGGTCTGTGTCTGGGAGAGACTCTACAGCGTTTTTGCTCCAGTATCCTGTGAGGAATTGAAATCCCTCTTGTCCTCTTTCTCTTACCACTACTGTCTGCTTCAAAATTCCCAGCAAGCCGCGGAGTGGCCGCGGAGTCTGCTGTAGAGTCTTTTGGTCTGTGTCTGGGAGAGACTCTACAGCGTTTTTGCTCCAGTATCCTGTGAGGATTTGAAATCCCTCTTGTCCTCTTTCTCTTACCACTACTGCCTGCTTCAAAATTCCCAGCAAGCCGCGGAGCGGCCGCGGAGTCTGCTGCAGAGTCTTTTGGTCTGTGTCTGGGAGAGACTCTACAGCGTTTTTGCTCCAGTATCCTGTGAGGAATTGAAATCCCTCTTGTCCTCTTTCTATTACCACTACTGTCTGCTTCAAAATACCCAGCAAGCCGCGGAGCGGCCGCGGAGTCTGCTGCAGAGTTTTTGGTCTGTGTCTGGGAGAGACTCTACAGCGTTTTTGCTCCAGTATCCTGTGAGGAATTGAAATCCCTCTTGTCCTCTTTCTATTACCACTACTGCCTGCTTCAATATTCCCAGCAAGCCGCGGAGCGGCCGCGGAGTCTGCTGCAGAGTCTTTTGGTCTGTGTCTGGGAGAGACTCTACAGCGTTTTTGCTCCAGTATCCTGTGAGGAATTGAAATCCCTCTTGTCCTCTTTCTATTACCACTACAGTCTGCTTCAAAATACCCAGCAAGCCGCTGAGAGGCCGCGGAGTCTGCTGCAGAGTCTTTTGGTCTGTGTCTGGGAGAGACTCTACAGCGTTTTTGCTCCAGTATCCTGTGAGGAATTGAAATCCCTCTTGTCCTCTTTCTATTAACACTACTGCCTGCTTCAAAATACCCAGCAAGCCACAGAGCGGCCGCGGAGTCTGCTGCAGAGTCTTTTGGTCTGTGTCTGGGAGAGACTCTACAGCGTTTTTGCTCCATTATCCTGTGAGGAATTGAAATCCCTCTTGTCCTCTTTCTATTACCACTACTGGCTGCTTCAAAATACCCAGCAAGCCGCGGACCGGCCGCGGAGTCTGCTGCAGAGTCTTTTGGTCTGTGTCTGGGAGAGACTCTACAGCGTTTTTGCTCCAGTATCCTGTGAGGAATTGAAATCCCTCTTGTCTTCTTTCTATTACCACTACTGCCTGCTTCAAAATACCCAGCAAGCCAGGGAGCGGCCGCAGAGTCTGCTGCAGAGTCTTTTGGTCTGTGTCTGAGAGAGACTCTACAGCGTTTTTGCTCCAGTATCCTGTGAGGAATTGAAATCCCTCTTGTACTCTTTCTATTACCACTACTGCCTGCTTCAAAATACCCAGCAAGCTGCGGAGCGGCCACAAAGTCTGCTGCAGAGTCTTTTGGTCTGTGTCTGGGAGAGACTCTACAGCTTTTTTGCTCCAGTATCCTGTGAGGAATTGAAATCCCTCTTGTCCTCTTTCTATTACCACTACTGCCTACTTCAAAATACCCAGCAAGCCGCGGAGCGGCCGCAGAGTCTGCTGCAGAGTCTTTTGGTCTGTGTCTGGGAGAGACTCTACAGCGTTTTTGCTCCAGTATCCTGTGAGGAATTGAAATCCCTCTTGTCCTCTTTCTATTACCACTACTGCCTGCTTCAAAATACCCAGCAAGCCGCGGAGCGGCCGCAGAGTCTGCTGCAGAGTCTTTTGGTCTGTGTCTGGGAGAGACTCTACAGCGTTTTTGCTCCATTTTCCTGTGAGGAATTGAAATCCCTCTTGTCCTCTTTCTATTACCACTACTGCCTGCTTCAACATACCCAGCAAGCCGGGGAGCGGCCGCGGAGTCTGCTGCAGAGTCTTTTGGTCTGTGTCTGGGAGAGACTCTACAGAGTTTTTGCACCAGTATCCTGTGAGGAATTGAAATCCCTCTTGTCCTCTTTCTATTACCACTAGTGCCTGCTTCAAAATACCCAGCAAACCGCGGAGCGGCCACGGAGTCTGCTGCAGAGTCTTTTGGTCTGTGTCTGGGAGAGACTCTACAGCGTTTTTGCTCCAGTATCCTGTGAGGAATTGAAATCCCTCTTGTCGTCTTTCTATTACCACTACTGCCTGCTTCAAAATACCCAGCAAGCCGGGGAGCGGCCGCGGAGTCTGCTGCAGAGTCTTTTGGTCTGTGTCTGGGAGAGACTCTACAGCTTTTTTGCTCCATTATCCTGTGAGGAATTGAAATTTCTCTTGTCCTCTTTCTATTACCACTACTGCCTGCTTCAAAATACCCAGCAAGCCGCGGAGCGGCCGCGGAGTCTGCTGCAGAGTCTTTTGGTCTGTGTCTGGGAGAGACTCTACAGCGTTTTTGCTCCAGTATCCTGCGAGGAATTGAAATCCCTCTTGTCCTCTTTCTATTACCACTACTGCCTGCTTCAAAATTCCCAGCAAGCCGCGGAGCGGCCGCGGAGTCTGCTGTAGAGTCTTTTGGTCTGTGTCTGGGAGAGACTCTACAGCGTTTTTGCTCCAGCATCCTGCGAGGAATTGAAATCCCTCTTGTCCTCTTTCTATTACCACTACTGCCTGCTTCAAAATACCCAGCAAGCCGCGGAGCGGCCGCAGAGTCTGCTGCAGAGACTTATGGTCTGTGTCTGGGAGAGACTCTGCAGCATTTTTGCTCCAGTATCCTGTGAGGAATTGAAATCCACCTTGTCCTCTTTCTATTACCACTACTGCCTGCTTCAAAATACCCAGCAAGCCGCGGAGCGGCCGCAGAGTCTGCTGCAGAGACTTATGGTCTGTGTCTGGGAGAGACTCTACAGCGTTTTTGCTCCAGTATCCTGTGAGGAATTGCAATCCCTCTTGTCCTCTTTCTATTACCACTACTGCCTGCTTCAAAATACCCAGCAAGCCGCGGAGCGGCTGCAGAGTCTGCTGCAGAGTCTTTTGGTCTGTGTCTGGGAGAGACTCTACAGAGGTTTTTCTCCAGTATCCTGTGAGGAATTGAAATCCCTCTTGTCCTCTTTCTATTACCACTACTGCCTGCTTCAAAATACCCAGCAAGCCGCGGAGCGGCCGCGGAGTCTGCTGCAGAGACTTTTGGTCTGTGTCTGGGAGAGACTCTGCAGCATTTTTGCTCAATTATCCTGTGAGGAATTGAAATCCCTCTTGTCCTCTTTCTATTACCACTACTGCCTGCTTCAAAATACCCAGCAAGCCGAGGAGCGGCCGCAGAGTCTGCTGCAGAGTCTTTTGGTCTGTGTCTGGGAGAGACTCTACAGCGTTTTTGCTCCAGTATCCTGTGAGGAATTGAAATCCCTCTTGTCCTCTTTCTATTACCACTACTGCCTGCTTCAAAATACCCAGCAAGCCGCGTAGAGGCGCGGAGTCTGCTGCAGAGTCTTTTGGTCTGTGTCTGGGAGAGACTCTACAGCATTGTTGCTCCAGTATCCTGTGAGGAATTGAAATCCCTCTTGTCCTCTTTCTATTACCACTACTGCCTGCTTCAGAATACCCAGCAAGCCGCAGAGCAGCCGCGGAGTCTGCTGCAGAGTCTTTTGGTCTTTGTCTGGGAGAGACTCTACAGCGTTTTTGCTCCAGTATCCTGTGAGGAATTGAAATCCCTCTTGTCCTCTTTCTATTACCACTACTGCCTGCTTCAAAATACCCAGCAAGCCGCGGAGCGGCCGCGGAGTCTGCTGCAGAGTCTTTTGGTCTGTGTCTGGGAGAGACTCTACAGCGTTTCTGCTCCAGTATCCTGTGAGGAATTGAAATCCCTCTTGTCCTCTTTCTATTACCACTACTGCCTGCTTCAAAATACCCAGCAAGCCGCGGAGCGGCCGCGGAGTCTGCTGCAGAGTCTTTTGGTCTGTGTCTGGGAGAGACTCTACAGCGTTTTTGCTCCAGTATCCTGTGAGGAATTGAAATCCCTCTTGTCCTCTTTCTATTACCACTACTGCCTGCTTCAAAATACCCAGCAAGCCGCGGAGCAGTCGCGGAGTCTGCTGCAGAGTCTTTTGGTCTGTGTCTGGGAGAGACTCTACAGCGTTTTTGCTCCAGTATCCTGTGAGGAATTGAAATCCCTCTTGTCCTCTTTCTATTACCACTACTGCCTGCTTCAAAATACCCAGCAAGCAGCGTAGCGGCCGGGGAGTCTGCTGCAGAGTCTTTTGGTCTGTGTCTGGGAGAGACTCTACAGCGTTTTTGCTCCAGTATCCAGTGAGGAATTGAAATCCCTCTTGTCCTCTTTCTATTACCACTACTGCTTGCTTCAAAATACCCAGCAAGCCGCGGAGCGGCCGCAGAGTCTGCTGCAGAGACTTTTGGTCTGTGTCTGGGAGAGACTCTGCAGCATTTTTGCTCCAGTATCCTGTGAGGAATTGAAATCCCTCTTGTCCTCTTTCTATTACCACTACTGCCTGCTTCAAAATACCCAGAAAGCCGAGGAGCGGCCGCAGAGTCTGCTGCAGAGTCTTTTGGTCTGTGTCTGGGAGAGACTCTACAGCGTTTTTGCTCCAGTATCCTGTGAGAAATTTAAATTCCTCTTGTCCTCTTTCTATTACCACTACTGCCTGCTTCAAAATACCCAGCAAGCCGCGTAGAGGAGCGGAGTCTGCTGCAGAGTCTTTTGGTCTGTGTCTGGGAGAGACTCTACAGCATTGTTGCTCCAGTATCCTGTGAGGAATTGAAATCCCTCTTGTCCTCTTTCTATTACCACTACTGTCTGCTTCAAAATAACCAGCAAGCCACGGAGCGGCCACAGAGTCTGCTGCAGAGTCTTTTGGTCTGTGTCTGGGAGAGACTCTACAGCGTTTTTGCTCCAGTATCCTGTGAGGAATTGAAATCCCTCTTGTCCTCTTTCTCTTACCACTACTGTCTGCTTCAAAATTCCCAGCAAGCCGCGGAGCGGCCGCGGAGTCTGCTGTAGAGTCTTTTGGTCTGTGTCTGGGAGAGACTCTACAGCGTTTTTGCTCCAGTATCCTGTGAGGAATTGCAATCCCTCTTGTCCTCTTTCTCTTACCACTACTGCCTGCTTCAAAATTCCCAGCAAGCCGCGGAGCGGCCGCAGAGTCTTCTGTAGAGTCTTTTGGTCTGTGTCTGAGAGAGACTCTACAGCGTTTTTGCTCCAGTATCCTGTGAGGAATTGCTATCCCTCTTGTCCTCTTTCTCTTACCACTACTGCCTGCTTCAAAATTCCCAGCAAGCCGCGGAGCGGCCGCAGAGTCTGCTGTAGAGTCTTTTGGTCTGTGTCTGAGAGAGACTCTACAGCTATTTTGCACGAGTATCCTGTGAGGAAATGATATCCCTCTTGTCCTCTTTCAATTACCACTACTGCCTGCTTCAAAATATCCAGCAAGCCGCAGAGCGGCCGCGGAGTCTGCTGCAGAGTCTTTTGGTCTGTGTCTGGGAGAGACTCTACAGCTTTTTTGCTCCATTATCCTGTGAGGAATTAAAATCCCTCTTGTCCTCTTTCTATTACCACTACTGCCTGCTTCAAAATACCCAGCAAGCCGCGGAGTCTGCAGCAGAGTCTTTTGGTCTGTGTCTGGGAGAGACTCTACGTTTTTGCTCCAGTATCCTGTGAGGAATTGAAATCCCTCTTGTCCTCTTTCTATTACCACTACTGCCTGCTTCAAAATACCCAGCAAGCCGCGGAGCGGCTGCAGAGTCTGCTGCAGAGTCTTTTGGTCTGTGTCTGGGAGAGACTCTACAGAGTTTTTTCTCCAGTATCCTGTGAGGAATTGAAATCCCTCTTGTCCTCTTTCTATTACCACTACTGCCTGCTTCAAAATACCCAGCAAGCCGCGGAGCGGCCGCGGAGTCTGCTGCAGAGACTTTTGGTCTGTGTCTGGGAGAGACTCTGCAGCATTTTTGCTCAAGTATCCTGTGAGGAATTGAAATCCCTCTTGTCCTCTTTCTATTACCACTACTGCCTGCTTCAAAATACCCAGCAAGCCGAGGAGCGGCCGCAGAGTCTGCTGCAGAGTCTTTTGGTCTGTGTCTGGGAGAGACTCTACAGCGTTTTTGCTCCAGTATCCTGTGAGGAATTGAAATCCCTCTTGTCCTCTTTCTATTACCACTACTGCCTGCTTCAAAATACCCAGCAAGCCGCGTAGAGGCGCGGAGTCTGCTGCAGAGTCTTTTGGTCTGTGTCTGGGAGAGACTCTACAGCATTGTTGCTCCAGTATCCTGTGAGGAATTGAAATCCCTCTTGTCCTCTTTCTATTACCACTACTGCCTGCTTCAGAATACCCAGCAAGCCGCAGAGCAGCCGCGGAGTCTGCTGCAGAGTATTTTGGTCTTTGTATGGGAGAGACTCTACAGCGTTTTTGCTCCAGTATCCTGTGAGGAATTGAAATCCCTCTTGTCCTCTTTCTATTACCACTACTGCCTGCTTCAAAATACCCAGCAAGCTGCGGAGCGGCCGCGGAGTCTGCTGCAGAGTCTTTTGGTCTGTGTCTGGGAGAGACTCTACAGCGTTTTTGCTCCAGTATCCTGTGAGGAATTGAAATCCCTCTTGTCCTCTTTCTATTACCACTACTGCCTGCTTCAAAATTCCCAGCAAGCCGCGGAGCGGCCGCGGAGTCTGCTGTAGAGTCTTTTTGTCTGTGTCTGGGAGAGACTCTACAGCGTTTCTGCTCCAGTATCCTGTGAGGAATTGAAATCCCTCTTGTCCTCTTTCTATTACCACTACTGCCTGCTTCAAAATACCCAGCAAGCCGCGGAGCGGCCGCGGAGTCTGCTGCAGAGTCTTTTGGTCTGTGTCTGGGAGAGACTCTACAGCGTTTTTGCTCCAGTATCCTGTGAGGAATTGAAATCCCTCTTGTCCTCTTTCAATTACCACTACTGCCTGCTTCAAAATACCCAGCAAGCCGCGGAGCGGTCGCGGAGTCTGCTGCAGAGTCTTTTGGTCTGTGTCTGGGAGAGACTCTACAGCGTTTTTGCTCCAGTATCCTGTGAGGAATTGAAATCCCTCTTGTCCTCTTTCTATTACCACTACTGCCTGCTTCAAAATACCCAGCAAGCAGCGTAGCGGCCGCGGAGTCTGCTGCAGAGTCTTTTGGTCTGTGTCTGGGAGAGACTCTACAGCGTTTTTGCTCCAGTATCCAGTGAGGAATTGAAATCCCTCTTGTCCTCTTTCTATTACCACTACTGCTTGCTTCAAAATACCCAGCAAGCCGCGGAGCGGCCGCAGAGTCTGCTGCAGAGACTTTTGGTCTGTGTCTGGGAGAGACTCTGCAGCATTTTTGCTCCAGTATCCTGTGAGGAATTGAAATCCCTCTTGTCCTCTTTCTATTACCACTACTGCCTGCTTCAAAATACCCAGAAAGCCGAGGAGCGGCCGCAGAGTCTGCTGCAGAGTCTTTTGGTCTGTGTCTGGGAGAGACTCTACAGCATTTTTGCTCCAGTATCCTGTGAGAAATTTAAATTCCTCTTGTCCTCTTTCTATTACCACTACTGCCTGCTTCAAAATACCCAGCAAGCCGCGTAGAGGAGCGGAGTCTGCTGCAGAGTCTTTTGGTCTGTGTCTGGGAGAGACTCTACAGCATTGTTGCTCCAGTATCCTGTGAGGAATTGAAATCCCTCTTGTCCTCTTTCTATTACCACTACTGTCTGCTTCAAAATAACCAGCAAGCCACGGAGCGGCCACAGAGTCTGCTGCAGAGTCTTTTGGTCTGTGTCTGGGAGAGACTCTACAGCGTTTTTGCTCCAGTATCCTGTGAGGAATTGAAATCCCTCTTGTCCTCTTTCTCTTACCACTACTGTCTGCTTCAAAATTCCCAGCAAGCCGCGGAGTGGCCGCGGAGTCTGCTGTAGAGTCTTTTGGTCTGTGTCTGGGAGAGACTCTACAGCGTTTTTGCTCCAGTATCCTGTGAGGAATTGCAATCCCTCTTGTCCTCTTTCTCTTACCACTACTGCCTGCTTCAAAATTCCCAGCAAGCCGCGGAGCGGCCGCAGAGTCTTCTGTAGAGTCTTTTGGTCTGTGTCTGAGAGAGACTCTACAGCGTTTTTGCTCCAGTATCCTGTGAGGAATTGCTATCCCTCTTGTCCTCTTTCTCTTACCACTACTGCCTGCTTCAAAATTCCCAGCAAGCCGCGGAGCGGCCGCAGAGTCTGCTGTAGAGTCTTTTGGTCTGTGTCTGAGAGAGACTCTACAGCTATTTTGCACGAGTATCCTGTGAGGAAATGATATCCCTCTTGTCCTCTTTCAATTACCACTACTGCCTGCTTCAAAATATCCAGCAAGCCGCAGAGCGGCCGCGGAGTCTGCTGCAGAGTCTTTTGGTCTGTGTCTGGGAGAGACTCTACAGCTTTTTTGCTCCATTATCCTGTGAGGAATTAAAATCCCTCTTGTCCTCTTTCTATTACCACTACTGCCTGCTTCAAAATACCCAGCAAGCCGCGGAGTCTGCAGCAGAGTCTTTTGGTCTGTGTCTGGGAGAGACTCTACACCGTTTTTGCTCCAGTATCCTGTGAGGAATTGAAATCCCTCTTGTCCTCTTTCTATTACCCCTACTGCCTGCTTCAAAATACCCAGCAAGCCGCGGAGCGGGCGCGGAGTCTGCTGCAGAGTCTTTTGGTCTGTGTCTGGGAGAGACTCTACAGCGTTTTTGCTCCAGTATCTTGTGAGGAATTGAAATCCCTCTTGTCCTCTTTCTATTACCACTACTGCCTGCTTCAAAATACCCAGCAAGCCGCGGAGCGGCCGCAGAGTCTGCTGCAGAGTCTTTTGGTCTGTGTCTGGGAGAGACTCTACAGCGTTTTTGCTCCAGTATCCTGTAAGGAATTGAAATCCCTCTTGTCCTCTTTCTATTACCACTACTGCCTGCTTCAAAATACCAAGCAAGCCGCGGAGCGGCTGCAGAGTCTGCTGCAGAGTCTTTTGGTCTGTGTCTGGGAGAGACTCTACAGCGTTTTTGCTCCAGTATCCTGTGAGGAATTGAAATCCCTCTTGTCCTCTTTCTATTACCACTACTGCCTGCTTCAAAATACCCAGCAAGCCGCGGAGCGGCCGCGGAGTCTGCTGCAGAGACTTTTGGTCTGTGTCTGGGAGAGACTCTGCAGCATTTTTGCTCAAGTATCCTGTGAGGAATTGAAATCCCTCTTATCCTCTTTCTATTACCACTACTGCCTGCTTCAAAATACCCAGCAAGCCGAGGAGCGGCCGCAGAGTCTGCTGCAGAGTCTTTTGGTCTGTGTCTGGGAGAGACTCTACAGCGTTTTTGCTCCAGTATCCTGTGAGGAATTGAAATCCCTCTTGTCCTCTTTCTATTACCACTACTGCCTGCTTCAAAATACCCAGCAAGCCGCGTAGAGGCGCGGAGTCTGCTGCAGAGTCTTTTGGTCTGTGTCTGGGAGAGACTCTACAGCATTGTTGCTCCAGTATCCTGTGAGGAATTGAAATCCCTCTTGTCCTCTTTCTATTACCACTACTGCCTGCTTCAAAATACCCAGCAAGCCGCAGAGCAGCCGCGGAGTCTGCTGCAGAGTCTTTTGGTCTTTGTCTGGGAGAGACTCTACAGCGTTTTTGCTCCAGTATCCTGTGAGGAATTGAAATCCCTCTTGTCCTCTTTCTATTACCACTACTGCCTGCTTCAAAATACCCAGCAAGCTGCGGAGCGGCCGCGGAGTCTGCTGCAGAGTCTTTTGGTCTGTGTCTGGGAGAGACTCTACAGCGTTTTTGCTCCAGTATCCTGTGAGGAATTGAAATCCCTCTTGTCCTCTTTCTATTACCACTACTGCCTGCTTCAAAATTCCCAGCAAGCCGCGGAGCGGCCGCGGAGTCTGCTGTAGAGTCTTTTGGTCTGTGTCTGGGAGAGACTCTACAGCGTTTTTGCTCCAGTATCCTGTGAGGAATTGAAATCCCTCTTGTCCTCTTTCTATTACCACTACTGCCTGCTTCAAAATACCCAGCAAGCCGCGTAGCGGCCGCGGAGTCTGCTGCAGAGTCTTTTGGTCTGTGTCTGGGAGAGACTCTACAGCGTTTTTGCTCCAGTATCCAGTGATGAATTGAAATCCCTCTTGTCCTCTTTCTATTACCACTACTGCCTGTTTCAAAATACCCAGCAAGCCGCGGAGCGGCCGCAGAGTCTGCTGCAGAGACTTTTGGTCTGTGTCTGGGAAAGACTCTGCAGCATTTTTGCTCCAGTATCCTGTGAGGAATTGAAATCCCTCTTGTCCTCTTTCTATTACCACTACTGCCTGCTTCAAAATACCCAGCAAGCTGCGGAGCGGCCACGGAGTCTGCTGCAGAGTCTTTTGGTCTGTGTCTGGGAGAGACTCTACAGCGTTTTTGCTCCAGTATCCTGTGAGGAATTGAAATCCCTCTTGTCCTCTTTCTATTACCACTACTGCCTGCTTCAAAATTCCCAGCAAGCCGCGGAGCGGCCGCGGAGTCTGCTGTAGAGTCTTTTGGTCTGTGTCTGGGAGAGACTCTACAGCGTTTCTGCTCCAGTATCCTGTGAGGAATTGAAATCCCTCTTGTCCTCTTTCTATTACCACTACTGCCTGCTTCAAAATACCCAGCAAGCTGCGGAGCGGCCGCAGAGTCTGCTGCAGAGTCTTTTGGTCTGTGTCTGGTAGAGACTCTACAGCGTTTTTGCTCCAGTATCCTGTGAGGAATTGAAATCCCTCTTGTCCTCTTTCTATTACCACTACTGCCTGCTTCAAAATACCCAGCAAGCTGCGGAGCGGCCGCAGAGTCTGCTGCAGAGTCTTTTGGTCTGTGTCTGGGAAAGACTCTACAGCGTTTTTGCTCCAGTATCCTGTGAGGAATTGAAATCCCTCTTGTCCTCTTTCTATTACCACTACTGCCTGCTTCAAAATACCCAGCAAGCCGCGTAGCGGCCGCGGAGTCTGCTGCAGAGTCTTTTGGTCTGTGTCTGGGAGAGACTCTACAGCGTTTTTGCTCCAGTATCCAGTGAGGAATTGAAATCCCTCTTGTCCTCTTTCTATTACCACTACTGCCTGCTTCAAAATACCCAGCAAGCCGCGGAGCGGCCGCAGAGTCTGCTGCAGAGACTTTTGGTCTGTGTCTGGGAGAGACTCTGCAGCATTTTTGCTCCAGTATCCTGTGAGGAATTGAAATCCCTCTTGTCCTCTTTCTATTACCACTACTGCCTGCTTCAAAATACCCAGAAAGCCGAGGAGCGGCCGCAGAGTCTGCTGCAGAGTCTTTTGGTCTGTGTCTAGGAGAGACTCTACAGCGTTTTTGCTCCAGTATCCTGTGAGAAATTTAAATCCCTCTTGTCCTCTTTCTATTACCACTACTGCCTGCTTCAAAATACCCAGCAAGCCGTGTAGAGGAGCTTAGTCTGCTGCAGAGTCTTTTGGTCTGTGTCTGGGAGAGACTCTACAGCATTGTTGCTCCAGTATCCTGTGAGGAATTGAAATCCCTCTTGTCCTCTTTCTATTACCACTACTGCCTGCTTCAAAATTCCCAGCAAGCCGCGGAGCGGCCGCGGAGTCTGCTGCTGAGTCTTTTGGTCTGTGTCTGGGAGAGACTCTACAGCGTTTTTGCTCCAGTATCCTGTGAGGAATTTAAATCCCTCTTGTCCTCTTTCTATTACCACTACTGTCTGCTTCAAAATACCCAGCAAGCCGCGGAGCGGCCGCGGATTCTGCTGCAGAGTCTTTTGGTCTGTGTCTGGGAGAGACTCTACAGCGTTTTTGCTCCAGTATCCTGTGAGGAATTGAAATCCCTCTTGTCCTCTTTCTCTTACCACTACTGTCTGCTTCAAAATTCCCAGCAAGCCGCGGAGTGGCCGCGGAGTCTGCTGTAGAGTCTTTTGGTCTGTGTCTGGGAGAGACTCTACAGCGTTTTTGCTCCAGTATCCTGTGAGGATTTGAAATCCCTCTTGTCCTCTTTCTCTTACCACTACTGCCTGCTTCAAAATTCCCAGCAAGCCGCGGAGCGGCCGCGGAGTCTGCTGCAGAGTCTTTTGGTCTGTGTCTGGGAGAGACTCTACAGCGTTTTTGCTCCAGTATCCTGTGAGGAATTGAAATCCCTCTTGTCCTCTTGATATTACCACTACTGTCTGCTTCAAAATACCCAGCAAGCCGTGGAGCGGCTGCGGAGTCTGCTGCAGAGTTTTTGGTCTGTGTCTGGGAGAGACTCTACAGCGTTTTTGCTCCAGTATCCTGTGAGGAATTGAAATCCCTCTTGTCCTCTTTCTATTACCACTACTGCCTGCTTCAAAATTCCCAGCAAGCCGCGGAGCGGCCGCGGATTCTGCTGCAGAGTCTTTTGGTCTGTGTCTGGGAGAGACTCTACAGCGTTTTTGCTCCAGTATCCTGTGAGGAATTGAAATCACTCTTGTCCTCTTTCTATTACCACTACTGTCTGCTTCAAAATACCCAGCAAGCCGCTGAGAGGCCGCAGAGTCTGCTGCAGAGTCTTTTGGTCTGTGTCTGGGAGAGACTCTACAGCGTTTTTGCTCCAGTATCCTGTGAGGAATTGAAATCCCTCTTGTCCTCTTTCTATTACCACTACTGCCTGCTTCAAAATACCCAGCAAGCCACAGAGCGGCCGCGGAGTCTGCTGCAGAGTCTTTTGGTCTGTGTCTGGGAGAGACTCTACAGCGTTTTTGCTCCATTATCCTGTGAGGAATTGAAATCCCTCTTGTCCTCTTTCTATTACCACTACTGGCTGCTTCAAAATACCCAGCAAGCCGCGGACCGGCCGCGGAGTCTGCTGCAGAGTCTTTTGGTCTGTGTCTGGGAGAGACTCTACAGCGTTTTTGCTCCAGTATCCTGTGAGGAATTGAAATCCCTCTTGTCTTCTTTCTATTACCACTACTGCCTGCTTCAAAATACCCAGCAAGCCGGGGAGCGGCCGCAGAGTCTGCTGCAGAGTCTTTTGGTCTGTGTCTGAGAGAGACTCTACAGCGTTTTTGCTCCAGTATCCTGTGAGGAATTGAAATCCCTCTTGTACTCTTTCTATTACCACTACTGCCTGCTTCAAAATACCCAGCAAGCTGCGGAGCGGCCACAAAGTCTGCTGCAGAGTCTTTTGGTCTGTGTCTGGGAGAGACTCTACAGCTTTTTTGCTCCAGTATCCTGTGAGGAATTGAAATCCCTCTTGTCCTCTTTCTATTACCACTACTGCCTGCTTCAAAATACCCAGCAAGCCGCGGAGCGGCCGCAGAGTCTGCTGCAGAGTCTTTTGGTCTGTGTCTGGGAGAGACTCTACAGCGTTTTTGCTCCAGTATCCTGTGAGGAATTGAAATCCCTCTTGTCCTCTTTCTATTACCACTACTGCCTGCTTCAAAATACCCAGCAAGCCGCGGAGCGGCCGCAGAGTCTGCTGCAGAGTCTTTTGGTCTGTGTCTGGGAGAGACTCTACAGCGTTTTTGCTCCATTTTCCTGTGAGGAATTGAAATCCCTCTTGTCCTCTTTCTATTACCACTACTGCCTGCTTCAACATACCCAGCAAGCCGGGGAGCGGCCGCGGAGTCTGCTGCAGAGTCTTTTGGTCTGTGTCTGGGAGAGACTCTACAGAGTTTTTGCACCAGTATCCTGTGAGGAATTGAAATCCCTCTTGTCCTCTTTCTATTACCACTAGTGCCTGCTTCAAAATACCCAGCAAACCGCGGAGCGGCCACGGAGTCTGCTGCAGAGTCTTTTGGTCTGTGTCTGGGAGAGACTCTACAGCGTTTTTGCTCCAGTATCCTGTGAGGAATTGAAATCCCTCTTGTCGTCTTTCTATTACCACTACTGCCTGCTTCAAAATACCCAGAAAGCCGGGGACGCCCGCGGAGTCTGCTGCAGAGTCTTTTGGTCTGTGTCTGGGAGAGACTCTACAGCTTTTTTGCTCCATTATCCTGTGAGGAATTGAAATTTCTCTTGTCCTCTTTCTATTACCACTACTGCCTGCTTCAAAATACCCAGCAAGCCGCGGAGCGGCCGCGGAGTCTGCTGCAGAGTCTTTTGGTCTGTGTCTGGGAGAGACTCTACAGCGTTTTTGCTCCAGTATCCTGTGAGGAATTGAAATCCCTCTTGTCCTCTTTCTATTACCACTACTGCCTGCTTCAAAATTCCCAGCAAGCCGCGGAGCGGCCGCGGAGTCTGCTGTAGAGTCTTTTGGTCTGTGTCTGGGAGAGACTCTACAGCGTTTTTGCTCCAGCATCCTGTGAGGAATTGAAATCCCTCTTGTCCTCTTTCTATTACCACTACTGCCTGCTTCAAAATACCCAGCAAGCCGCGGAGCAGCCGCGGAGTCTGCTGCATAGACTTTTGGTCTGTGTCTGGGAGAGAGTCTGCAGCATTTTTGCTCCAGTATCCTGTGAGGAATTGAAATCCCTCTTGTCCTCTTTCTATTACCACTACTGCCTGCTTCAAAATACCCAGCAAGCCGCGGAGCGGCCGCGGAGTCTGCTGCAGAGTCTTTTGGTCTGTGTCTGGGAGAGACTCTACAGCTTTTTTGCTCCGGTATCCTGTGAGGAATTGAAATCCCTCTTGTCCTCTTTCTATTACCACTACTGCCTGCTTCAAAATACCCAGCAAGCCGCGGAGCGGCCGCAGAGTCTGCTGCAGAGACTTATGGTCTGTGTCTGGGAGAGACTCTGCAGCATTTTTGCTCCAGTATCCTGTGAGGAATTGAAATCCACCTTGTCCTCTTTCTATTACCACTACTGCCTGCTTCAAAATACCCAGCAAGCCGCGGAGCGGCCGCAGAGTCTGCTGCAGAGACTTATGGTCTGTGTCTGGGAGAGACTCTACAGCGTTTTTGCTCCAGTATCCTGTGAGGAATTGCAATCCCTCTTGTACTCTTTCTATTACCACTACTGCCTGCTTCAAAATACCCAGCAAGCCGCGGAGCGGCTGCGGAGTCTGCTGCAGAGTCTTTTGGTCTGTGTCTGGGAGAGACTCTACAGAGTTTTTTCTCCAGTATCCTGTGAGGAATTGAAATCCCTCTTGTCCTCTTTCTATTACCACTACTGCCTGCTTCAAAATACCCAGCAAGCCGCGGAGCGGCCGCGGAGTCTGCTGCAGAGACTTTTGGTCTGTGTCTGGGAGAGACTCTGCAGCATTTTTGCTCAAGTATCCTGTGAGGAATTGAAATCCCTCTTGTCCTCTTTCTATTACCACTACTGCCTGCTTCAAAATACCCAGCAAGCCGAGGAGCGGCCGCAGAGTCTTCTGCAGAGTCTTTTGGTCTGTGTCTGGGAGAGACTCTACAGCGTTTTTGCTCCAGTATCCTGTGAGGAATTGAAATCCCTCTTGTCCTCTTTCTATTACCACTACTGCCTGCTTCAAAATACCCAGCAAGCCGCGTAGAGGCGCGGAGTCTGCTGCAGAGTCTTTTGGTCTGTGTCTGGGAGAGACTCTACAGCATTGTTGCTCCAGTATCCTGTGAGGAATTGAAATCCCTCTTGTCCTCTTTCTATTACCACTACTGCCTGCTTCAAAATACCCAGCAAGCCGCAGAGCAGCCGCGGAGTCTGCTGCAGAGTCTTTTGGTCTTTGTCTGGGAGAGACTCTACAGCGTTTTTGCTCCAGTATCCTGTGAGGAATTGAAATCCCTCTTGTCCTCTTTCTATTACCACTACTGCCTGCTTCAAAATACCCAGCAAGCTGCGGAGCGGCCGCGGAGTCTGCTGCAGAGTCTTTTGGTCTGTGCCTGGGAGAGACTCTACAGCGTTTTTGCTCCAGTATCCTGTGAGGAATTGAAATCCCTCTTGTCCTCTTTCTATTACCACTACTGCCTGCTTCGAAATTCCCAGCAAGCCGCGGAGCGGCCGCGGAGTCTGCTGTAGAGTCTTTTTGTCTGTGTCTGGGAGAGACTCTACAGCGTTTCTGCTCCAGTATCCTGTGAGGAATTGAAATCCCTCTTGTCCTCTTTCTATTACCACTACTGCCTGCTTCAAAATACCCAGCAAGTCGCGGAGCGGTCGCGGAGTCTGCTGCAGAGTCTTTTGGTCTGTGTCTGGGAGAGACTCTACAGCGTTTTTGCTCCAGTTTCCTGTGAGGAATTGAAATCCCTCTTGTCCTCTTTCTATTACCACTACTGCCTGCTTCAAAATACCCAGCAAGCCGCGGAGCGGTCGCGGAGTCTGCTGCAGAGTCTTTTGGTCTGTGTCTGGGAGAGACTCTACAGCGTTTTTGCTCCAGTTTCCTGTGAGGAATTGAAATCCCTCTTGTCCTCTTTCTATTACCACTACTGCCTGCTTCAAAATACCCAGCAAGCAGCGTAGCGGCCGCGGAGTCTGCTGCAGAGTCTTTTGGTCTGTGTCTGGGAGAGACTCTACAGCGTTTTTGCTCCAGTATCCAGTGAGGAATTGAAATCCCTCTTGTCCTCTTTCTATTACCACTACTGCCTGCTTCAAAATACCCAGCAAGCCGCGGAGCGGCCGCAGAGTCTGCTGCAGAGACTTTTGGTCTGTGTCTGGGAGAGACTCTGCAGCATTTTTGCTCCAGTATCCTGTGAGGAATTGAAATCCCTCTTGTCCTCTTTCTATTACCACTACTGCCTGCTTCAAAATACCCAGAAAGCTGAGGAGCGGCCGCAGAGTCTGCTGCAGAGTCTTTTGGTATGTGTCTGGGAGAGACTCTACAGCGTTTTTGCTCCAGTATCCTGTGAGAAATTTAAATTCCTCTTGTCCTCTTTCTATTACCACTACTGCCTGCTTCAAAATACCCAGCAAGCCGCGTAGAGGAGCGGAGTCTGCTGCAGAGTCTTTTGGTCTGTGTCTGGGAGAGACTCTACAGCATTGTTGCTCCAGTATCCTGTGAGGAATTGAAATCCCTCTTGTCCTCTTTCTATTACCACTACTGCCTGCTTCAAAATAACCAGCAAGCCACGGAGCGGCCACAGAGTCTGCTGCAGAGTCTTTTGGTCTGTGTCTAGGAGAGACTCTACAGCGTTTTTGCTCCAGTATCCTGTGAGAAATTTAAATCCCTCTTGTCCTCTTTCTATTACCACTACTGCCTGCTTCAAAATACCCAGCAAGCCGTGTAGAGGAGCTTAGTCTGCTGCAGAGTCTTTTGGTCTGTGTCTGGGAGAGACTCTACAGCATTGTTGCTCCAGTATCCTGTGAGGAATTGAAATCCCTCTTGTCCTCTTTCTATTACCACTACTGCCTGCTTCAAAATTCCCAGCAAGCCGCGGAGCGGCCGCGGAGTCTGCTGCAGAGTCTTTTGGTCTGTGTCTGGGAGAGACTCTACAGCGTTTTTGCTCCAGTATCCTGTGAGGAATTGAAATCCCTCTTGTCCTCTTTCTATTACCACTACTGTCTGCTTCAAAATACCCAGCAAGCCGTGGAGCGGCCGCGGAGTCTGCTGCAGAGTTTTTGGTCTGTGTCTGGGAGAGACTCTACAGCGTTTTTGCTCCAGTATCCTGTGAGGAATTGAAATCCCTCTTGTCCTCTTTCTATTACCACTACTGCCTGCTTCAAAATTCCCAGCAAGCCGCGGAGCGGCCGCGGAGTCTGCTGCAGAGTCTTTTGGTCTGTGTCTGGGAGAGACTCTACAGCGTTTTTGCTCCAGTATCCTGTGAGGAATTGAAATCCCTCTTGTCCTCTTTCTCTTACCACTACTGTCTGCTTCAAAATACCCAGCAAGCCGCTGAGAGGCCGCAGAGTCAGCTGCAGAGTCTTTTGGTCTGTGTCTGGGAGAGACTCTACAGCGTTTTTGCTCCAGTATCCTGTGAGGAATTGAAATCCCTCTTGTCCTCTTTCTATTACCACTACTGCCTGCTTCAAAATACCCAGCAAGCCACAGAGCGGCCGCGGAGTCTGCTGCAGAGTCTTTTGGTCTGTGTCTGGGAGAGACTCTACAGCGTTTTTGCTCCATTATCCTGTGAGGAATTGAAATCCCTCTTGTCCTCTTTCTATTACCACTACTGGCTGCTTCAAAATACCCAGCAAGCCGCGGACCGGCCGCGGAGTCTGCTGCAGAGTCTTTTGGTCTGTGTCTGGGAGAGACTCTACAGCGTTTTTGCTCCAGTATCCTGTGAGGAATTGAAATCCCTCTTGTCTTCTTTCTATTACCACTACTGCCTGCTTCAAAATACCCAGCAAGCCGGGGAGCGGCCGCAGAGTCTGCTGCAGAGTCTTTTGGTCTGTGTCTGAGAGAGACTCTACAGCGTTTTTGCTCCAGTATCCTGTGAGGAATTGAAATCCCTCTTGTACTCTTTCTATTACCACTACTGCCTGCTTCAAAATACCCAGCAAGCTGCGGAGCGGCCACAAAGTCTGCTGCAGAGTCTTTTGGTCTGTGTCTGGGAGAGACTCTACAGCTTTTTTGCTCCAGTATCCTGTGAGGAATTGAAATCCCTCTTGTCCTCTTTCTATTACCACTACTGCCTGCTTCAAAATACCCAGCAAGCCGCGGAGCGGGCGCAGAGTCTGCTGCAGAGTCTTTTGGTCTGTGTCTGGGAGAGACTCTACAGCGTTTTTGCTCCAGTATCCTGTGAGGAATTGAAATCCCTCTTGTCCTCTTTCTATTACCACTACTGCCTGCTTCAAAATACCCAGCAAGCCGCGGAGCGGCCGCAGAGTCTGCTGCAGAGTCTTTTGGTCTGTGTCTGGGAGAGACTCTACAGCGTTTTTGCTCCATTTTCCTGTGAGGAATTGAAATCCCTCTTGTCCTCTTTCTATTACCACTACTGCCTGCTTCAACATACCCAGCAAGCCGGGGAGCGGCCGCGGAGTCTGCTGCAGAGTCTTTTGGTCTGTGTCTGGGAGAGACTCTACAGAGTTTTTGCACCAGTATCCTGTGAGGAATTGAAATCCCTCTTGTCCTCTTTCTATTACCACTAGTGCCTGCTTCAAAATACCCAGCAAACCGCGGAGCGGCCACGGAGTCTGCTGCAGAGTCTTTTGGTCTGTGTCTGGGAGAGACTCTACAGCGTTTTTGCTCCAGTATCCTGTGAGGAATTGAAATCCCTCTTGTCGTCTTTCTATTACCACTACTGCCTGCTTCAAAATACCCAGCAAGCCGCGGAGCGGCCGCGGAGTCTGCTGCAGAGTCTTTTGGTCTGTGTCTGGGAGAGACTCTACAGCGTTTTTGCTCCAGTATCCTGTGAGGAATTGAAATCCCTCTTGTCCTCTTTCTATTACCACTACTGCCTGCTTCAAAATTCCCAGCAAGCCGCGGAGCGGCCGCGGAGTCTGCTGTAGAGTCTTTTGGTCTGTGTCTGGGAGAGACTCTACAGCGTTTTTGCTCCAGCATCCTGTGAGGAATTGAAATCCCTCTTGTCCTCTTTCTATTACCACTACTGCCTGCTTCAAAATACCCAGCAAGCCGCGGAGCAGCCGCGGAGTCTGCTGCAGAGACTTTTGGTCTGTGTCTGGGAGAGACTCTGCAGCATTTTTGCTCCAGTATCCTGTGAGGAATTGAAATCCCTCTTGTCCTCTTTCTATTACCACTACTGCCTTCTTCAAAATACCCAGCAAGCCGCGGAGCGGCCGCGGAGTCTGCTGCAGAGTCTTTTGGTCTGTGTCTGGGAGAGACTCTACAGCTTTTTTGCTCCGGTATCCTGTGAGGAATTGAAATCCCTCTTGTCCTCTTTCTATTACCACTACTGCCTGCTTCAAAATACCCAGCAAGCCGCGGAGCGGCCGCAGAGTCTGCTGCAGAGACTTATGGTCTGTGTCTGGGAGAGACTCTGCAGCATTTTTGCTCCAGTATCCTGTGAGGAATTGAAATCCACCTTGTCCTCTTTCTATTACCACTACTGCCTGCTTCAAAATACCCAGCAAGCCGCGGAGCGGCTGCGGAGTCTGCTGCAGAGTCTTTTGGTCTGTGTCTGGGAGAGACTCTACAGAGTTTTTTCTCCAGTATACTGTGAGGAATTGAAATCCCTCTTGTCCTCTTTCTATTACCACTACTGCCTGCTTCAAAATACCCAGCAAGCCGCGGAGCGGCCGCGGAGTCTGCTGCAGAGACTTTTGGTCTGTGTCTGGGAGAGACTCTGCAGCATTTTTGCTCAAGTATCCTGTGAGGAATTGAAATCCCTCTTGTCCTCTTTCTATTACCACTACTGCCTGCTTCAAAATACCCAGCAAGCCGAGGAGCGGCCGCAGAGTCTGCTGCAGAGTCTTTTGGTCTGTGTCTGGGAGAGACTCTACAGCATTGTTGCTCCAGTATCCTGTGAGGAATTGAAATCCCTCTTGTCCTCTTTCTATTACCACTACTGCCTGCTTCAAAATACCCAGCAAGCCGCAGAGCAGCCGCGGAGTCTGCTGCAGAGTCTTTTGGTCTTTGTCTGGGAGAGACTCTACAGCGTTTTTGCTCCAGTATCCTGTGAGGAATTGAAATCCCTCTTGTCCTCTTTCTATTACCACTACTGCCTACTTCAAAATACCCAGCAAGCTGCGGAGCGGCCGCGGAGTCTGCTGCAGAGTCTTTTGGTCTGTGCCTGGGAGAGACTCTACAGCGTTTTTGCTCCAGTATCCTGTGAGGAATTGAAATCCCTCTTGTCCTCTTTCTATTACCACTACTGCCTGCTTCGAAATTCCCAGCAAGCCGCGGAGCGGCCGCGGAGTCTGCTGTAGAGTCTTTTTGTCTGTGTCTGGGAGAGACTCTACAGCGTTTCTGCTCAAGTATCCTGTGAGGAATTGAAATCCCTCTTGTCCTCTTTCTATTACCACTACTGCCTGCTTCAAAATACCCAGCAAGCCGCGGAGCGGTCGCGGAGTCTGCTGCAGAGTCTTTTGGTCTGTGTCTGGGAGAGACTCTACAGCGTTTTTGCTCCAGTTTCCTGTGAGGAATTGAAATCCCTCTTGTCCTCTTTCTATTACCACTACTGCCTGCTTCAAAATACCCAGCAAGCCGCGGAGCGGTCGCGGAGTCTGCTGCAGAGTCTTTTGGTCTGTGTCTGGGAGAGACTCTACAGCGTTTTTGCTCCAGTTTCCTGTGAGGAATTGAAATCCCTCTTGTCCTCTTTCTATTACCACTACTGCCTGCTTCAAAATACCCAGCAAGCAGCGTAGCGGCCGTGGAGTCTGCTGCAGAGTCTTTTGGTCTGTGTCTGGGAGAGACTCTACAGCGTTTTTGCTCCAGTATCCAGTGAGGAATTGAAATCCCTCTTGTCCTCTTTCTATTACCACTACTGCCTGCTTCAAAATACCCAGCAAGCCGCGGAGCGGCCGCAGAGTCTGCTGCAGAGACTTTTGGTCTGTGTCTGGGAGAGACTCTGCAGCATTTTTGCTCCAGTATCCTGTGAGGAATTGAAATCCCTCTTGTCCTCTTTCTATTACCACTACTGCCTGCTTCAAAATACCCAGAAAGCCGAGGAGCGGCCGCAGAGTCTGCTGCAGAGTCTTTTGGTATGTGTCTGGGAGAGACTCTACAGCGTTTTTGCTCCAGTATCCTGTGAGAAATTTAAATTCCTCTTGTCCTCTTTCTATTACCACTACTGCCTGCTTCAAAATACCCAGCAAGCCGCGTAGAGGAGCGGAGTCTGCTGCAGAGTCTTTTGGTCTGTGTCTGGGAGAGACTCTACAGCATTGTTGCTCCAGTATCCTGTGAGGAATTGAAATCCCTCTTGTCCTCTTTCTATTACCACTACTGCCTGCTTCAAAATAACCAGCAAGCCACGGAGCGGCCACAGAGTCTGCTGCAGAGTCTTTTGGTCTGTGTCTGCTTCAAAATTCCCAGCAAGCCGCGGAGCGGCCGCGGAGTCTGCTGTAGAGTCTTTTGGTCTGTGTCTGGGAGAGACTCTACAGCGTTTTTGCTCCAGTATCCTGTGAGGAATTGCAATCCCTCTTGTCCTCTTTCTCTTACCACTACTGCCTGCTTCAAAATTCCCAGCAAGCCGCGGAGCGGCCGCAGAGTCTTCTGTAGAGTCTTTTGGTCTGTGTCTGAGAGAGACTCTACAGCAATTTTGCTCCAGTATCCTGTGAGGAATTGCAATATCTCTTGTCCTCTTTCTCTTACCACTACTGCCTGCTTCAAAATTCCCAGCAAGCCGCGGTGCGGCCGCAGAGTCTGCTGTAGAGTCTTTTGGTCTGTGTCTGAGAGAGACTCTACAGCTATTTTGCACGAGTATCCTGTGAGGAAATGATATCCCTCTTGTCCTCTTTCAATTACCACTACTGCCTGCTTCAAAATATCCAGCAAGCCGCAGAGCGGCCGCGGAGTCTGCTGCAGAGTCTTTTGGTCTGTGTCTGGGAGAGGCTCTACAGCTTTTTTGCTCCATTATCCTGTGAGGAATTAAAATCCCTCTTGTCCTCTTTCTATTACCACTACTGCCTGCTTCAAAATACCCAGCAAACCGCGGAGTCTGCAGCAGAGTCTTTTGGTCTGTGTCTGGGAGAGACTCTACAGCGTTTTTGCTCCAGTATCCTGTAAGGAATTGAAATCCCTCTTGTCCTCTTTCTATTACCACTACTGCCTGCTTCAAAATACCCAGCAAGCCGCGGAGTGGCCGCGGAGTCTGCTGCAGAGTCTTTTGGTCTGTGTCTGGGAGAGACTCTACAGCGTTTTTGCTCCAGTGTCCTGTGAGGAATTAAAATCCCTCTTATCCTCTTTCTATTACCACTACTGCCTGCTTCAAAATACCCAGCAAGCCGGGGAGCGGCCGCGGAGTCTGCTGCAGAGTCTTTTGGTCTGTGTCTGGGAGAGACTCTACAGCGTTTTTGCTCCAGTATCCTGTAAGGAATTGAAATCCCTCTTGTACTCTTTCTATTACCACTACTGCCTGCTTCAAAATACCCAGCAAGCCGCGGAGCGGCCGCGGAGTCTGCTGCAGAGTCTTTTGGTCTGTGTCTGGGAGAGACTCTACAGCGTTTTTGCTCCAGTATCCTGTGAGGAATTGAAATCCCTCTTGTCCTCTTTCTATTACCACGACTGCCTGCTTCAAAATTCCCAGCAAGCCGCGGAGCGGCCGCGGAGTCTGCTGTAGAGTCTTTTGGTCTATGTCTGGGAGAGACTGTACAGCGTTTTTGCTCCAGTATCCTGTGAGGAATTGAAATCCCTCTTGTCCTCTTGCTGTTACCACTACTGCCTGCTTCAAAATACCCAGCAAGCCGCGGAGCGGCCGCGGAGTCTGCTGCAGAGTCTTTTGGTCTGTGTCTGGGAGAGACTCTACAGCTTTTTTGCTCCATTATCCTGTGAGGAATTGAAATCCCTCTTGTCCTCTTTCTATTACCACTACTGCCTGCTTCAAAATACCCAGCAAGCCACGGAGCGGCCGCGGCGTCTGCTGCAGAGACTTTTGGTCTGTGTCTGGGAGAGACTCTGCAGCATTTTTGCTCTGGTATCCTGTGAGGAATTGAAATCCCTCTTGTCCTCTTTCTATTACCACTACTGCCTGCTTCAAAATTCCCAGCAAGCCGCGGAGCGGCCGCGGAGTCTGCTGCTGAGTCTTTTAGTCTGTGAGAGACTCTACAGCGTTTTTGCTCCAGTATCCTGTGAGGAATTGAAATCCCTATTGTCCTCTTTCTCTTACCACTACTGCCTGCTTCAAAATTCCCAGCAAGCCGCGGAGCGGCCGCGGAGTCTGCTGTAGAGTCTTTTGGTCTGTGTCTGGGAGAGACTCTACAGCTTTTTTGCTCGAGTATCCTGTGAGGAATTGAAATCCCTCTTGTCCTCTTTCTATTACCACTACTGCCTGCTTCAAAATACCCAGCAAGCCGCAGAGCGGCCGCGGAGTCTGCTGCAGATTCTTTTGGTCTGTGTCTGGGAGAGACTCTACAGCATTGTTGCTCCAGTATCCTGTGAGGAATTGAAATCCCTCTTGTCCTCTTTATTACCACTACTGCCTGCTTCAAAATAACCAGCAAGCCACGGAGCGGCCACAGAGTCTGCTGCAGAGTCTTTTGGTCTCTGTCTGGGAGAGACTCTACAGCGTTTTTGCTCCAGTATCCTGTGAGGAATTGAAATCCCTCTTGTCCTCATTCTCTTACCACTACTGTCTGCTTCAAAATTCCCAGCAAGCCACGGAGCGGCCGCGGAGTCTGCTGTAGAGTCTTTTGGTCTGTGTCTGGGAGAGACTCTACAGCGTTTTTGCTCCAGTATCCTGTGAGGAATTGCAATCCCTCTTGTCCTCTTTCTCTTACCACTACTGCCTGCTTCAACATTCCCAGCAAGCCGCGGGAGCGGCCGCAGAGTCTTCTGTAGAGTCTTTTGGTCTGTGTCTGAGAGAGACTCTACAGCGTTTTTGCTCCAGTATCCTGTGAGGAATTGCAATCCCTCTTGTCCTCTTTCTCTTACCACTACTGCCTGCTTCAAAATTCCCAGCAAGCCGCGGAGCGGCCGCAGAGTCTGCTGTAGAGTCTTTTGGTCTGTGTCTGAGAGAGACTCTACAGCTATTTTGCCCGAGTATCCTGTGAGGAAATGATATCCCTCTTGTCCTCTTTCAATTACCACTACTGCCTGCTTCAAAATATCCAGCAAGCCGCAGAGCGGCCGCGGAGTCTGCTGCAGAGTCTTTTGGTCTGTGTCTGGGAGAGACTCTACAGCTTTTTTGCTCCATTATCCTGTAAGGAATTAAAATCCCTCTTGTCCTCTTTCTATTACCACTACTGCCTGCTTCAAAATACCCAGCAAGCCGCGGAGTCTGCAGTAGAGTCTTTTGGTTTGTGTCTGGGAGAGACTCTACACCGTTTTTGCTCCAGTATCCTGTGAGGAATTGAAATCCCTCTTGTCCTCTTTCTATTACCACTACTGCCTGCTTCAAAATACCCAGCAAGCCGCGGAGCGGGCGCGGAGTCTGCTGCAGAGTCTTTTGGTCTGTGTCTGGGAGAGACTCTACAGCGTTTTTGCTCCAGTATCCTGTGAGGAATTGAAATCCCTCTTGTCCTCTTTCTATTACCACTACTGCCTGCTTCAAAATACCCAGCAAGCCGCGGAGCGGCCGCGGAGTCTGCTGCAGAGTCTTTTGGTCTGTGTCTGGGAGAGACTCTACAGCGTTTTTGCTCCAGCATCCTGTAAGGAATTGAAATCCCTCTTGTCCTCTTTCTATTACCACTACTGCCTGCTTCAAAATACCCAGCAAGCCGCGGAGTGGCCGCAGAGTCTGCTGCAGAGTCTTTTGGTCTGTGTCTGGGAGAGACTCTACAGCGTTTTTGCTCCAGTGTCCTGTGAGGAATTAAAATCCCTCTTATCCACTTTCTATTACCACTACTGCCTGCTTCAAAATACCCAGCAAGCCGGGGAGCGGCCGCGGAGTCTGCTGCAGAGTCTTTTGGTCTGTGTCTGGGAGAGACTCTACAGCGTTTTTGCTCCAGTATCCTGTGAGGAATTGAAATCCCTCTTGTACTCTTTCTATTACCACTACTGCCTGCTTCAAAATACCCAGCAAGCCGCGGAGCGGCCGCGGAGTCTGCTGCAGAGTCTTTTGGTCTGTGTCTGGGAGAGACTCTACAGCGTTTTTGCTCCAGTATCCTGTGAGGAATTGAAATCCCTCTTGTCCTCTTTCTATTACCACTACTGCCTGCTTCAAAATTCCCAGCAAGCCGCGGAGCGGCCGCGGAGTCTGCAGCAGAGTCTTTTGGTCTGTGTCTGGGAGAGACTCTACAGCTTTTTTGCTCCATTATCCTGTGAGGAATTGAAATCCCTCTTGTCCTCTTTCTGTTACCACTACTGCCTGCTTCAAAATACCCAGCAAGCCACGGAGCGGCCGCGGCGTCTGCTGCAGAGACTTTTGGTCTGTGTCTGGGAGAGACTCTGCAGCATTTTTGCTCCGGTATCCTGTGAGGAATTGAAATCCCTCTTGTCCTCTTTCTATTACCACTACTGCCTGCTTCAAAATTCCCAGCAAGCCGCGGAGCGGGCGCGGAGTCTGCTGCTGAGTCTTTTAGTCTGTGTCTGTGAGAGACTCTACAGCGTTTTTGCTCCAGTATCCTGTGAGGAATTGAAATCCCTATTGTCCTCTTTCTCTTACCACTACTGCCTGCTTCAAAATTCCCAGCAAGCCGCGGAGCGGCCGCGGAGTCTGCTGTAGAGTCTTTTGGTCTGTGTCTGGGAGAGACTCTACAGCTTTTTTGCTCCAGTATCCTGTGAGGAATTGAAATCCCTCTTGTCCTCTTTCTATTACCACTACTGCCTGCTTCAAAATACCCAGCAAGCCGCAGAGCGGCCGCGGAGTCTGCTGCAGATTCTTTTGGTCTGTGTCTGGGAGAGACTCTACAGCTTTTTTTCTCCATTATCCTGTGAGGAATTGAAATCCCTCTTGTCCTCTTTCTATTACCACTACTGCCTGCTTCAAAATACCCAGCAAGCCACGGAGCGGCCGCGGAGTCTGCAGCAGAGTCTTTTGGTCTGTGTCTGGGAGAGACTCTACAGCGTTTTTGCTCCAGTATCCTGTGAGGAATTGAAATCCCTCTTGTCCTCTTTCTATTAGCACTACTGCCTGCTTCAAAATAACCAGCAAGCCGCGGAGCGGCCGCGGAGTCTGCTGCAGAGTCTTTTGGTCTGTGTCTGGGAGAGACTCTACAGCGTTTTTGCTCCAGTATCCTGTGAGGAATTGAAATCACTCTTGTCCTCTTTCTATTACCACTACTGCCTGCTTCAAAATACCCAGCAAGCCGCGGAGCGGCCGCGGAGTCTGCTGCAGAGTCTTTTGGTCTGTGTCTGGGAGAGACTCTACAGCGTTTTTGCTCCAGTATCCTATGAGGAATTGAAATCCCTCTTGTCCTCTTTCTATTAGCACTACTGCCTGCTTCAAAATACCCAGCAAGCCGCGGAGCTGCCGCGGAGTCTGCTGCAGAGTCTTTTGGTCTGTGTCTGGGAGAGACTCTACAGCGTTTTTGCTCCAGTATCCTGTGAGGAATTGCAATCCCTCTTGTCCTCTTTCTCTTACCACTACTGCCAGCTTCAAAATTCCCAGCAAGCCGCGGAGCGGCCGCAGAGTCTGCTGTAGAGTCTTTTGGTCTGTGTCTGAGAGAGACTCTACAGCTATTTTGCTCGAGTATCCTGTGAGGAAATGATATCCCTCTTGTCCTCTTTCAATTACCACTACTGCCTGCTTCAAAATATCCAGCAAGCCGCAGAGCGGCCGCGGAGTCTGCTGCAGAGTCTTTTGGTCTGTGTCTGGGAGAGACTCTACAGCGTTTTTGCTCCAGTATCCTGTGAGGAATTGAAATCCCTCTTGTCCTCTTTCTATTACCACTACTGCCTGCTTCAAAATTCCCAGCAAGCCGCGGAGCGGCCGCGGAGTCTGCTGTAGAGTCTTTTGGTCTGTGTCTGGGAGAGACTCTACAGCGTTTTTGCTCCAGCATCCTGTGAGGAATTGAAATCCCTCTTGTCCTCTTTCTCTTACCACTACTGCCAGCTTCAAAATTCCCAGCAAGCCGCGGAGCGGCCGCAGAGTCTGCTGTAGAGTCTTTTGGTCTGTGTCTGAGAGAGACTCTACAGCTATTTTGCTCGAGTATCCTGTGAGGAAATGATATCCCTCTTGTCCTCTTTCAATTACCACTACTGCCTGCTTCAAAATATCCAGCAAGCCGCAGAGCGGCCGCGGAGTCTGCTGCAGAGTCTTTTGGTCTGTGTCTGGGAGAGACTCTACAGCGTTTTTGCTCCAGTATCCTGTGAGGAATTGAAATCCCTCTTGTCCTCTTTCTATTACCACTACTGCCTGCTTCAAAATTCCCAGCAAGCCGCGGAGCGGCCGCGGAGTCTGCTGTAGAGTCTTTTGGTCTGTGTCTGGGAGAGACTCTACAGCGTTTTTGCTCCAGCATCCTGTGAGGAATTGAAATCCCTCTTGTCCTCTTTCTATTACCACTACTGCCTGCTTCAAAATACCCAGCAAGCCGCGGAGCAGCCGCGGAGTCTGCTGCAGATTCTTTTGGTCTGTGTCTGGGAGAGACTCTACAGCTTTTTTTCTCCATTATCCTGTGAGGAATTGAAATCCCTCTTGTCCTCTTTCTATTACCACTACTGCCTGCTTCAAAATACCCAGCAAGCCACGGAGCGGCCGCGGAGTCTGCAGCAGAGTCTTTTGGTCTGTGTCTGGGAGAGACTCTACAGCGTTTTTGCTCCAGTATCCTGTGAGGAATTGAAATCCCTCTTGTCCTCTTTCTATTAGCACTACTGCCTGCTTCAAAATAACCAGCAAGCCGCGGAGCGGCCGCGGAGTCTGCTGCAGAGTCTTTTGGTCTGTGTCTGGGAGAGACTCTACAGCGTTTTTGCTCCAGTATCCTGTGAGGAATTGAAATCACTCTTGTCCTCTTTCTATTACCACTACTGCCTGCTTCAAAATACCCAGCAAGCCGCGGAGCGGCCGCGGAGTCTGCTGCAGAGTCTTTTGGTCTGTGTCTGGGAGAGACTCTACAGCGTTTTTGCTCCAGTATCCTATGAGGAATTGAAATCCCTCTTGTCCTCTTTCTATTAGCACTACTGCCTGCTTCAAAATACCCAGCAAGCCGCGGAGCTGCCGCGGAGTCTGCTGCAGAGTCTTTTGGTCTGTGTCTGGGAGAGACTCTACAGCGTTTTTGCTCCAGTATCCTGTGAGGAATTGCAATCCCTCTTGTCCTCTTTCTCTTACCACTACTGCCAGCTTCAAAATTCCCAGCAAGCCGCGGAGCGGCCGCAGAGTCTGCTGTAGAGTCTTTTGGTCTGTGTCTGAGAGAGACTCTACAGCTATTTTGCTCGAGTATCCTGTGAGGAAATGATATCCCTCTTGTCCTCTTTCAATTACCACTACTGCCTGCTTCAAAATATCCAGCAAGCCGCAGAGCGGCCGCGGAGTCTGCTGCAGAGTCTTTTGGTCTGTGTCTGGGAGAGACTCTACAGCGTTTTTGCTCCAGTATCCTGTGAGGAATTGAAATCCCTCTTGTCCTCTTTCTATTACCACTACTGCCTGCTTCAAAATTCCCAGCAAGCCGCGGAGCGGCC
Organism: Ambystoma mexicanum; assembly: GCF_040938575.1. Lineage (NCBI taxonomy): Eukaryota > Metazoa > Chordata > Amphibia > Caudata > Ambystomatidae > Ambystoma > Ambystoma mexicanum. The sequence goes on along the minus strand of NC_090929.1, from coordinate 1,670,007,273 downwards.
GCGGAGTCTGCTGTAGAGTCTTTTGGTCTGTGTCTGGGAGAGACTCTACAGCGTTTTTGCTCCAGCATCCTGTGAGGAATTGAAATCCCTCTTGTCCTCTTTCTATTACCACTACTGCCTGCTTCAAAATACCCAGCAAGCCGCGGAGCAGCCGCGGAGTCTGCTGCAGAGACTTTTGGTCTGTGTCTGGGAGAGACTCTGCAGCATTTTTGCTCCAGTATCCTGTGAGGAATTGAAATCCCTCTTGTCCTCTTTCTATTACCACTACTGCCTGCTTCAAAATACCCAGCAAGCCGCGGAGCGGCCGCGGAGTCTGCTGCAGAGTCTTTTGGTCTGTGTCTGGGAGAGACTCTACAGCTTTTTTGCTCCGGTATCCTGTGAGGAATTGAAATCCCTCTTGTCCTCTTTCTATTACCACTACTGCCTGCTTCAAAATACCCAGCAAGCCGCGGAGCGGCCGCAGAGTCTGCTGCAGAGACTTATGGTCTGTGTCTGGGAGAGACTCTGCAGCATTTTTGCTCCAGTATCCTGTGAGGAATTGAAATCCACCTTGTCCTCTTTCTATTACCACTACTGCCTGCTTCAAAATACCCAGCAAGCCGCGGAGCGGCCGCAGAGTCTGCTGCAGAGACTTATGGTCTGTGTCTGGGAGAGACTCTACAGCGTTTTTGCTCCAGTATCCTGTGAGGAATTGCAATCCCTCTTGTCCTCTTTCTATTACCACTACTGCCTGCTTCAAAATACCCAGCAAGCCGCGGAGCGGCTGCGGAGTCTGCTGCAGAGTCTTTTGGTCTGTGTCTGGGAGAGACTCTACAGAGTTTTTTCTCCAGTATCCTGTGAGGAATTGAAATCCCTCTTGTCCTCTTTCTATTACCACTACTGCCTGCTTCAAAATACCCAGCAAGCCGCGGAGCGGCCGCGGAGTCTGCTGCAGAGACTTTTGGTCTGTGTCTGGGAGAGACTCTGCAGCATTTTTGCTCAAGTATCCTGTGAGGAATTGAAATCCCTCTTGTCCTATTTCTATTACCACTACTGCCTGCTTCAAAATACCCAGCAAGCCGAGGAGCGGCCGCAGAGTCTGCTGCAGAGTCTTTTGGTCTGTGTCTGGGAGAGACTCTACAGCGTTTTTGCTCCAGTATCCTGTGAGGAATTGAAATCCCTCTTGTCCTCTTTCTATTACCACTACTGCCTGCTTCAAAATACCCAGCAAGCCGCGTAGAGGCGCGGAGTCTGCTGCAGAGTCTTTTGGTCTGTGTCTGGGAGAGACTCTACAGCATTGTTGCTCCAGTATCCTGTGAGGAATTGAAATCCCTCTTGTCCTCTTTCTATTACCACTACTGCCTGCTTCAAAATACCCAGCAAGCCGCAGAGCAGCCGCGGAGTCTGCTGCAGAGTCTTTTGGTCTTTGTCTGGGAGAGACTCTACAGCGTTTTTGCTCCAGTATCCTGTGAGGAATTGAAATCCCTCTTGTCCTCTTTCTATTACCACTACTGCCTGCTTCAAAATACCCAGCAAGCTGCGGAGCGGCCGCGGAGTCTGCTGCAGAGTCTTTTGGTCTGTGCCTGGGAGAGACTCTACAGCGTTTTTGCTCCAGTATCCTGTGAGGAATTGAAATCTCTCTTGTCCTCTTTCTATTACCACTACTGCCTGCTTCGAAAATCCCAGCAAGCCGCGGAGCGGCCGCGGAGTCTGCTGTAGAGTCTTTTTGTCTGTGTCTGGGAGAGACTCTACAGCGTTTCTGCTCCAGTATCCTGTGAGGAATTGAAATCCCTCTTGTCCTCTTTCTATTACCACTACTGCCTGCTTCAAAATACCCAGCAAGCCGCGGAGCGGTCGCGGAGTCTGCTGCAGAGTCTTTTGGTCTGTGTCTGGGAGAGACTCTACAGCGTTTTTGCTCCAGTTTCCTGTGAGGAATTGAAATCCCTCTTGTCCTCTTTCTATTACCACTACTGCCTGCTTCAAAATACCCAGCAAGCCGCGGAGCGGTCGCGGAGTCTGCTGCAGAGTCTTTTGGTCTGTGTCTGGGAGAGACTCTACAGCGTTTTTGCTCCAGTTTCCTGTGAGGAATTGAAATCCCTCTTGTCCTCTTTCTATTACCACTACTGCCTGCTTCAAAATACCCAGCAAGCAGCGTAGCGGCCGCGGAGTCTGCTGCAGAGTCTTTTGGTCTGTGTCTGGGAGAGACTCTACAGCGTTTTTGCTCCAGTATCCAGTGAGGAATTGAAATCCCTCTTGTCCTCTTTCTATTACCACTACTGCCTGCTTCAAAATACCCAGCAAGCCGCGGAGCGGCCGCAGAGTCTGCTGCAGAGACTTTTGGTCTGTGTCTGGGAGAGACTCTGCAGCATTTTTGCTCCAGTATCCTGTGAGGAATTGAAATCCCTCTTGTCCTCTTTCTATTACCACTACTGCCTGCTTCAAAATACCCAGAAAGCCGAGGAGCGGCCGCAGAGTCTGCTGCAGAGTCTTTTGGTATGTGTCTGGGAGAGACTCTACAGCGTTTTTGCTCCAGTATCCTGTGAGAAATTTAAATTCCTCTTGTCCTCTTTCTATTACCACTACTGCCTGCTTCAAAATACCCAGCAAGCCGCGTAGAGGAGCGGAGTCTGCTGCAGAGTCTTTTGGTCTGTGTCTGGGAGAGACTCTACAGCATTGTTGCTCCAGTATCCTGTGAGGAATTGAAATCCCTCTTGTCCTCTTTCTATTACCACTACTGCCTGCTTCAAAATAACCAGCAAGCCACGGAGCGGCCACAGAGTCTGCTGCAGAGTCTTTTGGTCTGTGTCTGCTTCAAAATTCCCAGCAAGCCGCGGAGCGGCCGCGGAGTCTGCTGTAGAGTCTTTTGGTCTGTGTCTGGGAGAGACTCTACAGCGTTTTTGCTCCAGTATCCTGTGAGGAATTGCAATCCCTCTTGTCCTCTTTCTCTTACCACTACTGCCTGCTTCAAAATTCCCAGCAAGCCGCGGAGCGGCCGCAGAGTCTTCTGTAGAGTCTTTTGGTCTGTGTCTGAGAGAGACTCTACAGCGTTTTTGCTCCAGTATCCTGTGAGGAATTGCAATCCCTCTTGTCCTCTTTCTCTTACCACTACTGCCTGCTTCAAAATTCCCAGCAAGCCGCGGTGCGGCCGCAGAGTCTGCTGTAGAGTCTTTTGGTCTGTGTCTGAGAGAGACTCTACAGCTATTTTGCACGAGTATCCTGTGAGGAAATGATATCCCTCTTGTCCTCTTTCAATTACCACTACTGCCTGCTTCAAAATATCCAGCAAGCCGCAGAGCGGCCGCGGAGTCTGCTGCAGAGTCTTTTGGTCTGTGTCTGGGAGAGACTCTACAGCTTTTTTGCTCCATTATCCTGTGAGGAATTAAAATCCCTCTTGTCCTCTTTCTATTACCACTACTGCCTGCTTCAAAATACCCAGCAAGCCGCGGAGTCTGCAGCAGAGTCTTTTGGTCTGTGTCTGGGAGAGACTCTACACCGTTTTTGCTCCAGTATCCTGTGAGGAATTGAAATCCCTCTTGTCCTCTTTCTATTACCACTACTGCCTGCTTCAAAATACCCAGCAAGCCGCGGAGCGGGCGCGGAGTCTGCTGCAGAGTCTTTTGGTCTGTGTCTGGGAGAGACTCTACAGCGTTTTTGCTCCAGTATCCTGTGAGGAATTGAAATCCCTCTTGTCCTCTTTCTATTACCACTACTGCCTGCTTCAAAATACCCAGCAAGCCGCGGAGCGGCCGCGGAGTCTGCTGCAGAGTCTTTTGGTCTGTGTCTGGGAGAGACTCTACAGCGTTTTTGCTCCAGTATCCTGTAAGGAATTGAAATCCCTCTTGTCCTCTTTCTATTACCACTACTGCCTGCTTCAAAATACCCAGCAAGCCGCGGAGTGGCCGCAGAGTCTGCTGCAGAGTCTTTTGGTCTGTGTCTGGGAGAGACTCTACAGCGTTTTTGCTCCAGTGTCCTGTGAGGAATTAAAATCCCTCTTATCCTCTTTCTATTACCACTACTGCCTGCTTCAAAATACCCAGCAAGCCGGGGAGCGGCCGCGGAGTCTGCTGCAGAGTCTTTTGGTCTGTGTCTGGGAGAGACTCTACAGCATTTTTGCTCCAGTATCCTGTGAGGAATTGAAATCCCTCTTGTACTCTTTCTATTACCACTACTGCCTGCTTCAAAATACCCAGCAAGCCGCGGAGCGGCCGCGGAGTCTGCTGCAGAGTCTTTTGGTCTGTGTCTGGGAGAGACTCTACAGCGTTTTTGCTCCAGTATCCTGTGAGGAATTGAAATCCCTCTTGTCCTCTTTCTATTACCACGACTGCCTGCTTCAAAATTCCCAGCAAGCCGCGGAGCGGCCGCGGAGTCTGCTGTAGAGTCTTTTGGTCTATGTCTGGGAGAGACTGTACAGCGTTTTTGCTCCAGTATCCTGTGAGGAATTGAAATCCCTCTTGTCCTCTTGCTGTTACCACTACTGCCTGCTTCAAAATACCCAGCAAGCCGCGGAGCTGCCGCGGAGTCTGCTGCAGAGTCTTTTGGTCTGTGTCTGGGAGAGACTCTACAGCTTTTTTGCTCCATTATCCTGTGAGGAATTGAAATCCCTCTTGTCCTCTTTCTATTACCACTACTGCCTGCTTCAAAATACCCAGCAAGCCATGGAGCGGCCGCGGCGTCTGCTGCAGAGACTTTTGGTCTGTGTCTGGGAGAGACTCTGCAGCATTTTTGCTCTGGTATCCTGTGAGGAATTGAAATCCCTCTTGTCCTCTTTCTATTACCACTACTGCCTGCTTCAAAATTCCCAGCAAGCCGCGGAGCGGCCGCGGAGTCTGCTGCTGAGTCTTTTAGTCTGTGTCTGTGAGAGACTCTACAGCGTTTTTGCTCCAGTATCCTGTGAGGAATTGAAATCCCTATTGTCCTCTTTCTCTTACCACTACTGCCTGCTTCAAAATTCCCAGCAAGCCGCGGAGCGGCCGCGGAGTCTGCTGTAGAGTCTTTTGGTCTGTGTCTGGGAGAGACTCTACAGCTTTTTTGCTCGAGTATCCTGTGAGGAATTGAAATCCCTCTTGTCCTCTTTCTATTACCACTACTGCCTGCTTCAAAATACCCAGCAAGCCGCAGAGCGGCCGCGGAGTCTGCTGCAGATTCTTTTGGTCTGTGTCTGGGAGAGACTCTACAGCATTGTTGCTCCAGTATCCTGTGAGGAATTGAAATCCCTCTTGTCCTCTTTCTATTACCACTACTGCCTGCTTCAAAATAACCAGCAAGCCACGGAGCGGCCACAGAGTCTGCTGCAGAGTCTTTTGGTCTGTGTCTGGGAGAGACTCTACAGCGTTTTTGCTCCAGTATCCTGTGAGGAATTGAAATCCCTCTTGTCCTCATTCTCTTACCACTACTGTCTGCTTCAAAATTCCCAGCAAGCTACGGAGCGGCCGCAGAGTCTGCTGTAGAGTCTTTTGGTCTGTGTCTGGGAGAGACTCTAGAGCGTTTTTGCTCCAGTATCCTGTGAGGAATTGCAATCCCTCTTGTCCTCTTTCTCTTACCACTACTGCCTGCTTCAAAATTCCCAGCAAGCCGCGGGAGCGGCCGCAGAGTCTTCTGTAGAGTCTTTTGGTCTGTGTCTGAGAGAGACTCTACAGCGTTTTTGCTCCAGTATCCTGTGAGGAATTGCAATCCCTCTTGTCCTCTTTCTCTTACCACTACTGCCTGCTTCAAAATTCCCAGCCAGCCGCGGAGCGGCCGCAGAGTCTGCTGTAGAGTCTTTTGGTCTGTGTCTGAGAGAGACTCTACAGCTATTTTGCCCGAGTATCCTGTGAGGAAATGATATCCCTCTTGTCCTCTTTCAATTACCACTACTGCCTGCTTCAAAATATCCAGCAAGCCGCAGAGCGGCCGCAGAGTCTGCTGCAGAGTCTTTTGGTCTGTGTCTGGGAGAGACTCTACAGCTTTTTTGCTCCATTATCCTGTGAGGAATTAAAATCCCTCTTGTCCTCTTTCTATTACCACTACTGCCTGCTTCAAAATACCCAGCAAGCCGCGGAGTCTGCAGTAGAGTCTTTTGGTCTGTGTCTGGGAGAGACTCTACACCGTTTTTGCTCCAGTATCCTGTGAGGAATTGAAATCCCTCTTGTCCTCTTTCTATTACCACTACTGCCTGCTTCAAAATACCCAGCAAGCCGCGAAGCGGGCGCAGAGTCTGCTGCAGAGTTTTTGGTCTGTGTCTGGGAGAGACTCTACAGCGTTTTTGCTCCAGTATCCTGTGAGGAATTGAAATCCCTCTTGTCCTCTTTCTATTACCACTACTGCCTGCTTCAAAATACCCAGCAAGCCGCGGAGCGGCCGCGGAGTCTGCTGCAGAGTCTTTTGGTCTGTGTCTGGGAGAGACTCTACAGCGTTTTTGCTCCAGTATCCTGTAAGGAATTGAAATCCCTCTTGTCCTCTTTCTATTACCACTACTGCCTGCTTCAAAATACCCAGCAAGCCGCGGAGTGGCCGCAGAGTCTGCTGCAGAGTCTTTTGGTCTGTGTCTGGGAGAGACTCTACAGCGTTTTTGCTCCAGTGTCCTGTGAGGAATTAAAATCCCTCTTATCCTCTTTCTATTACCACTACTGCCTGCTTCAAAATACCCAGCAAGCCGGGGAGCGGCCGCGGAGTCTGCTGCAGAGTCTTTTGGTCTGTGTCTGGGAGAGACTCTACAGCGTTTTTGCTCTAGTATCCTGTGAGGAATTGAAATCCCTCTTGTACTCTTTCTATTACCACTACTGCCTGCTTCAAAATACCCAGCAAGCCGCGGAGCGGCCGCGGAGTCTGCTGCAGAGTCTTTTGGTCTGTGTCTGGGAGAGACTCTACAGCGTTTTTGCTCCAGTATCCTGTGAGGAATTGAAATCCCTCTTGTCCTCTTTCTATTACCACTACTGCCCGCTTCAAAATTCCCAGCAAGCCGCGGAGCGGCCGCGGAGTCTGCTGTAGAGTCTTTTGGTCTGTGTCTGGGAGAGACTGTACAGCGTTTTTGCTCCAGTATCCTGTGAGGAATTGAAATCCCTCTTGTCCTCTTTCTGTTACCACTTCTGCCTGCTTCAAAATACCCAGCAAGCCGCAGAGCGGCCGCGGAGTCTGCTGCAGAGTCTTTTGGTCTGTGTCTGGGAGAGACTCTACAGCTTTTTTGCTCCATTATCCTGTGAGGAATTGAAATCCCTCTTGTCCTCTTTCTATTACCACTACTGCCTGCTTCAAAATACCCAGCAAGCCACGGAGCGGCCGCGGCGTCTGCTGCAGAGACTTTTGGTCTGTGTCTGGGAGAGACTCTGCAGCATTTTTGCTCCGGTATCCTGTGAGGAATTGAAATCCCTCTTGTCCTCTTTCTATTACCACTACTGCCTGCTTCAAAATTCCCAGCAAGCCGCGGAGCGGGCGCGGAGTCTGCTGCTGAGTCTTTTAGTCTGTGTCTGTGAGAGACTCTACAGCGTTTTTGCTCCAGTATCCTGTGAGGAATTGAAATCCCTATTGTCCTCTTTCTCTTACCACTACTGCCTGCTTCAAAATACCCAGCAAGCCGCAGAGCGGCCGCGGAGTCTGCTGCAGATTCTTTTGGTCTGTGTCTGGGAGAGACTCTACAGCTTTTTTTCTCCATTATCCTGTGAGGAATTGAAATCCCTCTTGTCCTCTTTCTATTACCACTACTGCCTGCTTCAAAATACCCAGCAAGCCACGGAGCGGCCGCGGAGTCTGCAGCAGAGTCTTTTGGTCTGTGTCTGGGAGAGACTCTACAGCGTTTTTGCTCCAGTATCCTGTGAGGAATTGAAATCCCTCTTGTCCTCTTTCTATTAGCACTACTGCCTGCTTCAAAATAACCAGCAAGCCGCGGAGCGGCCGCGGAGTCTGCTGCAGAGTCTTTTGGTCTGTGTCTGGGAGAGACTCTACAGCGTTTTTGCTCCAGTATCCTGTGAGGAATTGAAATCACTCTTGTCCTCTTTCTATTACCACTACTGCCTGCTTCAAAATACCCAGCAAGCCGCGGAGCGGCCGCGGAGTCTGCTGCAGAGTCTTTTGGTCTGTGTCTGGGAGAGACTCTACAGCGTTTTTGCTCCAGTATCCTATGAGGAATTGAAATCCCTCTTGTCCTCTTTCTATTAGCACTACTGCCTGCTTCAAAATACCCAGCAAGCCGCGGAGCTGCCGCGGAGTCTGCTGCAGAGTCTTTTGGTCTGTGTCTGGGAGAGACTCTACAGCGTTTTTGCTCCAGTATCCTGTGAGGAATTGCAATCCCTCTTGTCCTCTTTCTCTTACCACTACTGCCAGCTTCAAAATTCCCAGCAAGCCGCGGAGCGGCCGCAGAGTCTGCTGTAGAGTCTTTTGGTCTGTGTCTGAGAGAGACTCTACAGCTATTTTGCTCGAGTATCCTGTGAGGAAATGATATCCCTCTTGTCCTCTTTCAATTACCACTACTGCCTGCTTCAAAATATCCAGCAAGCCGCAGAGCGGCCGCGGAGTCTGCTGCAGAGTCTTTTGGTCTGTGTCTGGGAGAGACTCTACAGCTTTTTTGCTCCATTATCCTGTGAGGAATTAAAATCCCTCTTGTCCTCTTTCTATTACCACTACTGCCTGCTTCAAAATACCCAGCAAGCCGCGGAGTCTGCAGCAGAGTCTTTTGGTCTGTGTCTGGGAGAGACTCTACAGCGTTTTTGCTCCAGTATCCTGTGAGGAATTGAAATCCCTCTTGTCCTCTTTCTATTACCACTACTGCCTGCTTCAAAATACCCAGCAAGCCGCGGAGCGGCCGCGGAGTCTGCTGCAGAGTCTTTTGGTCTGTGTCTGGGAGAGACTCTACAGCGTTTTTGCTCCAGTATCCTGTAAGGAATTGAAATCCCTCTTGTCCTCTTTCTCTTACCACTACTGCCTGCTTCAAAATTCCCAGCAAGCCGCGGAGCGGCCGCGGAGTCTGCTGTAGAGTCTTTTGGTCTGTGTCTGGGAGAGACTCTACAGCGTTTTTGCTCCAGCATCCTGTGAGGAATTGAAATCCCTCTTGTCCTCTTTCTATTACCACTACTGCCTGCTTCAAAATACCCAGCAAGCCGCGGAGCAGCCGCGGAGTCTGCTGCAGAGACTTTTGGTCTGTGTCTGGGAGAGACTCTGCAGCATTTTTGCTCCAGTATCCTGTGAGGAATTGAAATCCCTCTTGTCCTCTTTCTATTACCACTACTGCCTGCTTCAAAATACCCAGCAAGCCGCGGAGCGGCCGCGGAGTCTGCTGCAGAGTCTTTTGGTCTGTGTCTGGGAGAGACTCTACAGCGTTTTTGCTCCGGTATCCTGTGAGGAATTGAAATCCCTCTTGTCCTCTTTCTATTACCACTACTGCCTGCTTCAAAATACCCAGCAAGCCGCGGAGCGGCCGCAGAGTCTGCTGCAGAGTCTTTTGGTCTGTGTCTGGGAGAGACTCTACAGCGTTTTTGCTCCAGTATCCTGTGAGCAATTGAAATCCCTCTTGTCCTCTTTCTATTAATACTACTGCCTGCTTCAAAATACCCAGCAAGCCGCGTAGAGGCGCGGAGTCTGCTGCAGAGTCTTTTGGTCTGTGTCTGGGAGAGACTCTACAGCATTGTTGCTCCAGTATACTGTGAGGAATTGAAATCCCTCTTGTCCTCTTTCTATTACCACTACTGCCTGCTTCAAAATACCCAGCAAGCCGCGGAGCGGCTGCGGAGTCTGCTGCAGAGTCTTTTGGTCTGTGTCTGGGAGAGACTCTACAGAGTTTTTTCTCCAGTATCCTGTGAGGAATTGAAATCCCTCTTGTCCTCTTTCTATTACCACTACTGCCTGCTTCAAAATACCCAGCAAGCCGTGGAGCGGCAGCGGAGTCTGCTGCAGAGACTTTTGGTCTGTGTCTGGGAGAGACTCTGCAGCATTTTTGCTCAAGTATCCTGTGAGGAATTGAAATCCCTCTTGTCCTCTTTCTATTACCACTACTGCCTGCTTCAAAATACCCAGCAAGCCGAGGAGCGGCCGCAGAGTCTGCTGCAGAGTCTTTTGGTCTGTGTCTGGGAGAGACTCTACAGCATTTTTGCTCCAGTATCCTGTGAGGAATTGAAATCCCTCTTGTCCTCTTTCTATTACCACTACTGCCTGCTTCAAAATACCCAGCAAGCTGCGGAGCGGCCGCGGAGTCTGCTGCAGAGTCTTTTGGTCTGTGTCTGGGAGAGACTCTACAGCGTTTTTGCTCCAGTATCCTGTGAGGAATTGAAATCCCTCTTGTCCTCTTTCTATTACCACTACTGCCTGCTTCAAAATTCCCAGCAAGCCGCGGAGCGGCCGCGGAGTCTGCTGTAGAGTCTTTTTGTCTGTGTCTGGGAGAGACTCTACAGCGTTTCTGCTCCAGTATCCTGTGAGGAATTGAAATCCCTCTTGTCCTCTTTCTATTACCACTACTGCCTGCTTCAAAATACCCAGCAAGCCGCGGAGCGGCCGCGGAGTCTGCTGCAGAGTCTTTTGGTCTGTGTCTGGGAGAGACTCTACAGCGTTTTTGCTCCAGTATCCTGTGAGGAATTGAAATCCCTCTTGTCCTCTTTCTATTACCACTACTGCCTGCTTCAAAATACCCAGCAAGCCGCGGAGCGGCCGCGGAGTCTGCTGCAGAGTCTTTTGGTCTGTGTCTGGGAGAGACTCTACAGCGTTTTTGCTCCAGTATCCTGTGAGGAATTGAAATCCCTCTTGTCCTCTTTCTATTACCACTACTGCCTGCTTCAAAATACCCAGCAAGCAGCGTAGCGGCCGCGGAGTCTGCTGCAGAGTCTTTTGGTCTGTGTCTGGGAGAGACTCTACAGCGTTTTTGCTCCAGTATCCAGTGAGGAATTGAAATCCCTCTTGTCCTCTTTCTATTACCACTACTGCCTGCTTCAAAATACCCAGCAAGCCGCGGAGCGGCCGCAGAGTCTGCTGCAGAGACTTTTGGTCTGTGTCTGGGAGAGACTCTGCAGCATTTTTGCTCCAGTATCCTGTGAGGAATTGAAATCCCTCTTGTCCTCTTTCTATTAGCACTACTGCCTGCTTCAAAATAACCAGCAAGCCGCGGAGCGGCCGCGGAGTCTGCTGCAGAGTCTTTTGGTCTGTGTCTGGGAGAGACTCTACAGCGTTTTTGCTCCAGTATCCTGTGAGGAATTGAAATCCCTCTTGTCCTCTTTCTATTACCACTACTGCCTGCTTCAAAATACCCAGCAAGCCGCGGAGCGGCCGCGGAGTCTGCTGCAGAGTCTTTTGGTCTGTGTCTGGGAGAGACTCTACAGCGTTTTTGCTCCAGTATCCTATGAGGAATTGAAATCCCTCTTGTCCTCTTTCTATTAGCACTACTGCCTGCTTCAAAATACCCAGCAAGCCGCGGAGCTGCCGCGGAGTCTGCTGCAGAGTCTTTTGGTCTGTGTCTGGGAGAGACTCTACAGCGTTTTTGCTCCAGTATCCTGTGAGGAATTGCAATCCCTCTTGTCCTCTTTCTCTTACCACTACTGCCAGCTTCAAAATTCCCAGCAAGCCGCGGAGCGGCCGCAGAGTCTGCTGTAGAGTCTTTTGGTCTGTGTCTGAGAGAGACTCTACAGCTATTTTGCTCGAGTATCCTGTGAGGAAATGATATCCCTCTTGTCCTCTTTCAATTACGACTACTGCCTGCTTCAAAATATCCAGCAAGCCGCAGAGCGGCCGCGGAGTCTGCTGCAGAGTCTTTTGGTCTGTGTCTGGGAGAGACTCTACAGCTTTTTTGCTCCATTATCCTGTGAGGAATTAAAATCCCTCTTGTCCTCTTTCTATTACCACTACTGCCTGCTTCAAAATACCCAGCAAGCCGCGGAGTCTGCAGCAGAGTCTTTTGGTCTGTGTCTGGGAGAGACTCTACAGCGTTTTTGCTCCAGTATCCTGTGAGGAATTGAAATCCCTCTTGTCCTCTTTCTATTACCACTACTGCCTGCTTCAAAATACCCAGCAAGCCGCGGAGCGGCCGCGGAGTCTGCTGCAGAGTCTTTTGGTCTGTGTCTGGGAGAGACTCTACAGCGTTTTTGCTCCAGTATCCTGTGAGGAATTGAAATCCCTCTTGTCCTCTTTCTATTACCACTACTGCCTGCTTCAAAATACCCAGCAAGCCGCGGAGCGGCCGCGGAGTCTGCTGCAGAGTCTTTTGGTCTGTGTCTGGGAGAGACTCTACAGCGTTTTTGCTCCAGTATCCTGTAAGGAATTGAAATCCCTCTTGTCCTCTTTCTATTACCACTACTGCCTGCTTCAAAATACCCAGCAAGCCGCGGAGTGGCCGCAGAGTCTGCTGCAGAGTCTTTTGGTCTGTGTCTGGGAGAGACTCTACAGCGTTTTTGCTCCAGTGTCCTGTGAGGAATTAAAATCCCTCTTATCCTCTTTCTATTACCACTACTGCCTGCTTCAAAATTCCCAGCAAGCCGCGGAGCGGCCGCAGAGTCTGCTGTAGAGTCTTTTGGTCTGTGTCTGAGAGAGACTCTACAGCGTTTTTGCTCCATTATCCTGTGAGGAATTAAAATCCCTCTTGTCCTCTTTCTCTTACCACTACTGCCTGCTTCAAAATTCCCAGCAAGCCGCGGAGCGGCCGCGGAGTCTGCTGTAGAGTCTTTTGGTCTGTGTCTGGGAGAGACTCTACAGCGTTTTTGCTCCAGCATCCTGTGAGGAATTGAAATCCCTCTTGTCCTCTTTCTATTACCACTACTGCCTGCTTCAAAATACCCAGCAAGCCGCGGAGCAGCCGCAGAGTCTGCTGCAGAGACTTTTGGTCTGTGTATGGGAGAGACTCTGCAGCATTTTTGCTCCAGTATCCTGTGAGGAATTGAAATCCCTCTTGTCCTCTTTCTATTACCACTACGGCCTGCTTCAAAATACCCAGCAAGCCGCGGAGCGGCCGCAGAGTCTGCTGCAGAGTCTTTTGGTCTGTGTCTGGGAGAGACTCTACAGCGTTTTTGCTCCAGTATCCTGTGAGCAATTGAAATCCCTCTTGTCCTCTTTCTATTAATACTACTGCCTGCTTCAAAATACCCAGCAAGCCGCGTAGAGGCGCGGAGTCTGCTGCAGAGTCTTTTGGTCTGTGTCTGGGAGAGACTCTACAGCATTGTTGCTTCAGTATACTGTGAGGAATTGAAATCCCTCTTGTCCTCTTTCTATTACCACTACTGCCTGCTTCAAAATACCCAGCAAGCCGAGGAGCGGCCGCAGAGTCTGCTGCAGAGTCTTTTGGTCTGTGTCTGGGAGAGACTCTACAGCATTTTTGCTCCAGTATCCTGTGAGGAATTGAAATCCCTCTTGTCCTCTTTCTATTACCACTACTGCCTGCTTCAAAATACCCAGCAAGCCGCGTAGAGGCGCGGAGTCTGCTGCAGAGTCTTTTGGTCTGTGTCTGGGAGAGACTCTACAGCATTGTTGCTCCAGTATCCTGTGAGGAATTGAAATCCCTCTTGTCCTCTTTCTATTACCACTACTGCCTGCTTCAAAATACCCAGCAAGCCGCAGAGCAGCCGCGGAGTCTGCTGCAGAGTCTTTTGGTCTTTGTCTGGGAGAGACTCTACAGCGTTTTTGCTCCAGTATCCTGTGAGGAATTGATATCCCTCTTGTCCTCTTTCTATTACCACTACTGCCTGCTTCAAAATACCCAGCAAGCTGCGGAGCGGCCGCGGAGTCTGCTGCAGAGTCTTTTGGTCTGTGTCTGGGAGAGACTCTACAGCGTTTTTGCTCCAGTATCCTGTGAGGAATTGAAATCCCTCTTGTCCTCTTTCTATTACCACTACTTCCTGCTTCAAAATTCCCAGCAAGCCGCGGAGCGGCCCGGAGTCTGCTGTAGAGTCTTTTTGTCTGTGTCTGGGAGAGACTCTACAGCGTTTCTGCTCCAGTATCCTGTGAGGAATTGAAATCCCTCTTGTCCTCTTTCTATTACCACTACTGCCTGCTTCAAAATACCCAGCAAGCCGCGGAGCGGCCGCGGAGTCTGCTGCAGAGTCTTTTGGTCTGTGTCTGGGAGAGACTCTACAGCATTGTTGCTCCAGTATCCTGTGAGGAATTGAAATCCCTCTTGTCCTCTTTCTATTACCACTACTGCCTGCTTCAAAATTTCCAGCAAGCCGCGGAGCGTCCGCGGAGTCTGCTGCTGAGTCTTTTGGTCTGTGTCTGGGAGAGACTCTACAGCGTTTTTGCTCCAGTATCCTGTGAGGAATTGAAATCCACCTTGTCCTCTTTCTATTACCACTACTGCCTGCTTCAAAATAACCAGCAAGCCACGGAGCGGCCACAGAGTCTGCTGCAGAGTCTTTTGGTCTGTGTCTGGGAGAGACTCTACAGCGTTTTTGCTCCAGTATCCTGTGAGGAATTGAAATCCCTCTTGTCCTCTTTCTCTTACCACTACTGTCTGCTTCAAAATTCCCAGCAAGCCACGGAGCGGCCGCGGAGTCTGCTGTAGAGTCTTTTGGTCTGTGTCTGAGAGAGACTCTACAGCGTTTCTGCTCCAGTATCCTGTGAGGAATTGCAATCCCTCTTGTCCTCTTTCTCTTACCACTACTGCCTGCTTCAAAATTCCCAGCAAGCCGCGGAGCGGCCGCAGAGTCTGCTGTAGAGTCTTTTGGTCTGTGTCTGAGAGAGACTCTACAGCTATTTTGGCCGAGTATCCTGTGAGGAAATGATATCCCTCTTGTCCTCTTTCAATTACCACTACTGCCTGCTTCAAAATATCCAGCAAGCCGCAGAGCGACCGCGGAGTCTGCTGCAGAGTCTTTTGGTCTGTGTCTGGGAGAGACTCTACAGCTTTTTTGCTCCATTATCCTGTGAGGAATTAAAATCCCTCTTGTCCTCTTTCTATTACCACTACTGCCTGCTTCAAAATACCCAGCAAGCCGCGGAGTCTGCAGCAGAGTCTTTTGGTCTGTGTCTGGGAGAGACTCTACACCGTTTTTGCTCCAGTATCCTGTGAGGAATTGAAATCCCTCTTGTCCTCTTTCTATTACCACTACTGCCTGCTTCAAAATACCCAGCAAGCCGCGGAGCGGCCGCAGAGTCTGCTGCAGAGTCTTTTGGTCTGTGTCTGGGAGAGACTCTACAGCGTTTTTGCTCCAGTATCCTGTGAGGAATTGAAATCCCTCTTGTCCTCTTTCTATTACCACTACTGCCTGCGTCAAAATACCCAGCAAGCCGTGGAGCGGCCGCGGAGTCTGCTGCAGAGTCTTTTGGTCTGTGTCTGGGAGAGACTCTACAGCGTTTTTGCTCCAGTATCCTGTAAGGAATTGAAATCCCTCTTGTCCTCTTTCTATTACCACTACTGCCTGCTTCAAAATACCCAGCAAGCCGCGGAGTGGCCGCAGAGTCTGCTGCAGAGTCTTTTGGTCTGTGTCTGGGAGAGACTCTACAGCGTTTTTGCTCCAGTATCCTGTGAGGAATTGAAATCCCTCTTGTCCTCTTTCTATTACCACTACTGCCTGCTTCAAAATTCCCAGCAAGCCGCGGAGCGGCCGCGGAGTCTGCTGTAGAGTCTTTTGGTCTGTGTCTGGGAGAGACTGTACAGAGTTTTTGCTCCAGTATCCTGTGAGGAATTGAAATCCCTCTTGTCCTCTTTCTATTACCACTACTGCCTGCTTCAAAATACCCAGCAAGCCGCGGAGCGGCCGCGGAGTCTGCTGCAGAGTCTTTTGGTCTGTGTCTGGGAGAGACTCTACAGCTTTTTTGCTCCATTATCCTGTGAGGAATTGAAATCCCTCTTGTCCTCTTTCTATTAACGCTACTGCCTGCTTCAAAATACCCAGCAAGCCACGGAGCGGCCGCGGTGTCTGCTGCAGAGACTTTTGGTCTGTGTCTGGGAGAGACTCTGCAGCATTTTTGCTCCGGTATCCTGTGAGGAATTGAAATCCCTCTTGTCCTCTTTCTATTACCACTACTGCCTGCTTCAAAATTCCCAGCAAGCCGCGGAGCGGCCGCGGAGTCTGCTGCTGAGTCTTTTAGTCTGTGTCTGTGAGAGACTCTACAGCGTTTTTGCTCCAGTATCCTGTGAGGAATTGAAATCCCTATTGTCCTCTTTCTCTTACCACTACTGCCTGCTTCAAAATTCCCAGCAAGCCGCGGAGCGGCCGCAGAGTCTGCTGTAGAGTCTTTTGGTCTGTGTCTGAGAGAGACTCTACAGCTTTTTTGCTCCATTATCCTGTGAGGAATTGAAATCCCTCTTGTCCTCTTTCTATTACCACTACTGCCTGCTTCAAAATACCCAGCAAGCCACGGAGCGGCCGCGGAGTCTGCAGCAGAGTCTTTTGGTCTGTGTCTGGGAGAGACTCTACAGCGTTTTTGCTCCAGTATCCTGTGAGGAATTGAAATCCCTCTTGTCCTCTTTCTATTAGCACTACTGCCTGCTTCAAAATAACCAGCAAGCCGCGGAGCGGCCGCGGAGTCTGCTGCAGAGTCTTTTGGTCTGTGTCTGGGAGAGACTCTACAGCGTTTTTGCTCCAGTATCCTGTGAGGAATTGAAATCCCTCTTGTCCTCTTTCTATTACCACTACTGCCTGCTTCAAAATACCCAGCAAGCCGCGGAGCGGCCGCGGAGTCTGCTGCAGAGTCTTTTGGTCTGTGTCTGGGAGAGACTCTACAGCGTTTTTGCTCCAGTATCCTGTGAGGAATTGAAATCCCTCTTGTCCTCTTTCTATTAGCACTACTGCCTGCTTCAAAATTCCCCAGCAAGCCGCGGAGCGGCCGCGGAGTGGCCGCGGAGTCTGCTGCAGAGTCTTTTGGTCTGTGTCTGGGAGAGACTCTACAGCGTTTTTGCTCCAGTATCCTGTGAGGAATTGCAATCCCTCTTGTCCTCTTTCTCTTACCACTACTGCCTGCTTCAAAATTCCCAGCAAGCCGCGGAGCGGCCGCAGAGTCTGCTGTAGAGTCTTTTGGTCTGTGTCTGGGAGAGACTCTACAGCGTTTTTGCTCCAGTATCCTGTGAGGAATTGAAATCCCTCTTGTCCTCTTTCTATTACCACTACTGCCTGCTTCAAAATACCCAGCAAGCCGCGGAGTCTGCAGCAGAGTCTTTTGGTCTGTGTCTGGGAGAGACTCTACACCGTTTTTGCTCCAGTATCCTGTGAGGAATTGAAATCCCTCTTGTCCTCTTTCTATTACCACTACTGCCTGCTTCAAAATACCCAGCAAGCCGCGGAGCGGCCGCGGAGTCTGCTGCAGAGTCTTTTGGTCTGTGTCTGGGAGAGACTCTACAGCGTTTTTGCTCCAGTATCCTGTGAGGAATTAAAATCCCTCTTGTCCTCTTTCTATTACCACTACTGCCTGCTTCAAAATACCCAGCAAGCCGCGGAGCGGCTGCGGAGTCTGCTGCAGAGTCTTTTGGTCTGTGTCTGGGAGAGACTCTACAGCGTTTTTGCTCCAGTATCCTGTAAGGAATTGAAATCCCTCTTGTCCTCTTTCTATTACCACTACTGCCTGCTTCAAAATACCCAGCAAGCCGCGGAGTGGCTGCAGAGTCTGCTGCAGAGTCTTTTGGTCTGTGTCTGGGAGAGACTCTACAGCGTTTTTGCTCCAGTGTCCTGTGAGGAATTAAAATCCCTCTTATCCTCTTTCTATTACCACTACTGCCTGCTTCAAAATACCCAGCAAGCCGGGGAGCGGCCGCGGAGTCTGCTGCAGAGTCTTTTGGTCTGTGTCTGGGAGAGAGTCTACAGCGTTTTTGCTCCAGTATCCTGTGAGGAATTGAAATCCCTCTTGTACTCTTTCTATTACCACTACTGCCTGCTTCAAAATACCCAGCAAGCCGCGGAGCGGCCGCGGAGTCTGCTGCAGAGTCTTTTGGTCTGTGTCTGGGAGAGACTCTACAGCGTTTTTGCTCCAGTATCCTGTGAGGAATTGAAATCCCTCTTGTCCTCTTTCTATTACCACTACTGCCTGCTTCAAAATTCCCAGCAAGCCGCGGAGCGGCCGCGGAGTCTGCTGTAGAGTCTTTTGGTCTGTGTCTGGGAGAGACTGTACAGCGTTTTTGCTCCAGTATCCTGTGAGGAATTGAAATCCCTCTTGTCCTCTTTCTATTACCACTACTGCCTGCTTCAAAATACCCAGCAAGCCGCGGAGCGGCCGCGGAGTCTGCTGCAGAGTCTTTTGGTCTGTGTCTGGGAGAGACTCTACAGCTTTTTTGCTCCATTATCCTGTGAGGAATTGAAATCCCTCTTGTCCTCTTTCTATTACCACTACTGCCTGCTTCAAAATACCCAGCAAGCCACGGAGCGGCCGCGGCGTCTCCTGCAGAGACTTTTGGTCTGTGTCTGGGAGAGACTCTGCAGCATTTTTGCTCCGGTATCCTGTGAGGAATTGAAATCCCTCTTGTCCTCTTTCTATTACCACTACTGCCTGCTTCAAAATTCCCAGCAAGCCGCGGAGCGGCCGCGGAGTCTGCTGTAGAGTCTTTTGGTCTGTGTCTGGGAGAGACTCTACAGCTTTTTTGCTCCATTATCCTGTGAGGAATTGAAATCCCTCTTGTCCTCTTTCTATTACCACTACTGCCTGCTTCAAAATACCCAGCAAGCCACGGAGCGGCCGCGGAGTCTGCAGCAGAGTCTTTTGGTCTGTGTCTGGGAGAGACTCTACAGCGTTTTTGCTCCAGTATCCTGTGAGGAATTGAAATCCCTCTTGTCCTCTTTCTATTAGCACTACTGCCTGCTTCAAAATACCCAGCAAGCCGCGGAGCGGCCGCGGAGTCTGCTGCAGAGTCTTTTGGTCTGTGTCTGGGAGAGACTCTACAGCGTTTTTGCTCCCGTATCCTGTGAGGAATTGAAATCCCTCTTGTCCTCTTTCTATTACCACTACTGCCTGCTTCAAAATACCCAGCAAGCCGCGGAGCGGCCGCGGAGTCTGCTGCAGAGTCTTTTGGTCTGTGTCCGGGAGAGACTCTACAGCGTTTTTGCTCCAGTATCCTGTGAGGAATTGAAATCCCTCTTTTCCTCTTTCTATTACCACTACTGCCTGCTTCAAAATACCCAGCAAGCCGCGGAGCGGCCACAGAGTCTGCTGCACAGTCTTTTGGTCTGTGTCTGGGAGAGACTCTACAGCTTTTTTGCTCCATTATCCTGTGAGGAATTGAAATTCCTCTTGTCCTCTTTCTATTACCACTACTGTCTGCTTCAAAATACCCAGCAAGCCGCGGAGCGGCCGTGGAGTCTGCTGCAGAGTCTTTTGGTCTGTGTCTGGGAGAGACTCTACAGCGTTTTTGCTCCAGTATCCTGTGAGGAATTGAAATCCCTCTTGTCCTCTTTCTATTACCACTACTGCCTGCTTCAAAATTCCCAGCAAGCCGCGGAGCGGCCACAGAGTCTGCTGTAGAGTCTTTTGGTCTGTGTCTGGGAGAGACTGTACAGCGTTTTTGATCCAGTATCCTGTGAGGAATTGAAATCCCTGTTGTCCTCTTTCTATTACCACTACTGCCTGCTTCAAAATACCCAGCAAGCCGCGGAGCGGCCGCAGAGTCTGCTGCAGAGTGTTTTGGTCTGTGTCTGGGAGAGACTCTACAGCTTTTTTGCTCCATTATCCTGTGAGGAATTGAAATCCCTCTTGTCCTCTTTCTATTACCACTACTGCCTGCTACAAAATAGCCAGCAAGCCGCGGAGCAGCCACGGAGTCTGCTGCAGAGTCTTTTGGTCTGTGTCTGGAAGAGACTCTACAGCGTTTTTGCTCCAGTATCCTGTGAGGAATTGAAATCCCTCTTGTCCCCTTTCTATTACCACTACTGCCTGCTTCAAAATACCCAGCAAGCCGAGGAGCGGCCGCAGAGTCTGCTGCAGAGTCTTTTGGTCTGTGTCTGGGAGATACTCTACAGCGTTTTTGCTCCAGTATCCTGTGAGGAATTGAAATCCCTCTTGTCCTCTTTCTATTACCACTACTGCCTGCTTCAAAATACCCAGCAAGCCGCGTAGAGGCGCGGAGTCTGCTGCAGAGTCTTTTGGTCTGTGTCTGGGAGAGACTCTACAGCATTGTTGCTCCAGTAGCCTGTGAGGAATTGAAATCCACCTTGTCCTCTTTCTATTACCACTACTGCCTGCTTCAAAATAACCAGCAAGCCGTGGAGCGGCCGCGGAGTCTGCTGCAGAGTCTTTTGGTCTGTGTCTGGGAGAGACTCTACAGCGTTTTGCTCCAGTATCCAGTGAGGAATTGAAATCCCTCTTGTCCTCTTTCTATTACCACTAGTGCCTGCTTCAAAATACCCAGCAAGCCGCCGAGCGGCCGCGGATTCTGCTGCAGATTCTTTTGGCCTGTGTCTGGGAGAGACTCTACATCGTTTGTGCTCCAGTATCCTGTGAGGAATTGAAATCCCTCGTGTCCTCTTTCTATTACCACTACTCCCTGCTTCAAAATACCCAGCAAGCCGGGGAATGGCCGCAGAGTCTGCTGCAGAGTCTTTTGGTCTGTGTCTGGGAGAGACTTTACAGCGTTTTTGCTCCAGTATCCTGTGAGGAATTGAAATCCCTCTTGTCCTCTTTCTATTACCACTACTGCCTGCTTCAAAATACCCAGCAAGCCGCGGAGCGGTCGCGTAATCTGCTGCAGAGTCTTTTGGTCTGTGTCTGGGAGAGACTCTACAGCGTTTTTGCTCCAGTATCCTGTGAGGAATTGAAATCCCTCTTGTCCTCTTTCTATTACCACTACTGCCGGCTTCAAAATACCCAGCAAGCCGCGGAGCGGCCGCGGAGTCTGCTGCAGAGTCTTTTGGTCTATGTCTGGGAGAGACTCTACAGCGTTTTTGCTCCAGTATCCTGTGAGGAATTGAAATCCCTCTTGTCCTCTTTCTCTTACCACTACTGCCTGCTTCAAAATTCCCAGCAAGCCGCGGAGCGGCCGCGCAGACTGCTGTAGAGTCTTTTGGTCTGTGTCTGGGAGAGACTCTACAGCGTTTTTGCTCCAGTATCCTGTGAGGAATTGAAATCCCTCTTGTCTTCTTTCTATTACCACTACTGCCTGCTTCAAAATACCCAGCAAGCCACAGAGCGGCCGCGGAGTCTGCTGCAGAGTCTTTTGGTCTGTGTCTGGGAGAGACTCTACAGCTTTTTTGCTCCATTATCCTGTGAGGTATTGAAATCCCTCTTGTCCTCTTTCTATTACCACTACTGCCTGCTTCAAAATACCCAGCAAGCCGATGAGCGGCCGCGGAGTCTGCTGCAGAGTCTTTTGGTCTGTGTCTGGGAGAGACTCTACAGCGTTTTTGCTCCAGTATCCTGTGAGGAATTGAAATCCCTCTTGTACTCTTTCTATTACCACTACTGCCTGCTTCAAAATACCCAGCAAGCCACGGAGCGGCCGCGGAGTCTGCAGCAGAGTCTTTTGGTCTGTGTCTGGGAGAGACTCTACAGCGTTTTTGCTCCAGTATCCTGTGAGGAATTGAAATCCCCCTTGTCCTCTTTCTATTACCACTACTCCCTGCTTCAAAATACCCAGCAAGCCGCGGAGCGGCCGCAGAGTCTGCTGCAGAGTCTTTTGGTCTGTGTCTGGGAGAGACTCTACAGTTTTTTTGCTCCATTATCCTGTGAGGAAGTGAAATTCCTCTTGTCCTCTTTCTATTACCACTACTGCCTGCTTCAAAATACCCAGCAAGCCGCGGTTCGGCCGCAGAGTCTGCTGCAGAGTCTTTTGGTCTCTGTCTGGGAGAGACTCTACAGCGTTTTTGCTCCAGTATCCTGTGAGGAATTGAAATCCCTCTTGTCCTCTTTCTATTACCACTACTGCCTGCTTCAAAATACCCAGCAAGCCGCGGAGCGGCCGCGGAGTCTGCTGCAGAGTCTTTTGGTCTGTGTCTGGGAGAGACTCTACAGCGTTTTTGCTCCAGTATCCTGTGAGGAATTGAACTCCCTCTTGTCCTCTTTCTATTACCACTACTGCCTGCTTCAAAATACCCAGCAAGCCACGGAGCGGCCGCGGAGTCTGCTGCAGAGTCTTTTGGTCTGTGTCTGGGAGAGACTCTACAGCGTTTTTGCTCCAGTATCCTGTGAGGAATTGAAATCCCTCTTGTCCTCTTTCTATTACCACTACTGCCTGCTTCAAAATACCCAGCAAGCCGCGGAGCGGCCGCGGAGTCTGCTGCAGAGTCTTTTGGTCTGTTTCTGGCAGAGACTCTACAGTGTTTCTGCTCCAGAATCCTGTGAGGAATTGAAATCCCTCTTGTCCTCTTTCTCTTACCACTACTGCCTGCTTCAAAATTCCCAGCAAGCCGCGGAGCGGCCGCGGAGTCTGCTGTAGAGTCTTTTGGTCTGTGTCTGGGAGAGACTCTACAGCGTTTTTGCTCCAGTATCCAGTGAGGAATTGAAATCCCTCTTGTCCTCTTTCTATTACCACTACTGCCTGCTTCAAAATACCCAGCAAGCCGCGGAGCGGCCGCGGAGTCTGCTGCAGAGTCTTTTGGTCTGTGTCTGGGAGAGACTCTACAGCGTTTTTGCTCCAGTATCCTGTGAGGAATTGAAATCCCTATTGTCCTCTTTCTCTTACCACTACTGCCTGCTTCAAAATTCCCAGCAAGCCGCGGAGCGGCCGCGGTGTCTGCTGTAGAGTCTTTTGGTCTGTGTCTGGGAGAGACTCTACAGCGTTTTTGCTCCAGTATCCTGTGAGGAATTGAAATCCCTCTTGTCCTCTTTCTATTACCACTACTGCCTGCTTCAAAATACCCAGCAAGCCGCGGAGCGGCCGCGGAGTCTGCTGCAGAGTCTTTTGGTCTGTGTCTGGGAGAGACTCTACAGCGTTTTTGCTCCAGTATCCTGTGAGGAATTGAAATCCCTCTTGTCCTCTTTCTCTTACCACTACTGCCTGCTTCAAAATTCCCAGCAAGCCGCGGAGCGACCGCGCAGACTGCTGTAGAGTCTTTTGGTCTGTGTCTGGGAGAGACTCTACAGCGTTTTTGCTCCAGTATCCTGTGAGGAATTGAAATCCCTCTTGTCTTCTTTCTATTACCACTACTGCCTGCTTCAAAATACCCAGCAAGCCACAGAGCGGCCGCGGAGTCTGCTGCAGAGTCTTTTGGTCTGTGTCTGGGAGAGACTCTACAGCTTTTTTGCTCCATTATCCTGTGAGGTATTGAAATCCCTCTTGTCCTCTTTCTATTACCACTACTGCCTGCTTCAAAATACCCAGCAAGCCGATGAGCGGCCGCGGAGTCTGCTGCAGAGTCTTTTGGTCTGTGTCTGGGAGAGACTCTACAGCGTTTTTGCTCCAGTATCCTGTGAGGAATTGAAATCCCTCTTGTACTCTTTCTATTACCACTACTGCCTGCTTCAAAATACCCAGCAAGCCACGGAGCGGCCGCGGAGTCTGCAGCAGAGTCTTTTGGTCTGTGTCTGGGAGAGACTCTACAGCGTTTTTGCTCCAGTATCCTGTGAGGAATTGAAATCCCTCTTGTCCTCTTTCTATTACCACTACTGCCTGCTTCAAAATACCCAGCAAGCCGCAGAGCGGCCGCAGAGTCTGCTGCAGAGTCTTTTGGTCTGTGTCTGGGAGAGACTCTACAGTTTTTTTGCTCCATTATCCTGTGAGGAAGTGAAATTCCTCTTGTCCTCTTTCTATTACCACTACTGCCTGCTTCAAAATACCCAGCAAGCCGCGGTTCGGCCGCAGAGTCTGCTGCAGAGTCTTTTGGTCTCTGTCTGGGAGAGACTCTACAGCGTTTTTGCTCCAGTATCCTGTGAGGAATTGAAATCCCTCTTGTCCTCTTTCTATTACCACTACTGCCTGCTTCAAAATACCCAGCAAGCCGCGGAGCGGCCGCGGAGTCTGCTGCAGAGTCTTTTGGTCTGTGTCTGGGAGAGACTCTACAGCGTTTTTGCTCCAGTATCCTGTGAGGAATTGAAATCCCTCTTGTCCTCTTTCTATTACCACTACTGCCTGCTTCAAAATACCCAGCAAGCCGCAGAGTCTGCTGCAGAGTCTTTTGGTCTGTGTCTGGGAGAGACTCTACAGCGTTTTTGCTCCAGTATCCTGTGAGGAATTGAAATCCCTATTGTCCTCTTTCTCTTACCACTACTGCCTGCTTCAAAATTCCCAGCAAGCCGCGGAGCGGCCGCGGAGTCTGCTGTAGAGTCTTTTGGTCTGTGTCTGGGAGAGACTCTACATCGTTTGTGCTCCAGTATCCTGTGAGGAATTGAAATCCCTCGTGTCCTCTTTCTATTACCACTACTGCCTGCTTCAAAATACCCAGCAAGCCGGGGAATGGCCGCAGAGTCTGCTGCAGAGTCTTTTGGTCTGTGTCTGGGAGAGACTTTACAGCGTTTTTGCTCCAGTATCCTGTGAGGAATTGAAATCCCTCTTGTCCTCTTTCTATTACCACTACTGCCTGCTTCAAAATACCCAGCAAGCCGCGGAGCGGTCGCGGAATCTGCTGCAGAGTCTTTTGGTCTGTGTCTGGGAGAGACTCTACAGCGTTTTTGCTCCAGTATCCTGTGAGGAATTGAAATCCCTCTTGTCCTCTTTCTATTACCACTACTGCCTGCTTCAAAATACCCAGCAAGCCGCGGAGCGGCCGCAGAGTCTGCTGCAGAGTATTTTGGTCTGTGTCTGGGAGAGACTCTACAGCGTTTTTGCTCCAGTATCCTGTGAGGAATTGAAATCCCTCTTGTCCTCTTTCTCTTACCACTACTGCCTGCTTCAAAATTCCCAGCAAGCCGCGGAGCGGCCGCGCAGACTGCTGTAGAGTCTTTTGGTCTTTGTCTGGGAGAGACTCTACAGCGTTTTTGCTCCAGTATCCTGTGAGGAATTGAAATCCCTCTTGTCTTCTTTCTATTACCACTACTGCCTGCTTCAAAATACCCAGCAAGCCACAGAGCGGCCGCGGAGTCTGCTGCAGAGTCTTTTGGTCTGTGTCTGGGAGAGACTCTACAGCTTTTTTGCTCCATTATCCTGTGAGGTATTGAAATCCCTCTTGTCCTCTTTCTATTACCACTACTGCCTGCTTCAAAATACCCAGCAAGCCGATGAGCGGCCGCGGAGTCTGCTGCAGAGTCTTTTGGTCTGTGTCTGGGAGAGACTCTACAGCGTTTTTGCTCCAGTATCCTGTGAGGAATTGAAATCCCTCTTGTACTCTTTCTATTACCACTACTGCCTGCTTCAAAATACCCAGCAAGCCACGGAGCGGCCACGGAGTCTGCAGCAGAGTCTTTTGGTCTGTGTCTGGGAGAGACTCTACAGCGTTTTTGATCCAGTATCCTGTGAGGAATTGAAATCCCTCTTGTCCTCTTTCTATTACCACTACTGCCTGCTTCAAAATACCCAGCAAGCCGCGGAGCGGCCGCAGAGTCTGCTGCAGAGTCTTTTGGTCTGTGTCTGGGAGAGACTCTACAGTTTTTTTGCTCCATTATCCTGTGAGGAAGTGAAATTCCTCTTGTCCTCTTTCTATTACCACTACTGCCTGCTTCAAAATACCCAGCAAGCCGCGGTTCGGCCGCAGAGTCTGCTGCAGAGTCTTTTGGTCTCTGTCTGGGAGAGACTCTACAGCGTTTTTGCTCCAGTATCCTGTGAGGAATTGAAATCCCTCTTGTCTTCTTTCTATTACCACTACTGCCTGCTTCAAAATACCCAGCAAGCCGCGGAGCGGCCACGGAGTCTGCTGCAGAGTCTTTTGGTCTGTGTCTGGGAGAGACTCTACAGCGTTTTTGCTCCAGTATCCTGTGAGGAATTGAAATCCCTCTTGTCCTCTTTCTATTACCACTACTGCCTGCTTCAAAATACCCAGCAAGCCACGGAGCGGCCGCGGAGTCTGCTGCAGAGTCTTTTGGTCTGTGTCTGGGAGAGACTCTACAGCGTTTTTGCTCCAGTATCCTGTGAGGAATTGAAATCCCTCTTGTCCTCTTTCTATTACCACTACTGCCTGCTTCAAAATACCCAGCAAGCCGCGGAGCGGCCGCGGAGTCTGCTGCAGAGTCTTTTGGTCTGTTTCTGGCAGAGACTCTACAGTGTTTCTGCTCCAGAATCCTGTGAGGAATTGAAATCCCTCTTGTCCTCTTTCTCTTACCACTACTGCCTGCTTCAAAATTCCCAGCAAGCCGCGGAGCGGCCGCGGAGTCTGCTGTAGAGTCTTTTGGTCTGTGTCTGGGAGAGACTCTACAGCGTTTTTGCTCCAGTATCCAGTGAGGAATTGAAATCCCTCTTGTCCTCTTTCTATTACCACTATTGCCTGCTTCAAAATACCCAGCAAGCCGCGGAGCGGCCGCGGAGTCTGCTGCAGAGTCTTTTGGTCTGTATCTGGGAGAGACTCTACAGCGTTTTTGCTCCAGTATCCTGTGAGGAATTGAAATCCCTCTTGTCCTCTTTCTATTACCACTACTGCCTGCTTCAAATTACCCAGCAAGCCGCAGAGTCTGCTGCAGAGTCTTTTGGTCTGTGTCTGGGAGAGACTCTACAGCGTTTTTGCTCCAGTATCCTGTGAGGAATTGAAATCCCTATTGTCCTCTTTCTCTTACCACTACTGCCTGCTTCAAAATTCCCAGCAAGCCGCGGAGCGGCCGCGGAGTCTGCTGTAGAGTCTTTTGGTCTGTGTCTGGTAGAGACTCTACAGCGTTTTTGCTCCAGTATCCTGTGAGGAATTGAAATCCCTCTTGTCCTCTTTCTATTACCACTACTGCCTGCTTCAAAATCCCCAGCAAGCCGCGGAGCGGCCGCGGAGTCTGCTGCAGAGTCTTTTGGTCTGTGTCTGGGAGAGACTCTACAGCGTTTTTGCTCCAGTATCCTGTGAGGAATTGAAATCCCTCTTGTCCTCTTTCTCTTACCACTACTGCCTGCTTCAAAATTCCCAGCAAGCCGCGGAGCGGCCGCGCAGACTGCTGTAGAGTCTTTTGGTCTGTGTCTGGGAGAGACTCTACAGCGTTTTTGCTCCAGTATCCTGTGAGGAATTGAAATCCCTCTTGTCTTCTTTCTATTACCACTACTGCCTGCTTCAAAATACCCAGCAAGCCACAGAGCGGCCGCGGAGTCTGCTGCAGAGTCTTTTGGTCTGTGTCTGGGAGAGACTCTACAGCTTTTTTGCTCCATTATCCTGTGAGGTATTGAAATCCCTCTTGTCCTCTTTCTATTACCACTACTGCCTGCTTCAAAATACCCAGCAAGCCGATGAGCGGCCGCAGAGTCTGCTGCAGAGTCTTTTGGTCTGTGTCTGGGAGAGACTCTACAGCGTTTTTGCTCCAGTATCCTGTGAGGAATTGAAATCCCTCTTGTACTCTTTCTATTACCACTACTGCCTGCTTCAAAATACCCAGCAAGCCACGGAGCGGCCGCGGAGTCTGCAGCAGAGTCTTTTGGTCTGTGTCTGGGAGAGACTCTACAGCGTTTTTGCTCCAGTATCCTGTGAGGAATTGAAATCCCTCTTGTACTCTTTCTATTACCACTACTGCCTGCTTCAAAATACCCAGCAAGCCACGGAGCGGCCGCGGAGTCTGCAGCAGAGTCTTTTGGTCTGTGTCTGGGAGAGACTCTACAGCGTTTTTGCTCCAGTATCCTGTGAGGAATTGAAATCCCTCTTGTCCTCTTTCTATTACCACTACTGCCTGCTTCAAAATACCCAGCAAGCCGCGGAGCGGCCGCAGAGTCTGCTGCAGAGTCTTTTGGTCTGTGTCTGGGAGAGACTCTACAGTTTTTTTGCTCCATTATCCTGTGAGGAAGTGAAATTCCTCTTGTCCTCTTTCTATTACCACTACTGCCTGCTTCAAAATACCCAGCAAGCCGCGGTTCGGCCGCAGAGTCTGCTGCAGAGTCTTTTGGTCTCTGTCTGGGAGAGACTCTACAGCGTTTTTGCTCCAGTATCCTGTGAGGAATTGAAATCCCTCTTGTCCTCTTTCTATTACCACTACTGCCTGCTTCAAAATACCCAGCAAGCCGCGGAGCGGCCGCGGAGTCTGCTGCAGAGTCTTTTGGTCTGTGTCTGGGAGAGACTCTACAGCGTTTTTGCTCCAGTATCCTGTGAGGAATTGAAATCCCTCTTGTCCTCTTTCTATTACCACTACTGCCTGCTTCAAAATACCCAGCAAGCCACGGAGCGGCCGCGGAGTCTGCTGCAGAGTCTTTTGGTCTGTGTCTGGGAGAGACTCTACAGCGTTTTTGCTCCAGTATCCTGTGAGGAATTGAAATCCCTCTTGTCCTCTTTCTATTACCACTACTGCCTGCTTCAAAATACCCAGCAAGCCGCGGAGCGGCCGCGGAGTCTGCTGCAGAGTCTTTTGGTCTGTTTCTGGCAGAGACTCTACAGTGTTTCTGATCCAGAATCCTGTGAGGAATTGAAATCCCTCTTGTCCTCTTTCTCTTACCACTACTGCCTGCTTCAAAATTCCCAGCAAGCCGCGGAGCGGCCGCGGAGTCTGCTGTAGAGTCTTTTGGTCTGTGTCTGGGAGAGACTCTACAGCGTTTTTGCTCCAGTATCCAGTGAGGAATTGAAATCCCTCTTGTCCTCTTTCTATTACCACTACTGCCTGCTTCAAAATACCCAGCAAGCCGCGGAGCGGCCGCGGAGTCTGCTGCAGAGTCTTTTGGTCTGTGTCTGGGAGAGACTCTACAGCGTTTTTGCTCCAGTATCCTGTGAGGAATTGAAATCCCTCTTGTCCTCTTTCTATTACCACTACTGCCTGCTTCAAATTACCCAGCAAGCCGCAGAGTCTGCTGCAGAGTCTTTTGGTCTGTGTCTGGGAGAGACTCTACAGCGTTTTTGCTCCAGTATCCTGTGAGGAATTGAAATCCCTATTGTCCTCTTTCTCTTACCACTACTGCCTGCTTCAAAATTCCCAGCAAGCCGCGGAGCGGCCGCGGAGTCTGCTGTAGAGTCTTTTGGTCTGTGTCTGGTAGAGACTCTACAGCGTTTTTGCTCCAGTATCCTGTGAGGAATTGAAATCCCTCTTGTCCTCTTTCTATTACCACTACTGCCTGCTTCAAAATACCCAGCAAGCCGCGGAGCGGCCGCGGAGTCTGCTGCAGAGTCTTTTGGTCTGTGTCTGGGAGAGACTCTACAGCGTTTTTGCTCCAGTATCCTGTGAGGAATTGAAATCCCTCTTGTCCTCTTTCTCTTACCACTACTGCCTGCTTCAAAATTCCCAGCAAGCCGCGGAGCGGCCGCGCAGACTGCTGTAGAGTCTTTTGGTCTGTGTCTGGGAGAGACTCTACAGCGTTTTTGCTCCAGTATCCTGTGAGGAATTGAAATCCCTCTTGTCTTCTTTCTATTACCACTACTGCCTGCTTCAAAATACCCAGCAAGCCACAGAGCGGCCGCGGAGTCTGCTGCAGAGTCTTTTGGTCTGTGTCTGGGAGAGACTCTACAGCTTTTTTGCTCCATTATCCTGTGAGGTATTGAAATCCCTCTTGTCCTCTTTCTATTACCACTACTGCCTGCTTCAAAATACCCAGCAAGCCGATGAGCGGCCGCGGAGTCTGCTGCAGAGTCTTTTGGTCTGTGTCTGGGAGAGACTCTACAGCGTTTTTGCTCCAGTATCCTGTGAGGAATTGAAATCCCTCTTGTACTCTTTCTATTACCACTACTGCCTGCTTCAAAATACCCAGCAAGCCACGGAGCGGCCGCGGAGTCTGCAGCAGAGTCTTTTGGTCTGTGTCTGGGAGAGACTCTACAGCGTTTTTGCTCCAGTATCCTGTGAGGAAGTGAAATTCCTCTTGTCCTCTTTCTATTACCACTACTGCCTGCTTCAAAATACCCAGCAAGCCGCGGTTCGGCCGCAGAGTCTGCTGCAGAGTCTTTTGGTCTCTGTCTGGGAGAGACTCTACAGCGTTTTTGCTCCAGTATCCTGTGAGGAATTGAAATCCCTCTTGTCTTCTTTCTATTACCACTACTGCCTGCTTCAAAATACCCAGCAAGCCGCGGAGCGGCCACGGAGTCTGCTGCAGAGTCTTTTGGTCTGTGTCTGGGAGAGACTCTACAGCGTTTTTGCTCCAGTATCCTGTGAGGAATTGAAATCCCTCTTGTCCTCTTTCTATTACCACTACTGCCTGCTTCAAAATACCCAGCAAGCCACGGAGCGGCCGCGGAGTCTGCTGCAGAGTCTTTTGGTCTGTGTCTGGGAGAGACTCTACAGCGTTTTTGCTCCAGTATCCTGTGAGGAATTGAAATCCCTCTTGTCCTCTTTCTATTACCACTACTGCCTGCTTCAAAATACCCAGCAAGCCGCGGAGCGGCCGCGGAGTCTGCTGCAGAGTCTTTTGGTCTGTTTCTGGCAGAGACTCTACAGTGTTTCTGCTCCAGAATCCTGTGAGGAATTGAAATCCCTCTTGTCCTCTTTCTCTTACCACTACTGCCTGCTTCAAAATTCCCAGCAAGCCGCGGAGCGGCCGCGGAGTCTGCTGTAGAGTCTTTTGGTCTGTGTCTGGGAGAGACTCTACAGCGTTTTTGCTCCAGTATCCAGTGAGGAATTGAAATCCCTCTTGTCCTCTTTCTATTACCACTATTGCCTGCTTCAAAATACCCAGCAAGCCGCGGAGCGGCCGCGGAGTCTGCTGCAGAGTCTTTTGGTCTGTATCTGGGAGAGACTCTACAGCGTTTTTGCTCCAGTATCCTGTGAGGAATTGAAATCCCTCTTGTCCTCTTTCTATTACCACTACTGCCTGCTTCAAATTACCCAGCAAGCCGCAGAGTCTGCTGCAGAGTCTTTTGGTCTGTGTCTGGGAGAGACTCTACAGCGTTTTTGCTCCAGTATCCTGTGAGGAATTGAAATCCCTATTGTCCTCTTTCTCTTACCACTACTGCCTGCTTCAAAATTCCCAGCAAGCCGCGGAGCGGCCGCGGAGTCTGCTGTAGAGTCTTTTGGTCTGTGTCTGGTAGAGACTCTACAGCGTTTTTGCTCCAGTATCCTGTGAGGAATTGAAATCCCTCTTGTCCTCTTTCTATTACCACTACTGCCTGCTTCAAAATCCCCAGCAAGCCGCGGAGCGGCCGCGGAGTCTGCTGCAGAGTCTTTTGGTCTGTGTCTGGGAGAGACTCTACAGCATTTTTGCTCCAGTATCCTGTGAGGAATTGAAATCCCTCTTGTCCTCTTTCTCTTACCACTACTGCCTGCTTCAAAATTCCCAGCAAGCCGCGGAGCGGCCGCGCAGACTGCTGTAGAGTCTTTTGGTCTGTGTCTGGGAGAGACTCTACAGCGTTTTTGCTCCAGTATCCTGTGAGGAATTGAAATCCCTCTTGTCTTCTTTCTATTACCACTACTGCCTGCTTCAAAATACCCAGCAAGCCACAGAGCGGCCGCGGAGTCTGCTGCAGAGTCTTTTGGTCTGTGTCTGGGAGAGACTCTACAGCTTTTTTGCTCCATTATCCTGTGAGGTATTGAAATCCCTCTTGTCCTCTTTCTATTACCACTACTGCCTGCTTCAAAATACCCAGCAAGCCGATGAGCGGCCGCAGAGTCTGCTGCAGAGTCTTTTGGTCTGTGTCTGGGAGAGACTCTACAGCGTTTTTGCTCCAGTATCCTGTGAGGAATTGAAATCCCTCTTGTACTCTTTCTATTACCACTACTGCCTGCTTCAAAATACCCAGCAAGCCACGGAGCGGCCGCGGAGTCTGCAGCAGAGTCTTTTGGTCTGTGTCTGGGAGAGACTCTACAGCGTTTTTGCTCCAGTATCCTGTGAGGAATTGAAATCCCTCTTGTACTCTTTCTATTACCACTACTGCCTGCTTCAAAATACCCAGCAAGCCACGGAGCGGCCGCGGAGTCTGCAGCAGAGTCTTTTGGTCTGTGTCTGGGAGAGACTCTACAGCGTTTTTGCTCCAGTATCCTGTGAGGAATTGAAATCCCTCTTGTCCTCTTTCTATTACCACTACTGCCTGCTTCAAAATACCCAGCAAGCCGCGGAGCGGCCGCAGAGTCTGCTGCAGAGTCTTTTGGTCTGTGTCTGGGAGAGACTCTACAGTTTTTTTGCTCCATTATCCTGTGAGGAAGTGAAATTCCTCTTGTCCTCTTTCTATTACCACTACTGCCTGCTTCAAAATACCCAGCAAGCCGCGGTTCGGCCGCAGAGTCTGCTGCAGAGTCTTTTGGTCTCTGTCTGGGAGAGACTCTACAGCGTTTTTGCTCCAGTATCCTGTGAGGAATTGAAATCCCTCTTGTCCTCTTTCTATTACCACTACTGCCTGCTTCAAAATACCCAGCAAGCCGCGGAGCGGCCGCGGAGTCTGCTGCAGAGTCTTTTGGTCTGTGTCTGGGAGAGACTCTACAGCGTTTTTGCTCCAGTATCCTGTGAGGAATTGAAATCCCTCTTGTCCTCTTTCTATTACCACTACTGCCTGCTTCAAAATACCCAGCAAGCCACGGAGCGGCCGCGGAGTCTGCTGCAGAGTCTTTTGGTCTGTGTCTGGGAGAGACTCTACAGCGTTTTTGCTCCAGTATCCTGTGAGGAATTGAAATCCCTCTTGTCCTCTTTCTATTACCACTACTTCCTGCTTCAAAATACCCAGCAAGCCGCGGAGCGGCCGCGGAGTCTGCTGCAGAGTCTTTTGGTCTGTTTCTGGCAGAGACTCTACAGTGTTTCTGCTCCAGAATCCTGTGAGGAATTGAAATCCCTCTTGTCCTCTTTCTCTTACCACTACTGCCTGCTTCAAAATTCCCAGCAAGCCGCGGAGCGGCCGCGGAGTCTGCTGTAGAGTCTTTTGGTCTGTGTCTGGGAGAGACTCTACAGCGTTTTTGCTCCAGTATCCAGTGAGGAATTGAAATCCCTCTTGTCCTCTTTCTATTACCACTACTGCCTGCTTCAAAATACCCAGCAAGCCGCGGAGCGGCCGCGGAGTCTGCTGCAGAGTCTTTTGGTCTGTGTCTGGGAGAGACTCTACAGCGTTTTTGCTCCAGTATCCTGTGAGGAATTGAAATCCCTCTTGTCCTCTTTCTATTACCACTACTGCCTGCTTCAAATTACCCAGCAAGCCGCAGAGTCTGCTGCAGAGTCTTTTGGTCTGTGTCTGGGAGAGACTCTACAGCGTTTTTGCTCCAGTATCCTGTGAGGAATTGAAATCCCTATTGTCCTCTTTCTCTTACCACTACTGCCTGCTTCAAAATTCCCAGCAAGCCGCGGAGCGGCCGCGGAGTCTGCTGTAGAGTCTTTTGGTCTGTGTCTGGTAGAGACTCTACAGCGTTTTTGCTCCAGTATCCTGTGAGGAATTGAAATCCCTCTTGTCCTCTTTCTATTACCACTACTGCCTGCTTCAAAATACCCAGCAAGCCGCGGAGCGGCCGCGGAGTCTGCTGCAGAGTCTTTTGGTCTGTGTCTGGGAGAGACTCTACAGCGTTTTTGCTCCAGTATCCTGTGAGGAATTGAAATCCCTCTTGTCCTCTTTCTCTTACCACTACTGCCTGCTTCAAAATTCCCAGCAAGCCGCGGAGCGGCCGCGCAGACTGCTGTAGAGTCTTTTGGTCTGTGTCTGGGAGAGACTCTACAGCGTTTTTGCTCCAGTATCCTGTGAGGAATTGAAATCCCTCTTGTCTTCTTTCTATTACCACTACTGCCTGCTTCAAAATACCCAGCAAGCCACAGAGCGGCCGCGGAGTCTGCTGCAGAGTCTTTTGGTCTGTGTCTGGGAGAGACTCTACAGCTTTTTTGCTCCATTATCCTGTGAGGTATTGAAATCCCTCTTGTCCTCTTTCTATTACCACTACTGCCTGCTTCAAAATACCCAGCAAGCCGATGAGCGGCCGCGGAGTCTGCTGCAGAGTCTTTTGGTCTGTGTCTGGTAGAGACTCTACAGCGTTTTTGCTCCAGTATCCTGTGAGGAATTGAAATCCCTCTTGTACTCTTTCTATTACCACTACTGCCTGCTTCAAAATACCCAGCAAGCCACGGAGCGGCCGCGGAGTCTGCAGCAGAGTCTTTTGGTCTGTGTCTGGGAGAGACTCTACAGCGTTTTTGCTCCAGTATCCTGTGAGGAATTGAAATCCCTCTTGTCCTCTTTCTATTACCACTACTGCCTGCTTCAAAATACCCAGCAAGCAGCGGAGCGGCTTCAGAGTCTGCTGCAGAGTCTTTTGGTCTGTGTCTGGGAGAGACTCTACAGTTTCTTTGCTCCATTATCCTGTGAGGAAGTGAAATTCCTCTTGTCCTCTTTCTATTACCACTACTGCCTGCTTCAAAATACCCAGCAAGCCGCGGTTCGGCCGCAGAGTCTGCTGCAGAGTCTTTTGGTCTCTGTCTGGGAGAGACTCTACAGCGTTTTTGCTCCAGTATCCTGTGAGGAATTGAAATCCCTCTTGTCCTCTTTCTATTACCACTACTGCCTGCTTCAAAATACCCAGCAAGCCGCGGAGCGGCCGCGGAGTCTGCTGCAGAGTCTTTTGGTCTGTGTCTGGGAGAGACTCTACAGCGTTTTTGCTCCAGTATCCTGTGAGGAATTGAAATCCCTCTTGTCCTCTTTCTATTACCACTACTGCCTGCTTCAAAATACCCAGCAAGCCACGGAGCGGCCGCGGAGTCTGCTGCAGAGTCTTTTGGTCTGTGTCTGGGAGAGACTCTACAGCGTTTTTGCTCCAGTATCCTGTGAGGAATTGAAATCCCTCTTGTCCTCTTTCTATTACCACTACTGCCTGCTTCAAAATACCCAGCAAGCCGCGGAGCGGCCGCGGAGTCTGCTGCAGAGTCTTTTGGTCTGTTTCTGGCAGAGACTCTACAGTGTTTCTGCTCCAGAATCCTGTGAGGAATTGAAATCCCTCTTGTCCTCTTTCTCTTACCACTACTGCCTGCTTCAAAATTCCCAGCAAGCCGCGGAGCGGCCGCGGAGTCTGCTGCAGAGTCTTTTGGTCTGTGTCTGGGAGAGACTCTACAGCGTTTTTGCTCCAGTATCCTGTGAGGAATTGAAATCCCTCTTGTCCTCTTTCTATTACCACTACTGCCTGCTTCAAAATACCCAGCAAGCCACGGAGCGGCCGCGGAGTCTGCTGCAGAGTCTTTTGGTCTGTGTCTGGGAGAGACTCTACAGCGTTTTTGCTCCAGTATCCTGTGAGGAATTGAAATCCCTCTTGTCCTCTTTCTATTACCACTACTGCCTGCTTCAAAATACCCAGCAAGCCGCGGAGCGGCCGCGGAGTCTGCTGCAGAGTCTTTTGGTCTGTTTCTGGCAGAGACTCTACAGTGTTTCTGCTCCAGAATCCTGTGAGGAATTGAAATCCCTCTTGTCCTCTTTCTCTTACCACTACTGCCTGCTTCAAAATTCCCAGCAAGCCGCGGAGCGGCCGCGGAGTCTGCTGTAGAGTCTTTTGGTCTGTGTCTGGGAGAGACTCTACAGCGTTTTTGCTCCAGTATCCAGTGAGGAATTGAAATCCCTCTTGTCCTCTTTCTATTACCACTACTGCCTGCTTCAAAATACCCAGCAAGCCGCGGAGCGGCCGCGGAGTCTGCTGCAGAGTCTTTTGGTCTGTGTCTGGGAGAGACTCTACAGCGTTTTTACTCCAGTATCCTGTGAGGAATTGAAATCCCTCTTGTCCTCTTTATATTACCACTACTGCCTGCTTCAAAATACCCAGCAAGCCGCAGAGTCTGCTGCAGAGTCTTTTGGTCTGTGTCTGGGAGAGACTCTACAGCGTTTTTGCTCCAGTATCCTGTGAGGAATTGAAATCCCTATTGTCCTCTTTCTCTTACCACTACTGCCTGCTTCAAAATTCCCAGCAAGCCGCGGAGCGGCCACGGAGTCTGCTGTAGAGTCTTTTTGTCTGTGTCTGGGAGAGACTCTACAGCTTTTTTGCTCCAGTATCCTGTGAGGAATTGAAATCCCTCTTGTCCTCTTTCTATTACCACTACTGCCTGCTTCAAAATACCCAGCAAGCCGCAGAGCGGCCGCGGAGTCTGCTGCAGATTCTTTTGGTCTGTGTCTGGGAGAGACTCTACAGCTTTTTTGCTCCATTATCCTGTGAGGAATTGAAATCCCTCTTGTCCTCTTTCTATTACCACTACTGCCTGCTTCAAAATACCCAGCAAGCCACGGAGCAGCCGCGGAGTCTGCAGCAGAGTCTTTTGGTTTGTGTCTGGGAGAGACTCTACAGCGTTTTTGCTCCAGTATCCTGTGAGGAATTGAAATCCCTCTTGTACTCTTTCTATTACCACTACTGCCTGCTTCAAAATACCTAGCAAGCCGCGGAGCGGCCGCGGAGTCTGCTGCAGAGTCTTTTGGTCTGTGTCTGGGAGAGACTCTACAGCGTTTTTACTCCAGTATCCTGTGAGGAATTGAAATCCCTCTTGTCCTCTTTATATTACCACTACTGCCTGCTTCAAAATACCCAGCAAGCCGCAGAGTCTGCTGCAGAGTCTTTTGGTCTGTGTCTGGGAGAGACTCTACAGCGTTTTTGCTCCAGTATCCTGTGAGGAATTGAAATCCCTATTGTCCTCTTTCTCTTACCACTACTGCCTGCTTCAAAATTCCCAGCAAGCCGCGGAGCAGCCACGGAGTCTGCTGTAGAGTCTTTTTGTCTGTGTCTGGGAGAGACTCTACAGCTTTTTTGCTCCAGTATCCTGTGAGGAATTGAAATCCCTCTTGTCCTCTTTCTATTACCACTACTGCCTGCTTCAAAATACCCAGCAAGCCGCAGAGCGGCCGCGGAGTCTGCTGCAGATTCTTTTGGTCTGTGTCTGGGAGAGACTCTACAGCTTTTTTGCTCCATTATCCTGTGAGGAATTGAAATCCCTCTTGTCCTCTTTCTATTACCACTACTGCCTGCTTCAAAATACCCAGCAAGCCACGGAGCAGCCGCGGAGTCTGCAGCAGAGTCTTTTGGTCTGTGTCTGGGAGAGACTCTACAGCGTTTTTGCTCCAGTATCCTGTGAGGAATTGAAATCCCTCTTGTACTCTTTCTATTACCACTACTGCCTGCTTCAAAATACCCAGCAAGCCGCGGAGCGGCCGCGGATTCTGCTGCAGATTCTTTTGGTCTGTGTCTGGGAGAGACTCTACATCGTTTGTGCTCCAGTATCCTGTGAGGAATTGAAATCCCTCGTGTCCTCTTTCTATTACCACTACTGCCTGCTTCAAAATACCCAGCAAGCCGGGGAATGGCCGCAGAGTCTGCTGCAGAGTCTTTTGGTCTGTGTCTGGGAGAGACTTTACAGCGTTTTTGCTCCAGTATCCTGTGAGGAATTGAAATCCCTCTTGTCCTCTTTCTATTACCACTACTGCCTGCTTCAAAATACCCAGCAAGCCGCGGAGCGGCCGCGGAGTCTGCTGCAGAGTCTTTTGCTCTGTTTCTGGCAGAGACTCTACAGTGTTTCTGCTCCAGAATCCTGTGAGGAATTGAAATCCCTCTTGTCCTCTTTCTCTTACCACTACTGCCTGCTTCAAAATTCCCAGCAAGCCGCGGAGCGGCCGCGGAGTCTGCTGCAGAGTCTTTTGGTCTGTGTCTGGGAGAGACTCTACAGCGTTTTTGCTCCAGTATCCTGTGAGGAATTGAAATCCCTCTTGTCTTCTTTCTATTACCACTACTGCCTGCTTCAAAATACCCAGCAAGCCACGGAGCGGCCGCGGAGTCTGCTGCAGAGTCTTTTGGTCTGTGTCTGGGAGAGACTCTACAGCGTTTTTGCTCCAGTATCCTGTGAGGAATTGAAATCCCTCTTGTCCTCTTTCTATTACCACTACTGCCTGCTTCAAAATACCCAGCAAGCCGCGGAGCGGCCGCGGAGTCTGCTGCAGAGTCTTTTGGTCTGTTTCTGGCAGAGACTCTACAGTGTTTCTGCTCCAGAATCCTGTGAGGAATTGAAATCCCTCTTGTCCTCTTTCTCTTACCACTACTGCCTGCTTCAAAATTCCCAGCAAGCCGCGGAGCGGCCGCGGAGTCTGCTGTAGAGTCTTTTGGTCTGTGTCTGGGAGAGACTCTACAGCGTTTTTGCTCCAGTATCCAGTGAGGAATTGAAATCCCTCTTGTCCTCTTTCTATTACCACTACTGCCTGCTTCAAAATACCCAGCAAGCCGCGGAGCGGCCGCGGAGTCTGCTGCAGAGTCTTTTGGTCTGTGTCTGGGAGAGACTCTACAGCGTTTTTGCTCCAGTATCCTGTGAGGAATTGAAATCCCTCTTGTCCTCTTTATATTACCACTACTGCCTGCTTCAAAATACCCAGCAAGCCGCAGAGTCTGCTGCAGAGTCTTTTGGTCTGTGTCTGGGAGAGACTCTACAGCGTTTTTGCTCCAGTATCCTGTGAGGAATTGAAATCCCTATTGTCCTCTTTCTCTTACCACTACTGCCTGCTTCAAAATTTCCAGCAAGCCGCGGAGCGGCCACGGAGTCTGCTGTAGAGTCTTTTTGTCTGTGTCTGGGAGAGACTCTACAGCTTTTTTGCTCCAGTATCCTGTGAGGAATTGAAATCCCTCTTGTCCTCTTTCTATTACCACTACTGCCTGCTTCAAAATACCCAGCAAGCCGCAGAGCGGCCGCGGAGTCTGCTGCAGATTCTTTTGGTCTGTGTCTGGGAGAGACTCTACAGCTTTTTTGCTCCATTATCCTGTGAGGAATTGAAATCCCTCTTGTCCTCTTTCTATTACCACTACTGCCTGCTTCAAAATACCCAGCAAGCCACGGAGCAGCCGCGGAGTCTGCAGCAGAGTCTTTTGGTCTGTGTCTGGGAGAGACTCTACAGCGTTTTTGCTCCAGTATCCTGTGAGGAATTGAAATCCCTCTTGTACTCTTTCTATTACCACTACTGCCTGCTTCAAAATACCCAGCAAGCCACGGAGCGGCCGCGGAGTCTGCAGCAGAGTCTTTTGGTCTGTGTCTGGGAGAGACTCTACAGCATTGTTGCTCCAGTATCCTGTGAGGAATTGAAATCCACCTTGTCCTCTTTCTATTACCACTACTGCCTGCTTCAAAATAACCAGCAAGCCGTGGAGCGGCCGCGGAGTCTGCTGCAGAGTCTTTTGGTCTGTGTCTGGGAGAGACTCTACAGCGTTTTGCTCCAGTATCCAGTGAGGAATTGAAATCCCTATTGTCCTCTTTCTATTACCACTAGTGCCTGCTTCAAAATACCCAGCAAGCCGCGGAGCGGCCGCGGATTCTGCTGCAGATTCTTTTGGTCTGTGTCTGGGAGAGACTCTACATCGTTTGTGCTCCAGTATCCTGTGAGGAATTGAAATCCCTCGTGTCCTCTTTCTATTACCACTACTGCCTGCTTCAAAATACCCAGCAAGCCGGGGAATGGCCGCAGAGTCTGCTGCAGAGTCTTTTGGTCTGTGTCTGGGAGAGACTTTACAGCGTTTTTGCTCCAGTATCCTGTGAGGAATTGAAATCCCTCTTGTCCTCTTTCTATTACCACTACTGCCTGCTTCAAAATACCCAGCAAGCCGCGGAGCGGTCGCGGAATCTGCTGCAGAGTCTTTTGGTCTGTGTCTGGGAGAGACTCTACAGCGTTTTTGCTCCAGTATCCTGTGAGGAATTGAAATCCCTCTTGTCCTCTTTCTATTACCACTACTGCCTGCTTCAAAATACCCAGCAAGCCGCGGAGCGGCCGCGGAGTCTGCTGCAGAGTCTTTTGGTCTGTGTCTGGGAGAGACTCTACAGCGTTTTTGCTCCAGTATCCTGTGAGGAATTGAAATCCCTCTTGTCCTCTTTCTCTTACCACTACTGCCTGCTTCAAAATTCCCAGCAAGCCGCGGAGCGGCCGCGCAGACTGCTGTAGAGTCTTTTGGTCTGTGTCTGGGAGAGACTCTACAGCGTTTTTGCTCCAGTATCCTGTGAGGAATTGAAATCCCTCTTGTCTTCTTTCTATTACCACTACTGCCTGCTTCAAAATACCCAGCAAGCCACAGAGCGGCCGCGGAGTCTGCTGCAGAGTCTTTTGGTCTGTGTCTGGGAGAGACTCTACAGCTTTTTTGCTCCATTATCCTGTGAGGTATTGAAATCCCTCTTGTCCTCTTTCTATTACCACTACTGCCTGCTTCAAAATACCCAGCAAGCCGATGAGCGGCCGCGGAGTCTGCTGCAGAGTCTTTTGGTCTGTGTCTGGGAGAGACTCTACAGCGTTTTTGCTCCAGTATCCTGTGAGGAATTGAAATCCCTCTTGTACTCTTTCTATTACCACTACTGCCTGCTTCAAAATACCCAGCAAGCCACGGAGCGGCCGCGGAGTCTGCAGCAGAGTCTTTTGGTCTGTGTCTGGGAGAGACTCTACAGCGTTTTTGCTCCAGTATCCTGTGAGGAATTGAAATCCCTCTTGTCCTCTTTCTATTACCACTACTGCCTGCTTCAAAATACCCAGCAAGCCGCGGAGCGGCCGCAGAGTCTGCTGCAGAGTCTTTTGGTCTGTGTCTGGGAGAGACTCTACAGCTTTTTTGCTCCATTATCCTGTGAGGTATTGAAATCCCTCTTGTCCTCTTTCTATTACCACTACTGCCTGCTTCAAAATACCCAGCAAGCCGATGAGCGGCCGCGGAGTCTGCTGCAGAGTCTTTTGGTCTGTGTCTGGGAGAGACTCTACAGCGTTTTTGCTCCAGTATCCTGTGAGGAATTGAAATCCCTCTTGTACTCTTTCTATTACCACTACTGCCTGCTTCAAAATACCCAGCAAGCCACGGAGCGGCCGCGGAGTCTGCAGCAGAGTCTTTTGGTCTGTGTCTGGGAGAGACTCTACAGCGTTTTTGCTCCAGTATCCTGTGAGGAATTGAAATCCCTCTTGTCCTCTTTCTATTACCACTACTGCCTGCTTCAAAATACCCAGCAAGCCGCGGAGCGGCCGCAGAGTCTGCTGCAGAGTCTTTTGGTCTGTGTCTGGGAGAGACTCTACAGTTTTTTTGCTCCATTATCCTGTGAGGAAGTGAAATTCCTCTTGTCCTCTTTCTATTACCACTACTGCCTGCTTCAAAATACCCAGCAAGCCGCGGTTCGGCCGCAGAGTCTGCTGCAGAGTCTTTTGGTCTCTGTCTGGGAGAGACTCTTCAGTGTTTTTGCTCCAGTATCCTGTGAGGAATTGAAATCCCTCTTGTCCTCTTTCTATTACCACTACTGCCTGCTTCAAAATACCCAGCAAGCCGCGGAGCGGCCGCGGAGTCTGCTGCAGAGTCTTTTGGTCTGTGTCTGGGAGAGACTCTACAGCGTTTTTACTCCAGTATCCTGTGAGGAATTGAAATCCCTCTTGTCCTCTTTATATTACCACTACTGCCTGCTTCAAAATACCCAGCAAGCCACAGAGTCTGCTGCAGAGTCTTTTTGTCTGTGTCTGGGAGAGACTCTACAGCTTTTTTGCTCCAGTATCCTGTGAGGAATTGAAATCCCTCTTGTCCTCTTTCTATTACCACTACTGCCTGCTTCAAAATACCCAGCAAGCCGCGGAGCGGCCACGGAGTCTGCTGCAGATTCTTTTGGTCTGTGTCTGGGAGAGACTCTACAGCTTTTTTGCTCCATTATCCTGTGAGGAATTGAAATCCCTCTTGTCCTATTTCTATTACCACTACTGCCTGCTTCAAAATACCCAGCAAGCCACGGAGCAGCCGCGGAGTCTGCAGCAGAGTCTTTTGGTTTGTGTCTGGGAGAGACTCTACAGCGTTTTTGCTCCAGTATCCTGTGAGGAATTGAAATCCCTCTTGTACTCTTTCTATTACCACTACTGCCTGCTTCAAAATACCCAGCAAGCCGCGGAGCGGCCGCGGAGTCTGCTGCAGAGTCTTTTGGTCTGTGTCTGGGAGAGACTCTACAGCGTTTTTACTCCAGTATCCTGTGAGGAATTGAAATCCCTCTTGTCCTCTTTATATTACCACTACTGCCTGCTTCAAAATACCCAGCAAGCCGCAGAGTCTGCTGCAGAGTCTTTTGGTCTGTGTCTGGGAGAGACTCTACAGCGTTTTTGCTCCAGTATCCTGTGAGGAATTGAAATCCCTATTGTCCTCTTTCTCTTACCACTACTGCCTGCTTCAAAATTCCCAGCAAGCCGCGGAGCGGCCACGGAGTCTGCTGTAGAGTCTTTTTGTCTGTGTCTGGGAGAGACTCTACAGCTTTTTTGCTCCAGTATCCTGTGAGGAATTGAAATCCCTCTTGTCCTCTTTCTATTACCACTACTGCCTGCTTCAAAATACCCAGCAAGCCGCAGAGCGGCCGCGGAGTCTGCTGCAGATTCTTTTGGTCTGTG
Organism: Ambystoma mexicanum; assembly: GCF_040938575.1. Classification (NCBI taxonomy): domain Eukaryota; kingdom Metazoa; phylum Chordata; class Amphibia; order Caudata; family Ambystomatidae; genus Ambystoma; species Ambystoma mexicanum. The sequence continues at coordinate 1,669,965,271 of NC_090929.1, read as the reverse complement.
TCTGGGAGAGACTCTACAGCTTTTTTGCTCCATTATCCTGTGAGGAATTGAAATCCCTCTTGTCCTCTTTCTATTACCACTACTGCCTGCTTCAAAATACCCAGCAAGCCACGGAGCAGCCGCGGAGTCTGCAGCAGAGTCTTTTGGTCTGTGTCTGGGAGAGACTCTACAGCGTTTTTGCTCCAGTATCCTGTGAGGAATTGAAATCCCTCTTGTACTCTTTCTATTACCACTACTGCCTGCTTCAAAATACCCAGCAAGCCGCGGAGCGGCCGCGGATTCTGCTGCAGATTCTTTTGGTCTGTGTCTGGGAGAGACTCTACATCGTTTGTGCTCCAGTATCCTGTGAGGAATTGAAATCCCTCGTGTCCTCTTTCTATTACCACTACTGCCTGCTTCAAAATACCCAGCAAGCCGGGGAATGGCCGCAGAGTCTGCTGCAGAGTCTTTTGGTCTGTGTCTGGGAGAGACTTTACAGCGTTTTTGCTCCAGTATCCTGTGAGGAATTGAAATCCCTCTTGTCCTCTTTCTATTACCACTACTGCCTGCTTCAAAATACCCAGCAAGCCGCGGAGCGGCCGCGGAGTCTGCTGCAGAGTCTTTTGGTCTGTTTCTGGCAGAGACTCTACAGTGTTTCTGCTCCAGAATCCTGTGAGGAATTGAAATCCCTCTTGTCCTCTTTCTCTTACCACTACTGCCTGCTTCAAAATTCCCAGCAAGCCGCGGAGCGGCCGCGGAGTCTGCTGCAGAGTCTTTTGGTCTGTGTCTGGGAGAGACTCTACAGCGTTTTTGCTCCAGTATCCTGTGAGGAATTGAAATCCCTCTTGTCTTCTTTCTATTACCACTACTGCCTGCTTCAAAATACCCAGCAAGCCACGGAGCGGCCGCGGAGTCTGCTGCAGAGTCTTTTGGTCTGTGTCTGGGAGAGACTCTACAGCGTTTTTGCTCCAGTATCCTGTGAGGAATTGAAATCCCTCTTGTCCTCTTTCTATTACCACTACTGCCTGCTTCAAAATACCCAGCAAGCCGCGGAGCGGCCGCGGAGTCTGCTGCAGAGTCTTTTGGTCTGTTTCTGGCAGAGACTCTACAGTGTTTCTGCTCCAGAATCCTGTGAGGAATTGAAATCCCTCTTGTCCTCTTTCTCTTACCACTACTGCCTGCTTCAAAATTCCCAGCGAGCCGCGGAGCGGCCGCGGAGTCTGCTGTAGAGTCTTTTGGTCTGTGTCTGGGAGAGACTCTACAGCGTTTTTGCTCCAGTATCCAGTGAGGAATTGAAATCCCTCTTGTCCTCTTTCTATTACCACTACTGCCTGCTTCAAAATACCCAGCAAGCCGCGGAGCGGCCGCGGAGTCTGCTGCAGAGTCTTTTGGTCTGTGTCTGGGAGAGACTCTACAGCGTTTTTGCTCCAGTATCCTGTGAGGAATTGAAATCCCTCTTGTCCTCTTTATATTAGCACTACTGCCTGCTTCAAAATACCCAGCAAGCCGCAGAGTCTGCTGCAGAGTCTTTTGGTCTGTGTCTGGGAGAGACTCTACAGCGTTTTTGCTCCAGTATCCTCTGAGGAATTGAAATCCCTATTGTCCTCTTTCTCTTACCACTACTGCCTGCTTCAAAATTCCCAGCAAGCCGCGGAGCGGCCGCGGAGTCTGCTGCAGATTCTTTTGGTCTGTGTCTGGGAGAGACTCTACAGCTTTTTTGCTCCATTATCCTGTGAGGAATTGAAATCCCTCTTGTCCTCTTTCTATTACCACTACTGCCTGCTTCAAAATACCCAGCAAGCCACGGAGCAGCCGCGGAGTCTGCAGCAGAGTCTTTTGGTCTGTGTCTGGGAGAGACTCTACAGCGTTTTTGCTCCAGTATCCTGTGAGGAATTGAAATCCCTCTTGTACTCTTTCTATTACCACTACTGCCTGCTTCAAAATACCCAGCAAGCCACGGAGCGGCCGCGGAGTCTGCAGCAGAGTCTTTTGGTCTGTGTCTGGGAGAGACTCTACAGCATTGTTGCTCCAGTATCCTGTGAGGAATTGAAATCCACCTTGTCCTCTTTCTATTACCACTACTGCCTGCTTCAAAATAACCAGCAAGCCGTGGAGCGGCCGCGGAGTCTGCTGCAGAGTCTTTTGGTCTGTGTCTGGGAGAGACTCTACAGCGTTTTGCTCCAGTATCCAGTGAGGAATTGAAATCCCTATTGTCCTCTTTCTATTACCACTAGTGCCTGCTTCAAAATACCCAACAAGCCGCGGAGCGGCCGCGGATTCTGCTGCAGATTCTTTTGGTCTGTGTCTGGGAGAGACTCTACATCGTTTGTGCTCCAGTATCCTGTGAGGAATTGAAATCCCTCGTGTCCTCTTTCTATTACCACTACTGCCTGCTTCAAAATACCCAGCAAGCCGGGGAATGGCCGCAGAGTCTGCTGCAGAGTCTTTTGGTCTGTGTCTGGGAGAGACTTTACAGCGTTTTTGCTCCAGTATCCTGTGAGGAATTGAAATCCCTCTTGTCCTCTTTCTATTACCACTACTGCCTGCTTCAAAATACCCAGCAAGCCGCGGAGCGGTCGCGGAATCTGCTGCAGAGTCTTTTGGTCTGTGTCTGGGAGAGACTCTACAGCGTTTTTGCTCCAGTATCCTGTGAGGAATTGAAATCCCTCTTGTCCTCTTTCTATTACCACTACTGCCTGCTTCAAAATACCTAGCAAGCCGCGGAGCGGCCGCGGAGTCTGCTGCAGAGTCTTTTGGTCTGTGTCTGGGAGAGACTCTACAGCGTTTTTGCTCCAGTATCCTGTGAGGAATTGAAATCCCTCTTGTCCTCTTTCTCTTACCACTACTGCCTGCTTCAAAATTCCCAGCAAGCCGCGGAGCGGCCGCGCAGACTGCTGTAGAGTCTTTTGGTCTGTGTCTGGGAGAGACTCTACAGCGTTTTTGCTCCAGTATCCTGTGAGGAATTGAAATCCCTCTTGTCTTCTTTCTATTACCACTACTGCCTGCTTCAAAATACCCAGCAAGCCACAGAGCGGCCGCGGAGTCTGCTGCAGAGTCTTTTGGTCTGTGTCTGGGAGAGACTCTACAGCTTTTTTGCTCCATTATCCTGTGAGGTATTGAAATCCCTCTTGTCCTCTTTCTATTACCACTACTGCCTGCTTCAAAATACCCAGCAAGCCGATGAGCGGCCGCGGAGTCTGCTGCAGAGTCTTTTGGTCTGTGTCTGGGAGAGACTCTACAGCGTTTTTGCTCCAGTATCCTGTGAGGAATTGAAATCCCTCTTGTACTCTTTCTATTACCACTACTGCCTGCTTCAAAATACCCAGCAAGCCACGGAGCGGCCGCGGAGTCTGCAGCAGAGTCTTTTGGTCTGTGTCTGGGAGAGACTCTACAGCGTTTTTGCTCCAGTATCCTGTGAGGAATTGAAATCCCTCTTGTCCTCTTTCTATTACCACTACTGCCTGCTTCAAAATACCCAGCAAGCCGCGGAGCGGCCGCAGAGTCTGCTGCAGAGTCTTTTGGTCTGTGTCTGGGAGAGACTCTACAGCTTTTTTGCTCCATTATCCTGTGAGGTATTGAAATCCCTCTTGTCCTCTTTCTATTACCACTACTGCCTGCTTCAAAATACCCAGCAAGCCGATGAGCGGCCGCGGAGTCTGCTGCAGAGTCTTTTGGTCTGTGTCTGGGAGAGACTCTACAGCGTTTTTGCTCCAGTATCCTGTGAGGAATTGAAATCCCTCTTGTACTCTTTCTATTACCACTACTGCCTGCTTCAAAATACCCAGCAAGCCACGGAGCGGCCGCGGAGTCTGCAGCAGAGTCTTTTGGTCTGTGTCTGGGAGAGACTCTACAGCGTTTTTGCTCCAGTATCCTGTGAGGAATTGAAATCCCTATTGTCCTCTTTCTATTACCACTACTGCCTGCTTCAAAATTCCCAGCAAGCCGCGGAGCGGCCACGGAGTCTGCTGTAGAGTCTTTTTGTCTGTGTCTGGGAGAGACTCTACAGCTTTTTTGCTCCAGTATCCTGTGAGGAATTGAAATCCCTCTTGTCCTCTTTCTATTACCACTACTGCCTGCTTCAAAATACCCAGCAAGCCGCAGAGCGGCCGCGGAGTCTGCTGCAGATTCTTTTGGTCTGTGTCTGGGAGAGACTCTACAGCTTTTTTGCTCCATTATCCTGTGAGGAATTGAAATCCCTCTTGTCCTCTTTCTATTACCACTACTGCCTGCTTCAAAATACCCAGCAAGCCACGGAGCAGCCGCGGAGTCTGCAGCAGAGTCTTTTGGTCTGTGTCTGGGAGAGACTCTACAGCGTTTTTGCTCCAGTATCCTGTGAGGAATTGAGATCCCTCTTGTACTCTTTCTATTACCACTACTGCCTGCTTCAAAATACCCAGCAAGCCGCAGAGTCTGCTGCAGAGTCTTTTGGTCTGTGTCTGGGAGAGACTCTACAGCGTTTTTGCTCCAGTATCCTGTGAGGAATTGAAATCCCTATTGTCCTCTTTCTCTTACCACTACTGCCTGCTTCAAAATTCCCAGCAAGCCGCGGAGCGGCCGCGCAGACTGCTGTAGAGTCTTTTGGTCTGTGTCTGGGAGAGACTCTACAGCGTTTTTGCTCCAGTATCCTGTGAGGAATTGAAATCCCTCTTGTCTTCTTTCTATTACCACTACTGCCTGCTTCAAAATACCCAGCAAGCCACAGAGCGGCCGCGGAGTCTGCTGCAGAGTCTTTTGGTCTGTGTCTGGGAGAGACTCTACAGCTTTTTTGCTCCATTATCCTGTGAGGTATTGAAATCCCTCTTGTCCTCTTTCTATTACCACTACTGCCTGCTTCAAAATACCCAGCAAGCCGATGAGCGGCCGCGGAGTCTGCTGCAGAGTCTTTTGGTCTGTGTCTGGGAGAGACTCTACAGCGTTTTTGCTCCAGTATCCTGTGAGGAATTGAAATCCCTCTTTTACTCTTTCTATTACCACTACTGCCTGCTTCAAAATACCCAGCAAGCCACGGAGCGGCCGCGGAGTCTGCTGCAGAGTCTTTTGGTCTGTGTCTGGGAGAGACTCTACAGTTTTTTTGCTCCATTATCCTGTGAGGAAGTGAAATTCCTCTTGTCCTCTTTCTCTTACCACTACTGCCTGCTTCAAAATACCCAGCAAGCCGCGGTTCGGCCGCAGAGTCTGCTGCAGAGTCTTTTGGTCTCTGTCTGGGAGAGACTCTACAGCGTTTTTGCTCCAGTATCCTGTGAGGAATTGAAATCCCTCTTGTCCTCTTTCTATTACCACTACTGCCTGCTTCAAAATACCCAGCAAGCCGCGGAGCGGCCGCGGAGTCTGCTGCAGAGTCTTTTGGTCTGTGTCTGGGAGAGACTCTACAGCGTTTTTGCTCCAGTATCCTGTGAGGAATTGAAATCCCTCTTGTCCTCTTTCTATTACCACTACTGCCTGCTTCAAAATACCCAGCAAGCCACGGAGCGGCCGCGGAGTCTGCTGCAGAGTCTTTTGGTCTGTGTCTGGGAGAGACTCTACAGCGTTTTTGCTCCAGTATCCTGTGAGGAATTGAAATCCCTCTTGTCCTCTTTCTATTACCACTACTGCCTGCTTCAAAATACCCAGCAAGCCGCGGAGCGGCCGCGGAGTCTGCTGCAGAGTCTTTTGGTCTGTTTCTGGCAGAGACTCTACAGTGTTTCTGCTCCAGAATCCTGTGAGGAATTGAAATCCCTCTTGTCCTCTTTCTCTTACCACTACTGCCTGCTTCAAAATTCCCAGCAAGCCGCGGAGCGGCCGCGGAGTCTGCTGTAGAGTCTTTTGGTCTGTGTCTGGGAGAGACTCTACAGCGTTTTTGCTCCAGTATCCAGTGAGGAATTGAAATCCCTCTTGTCCTCTTTCTATTACCACTACTGCCTGCCTGCTTCAAAATACCCAGCAAGCCGCGGAGCGGCCGCGGAGTCTGCTGCAGAGTCTTTTGGTCTGTGTCTGGGAGAGACTCTACAGCGTTTTTGCTCCAGTATCCTGTGAGGAATTGAAATCCCTCTTGTCCTCTTTCTATTACCACTACTGCCTGCTTCAAAATACCCAGCAAGCCGCAGAGTCTGCTGCAGAGTCTTTTGGTCTGTGTCTGGGAGAGACTCTACAGCGTTTTTGCTCCAGTATCCTGTGAGGAATTGAAATCCCTATTGTCCTCTTTCTCTTACCACTACTGCCTGCTTAAAAATTCCCAGCAAGCCGCGGAGCGGCCGCGGAGTCTGCTGTAGAGTCTTTTGGTCTGTGTCTGGGAGAGACTCTACAGCTTTTTTGCTCCAGTATCCTGTGAGGAATTGAAATCCCTCTTGTCCTCTTTCTATTACCACTACTGCCTGCTTCAAAATACCCAGCAAGCCGCAGAGCGGCCGCGGAGTCTGCTGCAGATTCTTTTGGTCTGTGTCTGGGAGAGACTCTACAGCTTTTTTGCTCCATTATCCTGTGAGGAATTGAAATCCCTCTTGTCCTCTTTCTATTACCACTACTGCCTGCTTCAAAATACCCAGCAAGCCACGGAGCTACCGCGGAGTCTGCAGCAGATTCTTTTGGTCTGTGTCTGGGAGAGACTCTACAGCGTTTTTGCTCCAGTATCCTGTGAGGAATTGAAATCCCTCTTGTCCTCTGTCTATTAGCACTACTGCCTGCTTCAAAATACCCAGCAAGCCGCGGAGCGGCCGCGGAGTCTGCTGCAGAGTCTTTTGGTCTGTGTCTGGGAGAGACTCTACAGCGTTTTTGCTCCAGTATCCTGTCAGGAATTGAAATCCCTCTTGTCCTCTTTCTATTACCACTACTGCCTGCTTCAAAATACCCAGCAAGCCACGGAGCGGCCCTGGAGTCTGCTGCAGAGTCTTTTGGTCTGTTTCTGGGAGAGACTCTACAGCGTTTTTGCTCCAGTATCCTGTGAGGAATTGAAATCCCTCTTGTCCTCTTTCTATTACCACTACTGCCTGCTTCAAAATACCCAGCAAGCCGCGGAGCGGCCGCGGAGTCTGCTGCAGAGTCTTTTGGTCTGTGTCTAGGAGAGACAATACAGCATTTTTGCTCCAGTATCCTGTGAGGAATTGAAATCCCTCTTGTCCTCTTTCTATTACCACTACTGGCTGCCTCAAAATACCCAGCAAGCCGGGGAGCGGCCGCGGAGACTGCTACAGAGTCTTTTGGTCTGTGTCTGGGAGAGACTCTACAGCGTTTTTGCTCCAGTATCCTGTGAGGAATTGAAATCCCTCTTGTACTCTTTCTATTACCACTACTGCCTGCTTCAAAATAGCCAGCAAGCCGCGGAGCGGCCGCGGAGTCTGCTGCAGAGTCTTTTGGTCTGTGTCTGGGAGAGACTCTACAGCGTTTTTGCTCCAGTATCCTTTGAGGAATTGAAATCCTTCTTGTCCTCTTTCTATTACCCCTACTGCCTGCTTCAAAATACCCAGCAAGCCGCGGAGCGGCCGCGGAGTCTGCTGCAGAGTCTTTTGGTCTGTGTCTGGGAGAGACTCTACAGCGTTTTTGCTCCAGTATCCTGTGAGGAATTGAAATCCCTCTTGTCCTCTTTCTATTACCACTACTGCCTGCTTCAAAATACCCAGCAAGCCGCGGAGCGGCCGCGGAGTCTTTTGGTCTGTGTCTGGGAGAGACTCTACAGCGTTTTTGCTCCAGTATCCTGTGAGGAATTGAAATCCCTCTTGTACTCTTTCTATTACCACTACTGCCTGCTTCAAAATACCCAGCAAGCCGCGGAGTGGCCCCGGAGTCTGCTGCAGAGTCTTTTGGTCTGTGTCTGGGAGAGACTCTACAGCGTTTTGCTCCAGTATCCAGTGAGGAATTGAAATCCCTCTTGTCCTCTTTCTATTACCACTAGTGCCTGCTTCAAAATACCCAGCAAGCCGCGGAGCGGCCGCGGATTCTGCTGCAGATTCTTTTGGTCTGTGTCTGGGAGAGACTCTACATCGTTTGTGCTCCAGTATCCTTTGAGTAATTGAAATCCCTCGTGTCCTCTTTCTATTAACACTACTGCCTGCTTCAAAATACCCAGCAAGCCGGGGAATGGCCGCAGAGTCTGCTGCAGAGTCTTTTGGTCTGTGTCTGGGAGAGACTTTACAGCGTTTTTGCTCCAGTATCCTGTGAGGAATTGAAATCCCTCTTGTCCTCTTTCTATTACCACTACTGCCTGCTTCAAAATACCCAGCAAGCCGCGGAGCGGCCGCAGAATCTGCTGCAGAGTCTTTTGGTCTGTGTCTGGGAGAGACTCTACAGCGTTTTTGCTCCAGTATCCTGTGAGGAATTGAAATCCCTCTTGTCCTCTTTCTCTTACCACTACTGCCTGCTTCAAAATTCCCAGCAAGCCGCGGAGCGGCCGCGCAGACTGCTGTAGAGTCTTTTGGTCTGTGTCTGGGAGAGACTCTACAGCGTGTTTGCTCCAGTATCCTGTGAGGAATTGAAATCCCTCTTGTCCTCTTTCTATTACCACTACTGCCTGCTTCAAAATACCCAGCAAGCCGCGGAGCGGCCGCAGAGTCTGCTGCAGAGTCTTTTGGTCTGTGTCTGGGAGAGACTCTACAGTTTTTTTGCTCCATTATCCTGTGAGGAAGTGAAATTCCTCTTGTCCTCTTTCTATTACCACTACTGCCTGCTTCAAAATACCCAGCAAGCCGCGGTTCGGCCGCAGTGTCTGCTGCAGAGTCTTTTGGTCTCTGTCTGGGAGAGACTCTACAGCGTTTTTGCTCCAGTATCCTGTGAGGAATTGAAATCCCTCTTGTCCTCTTTCTATTACCACTACTGCCTGCTTCAAAATACCCAGCAAGCCGCGGAGTATGCTGCAGAGTCTGCTGCAGAGTCTTTTGGTCTGTGTCTGGGAGAGACTCTACAGCGTTTTTGCTCCAGTATCCTGTGAGGAATTGAAATCCCTCTTGTCCTCTTTCTATTACCACTACTGCCTGCTTTAAAATACCCAGCAAGCCACGGAGCGGCCCTGGAGTCTGCTGCAGAGTCTTTTGGTCTGTTTCTGGGAGAGACTATACAGCGTTTTTGCTCCAGTATCCTGTGAGGAATTGAAATCCCTCTTGTCCTCTTTCTATTACCACTACTGCCTGCTTCAAAATACCCAGCAAGCCGCGGAGCGGCCGCGGAGTCTGCTGCAGAGTCTTTTGGTCTGTGTCTAGGAGAGACAATACAGCATTTTTGCTCCAGTATCCTGTGAGGAATTGAAATCCCTCTTGTCCTCTTTCTATTACCACTACTGGCTGCCTCAAAATACCCAGCAAGCCAGGGAGCGGCCGTGGAGACTGCTGCAGAGTCTTTTGGTCTGTGTCTGGGAGAGACTCTACAGCGTTTTTGCTCCAGTATCCTGTGAGGAATTGAAATCCCTCTTGTACTCTTTCTATTACCACTACTGCCTGCTTCAAAATAGCCAGCAAGCCGCGGAGCGGCCGAGGAGTCTGCTGCAGAGTCTTTTGGTCTGTGTCTGGGAGAGACTCTACAGCGTTTTTGCTCCAGTATCCTTTGAGGAATTGAAATCCCTCTTGTCCTCTTTCTATTACCACTACTGCCTGCTTCAAAATACCCAGCAAGCCGCGGAGCGGCCGCGGAGTCTGCTGCAGAGTCTTTTGGTCTGTGTCTGGGAGAGACTCTACAGCGTTTTTGCTCCAGTATCCTGTGAGGAATTGAAATCCCTCTTGTCCTCTTTCTATTACCACTACTGCCTGCTTCAAAATACCCAGCAAGCCGCGGAGCGGCCGCGGAGTCTGCTGCAGAGTCTTTTGGTCTGTGTCTGGGAGAGACAATACAGCATTTTTGCTCCAGTATCCTGTGAGGAATTGAAATCCCTCTTGTCCTCTTTCTATTACCACTACTGCCTGCTTCAAAATACCCAGCAAGCCGCGGAGCGGCCGCGGAGTCTGCTGCAGAGTCTTTTGGTCTGTGTCTGGGAGAGACTCTACAGCTTTTTTGCTCCATTATCCTGTGAGGAATTGAAATTCCTCTTGTCCTCTTTCTATTACCACTACTGCCTGCTTCAAAATACCCAGCAAGCCGCGGAGCGGCCGCGGAGTCTGCTGCAGAGTCTTTTGGTCTGTGTCTGGGAGAGACTCTACAGCGTTTTTGCTCCAGTACCCTGTGGGGAATTGAAATCCCTCTTGTCCTCTTTCTATTACCACTACTGCCTGCTTCAAAATTCGCAGCAAGCCGCGGAGCGGCCGCGGAGTCTGCTGCTGATTCTTTTGGTCTGTGTCTGGGAGAGACTCTACAGCGTTTTTGCTCCATTATCCTGTGAGGAATTGAAATTCCTCTTGTCCTCTTTCTATTACCACTACTGCCTGCTTCAAAATACCCAGCAAGCCGCGGAGCGGCCGCGGAGTCTGCTGCAGAGTCTTTTGGTCTGTGTCTGGGAGAGACTGTACAGCGTTTTTGCTCCAGTATCCTGTGAGGAATTGAAATCCCTGTTGTCCTCTTTCTATTACCACTACTGCCTGCTTCAAAATACCCAGCAAGCCGCGGAGCGGCCGCGGAGTCTGCTGCAGAGTCTTTTGGTCTGTGTCTGGGAGAGACTCTACAGCGTTTTTGCTCCAGTATCCTGTGAGGAATTGAAATCCCTCTTGTCTTCTTTCTATTACCACTACTGCCTGCTTCAAAATACCCAGCAAGCCGCGGAGTGGCCGCAGAGTCTGCTGCAGAGTCTTTTGGTCTGTGTCTGGGAGAGACTCTACAGCGTTTTTGCTCCAGTATCCAGTGAGGAATTGAAATCCCTCTTGTCCTCTTTCTATTACCACTAGTGCCTGCTTCAAAATACCCAGCAAGTCGCGGAGCGGCCGCAGATTCTGCTGCAGATTCTTTTGGTCTGTGTCTGGGAGAGGCTCTACATTGTTTGTGCTCCAGTATCCTGTGAGGAATTGAAATCCCTCGTGTCCTCTTTCTATTACCACTACTGCCTGCTTCAAAATACCCAGCAAGCCGGGGAATGGCCGCAGAGTCTGCTGCAGAGTCTTTTGGTCTGTGTCTGGGAGAGACTTTACAGCGTTTTTGCTCCAGTATCCTGTGAGGAATTGCAATCCCTCTTGTCCTCTTTCTATTACCACTACTGCCTGCTTCAAAATACCCAGCAAGCCGAGGAGCGGCCGCGGAATCTGCTGCATAGTCTTTTGGTCTGTGTCTGGGAGAGACTCTACAGCGTTTTTGCTCCAGTATCCTGTGAGGAATTGAAATCCCTCTTGTCCTCTTTCTATTACCACTACTGCCTGCTTCAATATACCCAGCAAGCCGCGGAGCGGCCGCGGAGTCTGCTGCAGAGTCTTTTGGTCTGTGTCTGGGAGAGACTCTACAGCGTTTTTGCTCCAGTATCCTGTGAGGAATTGAAATCCCTCTTGTCCTCTTTCTCTTACCACTACTGCCTGCTTCAAAATTCCCAGCAAGCCGCGGAGCGGCCGCGCAGTCTGCTGTAGAGTCTTTTGGTCTGTGTCTGGGAGAGACTCTACAGCGTTTTTGCTCCAGTATCCTGTGAGGAATGGAAATCCCTCTTGTCCTCTTTCTATTACCACTACTGCCTGCTTCAAAATACCCAGCAAGCCACAGAGCGGCCGCGGAGTCTGCTGCAGAGTCTTTTGGTAAGTGTCTGGGAGAGACTCTACAGCTTTTTTGCTCCATTATCCTGTAAGGTATTGAAATCCCTCTTGTCCTCTTTCTATTACCACTACTGCCTGCTTCAAAATACCCAGCAAGCCACAGAGCGGCCGCGGAGTCTGCTGCAGAGTCTTTTGGTCTGTGTCTGGGAGAGACTCTACAGTGTTTTTGCACCAGTATCCTGTGAGGAATTGAAATCCCTGTGGTCCTCTTTCTATTACCACTACTGTCTGCTTCAAAATAGCCAGCAAGCCGCGGAGTCTGCTGCACAGTCTTTTGGTCTGTGTCTGGGAGAGACTCTACAGCGTTTTTGCTCCATTATCCTGTGAGGAATTGAAATCCCTCTTGTACTCTTTCTATTACCACTACTGCCTGCTTCAAAATACCCAGCAAGCCGCAGAGCGGCCACGGAGTCTGCTGCAGAGTCTTTTGGTCTGTGTCTGGGAGAGACTCTACAGCGTTTTTGCTCCAGTATCCTGTGAGGAATTGAAATCCCTCTTGTCCTCTTTCTATTACCACTACTGCCTGCTTCAAAATACCCAGCAAGCCGCAGAGCGGCCGCAGAGTCTGCTGCAGAGTCTTTTGGTCTGTGTCTGGGAGAGACTCTACAGTTTTTTTGCTCCATTATCCTGTGAGGAAGTGAAATTCCTCTTGTCCTCTTTCTATTACCACTACTGCCTGCTTCAAAATACCCAGCAAGCCGCGGTTCGGCCGCAGAGTCTGCTGCAGAGTCTTTTGGTCTCTGTCTGGGAGAGACTCTACAGCGTTTTTGCTCCAGTATCCTGTGAGGAATTGAAATCCCTCTTGTCCTCTTTCTATTACCACTACTGCCTGCTTCAAAATACACAGCAAGCCGCGGAGCGGCCGCGGAGTCTGCTGCAGAGTCTTTTGGTCTGTGTCTGGGAGAGACTCTACAGCGTTTTTACTCCAGTATCCTGTGAGGAATTGAAATCCCTCTTGTCCTCTTTCTATTACCACTACTGCCTGCTTCAAAATACCCAGCAAGCCACGGAGTGGCCGCGGAGTCTGCTGCAGAGTCTTTTGGTCTGTGTCTGGGAGAGACTCTACAGCGTTTTTGCTCCACTATCCTGTGAGGAATTGAAATCCCTCTTGTCCTCTTTCTATTACCACTACTGCCTGCTTCAAAATACCCAGCAAGCCGCGGAGCGGCCGCGGAGTCTGCTGCAGAGTCTTTTGGTCTGTTTCTGGCAGAGACTCTACAGTGTTTCTGCTCCAGAATCCTGTGAGGAATTGAAATCCCTCTTGTCCTCTTTCTCTTACCACTACTGCCTGCTTCAAAATTCCCAGCAAGCCGCGGAGCGGCCGCGGAGTCTGCTGCAGAGTCTTTTGGTCTGTGTCTGGGAGAGACTCTACAGCGTTTTTGCTCCAGTATCCTGTGAGGAATTGAAATCCCTCTTGTCCTCTTTCTATTACCACTACTGCCTGCTTCAAAATACCCAGCAAGCCGCAGAGTCTGCTGCAGAGTCTTTTGGTCTGTGTCTGGGAGAGACTCTACAGCGTTTTTGCTCCAGTAGCCTGTGAGGAATTGAAATCCCTCTTGTCCTCTTTCTATTACCACTACTGCCTGCTTCAAAATACCCAGCAAGCCGCGGAGCGGCCGCGGAGTCTGCTGCAGAGTCTTTTGGTCTGTGTCTGGGAGAGACTGTACAGCGTTTTTGCTCCAGTATCCTGTGAGGAATTGAAATCCCTGTTGTCCTCTTTCTATTACCACTACTGCCTGCTTCAAAATACCCAGCAAGCCGCGGAGAGGCCGCGGAGTCTGCTGCAGAGTCTTTTGGTCTGTGTCTGGGAGAGACTCTACAGCGTTTTTGCTCCAGTATCCTGTGAGGAATTGAAATCCCTCTTGTCCTCTTTCTATTACCACTACTGCCTGCTTCAAAATACCCAGCAAGCCGTGGAGTGGCCGCGGAGTCTGCTGCAGAGTCTTTTGGTCTGTGTCTGGGAGAGACTCTACAGCGTTTTGCTCCAGTATCCAGTGAGGAATTGAAATCCCTCTTGTCCTCTTTCTATTACCACTAGTGCCTGCTTCAAAATACCCAGCAAGCTGCGGAGCGGCCGCAGATTCTGCTGCAGATTCTTTTGGTCTGTGTCTGGGAGAGACTCTACATCGTTTGTGCTCCAGTATCCTGTGAGGAATTGAAATCCCTCGTGTCCTCTTTCTATTACCACTACTGCCTGCTTCAAAATACCCAGCAAGCCGCGGAGCGGCCGCGGAATCTGCTGCATAGTCTTTTGGTCTGTGTCTGGGAGAGACTCTACAGCGTTTTTGCTCCAGTATCCTGTGAGGAATTGAAATCCCTCTTGTCCTCTTTCTATTAACACTACTGCCTGATTCAAAATACCCAGCAAGCCGCGGAGCGGCCGCGGAGTCTGCTGCAGAGTCTTTTGGTCTGTGTCTGGGAGAGACTCTACAGCGTTTTTGCTCCAGTATCCTGTGAGGAATTGAAATCCCTCTTGTCCTCTTTCTATTACCACTACTGCCTGCTTCAAAATACCCAGCAAGCCGCGGAGCGGCCGCAGAGTCTGCTGCAGAGTCTTTGGTCTGTGTCTGGGAGAGACTCTACAGTTTTTTTGCTCCATTATCCTGTGAGGAATTGAAATCCCTCTTGTCCTCTTTCTATTACCACTACTGCCTGCTTCAAAATACCCAGCAAGCCGCGGAGCGGCCGCGGAGTCTGCTGCAGAGTCTTTTGGTCTGTTTCTGGCAGAGACTCTACAGTGTTTCTGCTCCAGAATCCTGTGAGGAATTGAAATCCCTCTTGTCCTCTTTCTCTTACCACTACTGCCTGCTTCAAAATTCCCAGCAAGCCGCGGAGCGGCCGCGGAGTCTGCTGTAGAGTCTTTTGGTCTGTGTCTGGGAGAGACTCTACAGCGTTTTTGCTCCAGTATCCAGTGAGGAATTGAAATCCCTCTTGTCCTCTTTCTATTACCACTACTGCCTGCTTCAAAATACCCAGCAAGCCGCGGAGCGGCCGCGGAGTCTGCTGCAGAGTCTTTTGGTCTGTATCTGGGAGAGACTCTACATCGTTTGTGCTCCAGTATCCTGTGAGGAATTGAAATCCCTCGTGTCCTCTTTCTATTACCACTACTGCCTGCTTCAAAATACCCAGCAAGCCGCGGAGCGGCCGCGGAGTCTGCTGCAGAGTCTTTTGGTCTGTGTCTGGGAGAGACTGTACAGCGTTTTTGCTCCAGTATCCTGTGAGGAATTGAAATCCCTGTTGTCCTCTTTCTATTACCACTACTGCCTGCTTCAAAATACCCAGCAAGCCGCGGAGCGGCCGCGGAGTCTGCTGCAGAGTCTTTTGGTCTGTGTCTGGGAGAGACTCTACAGCGTTTTTGCTCCAGTATCCTGTGAGGAATTGAAATCCCTCTTGTCCTCTTTCTATTACCACTACTGCCTGCTTCAAAATACCCAGCGAGCCGCGGAGTGGCCGCGGAGTCTGCTGCAGAGTCTTTTGGTCTGTGTCTGGGAGAGACTCTACAGCGTTTTGCTCCAGTATCCAGTGAGGAATTGAAATCCCTCTTGTCCTCTTTCTATTACCACTAGTGCCTGCTTCAAAATACCCAGCAAGCCGCAGAGCGGCCGCAGATTCTGCTGCAGATTCTTTTGGTCTGTGTCTGGGAGAGACTCTACATCGTTTGTGCTCCAGTATCCTGTGAGGAATTGAAATCCCTCGTGTCCTCTTTCTATTACCACTACTGCCTGCTTCAAAATACCCAGCAAGCCGCGGAGCGGCCGTCGAATCTGCTGCATAGTCTTTTGGTCTGTGTCTGGGAGAGACTCTACAGCGTTTTTGCTCCAGTATCCTGTGAGGAATTGAAATCCCTCTTGTCCTCTTTCTATTACCACTACTGCCTGCTTCAAAATACCCAGCAAGCCGCGGAGCGGCCGCGGAGTCTGCTGCAGAGTCTTTTGGTCTGTGTCTGGGAGAGACTCTACAGCGTTTTTTTGCTCCATTATCCTGTGAGGAAGTGAAATTCCTCTTGTCCTCTTTCTATTACCACTACTGCCTGCTTCAAAATACCCAGCAAGCCGCGGTTCGGCCGCAGAGTCTGCTGCAGAGTCTTTTGGTCTCTGTCTGGGAGAGACTCTACAGCGTTTTTGCTCCAGTATCCTGTGAGGAATTGAAATCCCTCTTGTCCTCTTTCCATTACCACTACTGCCTGCTTCAAAATACCCAGCAAGCCACGGAGCAGCCGCGGAGTCTGCTGCAGAGTCTTTTGGTCTGTGTCTGGGAGAGACTCTACAGCGTTTTTGCTCCACTATCCTGTGAGGAATTGAAATCCCTCTTGTCCTCTTTCTATTACCACTACTGCCTGCTTCAAAATACCCAGCAAGCCGCAGAGCGGCCGCGGAGTCTGCTGCAGAGTGTTTTGGTCTGTTTCTGGCAGAGACTCTACAGTGTTTCTGCTCCAGAATCCTGTGAGGAATTGAAATCCCTCTTGTCCTCTTTCTCTTACCACTACTGCCTGCTTCAAAATTCCCAGCAAGCCGCGGAGCGGCCGCGGAGACTGCTGCAGAGTCTTTTGGTCTGTGTCTGGGAGAGACTCTACAGCGTTTTTGCTCCAGTATCCTGTGAGGAATTGAAATCCCTCTTGTCCTCTTTCTATTACCACTACTGCCTGCTTCAAAATACCCATCAAGCCGCAGAGTCTGCTGCAGAGTCTTTTGGTCTGTGTCTGGGAGAGACTCTACAGCGTTTTTGCTCCAGTAGCCTGTGAGGAATTGAAATCCCTCTTGTCCACTTTCTATTACCACTACTGCCTGCTTCAAAATACCCAGCAAGCCGCGGAGCGGCCGCGGAGTCTGCTGCAGAGTCTTTTGGTCTGTGTCTGGGAGAGACTGTACAGCGTTTTTGCTCCAGTATCCTGTGAGGAATTGAAATCCCTGTTGTCCTCTTTCTATTACCACTACTGCCTGCTTCAAAATACCCAGCAAGCCGCGGAGCGGCCGCGGAGTCTGCTGCAGAGTCTTTTGGTCTGTGTCTGGGAGAGACTCTACAGCGTTTTTGCTCCAGTATCCTGTGAGGAATTGAAATCCCTCTTGTCCTCTTTCTATTACCACTACTGCCTGCTTCAAAATACCCAGCAAGCCGTGGAGTGGCCGCGGAGTCTGCTGCAGAGTCTTTTGGTCTGTGTCTGGGAGAGACTCTACAGCGTTTTGCTCCAGTATCCAGTGAGGAAGTGAAATCCCTCTTGTCCTCTTTCTATTACCACTAGTGCCTGCTTCAAAATACCCAGCAAGCTGCGGAGCGGCCGCAGATTCTGCTGCAGATTCTTTTGGTCTGTGTCTGGGAGAGACTCTACATCGTTTGTGCTCCAGTATCCTGTGAGGAATTGAAATCCCTCGTGTCCTCTTTCTATTACCACTACTGCCTGCTTCAAAATACCCAGCAAGCCGCGGAGCGGCCGCGGAATCTGCTGCATAGTCTTTTGGTCTGTGTCTGGGAGAGACTCTACAGCGTTTTTGCTCCAGTATCCTGTGAGGAATTGAAATCCCTCTTGTCCTCTTTCTATTACCACTACTGCCTGCTTCAAAATACCCAGCAAGCCGCGGAGCGGCCGCGGAGTCTGCTGCAGAGTCTTTTGGTCTGTGTCTGGGAGAGACTCTACAGCGTTTTTGCTCCAGTATCCTGTGAGGAATTGAAATCCCTCTTGTCCTCTTTCTATTACCACTACTGCCTGCTTCAAAATACCCAGCAAGCCGCGGAGCGGCCGCAGAGTCTGCTGCAGAGTCTTTGGTCTGTGTCTGGGAGAGACTCTACAGTTTTTTTGCTCCATTATCCTGTGAGGAATTGAAATCCCTCTTGTCCTCTTTCTATTACCACTACTGCCTGCTTCAAAATACCCAGCAAGCCGCGGAGCGGCCGCGGAGTCTGCTGCAGAGTCTTTTGGTCTGTTTCTGGCAGAGACTCTACAGTGTTTCTGCTCCAGAATCCTGTGAGGAATTGAAATCCCTCTTGTCCTCTTTCTCTTACCACTACTGCCTGCTTCAAAATTCCCAGCAAGCCGCGGAGCGGCCGCGGAGTCTGCTGCAGAGTCTTTTGGTCTGTGTCTGGGAGAGACTCTACAGCGTTTTTGCTCCAGTATCCAGTGAGGAATTGAAATCCCTCTTGTCCTCTTTCTATTACCACTACTGCCTGCTTCAAAATACCCAGCAAGCCGCGGAGCGGCCGCGGAGTCTGCTGCAGAGTCTTTTGGTCTGTATCTGGGAGAGACTCTACATCGTTTGTGCTCCAGTATCCAGTGAGGAATTGAAATCCCTCTTGTCCTCTTTCTATTACCACTACTGCCTGCTTCAAAATACCCAGCAAGCCGCGGAGCGGCCGCGGAGTCTGCTGCAGAGTCTTTTGGTCTGTATCTGGGAGAGACTCTACATCGTTTGTGCTCCAGTATCCTGTGAGGAATTGAAATCCCTCGTGTCCTCTTTCTATTACCACTACTGCCTGCTTCAAAATACCCAGCAAGCCGCGGAGCGGCCGCGGAGTCTGCTGCAGAGTCTTTTGGTCTGTGTCTGGGAGAGACTGTACAGCGTTTTTGCTCCAGTATCCTGTGAGGAATTGAAATCCCTGTTGTCCTCTTTCTATTACCACTACTGCCTGCTTCAAAATACCCAGCAAGCCGCGGAGCGGCCGCGGAGTCTGCTGCAGAGTCTTTTGGTCTGTGTTTGGGAGAGACTCTACAGCGTTTTTGCTCCAGTATCCTGTGAGGAATTGAAATCCCTCTTGTCCTCTTTCTATTACCACTACTGCCTGCTTCAAAATACCCAGCAAGCCGCGGAGTGGCCGCGGAGTCTGCTGCAGAGTCTTTTGGTCTGTGTCTGGGAGAGACTCTACAGCGTTTTGCTCCAGTATCCAGTGAGGAATTGAAATCCCTCTTGTCCTCTTTCTATTACCACTAGTGCCTGCTTCAAAATACCAAGCAAGCCGCAGAGCGGCCGCAGATTCTGCTGCAGATTCTTTTGGTCTGTGTCTGGGAGAGACTCTACATCGTTTGTGCTCCAGTATCCTGTGAGGAATTGAAATCCCTCGTGTCCTCTTTCTATTACCACTACTGCCTGCTTCAAAATACCCAGCAAGCCGCGGAGCGGCCGCGGAATCTGCTGCATAGTCTTTTGGTCTGTGTCTGGGAGAGACTCTACAGCGTTTTTGCTCCAGTATCCTGTGAGGAATTGAAATCCCTCTTGTCCTCTTTCTATTACCACTACTGCCTGCTTCAAAATACCCAGCAAGCCGCGGAGCGGCCGCGGAGTCTGCTGCAGAGTCTTTTGGTCTGTGTCTGGGAGAGACTCTACAGCGTTTTTGCTCCAGTATCCTGTGAGGAATTGAAATCCCTCTTGTCCTCTTTCTATTACCACTACTGCCTGCTTCAAAATACCCAGCAAGCCGCGGAGCGGCCGCAGAGTCTGCTGCAGAGTCTTTGGTCTGTGTCTGGGAGAGACTCTACAGTTTTTTTGCTCCATTATCCTGTGAGGAAGTGAAATTCCTCTTGTCCTCTTTCTATTACCACTACTGCCTGCTTCAAAATACCCAGCAAGCCGCGGTTCGGCCGCAGAGTCTGCTGCAGAGTCTTTTGGTCTCTGTCTGGGAGAGACTCTACAGCGTTTTTGCTCCAGTATCCTGTGAGGAATTGAAATCCCTCTTGTCTTCTTTCTATTACCACTACTGCCTGCTTCAAAATACCCAGCAAGCCACAGAGCGGCCGCGGAGTCTGCTGCAGAGTCTTTAAGTCTGTGTCTGGGAGAGACTCTACAGCTTTTTTGCTCCATTATCCTGTGAGGTATTGAAATCCCTCTTGTCCTCTTTCTATTACCACTACTGCCTGCTTCAAAATACCCAGCAAGCCGATGAGCGGCCGCGGAGTCTGCTGCAGAGTCTTTTGGTCTGTGTCTGGGAGAGACTCTACAGCGTTTTTGCTCCAGTATCCTGTGAGGAATTGAAATCCCTCTTGTACTCTTTCTATTACCACTACTGCCTGCTTCAAAATACCCAGCAAGCCACGGAGCGGCCACGGAGTCTGCAGCAGAGTCTTTTGGTCTGTGTCTGGGAGAGACTCTACAGCGTTTTTGCTCCAGTATCCTGTGAGGAATTGAAATCCCTCTTGTCCTCTTTCTATTACCACTACTGCCTGCTTCAAAATACCCAGCAAGCCACGGAGCGGCCGCAGAGTCTGCTGCAGAGTCTTTTGGTCTGTGTCTGGGAGAGACTCTACAGCTTTTTTGCTCCATTATCCTGTGAGGTATTGAAATCCCTCTTGTCCTCTTTCTATTACCACTACTGCCTGCTTCAAAATACCCAGCAAGCCGATGAGCGGCCGCGGAGTCTGCTGCAGAGTCTTTTGGTCTGTGTCTGGGAGAGACTCTACAGCGTTTTTGCTCCAGTATCCTGTGAGGAATTGAAATCCCTCTTGTACTCTTTCTATTACCACTACTGCCTGCTTCAAAATACCCAGCAAGCCACGGAGCGGCCGCGGAGTCTGCAGCAGAGTCTTTTGGTCTGTGTCTGGGAGAGACTCTACAGCGTTTTTGCTCCAGTATCCTGTGAGGAATTGAAATCCCTCTTGTCCTCTTTCTATTACCACTACTGCCTGCTTCAAAATACCCAGCAATGGCGGAGCGGCCGCAGAGTCTGCTGCAGAGTCTTTTGGTCTGTGTCTGGGAGAGACTCTACAGTTTTTTTGCTCCATTATCCTGTGAGGAAGTGAAATTCCTCTTGTCCTCTTTCTATTACCACTACTGCCTGCTTCAAAATACCCAGCAAGCCGCGGAGCGGCCGCGGAGTCTGCTGCAGAGTCTTTTGGTCTGTGTCTGGGAGAGACTCTACAGCGTTTTTGCTCCAGTATCCTGTGAGGAATTGAAATCCCTCTTGTCTTCTTTCTATTACCACTACTGCCTGCTTCAAAATACCCAGCAAGCCACGGAGCGGCCGCAGAGTCTGCTGCAGAGTCTTTTGGTCTGTGTCTGGGAGAGACTCTACAGCGTTTTTGCTCCAGTATCCTGTGAGGAATTGAAATCCCTCTTGTCCTCTTTCTATTACTACTACTGCCTGCTTCAAAATACCCAGCAAGCCGCGGAGTGGCCGCGGAGTCTGCTGCAGAGTCTTTTGGTCTGTTTCTGGCAGAGACTCTACAGTGTTTCTGCTCCAGAATCCTGTGAGGAATTGAAATCCCTCTTGTCCTCTTTCTCTTACCACTACTGCCTGCTTCAAAATTCCCAGCAAGCCGCGGAGCGGCCGCGGAGTCTGCTGTAGAGTCTTTTGGTCTGTGTCTGGGAGAGACTCTACAGCGTTTTTGCTCCAGTATCCAGTGAGGAATTGAAATCCCTCTTGTCCTCTTTCTATTACCACTACTGCCTGCTTCAAAATACCCAGCAAGCCGCGGAGCGGCCACGGAGTCTGCTGCAGAGTCTTTTGGTCTGTGTCTGGGAGAGACTCTACAGCGTTTTTGCTCCAGTATCCTGTGAGGAATTGAAATCCCTCTTGTCCTCTTTCTATTACCACTACTGCCTGCTTCAAAATACCCAGCAAGCCGCAGAGTCTGCTGCAGAGTCTTTTGGTCTGTGTCTGGGAGAGACTCTACAGCGTTTTTGCTCCAGTATCCTGTGAGGAATTGAAATCCGTATTGTCCTCTTTCTCTTACCACTACTGCCTGCTTCAAAATTCCCAGCAAGCCGCGGAGCGGCCGCGGAGTCTGCTGTAGAGTCTTTTGGTCTGTGTCTGGGAGAGACTCTACAGCTTTTTTGCTCCAGTATCCTGTGAGGAATTGAAATCCCTCTTGTCCTCTTTCTATTACCACTACTGCCTGCTTCAAAATACCCAGCAAGCCGCAGAGCGGCCGCGGAGTCTGCTGCAGATTCTTTTGGTCTGTGTCTGGGAGAGACTCTACAGCTTTTTTTCTCCATTATCCTGTGAGGAATTGAAATCCCTCTTGTCCTCTTTCTATTACCACTACTGCCTGCTTCAAAATACCCAGCAAGCCACGGAGCGGCCGCGGAGTCTGCAGCAGAGTCTTTTGGTCTGTGTCTGGGAGAGACTCTACAGCGTTTTTGCTCCAGTATCCTGTAAGGAATTGAAATCCCTCTTGTCCTCTGTCTATTAGCACTACTGCCTGCTTCAAAATACCCAGCAAGCCGCGGAGCGGCCGCGGAGTCTGCTGCAGAGTCTTTTGGTCTGTGTCTGGGAGAGACTCTACAGCGTTTTTGCTCCAGTATCCTGTGAGGAATTGAAATCCCTCTTGTCCTCTTTCTATTACCACTACTGCCTGCTTCAAAATACCCAGCAAGCCACGGAGCGGCCCTGGAGTCTGCTGCACAGTCTTTTGGTCTGTTTCTGGGAGAGACTCTACAGCGTTTTTGCTCCAGTATCCTGTGAGGAATTGAAATCCCTCTTGTCCTCTTTCTATTACCACTACTGCCTGCTTCAAAATACCCAGCAAGCCGCGGAGCGGCCGCGGAGTCTGCTGCAGAGTCTTTTGGTCTGTGTCTAGGAGAGACAATACAGCATTTTTGCTCCAGTATCCTGTGAGGAATTGAAATCCCTCTTGTCCTCTTTCTATTACCACTACTGGCTGCCTCAAAATACCCAGCAAGCCGGGGAGCGGCCGCGGAGACTGCTACAGAGTCTTTTGGTCTGTGTCTGGGAGAGACTCTACAGCGTTTTTGCTCCAGTATCCTGTGAGGAATTGAAATCCCTCTTGTACTCTTTCTATTACCACTACTGCCTGCTTCAAAATAGCCAGCAAGCCGCGGAGCGGCCGCGGAGCCTGCTGCAGAGTCTTTTGGTCTGTGTCTGGGAGAGACTCTACAGCGTTTTTGCTCCAGTATCCTTTGAGGAATTGAAATCCCTCTTGTCCTCTTTCTATTACCACTACTGCCTGCTTCAAAATACCCAGCAAGCCGCGGAGCGGCCGCGGAGTCTGCTGCAGAGTCTTTTGGTCTGTGTCTGGGAGAGACTCTACAGCGTTTTTGCTCCAGTATCCTGTGAGGAATTGAAATCCCTCTTGTCCTCTTTCTATTACCACTACTGCCTGCTTCAAAATACCCAGCAAGCCGCGGAGCGGCCGCGGAGTCTGCTGCAGAGTCTTTTGGTCTGTGTCTGGGAGAGACTCTACAGCGTTTTTGCTCCAGTATCCTGTGAGGAATTGAAATCCCTCTTGTACTCTTTCTATTACCACTACTGCCTGCTTCAAAATACCCAGCAAGCCGCGGAGTGGCCGCGGAGTCTGCTGCAGAGTCTTTTGGTCTGTGTCTGGGAGAGACTCTACAGCGTTTTGCTCCAGTATCCAGTGAGGAATTGAAATCCCTCTTGTCCTCTTTCTATTACCACTAGTGCCTGCTTCAAAATACCCAGCAAGCCGCGGAGCGGCCGCGGATTCTGCTGCAGATTCTTTTGGTCTGTGTCTGGGAGAGACTCTACATCGTTTGTGCTCCAGTATCCTTTGAGGAATTGAAATCCCTCGTGTCCTCTTTCTATTAACACTACTGCCTGCTTCAAAATACCCAGCAAGCCGGGGAATGGCCGCAGAGTCTGCTGCAGAGTCTTTTGGTCTGTGTCTGGGAGAGACTTTACAGCGTTTTTGCTCCAGTATCCTGTGAGGAATTGAAATCCCTCTTGTCCTCTTTCTATTACCACTACTGCCTGCTTCAAAATACCCAGCAAGCCGCAGAGCGGCCGCGGAATCTGCTGCAGAGTCTTTTGGTCTGTGTCTGGGAGAGACTCTACAGCGTTTTTGCTCCAGTATCCTGTGAGGAATTGAAATCCCTCTTGTCCTCTTTCTATTACCACTACTGCCTGCTTCAAAATACCCAGCAAGCCGCGGAGCGGCCGCGGAGTCTGCTGCAGAGTCTTTTGGTCTGTGTCTGGGAGAGACTCTACAGCGTTTTTGCTCCAGTATCCTGTGAGGAATTGAAATCCCTCTTGTCCTCTTTCTCTTACCACTACTGCCTGCTTCAAAATTCCCAGCAAGCCGCGGAGCGGCCGCGCAGACTGCTGTAGAGTCTTTTGGTCTGTGTCTGGGAGAGACTCTACAGCGTTTTTGCTCCAGTATCCTGTGAGGAATTGAAATCCCTCTTGTCCTCTTTCTATTACCACTACTGCCTGCTTCAAAATACCCAGCAAGCCGCGGAGCAGCCGCAGAGTCTGCTGCAGAGTCTTTTGGTCTGTGTCTGGGAGAGACTCTACAGTTTTTTTGCTCCATTATCCTGTGAGGAAGTGAAATTCCTCTTGTCCTCTTTCTATTACCACTACTGCCTGCTTCAAAATACCCAGCAAGCCGCGGTTCGGCCGCAGTGTCTGCTGCAGAGTCTTTTGGTCTCTGTCTGGGAGAGACTCTACAGCGTTTTTGCTCCAGTATCCTGTGAGGAATTGAAATCCCTCTTGTCCTCTTTCTATTACCACTACTGCCTGCTTCAAAATACCCAGCAAGCCGCGGAGCGGCCGCGGAGTCTGCTGCAGAGTCTTTTGGTCTGTGTCTGGGAGAGAATCTACAGCGTTTTTGCTCCAGTATCCTGTGAGGAATTGAAATCCCTCTTGTCCTCTTTCTATTACCACTACTGCCTGCTTCAAAATACCCAGCAAGCCACGGAGCGGCCCTGGAGTCTGCTGCAGAGTCTTTTGGTCTGTTTCTGGGAGAGACTATACAGCGTTTTTGCTCCAGTATCCTGTGAGGAATTGAAATCCCTCTTGTCCTCTTTCTATTACCACTACTGCCTGCTTCAAAATACCCAGCAAGCCGCGGAGCGGCCGCGGAGTCTGCTGCAGAGTTTTTTGGTCTGTGTCTAGGAGAGACAATACAGCATTTTTGCTCCAGTATCCTGTGAGGAATTGAAATCCCTCTTGTCCTCTTTCTATTACCACTACTGGCTGCCTCAAAATACCCAGCAAGCCGGGGAGCGGCCGCGGAGACTGCTGCAGAGTCTTTTGGTCTGTGTCTGGGAGAGACTCTACAGCGTTTTTGCTCCAGTATCCTGTGAGGAATTGAAATCCCTCTTGTACTCTTTCTATTACCACTACTGCCTGCTTCAAAATAGCCAGCAAGCCGCGGAGCGGCCGAGGAGTCTGCTGCAGAGTCTTTTGGTCTGTGTCTGGGAGAGACTCTACAGCGTTTTTGCTCCAGTATCCTTTGAGGAATTGAAATCCCTCTTGTCCTCTTTCTATTACCACTACTGCCTGCTTCAAAATACCCAGCAAGCCGCGGAGCGGCCGCGGAGTCTGCTGCAGAGTCTTTTGGTCTGTGTCTGGGAGAGACTCTACAGCGTTTTTGCTCCAGTATCCTGTGAGGAATTGAAATCCCTCTTGTCCTCTTTCTATTACCACTACTGCCTGCTTCAAAATACCCAGCAAGCCGCGGAGCGGCCGCGGAGTCTGCTACAGAGTCTTTTGGTCTGTGTCTGGGAGAGACAATACAGCATTTTTGCTCCAGTATCCTGTGAGGAATTGAAATTCCTCTTGTCCTCTTTCTATTACCACTACTGCCTGCTTCAAAATACCCAGCAAGCCGCGGAGCGGCCGCGGAGTCTGCTGCAGAGTCTTTTGGTCTGTGTCTGGGAGAGACTCTACAGCGTTTTTGCTCCAGTATCCTGTGAGGAATTGAAATCCCTCTTGTCCTCTTTCTATTACCACTACTGCCTGCTTCAAAATTCGCAGCAAGCCGCGGAGCGGCCGCAGAGTCTGCTGCTGATTCTTTTGGTCTATGTCTGGGAGAGACTCTACAGCGTTTTTGCTCCATTATCCTGTGAGGAATTGAAATTCCTCTTGTCCTCTTTCTATTACCACTACTGCCTGCTTCAAAATACCCAGCAAGCCGCGGAGCGGCCGCGGAGTCTGCTGCAGAGTCTTTTGGTCTGTGTCTGGGAGAGACTCTACAGCGTTTTTGCTCCAGTATCCTGTGAGGAATTGAAATCCCTCTTGTCCTCTTTCTATTACCACTACTGCCTGCTTCAAAATTCCCAGCAAGCCGCGGAGCGGCCACAGAGTCTGCTGTAGAGTCTTTTGGTCTGTGTCTGGGAGAGACTGTACAGCGTTTTTGCTCCAGTATCCTGTGAGGAATTGAAATCCCTGTTGTCCTCTTTCTATTACCACTACTGCCTGCTTCAAAATACCCAGCAAGCCGCGGAGCGGCCGCGGAGTCTGCTGCAGAGTCTTTTGGTCTGTGTCTGGGAGAGACTCTACAGCGTTTTTGCTCCAGTATCCTGTGAGGAATTGAAATCCCTCTTGTCTTCTTTCTATTACCACTACTGCCTGCTTCAAAATACCCAGCAAGCCGCGGAGTGGCCGCGGAGTCTGCTGCAGAGTCTTTTGGTCTGTGTCTGGGAGAGACTCTACAGCGTTTTGCTCCAGTATCCAGTGAGGAATTGAAATCCCTCTTGTTCTCTTTCTATTACCACTAGTGCCAGCTTCAAAATACACAGCAAGCCGCGGAGCGGCCGCAGATTCTGCTGCAGATTCTTTTGGTCTGTGTCTGGGAGAGGCTCTACATTGTTTGTGCTCCAGTATCCTGTGAGGAATTGAAATCCCTCGTGTCCTCTTTCTATTACCACTACTGCCTGCTTCAAAATACCCAGCAAGCCGGGGAATGGCCGCAGAGTCTGCTGCAGAGTCTTTTGGTCTGTGTCTGGGAGAGACTTTACAGCGTTTTTGCTCCAGTATCCTGTGAGGAATTGAAATCCCTCTTGTCCTCTTTCTATTACCACTACTGCCTGCTTCAAAATACCCAGCAAGCCGCGGAGCGGCCGCGGAATCTGCTGCATAGTCTTTTGGTCTGTGTCTGGGAGAGACTCTACAGCGTTTTTGCTCCAGTATCCTGTGAGGAATTGAAATCCCTCTTGTCCTCTTTCTATTACCACTACTGCCTGCTTCAAAATACCCAGCAAGCCACGGAGCGGCCCTGGAGTCTGCTGCACAGTCTTTTGGTCTGTTTCTGGGAGAGACTCTACAGCGTTTTTGCTCCAGTATCCTGTGAGGAATTGAAATCCCTCTTGTCCTCTTTCTATTACCACTACTGCC
Organism: Ambystoma mexicanum; assembly: GCF_040938575.1. Lineage (NCBI taxonomy): Eukaryota > Metazoa > Chordata > Amphibia > Caudata > Ambystomatidae > Ambystoma > Ambystoma mexicanum. The sequence continues at coordinate 1,669,938,656 of NC_090929.1, read as the reverse complement.
TGCTTCAAAATACCCAGCAAGCCGCGGAGCGGCCGCGGAGTCTGCTGCAGAGTCTTTTGGTCTGTGTCTAGGAGAGACAATACAGCATTTTTGCTCCAGTATCCTGTGAGGAATTGAAATCCCTCTTGTCCTCTTTCTATTACCACTACTGGCTGCCTCAAAATACCCAGCAAGCCGGGGAGCGGCCGCGGAGACTGCTACAGAGTCTTTTGGTCTGTGTCTGGGAGAGACTCTACAGCGTTTTTGCTCCAGTATCCTGTGAGGAATTGAAATCCCTCTTGTACTCTTTCTATTACCACTACTGCCTGCTTCAAAATAGCCAGCAAGCCGCGGAGCGGCCGCGGAGCCTGCTGCAGAGTCTTTTGGTCTGTGTCTGGGAGAGACTCTACAGCGTTTTTGCTCCAGTATCCTTTGAGGAATTGAAATCCCTCTTGTCCTCTTTCTATTACCACTACTGCCTGCTTCAAAATACCCAGCAAGCCGCGGAGCGGCCGCGGAGTCTGCTGCAGAGTCTTTTGGTCTGTGTCTGGGAGAGACTCTACAGCGTTTTTGCTCCAGTATCCTGTGAGGAATTGAAATCCCTCTTGTCCTCTTTCTATTACCACTACTGCCTGCTTCAAAATACCCAGCAAGCCGCGGAGCGGCCGCGGAGTCTGCTGCAGAGTCTTTTGGTCTGTGTCTGGGAGAGACTCTACAGCGTTTTTGCTCCAGTATCCTGTGAGGAATTGAAATCCCTCTTGTACTCTTTCTATTACCACTACTGCCTGCTTCAAAATACCCAGCAAGCCGCGGAGTGGCCGCGGAGTCTGCTGCAGAGTCTTTTGGTCTGTGTCTGGGAGAGACTCTACAGCGTTTTGCTCCAGTATCCAGTGAGGAATTGAAATCCCTCTTGTCCTCTTTCTATTACCACTAGTGCCTGCTTCAAAATACCCAGCAAGCCGCGGAGCGGCCGCGGATTCTGCTGCAGATTCTTTTGGTCTGTGTCTGGGAGAGACTCTACATCGTTTGTGCTCCAGTATCCTTTGAGGAATTGAAATCCCTCGTGTCCTCTTTCTATTAACACTACTGCCTGCTTCAAAATACCCAGCAAGCCGGGGAATGGCCGCAGAGTCTGCTGCAGAGTCTTTTGGTCTGTGTCTGGGAGAGACTTTACAGCGTTTTTGCTCCAGTATCCTGTGAGGAATTGAAATCCCTCTTGTCCTCTTTCTATTACCACTACTGCCTGCTTCAAAATACCCAGCAAGCCGCAGAGCGGCCGCGGAATCTGCTGCAGAGTCTTTTGGTCTGTGTCTGGGAGAGACTCTACAGCGTTTTTGCTCCAGTATCCTGTGAGGAATTGAAATCCCTCTTGTCCTCTTTCTATTACCACTACTGCCTGCTTCAAAATACCCAGCAAGCCGCGGAGCGGCCGCGGAGTCTGCTGCAGAGTCTTTTGGTCTGTGTCTGGGAGAGACTCTACAGCGTTTTTGCTCCAGTATCCTGTGAGGAATTGAAATCCCTCTTGTCCTCTTTCTCTTACCACTACTGCCTGCTTCAAAATTCCCAGCAAGCCGCGGAGCGGCCGCGCAGACTGCTGTAGAGTCTTTTGGTCTGTGTCTGGGAGAGACTCTACAGCGTTTTTGCTCCAGTATCCTGTGAGGAATTGAAATCCCTCTTGTCCTCTTTCTATTACCACTACTGCCTGCTTCAAAATACCCAGCAAGCCGCGGAGCAGCCGCAGAGTCTGCTGCAGAGTCTTTTGGTCTGTGTCTGGGAGAGACTCTACAGTTTTTTTGCTCCATTATCCTGTGAGGAAGTGAAATTCCTCTTGTCCTCTTTCTATTACCACTACTGCCTGCTTCAAAATACCCAGCAAGCCGCGGTTCGGCCGCAGTGTCTGCTGCAGAGTCTTTTGGTCTCTGTCTGGGAGAGACTCTACAGCGTTTTTGCTCCAGTATCCTGTGAGGAATTGAAATCCCTCTTGTCCTCTTTCTATTACCACTACTGCCTGCTTCAAAATACCCAGCAAGCCGCGGAGCGGCCGCGGAGTCTGCTGCAGAGTCTTTTGGTCTGTGTCTGGGAGAGAATCTACAGCGTTTTTGCTCCAGTATCCTGTGAGGAATTGAAATCCCTCTTGTCCTCTTTCTATTACCACTACTGCCTGCTTCAAAATACCCAGCAAGCCACGGAGCGGCCCTGGAGTCTGCTGCAGAGTCTTTTGGTCTGTTTCTGGGAGAGACTATACAGCGTTTTTGCTCCAGTATCCTGTGAGGAATTGAAATCCCTCTTGTCCTCTTTCTATTACCACTACTGCCTGCTTCAAAATACCCAGCAAGCCGCGGAGCGGCCGCGGAGTCTGCTGCAGAGTTTTTTGGTCTGTGTCTAGGAGAGACAATACAGCATTTTTGCTCCAGTATCCTGTGAGGAATTGAAATCCCTCTTGTCCTCTTTCTATTACCACTACTGGCTGCCTCAAAATACCCAGCAAGCCGGGGAGCGGCCGCGGAGACTGCTGCAGAGTCTTTTGGTCTGTGTCTGGGAGAGACTCTACAGCGTTTTTGCTCCAGTATCCTGTCAGGAATTGAAATCCCTCTTGTACTCTTTCTATTACCACTACTGCCTGCTTCAAAATAGCCAGCAAGCCGCGGAGCGGCCGAGGAGTCTGCTGCAGAGTCTTTTGGTCTGTGTCTGGGAGAGACTCTACAGCGTTTTTGCTCCAGTATCCTTTGAGGAATTGAAATCCCTCTTGTCCTCTTTCTATTACCACTACTGCCTGCTTCAAAATACCCAGCAAGCCGCGGAGCGGCCGCGGAGTCTGCTGCAGAGTCTTTTGGTCTGTGTCTGGGAGAGACTCTACAGCGTTTTTGCTCCAGTATCCTGTGAGGAATTGAAATCCCTCTTGTCCTCTTTCTATTACCACTACTGCCTGCTTCAAAATACCCAGCAAGCCGCGGAGCGGCCGCGGAGTCTGCTACAGAGTCTTTTGGTCTGTGTCTGGGAGAGACAATACAGCATTTTTGCTCCAGTATCCTGTGAGGAATTGAAATTCCTCTTGTCCTCTTTCTATTACCACTACTGCCTGCTTCAAAATACCCAGCAAGCCGCGGAGCGGCCGCGGAGTCTGCTGCAGAGTCTTTTGGTCTGTGTCTGGGAGAGACTCTACAGCGTTTTTGCTCCAGTATCCTGTGAGGAATTGAAATCCCTCTTGTCCTCTTTCTATTACCACTACTGCCTGCTTCAAAATTCGCAGCAAGCCGCGGAGCGGCCGCAGAGTCTGCTGCTGATTCTTTTGGTCTATGTCTGGGAGAGACTCTACAGCGTTTTTGCTCCATTATCCTGTGAGGAATTGAAATTCCTCTTGTCCTCTTTCTATTACCACTACTGCCTGCTTCAAAATACCCAGCAAGCCGCGGAGCGGCCGCGGAGTCTGCTGCAGAGTCTTTTGGTCTGTGTCTGGGAGAGACTCTACAGCGTTTTTGCTCCAGTATCCTGTGAGGAATTGAAATCCCTCTTGTCCTCTTTCTATTACCACTACTGCCTGCTTCAAAATTCCCAGCAAGCCGCGGAGCGGCCACAGAGTCTGCTGTAGAGTCTTTTGGTCTGTGTCTGGGAGAGACTGTACAGCGTTTTTGCTCCAGTATCCTGTGAGGAATTGAAATCCCTGTTGTCCTCTTTCTATTACCACTACTGCCTGCTTCAAAATACCCAGCAAGCCGCGGAGCGGCCGCGGAGTCTGCTGCAGAGTCTTTTGGTCTGTGTCTGGGAGAGACTCTACAGCGTTTTTGCTCCAGTATCCTGTGAGGAATTGAAATCCCTCTTGTCTTCTTTCTATTACCACTACTGCCTGCTTCAAAATACCCAGCAAGCCGCGGAGTGGCCGCGGAGTCTGCTGCAGAGTCTTTTGGTCTGTGTCTGGGAGAGACTCTACAGCGTTTTGCTCCAGTATCCAGTGAGGAATTGAAATCCCTCTTGTTCTCTTTCTATTACCACTAGTGCCAGCTTCAAAATACACAGCAAGCCGCGGAGCGGCCGCAGATTCTGCTGCAGATTCTTTTGGTCTGTGTCTGGGAGAGGCTCTACATTGTTTGTGCTCCAGTATCCTGTGAGGAATTGAAATCCCTCGTGTCCTCTTTCTATTACCACTACTGCCTGCTTCAAAATACCCAGCAAGCCGGGGAATGGCCGCAGAGTCTGCTGCAGAGTCTTTTGGTCTGTGTCTGGGAGAGACTTTACAGCGTTTTTGCTCCAGTATCCTGTGAGGAATTGAAATCCCTCTTGTCCTCTTTCTATTACCACTACTGCCTGCTTCAAAATACCCAGCAAGCCGCGGAGCGGCCGCGGAATCTGCTGCATAGTCTTTTGGTCTGTGTCTGGGAGAGACTCTACAGCGTTTTTGCTCCAGTATCCTGTGAGGAATTGAAATCCCTCTTGTCCTCTTTCTATTACCACTACTGCCTGCTTCAAAATACCCAGCAAGCCGCGGAGCGGCCGCGGAGTCTGCTGCAGAGTCTTTTGGTCTGTGTCTGGGAGAGACTCTACAGCGTTTTTGCTCCAGTATCCTGTGAGGAATTGAAATCCCTCTTGTCCTCTTTCTCTTACCACTACTGCCTGCTTCAAAATTCCCAGCAAGCCGCGGAGCGGCCGCGCAGTCTGCTGTAGAGTCTTTTGGTCTGTGTCTGGGAGAGACTCTACAGCGTTTTTGCTCCAGTATCCTGTGAGGAATGGAAATCCCTCTTGTCCTCTTTCTATTACCACTACTGCCTGCTTCAAAATACCCAGCAAGCCACAGAGCGGCCGCGGAGTCTGCTGCAGAGTCTTTTGGTCTGTGTCTGGGAGAGACTCTACAGCTTTTTTGCTCCATTATCCTGTGAGGTATTGAAATCCCTCTTGTCCTCTTTCTATTACCACTACTGCCTGCTTCAAAATACCCAGCAAGCCACGGAGCGGCCCTGGAGTCTGCTGCAGAGTCTTTTGGTCTGTTTCTGGGAGAGACTCTACAGCGTTTTTGCTCCAGTATCCTGTGAGGAATTGAAATCCCTCTTGTCCTCTTTCTATTACCACTACTGCCTGCTTCAAAATACCCAGCAAGCCGCGGAGCGGCCGCGGAGTCTGCTGCAGAGTCTTTTGGTCTGTGTCTAGGAGAGACAATACAGCATTTTTGCTCCAGTATCCTGTGAGGAATTGAAATCCCTCTTGTCCTCTTTCTATTACCACTACTGGCTGCCTCAAAATACCCAGCAAGCCGGGGAGCGGCCGCGGAGACTGCTGCAGAGTCTTTTGGTCTGTGTCTGGGAGAGACTCTACAGCGTTTTTGCTCCAGTATCCTGTGAGGAATTGAAATCCCTCTTGTACTCTTTCTATTACCACTACTGCCTGCTTCAAAATAGCCAGCAAGCCGCGGAGCGGCCGCGGAGCCTGCTGCAGAGTCTTTTGGTCTGTGTCTGGGAGAGACTCTACAGCGTTTTTGCTCCAGTATCCTTTGAGGAATTGAAATCCCTCTTGTCCTCTTTCTATTACCACTACTGCCTGCTTCAAAATACCCAGCAAGCCGCGGAGCGGCCGCGGAGTCTGCTGCAGAGTCTTTTGGTCTGTGTCTGGGAGAGACTCTACAGCGTTTTTGCTCCAGTATCCTGTGAGGAATTGAAATCCCTCTTGTCCTCTTTCTATTACCACTACTGCCTGCTTCAAAATACCCAGCAAGCCGCGGAGCGGCCGCGGAGTCTGCTGCAGAGTCTTTTGGTCTGTGTCTGGGAGAGACTCTACAGCGTTTTTGCTCCAGTATCCTGTGAGGAATTGAAATCCCTCTTGTACTCTTTCTATTACCACTACTGCCTGCTTCAAAATACCCAGCAAGCCGCGGAGTGGCCGCGGAGTCTGCTGCAGAGTCTTTTGGTCTGTGTCTGGGAGAGACTCTACAGCGTTTTGCTCCAGTATCCAGTGAGGAATTGAAATCCCTCTTGTCCTCTTTCTATTACCACTAGTGCCTGCTTCAAAATACCCAGCAAGCCGCGGAGCGGCCGCGGATTCTGCTGCAGATTCTTTTGGTCTGTGTCTGGGAGAGACAATACAGCATTTTTGCTCCAGTATCCTGTGAGGAATTGAAATCCCTCTTGTCCTCTTTCTATTACCACTACTGGCTGCCTCAAAATACCCAGCAAGCCGGGGAGCGGCCGCGGAGACTGCTACAGAGTCGTTTGGTCTGTGTCTGGGAGAGACTCTACAGCGTTTTTGCTCCAGTATCCTGTGAGGAATTGAAATCCCTCTTGTACTCTTTCTATTACCACTACTGCCTGCTTCAAAATAGCCAGCAAGCCGCGGAGCGGCCGCGGAGCCTGCTGCAGAGTCTTTTGGTCTGTGTCTGGGAGAGACTCTACAGCGTTTTTGCTCCAGTATCCTTTGAGGAATTGAAATCCCTCTTGTCCTCTTTCTATTACCACTACTGCCTGCTTCAAAATACCCAGCAAGCCGCGGAGCGGCCGCGGAGTCTGCTGCAGAGTCTTTTGGTCTGTGTCTGGGAGAGACTCTACAGCGTTTTTGCTCCAGTATCCTGTGAGGAATTGAAATCCCTCTTGTCTTCTTTCTATTACCACTACTGCCTGCTTCAAAATACCCAGCAAGCCGCGGAGCGGCCGCGGAGTCTGCTGCAGAGTCTTTTGGTCTGTGTCTGGGAGAGACTCTACAGCGTTTTTGCTCCAGTATCCTGTGAGGAATTGAAATCCCTCTTGTACTCTTTCTATTACCACTACTGCCTGCTTCAAAATACCCAGCAAGCCGCGGAGTGGCCGCGGAGTCTGCTGCAGAGTCTTTTGGTCTGTGTCTGGGAGAGACTCTACAGCGTTTTGCTCCAGTATCCAGTGAGGAATTGAAATCCCTCTTGTCCTCTTTCTATTACCACTAGTGCCTGCTTCAAAATACCCAGCAAGCCGCGGAGCGGCCGCGGATTCTGCTGCAGATTCTTTTGGTCTGTGTCTGGGAGAGACTCTACATCGTTTGTGCTCCAGTATCCTTTGAGGAATTGAAATCCCTCGTGTCCTCTTTCTATTAACACTACTGCCTGCTTCAAAATACCAAGCAAGCCGGGGAATGGCCGCAGAGTCTGCTGCAGAGTCTTTTGGTCTGTGTCTGGGAGAGACTTTACAGCGTTTTTGCTCCAGTATCCTGTGAGGAATTGAAATCCCTCTTGTCCTCTTTCTATTACCACTACTGCCTGCTTCAAAATACCCAGCAAGCCGCAGAGCGGCCGCGGAATCTGCTGCAGAGTCTTTTGGTCTGTGTCTGGGAGAGACTCTACAGCGTTTTTGCTCCAGTATCCTGTGAGGAATTGAAATCCCTCTTGTCCTCTTTCTATTACCACTACTGCCTGCTTCAAAATACCCAGCAAGCCGCGGAGCGGCCGCGGAGTCTGCTGCAGAGTCTTTTGGTCTGTGTCTGGGAGAGACTCTACAGCGTTTTTGCTCCAGTATCCTGTGAGGAATTGAAATCCCTCTTGTCCTCTTTCTCTTACCACTACTGCCTGCTTCAAAATTCCCAGCAAGCCGCGGAGCGGCCGCGCAGACTGCTGTAGAGTCTTTTGGTCTGTGTCTGGGAGAGACTCTACAGCGTTTTTGCTCCAGTATCCTGTGAGGAATTGAAATCCCTCTTGTCCTCTTTCTATTACCACTACTGCCTGCTTCAAAATACCCAGCAAGCCGCGGAGCAGCCGCAGAGTCTGCTGCAGAGTCTTTTGGTCTGTGTCTGGGAGAGACTCTACAGCGTTTTTGCTCCAGTATCCTGTGAGGAATTGAAATCCCTCTTGTCCTCTTTCTATTACCACTACTGCCTGCTTCAAAATACCCAGCAAGCCGCGGTTCGGCCGCAGTGTCTGCTGCAGAGTCTTTTGGTCTCTGTCTGGGAGAGACTCTACAGCGTTTTTGCTCCAGTATCCTGTGAGGAATTGAAATCCCTCTTGTCCTCTTTCTATTACCACTACTGCCTGCTTCAAAATACCCAGCAAGCCGCGGAGCGGCCGCGGAGTCTGCTGCAGAGTCTTTTGGTCTGTGTCTGGGAGAGAATCTACAGCGTTTTTGCTCCAGTATCCTGTGAGGAATTGAAATCCCTCTTGTCCTCTTTCTATTACCACTACTGCCTGCTTCAAAATACCCAGCAAGCCACGGAGCGGCCCTGGAGTCTGCTGCAGAGTCTTTTGGTCTGTTTCTGGGAGAGACTATACAGCGTTTATGCTCCAGTATCCTGTGAGGAATTGAAATCCCTCTTGTCCTCTTTCTATTACCACTACTGCCTGCTTCAAAATAGCCAGCAAGCCGCGGAGCGGCCGAGGAGTCTGCTGCAGAGTCTTTTGGTCTGTGTCTGGGAGAGACTCTACAGCGTTTTTGCTCCAGTATCCTTTGAGGAATTGAAATCCCTCTTGTCCTCTTTCTATTACCACTACTGCCTGCTTCAAAATACCCAGCAAGCCGCGGAGCGGCCGCGGAGTCTGCTGCAGAGTCTTTTGGTCTGTGTCTGGGAGAGACTCTACAGCGTTTTTGCTCCAGTATCCTGTGAGGAATTGAAATCCCTCTTGTCCTCTTTCTATTACCACTACTGCCTGCTTCAAAATACCCAGCAAGCCGCTGAGCGGCCGCGGAGTCTGCTGCAGAGTCTTTTGGTCTGTGTCTGGGAGAGACAATACAGCATTTTTGCTCCAGTATCCTGTGAGGAATTGAAATCCCTCTTGTCCTCTTTCTATTACCACTACTGCCTGCTTCAAAATACCCAGCAAGCCGCGGAGCGGCCGCGGAGTCTGCTGCAGAGTCTTTTGGTCTGTGTCTGGGAGAGACTCTACAGCGTTTTTGCTCCAGTATCCTGTGAGGAATTGAAATCCCTCTTGTCCTCTTTCTATTACCACTACTGCCTGCTTCAAAATACCCAGCAAGCCGCGGAGCGGCCGCGGAGTCTGCTGCAGAGTCTTTTGGTCTGTGTCTGGGAGAGACTCTACAGCGTTTTTGCTCCAGTATCCTGTGAGGAATTGAAATCCCTCTTGTACTCTTTCTATTACCACTACTGCCTGCTTCAAAATACCCAGCAAGCCGCGGAGTGGCCGCGGAGTCTGCTGCAGAGTCTTTTGGTCTGTGTCTGGGAGAGACTCTACAGCGTTTTGCTCCAGTATCCAGTGAGGAATTGAAATCCCTCTTGTCCTCTTTCTATTACCACTAGTGCCTGCTTCAAAATACCCAGCAAGCCGCGGAGCGGCCGCGGATTCTGCTGCAGATTCTTTTGGTCTGTGTCTGGGAGAGACAATACAGCATTTTTGCTCCAGTATCCTGTGAGGAATTGAAATCCCTCTTGTCCTCTTTCTATTACCACTACTGGCTGCCTCAAAATACCCAGCAAGCCGGGGAGCGGCCGCGGAGACTGCTACAGAGTCTTTTGGTCTGTGTCTGGGAGAGACTCTACAGCGTTTTTGCTCCAGTATCCTGTGAGGAATTGAAATCCCTCTTGTACTCTTTCTATTACCACTACTGCCTGCTTCAAAATAGCCAGCAAGCCGCGGAGCGGCCGCGGAGCCTGCTGCAGAGTCTTTTGGTCTGTGTCTGGGAGAGACTCTACAGCGTTTTTGCTCCAGTATCCTTTGAGGAATTGAAATCCCTCTTGTCCTCTTTCTATTACCACTACTGCCTGCTTCAAAATACCCAGCAAGCCGCGGAGCGGCCGCGGAGTCTGCTGCAGAGTCTTTTGGTCTGTGTCTGGGAGAGACTCTACAGCGTTTTTGCTCCAGTATCCTGTGAGGAATTGAAATCCCTCTTGTCCTCTTTCTATTACCACTACTGCCTGCTTCAAAATACCCAGCAAGCCGCGGAGCGGCCGCGGAGTCTGCTGCAGAGTCTTTTGGTCTGTGTCTGGGAGAGACTCTACAGCGTTTTTGCTCCAGTATCCTGTGAGGAATTGAAATCCCTCTTGTACTCTTTCTATTACCACTACTGCCTGCTTCAAAATACCCAGCAAGCCGCGGAGTGGCCGCGGAGTCTGCTGCAGAGTCTTTTGGTCTGTGTCTGGGAGAGACTCTACAGCGTTTTGCTCCAGTATCCAGTGAGGAATTGAAATCCCTCTTGTCCTCTTTCTATTACCACTAGTGCCTGCTTCAAAATACCCAGCAAGCCGCGGAGCGGCCGCGGATTCTGCTGCAGATTCTTTTGGTCTGTGTCTGGGAGAGACTCTACATCGTTTGTGCTCCAGTATCCTTTGAGGAATTGAAATCCCTCGTGTCCTCTTTCTATTAACACTACTGCCTGCTTCAAAATACCCAGCAAGCCGGGGAATGGCCGCAGAGTCTGCTGCAGAGTCTTTTGGTCTGTGTCTGGGAGAGACTTTACAGCGTTTTTGCTCCAGTATCCTGTGAGGAATTGAAATCCCTCTTGTCCTCTTTCTATTACCACTACTGCCTGCTTCAAAATACCCAGCAAGCCGCAGAGCGGCCGCGGAATCTGCTGCAGAGTCTTTTGGTCTGTGTCTGGGAGAGACTCTACAGCGTTTTTGCTCCAGTATCCTGTGAGGAATTGAAATCCCTCTTGTACTCTTTCTATTACCACTACTGCCTGCTTCAAAATAGCCAGCAAGCCGCGGAGCGGCCGCGGAGCCTGCTGCAGAGTCTTTTGGTCTGTGTCTGGGAGAGACTCTACAGCGTTTTTGCTCCAGTATCCTTTGAGGAATTGAAATCCCTCTTGTCCTCTTTCTATTACCACTACTGCCTGCTTCAAAATACCCAGCAAGCCGCGGAGCGGCCGCGGAGTCTGCTGCAGAGTCTTTTGGTCTGTGTCTGGGAGAGACTCTACAGCGTTTTTGCTCCAGTATCCTGTGAGGAATTGAAATCCCTCTTGTCCTCTTTCTATTACCACTACTGCCTGCTTCAAAATACCCAGCAAGCCGCGGAGCGGCCGCGGAGTCTGCTGCAGAGTCTTTTGGTCTGTGTCTGGGAGAGACTCTACAGCGTTTTTGCTCCAGTATCCTGTGAGGAATTGAAATCCCTCTTGTACTCTTTCTATTACCACTACTGCCTGCTTCAAAATACCCAGCAAGCCGCGGAGTGGCCGCGGAGTCTGCTGCAGAGTCTTTTGGTCTGTGTCTGGGAGAGACTCTACAGCGTTTTGCTCCAGTATCCAGTGAGGAATTGAAATCCCTCTTGTCCTCTTTCTATTACCACTAGTGCCTGCTTCAAAATACCCAGCAAGCCGCGGAGCGGCCGCGGATTCTGCTGCAGATTCTTTTGGTCTGTGTCTGGGAGAGACTCTACATCGTTTGTGCTCCAGTATCCTTTGAGGAATTGAAATCCCTCGTGTCCTCTTTCTATTAACACTACTGCCTGCTTCAAAATACCCAGCAAGCCGGGGAATGGCCGCAGAGTCTGCTGCAGAGTCTTTTGGTCTGTGTCTGGGAGAGACTTTACAGCGTTTTTGCTCCAGTATCCTGTGAGGAATTGAAATCCCTCTTGTCCTCTTTCTATTACCACTACTGCCTGCTTCAAAATACCCAGCAAGCCGCAGAGCGGCCGCGGAATCTGCTGCAGAGTCTTTTGGTCTGTGTCTGGGAGAGACTCTACAGCGTTTTTGCTCCAGTATCCTGTGAGGAATTGAAATCCCTCTTGTCCTCTTTCTATTACCACTACTGCCTGCTTCAAAATACCCAGCAAGCCGCGGAGCGGCCGCGGAGTCTGCTGCAGAGTCTTTTGGTCTGTGTCTGGGAGAGACTCTACAGCGTTTTTGCTCCAGTATCCTGTGAGGAATTGAAATCCCTCTTGTTCTCTTTCTCTTACCACTACTGCCTGCTTCAAAATTCCCAGCAAGCCGCGGAGCGGCCGCGCAGACTGCTGTAGAGTCTTTTGGTCTGTGTCTGGGAGAGACTCTACAGCGTTTTTGCTCCAGTATCCTGTGAGGAATTGAAATCCCTCTTGTCCTCTTTCTATTACCACTACTGCCTGCTTCAAAATACCCAGCAAGCCGCGGAGCAGCCGCAGAGTCTGCTGCAGAGTCTTTTGGTCTGTGTCTGGGAGAGACTCTACAGTTTTTTTGCTCCATTATCCTGTGAGGAAGTGAAATTCCTCTTGTCCTCTTTCTATTACCACTACTGCCTGCTTCAAAATACCCAGCAAGCCGCGGTTCGGCCGCAGTGTCTGCTGCAGAGTCTTTTGGTCTCTGTCTGGGAGAGACTCTACAGCGTTTTTGCTCCAGTATCCTGTGAGGAATTGAAATCCCTCTTGTCCTCTTTCTATTACCACTACTGCCTGCTTCAAAATACCCAGCAAGCCGCGGAGCGGCCGCGGAGTCTGCTGCAGAATCTTTTGGTCTGTGTCTGGGAGAGAATCTACAGCGTTTTTGCTCCAGTATCCTGTGAGGAATTGAAATCCCTCTTGTCCTCTTTCTATTACCACTACTGCCTGCTTCAAAATACCCAGCAAGCCACGGAGCGGCCCTGGAGTCTGCTGCAGAGTCTTTTGGTCTGTTTCTGGGAGAGACTATACAGCGTTTTTGCTCCAGTATCCTGTGAGGAATTGAAATCCCTCTTGTCCTCTTTCTATTACCACTACTGCCTGCTTCAAAATACCCAGCAAGCCGCGGAGCGGCCGCGGAGTCTGCTGCAGAGTTTTTTGGTCTGTGTCTAGGAGAGACAATACAGCATTTTTGCTCCAGTATCCTGTGAGGAATTGAAATCCCTCTTGTCCTCTTTCTATTACCACTACTGGCTGCCTCAAAATACCCAGCAAGCCGGGGAGCGGCCGCGGAGACTGCTGCAGAGTCTTTTGGTCTGTGTCTGGGAGAGACTCTACAGCGTTTTTGCTCCAGTATCCTGTGAGGAATTGAAATCCCTCTTGTACTCTTTCTATTACCACTACTGCCTGCTTCAAAATAGCCAGCAAGCCGCGGAGCGGCCGCGGAGTCTGCTGCAGAGTCTTTTGGTCTGTGTCTGGGAGAGACAATACAGCGTTTTTGCTCCAGTATCCTGTGAGGAATTGAAATCCCTCTTGTCCTCTTTCTATTACCACTACTGCCTGCTTCAAAATTCCCAGCAAGCCGCGGAGCGGCCACAGAGTCTGCTGTAGAGTCTTTTGGTCTGTGTCTGGGAGAGACTGTACAGCGTTTTTGCTCCAGTATCCTTTGAGGAATTGAAATCCCTCTTGTCCTCTTTCTATTACCACTACTGCCTGCTTCAAAATACCCAGCAAGCCGCGGAGCGGCCGCGGAGTCTGCTGCAGAGTCTTTGGGTCTGTGTCTGGGAGAGACTCTACAGCGTTTTTGCTCCAGTATCCTGTGAGGAATTGAAATCCCTCTTGTCCTCTTTCTATTACCACTACTGCCTGCTTCAAAATACCCAGCAAGCCGCGGAGCGGCCGCGGAGTCTGCTGCAGAGTCTTTTGGTCTGTGTCTGGGAGAGACAATACAGCATTTTTGCTCCAGTATCCTGTGAGGAATTGAAATCCCTCTTGTCCTCTTTCTATTACCACTACTGCCTGCTTCAAAATACCCAGCAAGCCGCGGAGCGGCCGCGGAGTCTGCTGCAGAGTCTTTTGGTCTGTGTCTGGGAGAGACTCTACAGCTTTTTTGCTCCATTATCCTGTGAGGAATTGAAATTCCTCTTGTCCTCTTTCTATTACCACTACTGCCTGCTTCAAAATACCCAGCAAGCCGCGGAGCAGCCGCGGAGTCTGCTGCAGAGTCTTTTGGTCTGTGTCTGGGAGAGACTCTACAGCGTTTTTGCTCCAGTATCCTGTGAGGAATTGAAATCCCTCTTGTCCTCTTTCTATTACCACTACTGCCTGCTTCAAAATTCCCAGCAAGCCGCGGAGCGGCCACAGAGTCTGCTGTAGAGTCTTTTGGTCTGTGTCTGGGAGAGACTGTACAGCGTTTTTGCTCCAGTATCCTGTGAGGAATTGAAATCCCTGTTGTCCTCTTTCTATTACCACTACTGCCTGCTTCAAAATACCCAGCAAGCCGCGGAGCGGCCGCGGAGTCTGCTGCAGAGTCTTTTGGTCTGTGTCTGGGAGAGACTCTACAGCGTTTTTGCTCCAGTATCCTGTGAGGAATTGAAATCCCTCTTGTCTTCTTTCTATTACCACTACTGCCTGCTTCAAAATACCCAGCAAGCCGCGGAGTGGCCGCGGAGTCTGCTGCAGAGTCTTTTGGTCTGTGTCTGGGAGAGACTCTACAGCGTTTTGCTCCAGTATCCAGTGAGGAATTGAAATCCCTCTTGTCCTCTTTCTATTACCACTAGTGCCAGCTTCAAAATACCCAGCAAGCCGCGGAGCGGCCGCAGATTCTGCTGCAGATTCTTTTGGTCTGTGTCTGGGAGAGGCTCTACATTGTTTGTGCTCCAGTATCCTGTGAGGAATTGAAATCCCTCGTGTCCTCTTTCTATTACCACTACTGCCTGCTTCAAAATACCCAGCAAGCCGGGGAATGGCCGCAGAGTCTGCTGCAGAGTCTTTTGGTCTGTGTCTGGGAGAGACTTTACAGCGTTTTTGCTCCAGTATCCTGTGAGGAATTGAAATCCCTCTTGTCCTCTTTCTATTACCACTACTGCCTGCTTCAAAATACCCAGCAAGCCGCGGAGCGGCCGCGGAATCTGCTGCATAGTCTTTTGGTCTGTGTCTGGGAGAGACTCTACAGCGTTTTTGCTCCAGTATCCTGTGAGGAATTGAAATCCCTCTTGTCCTCTTTCTATTACCACTACTGCCTGCTTCAAAATTCCCAGCAAGCCGCGGAGCGGCCACAGAGTCTGCTGTAGAGTCTTTTGGTCTGTGTCTGGGAGAGACTGTACAGCGTTTTTGCTCCAGTATCCTGTGAGGAATTGAAATCCCTGTTGTCCTCTTTCTATTACCACTACTGCCTGCTTCAAAATACCCAGCAAGCCGCGGAGCGGCCGCGGAGTCTGCTGCAGAGTCTTTTGGTCTGTGTCTGGGAGAGACTCTACAGCGTTTTTGCTCCAGTATCCTGTGAGGAATTGAAATCCCTCTTGTCTTCTTTCTATTACCACTACTGCCTGCTTCAAAATACCCAGCAAGCCGCGGAGTGGCCGCGGAGTCTGCTGCAGAGTCTTTTGGTCTGTGTCTGGGAGAGACTCTACAGCGTTTTGCTCCAGTATCCAGTGAGGAATTGAAATCCCTCTTGTCCTCTTTCTATTACCACTAGTGCCAGCTTCAAAATACCCAGCAAGCCGCGGAGCGGCCGCAGATTCTGCTGCAGATTCTTTTGGTCTGTGTCTGGGAGAGGCTCTACATTGTTTGTGCTCCAGTATCCTGTGAGGAATTGAAATCCCTCGTGTCCTCTTTCTATTACCACTACTGCCTGCTTCAAAATACCCAGCAAGCCGGGGAATGGCCGCAGAGTCTGCTGCAGAGTCTTTTGGTCTGTGTCTGGGAGAGACTTTACAGCGTTTTTGCTCCAGTATCCTGTGAGGAATTGAAATCCCTCTTGTCCTCTTTCTATTACCACTACTGCCTGCTTCAAAATACCCAGCAAGCCGCGGAGCGGCCGCGGAATCTGCTGCATAGTCTTTTGGTCTGTGTCTGGGAGAGACTCTACAGCGTTTTTGCTCCAGTATCCTGTGAGGAATTGAAATCCCTCTTGTCCTCTTTCTATTACCACTACTGCCTGCTTCAAAATACCCAGCAAGCCGCGGAGCGGCCGCAGAGTCTGCTGCAGAGTCTTTTGGTCTGTGTCTGGGAGAGACTCTACAGCGTTTTTGCTCCAGTATCCTGTGAGGAATTGAAATCCCTCTTGTCCTCTTTCTCTTACCACTACTGCCTGCTTCAAAATTCCCAGCAAGCCGCGGAGCGGCCGCGCAGTCTGCTGTAGAGTCTTTTGGTCTGTGTCTGGGAGAGACTCTACAGCGTTTTTGCTCCAGTATCCTGTGAGGAATGGAAATCCCTCTTGTCCTCTTTCTATTACCACTACTGCCTGCTTCAAAATACCCAGCAAGCCACAGAGCGGCCGCGGAGTCTGCTGCAGAGTCTTTTGGTCTGTGTCTGGGAGAGACTCTACAGCTTTTTTGCTCCATTATCCTGTGAGGTATTGAAATCCCTCTTGTCCTCTTTCTATTACCACTACTGCCTGCTTCAAAATACCCAGCAAGCCACGGAGCGGCCCTGGAGTCTGCTGCAGAGTCTTTTGGTCTGTTTCTGGGAGAGACTCTACAGCGTTTTTGCTCCAGTATCCTGTGAGGAATTGAAATCCCTCTTGTCCTCTTTCTATTACCACTACTGCCTGCTTCAAAATACCCAGCAAGCCGCGGAGCGGCCGCGGAGTCTGCTGCAGAGTCTTTTGGTCTGTGTCTAGGAGAGACAATACAGCATTTTTGCTCCAGTATCCTGTGAGGAATTGAAATCCCTCTTGTCCTCTTTCTATTACCACTACTGGCTGCCTCAAAATACCCAGCAAGCCGGGGAGCGGCCGCGGAGACTGCTACAGAGTCTTTTGGTCTGTGTCTGGGAGAGACTCTACAGCGTTTTTGCTCCAGTATCCGGTGAGGAATTGAAATCCCTCTTGTACTCTTTCTATTACCACTACTGCCTGCTTCAAAATAGCCAGCAAGCCGCGGAGCGGCCGCGGAGCCTGCTGCAGAGTCTTTTGGTCTGTGTCTGGGAGAGACTCTACAGCGTTTTTGCTCCAGTATCCTTTGAGGAATTGAAATCCCTCTTGTCCTCTTTCTATTACCACTACTGCCTGCTTCAAAATACCCAGCAAGCCGCGGAGCGGCCGCGGAGTCTGCTGCAGAGTCTTTTGGTCTGTGTCTGGGAGAGACTCTACAGCATTTTTGCTCCAGTATCCTGTGAGGAATTGAAATCCCTCTTGTCCTCTTTCTATTACCACTACTGCCTGCTTCAAAATACCCAGCAAGCCGCGGAGCGGCCGCGGAGTCTGCTGCAGAGTCTTTTGGTCTGTGTCTGGGAGAGACTCTACAGCGTTTTTGCTCCAGTATCCTGTGAGGAATTGAAATCCCTCTTGTACTCTTTCTATTACCACTACTGCCTGCTTCAAAATACCCAGCAAGCCGCGGAGTGGCCGCGGAGTCTGCTGCAGAGTCTTTTGGTCTGTGTCTGGGAGAGACTCTACAGCGTTTTGCTCCAGTATCCAGTGAGGAATTGAAATCCCTCTTGTCCTCTTTCTATTACCACTAGTGCCTGCTTCAAAATACCCAGCAAGCCGCGGAGCGGCCGCGGATTCTGCTGCAGATTCTTTTGGTCTGTGTCTGGGAGAGACAATACAGCATTTTTGCTCCAGTATCCTGTGAGGAATTGAAATCCCTCTTGTCCTCTTTCTATTACCACTACTGGCTGCCTCAAAATACCCAGCAAGCCGGGGAGCGGCCGCGGAGACTGCTACAGAGTCTTTTGGTCTGTGTCTGGGAGAGACTCTACAGCGTTTTTGCTGCAGTATCCTGTGAGGAATTGAAATCCCTCTTGTACTCTTTCTATTACCACTACTGCCTGCTTCAAAATAGCCAGCAAGCCGCGGAGTGGCCGCGGAGCCTGCTGCAGAGTCTTTTGGTCTGTGTCTGGGAGAGACTCTACAGCGTTTTTGCTCCAGTATCCTTTGAGGAATTGAAATCCCTCTTGTCCTCTTTCTATTACCACTACTGCCTGCTTCAAAATACCCAGCAAGCCGCGGAGCGGCCGCGGAGTCTGCTGCAGAGTCTTTTGGTCTGTGTCTGGGAGAGACTCTACAGCGTTTTTGCTCCAGTATCCTGTGAGGAATTGAAATCCCTCTTGTCCTCTTTCTATTACCACTACTGCCTGCTTCAAAATACCCAGCAAGCCGCGGAGCGGCCGCAGAGTCTGCTGCAGAGTCTTTTGGTCTGTGTCTGGGAGAGACTCTACAGCGTTTTTGCTCCAGTATCCTGTGAGGAATTGAAATCCCTCTTGTACTCTTTCTATTACCACTACTGCCTGCTTCAAAATACCCAGCAAGCCGCGGAGTGGCCGCGGAGTCTGCTGCAGAGTCTTTTGGTCTGTGTCTGGGAGAGACTCTACAGCGTTTTGCTCCAGTATCCAGTGAGGAATTGAAATCCCTCTTGTCCTCTTTCTATTACCACTAGTGCCTGCTTCAAAATACCCAGCAAGCCGCGGAGCGGCCGCGGATTCTGCTGCAGATTCTTTTGGTCTGTGTCTGGGAGAGACTCTACATCGTTTGTGCTCCAGTATCCTTTGAGGAATTGAAATCCCTCGTGTCCTCTTTCTATTAACACTACTGCCTGCTTCAAAATACCCAGCAAGCCGGGGAATGGCCGCAGAGTCTGCTGCAGAGTCTTTTGGTCTGTGTCTGGGAGAGACTTTACAGCGTTTTTGCTCCAGTATCCTGTGAGGAATTGAAATCCCTCTTGTCCTCTTTCTATTACCACTACTGCCTGCTTCAAAATACCCAGCAAGCCGCAGAGCGGCCGCGGAATCTGCTGCAGAGTCTTTTGGTCTGTGTCTGGGAGAGACTCTACAGCGTTTTTGCTCCAGTATCCTGTGAGGAATTGAAATCCCTCTTGTCCTCTTTCTATTACCACTACTGCCTGCTTCAAAATACCCAGCAAGCCGCGGAGCGGCCGCGGAGTCTGCTGCAGAGTCTTTTGGTCTGTGTCTGGGAGAGACTCTACAGCGTTTTTGCTCCAGTATCCTGTGAGGAATTGAAATCCCTCTTGTCCTCTTTCTATTACCACTACTGCCTGCTTCAAAATACCCAGCAAGCCGCGGAGCAGCCGCAGAGTCTGCTGCAGAGTCTTTTGGTCTGTGTCTGGGAGAGACTCTACAGTTTTTTTGCTCCATTATCCTGTGAGGAAGTGAAATTCCTCTTGTCCTCTTTCTATTACCACTACTGCCTGCTTCAAAATACCCAGCAAGCCGCGGTTCGGCCGCAGTGTCTGCTGCAGAGTCTTTTGGTCTCTGTCTGGGAGAGACTCTACAGCGTTTTTGCTCCAGTATCCTGTGAGGAATTGAAATCCCTCTTGTCCTCTTTCTATTACCACTACTGCCTGCTTCAAAATACCCAGCAAGCCGCGGAGCGGCCGCGGAGTCTGCTGCAGAGTCTTTTGGTCTGTGTCTGGGAGAGAATCTACAGCGTTTTTGCTCCAGTATCCTGTGAGGAATTGAAATCCCTCTTGTCCTCTTTCTATTACCACTACTGCCTGCTTCAAAATACCCAGCAAGCCACGGAGCGGCCCTGGAGTCTGCTGCAGAGTCTTTTGGTCTGTTTCTGGGAGAGACTATACAGCGTTTATGCTCCAGTATCCTGTGAGGAATTGAAATCCCTCTTGTCCTCTTTCTATTACCACTACTGCCTGCTTCAAAATACCCAGCAAGCCGCGGAGCGGCCGCGGAGTCTGCTGCAGAGTTTTTTGGTCTGTGTCTAGGAGAGACAATACAGCATTTTTGCTCCAGTATCCTGTGAGGAATTGAAATCCCTCTTGTCCTCTTTCTATTACCACTACTGGCTGCCTCAAAATACCCAGCAAGCCGGGGAGCGGCCGCGGAGACTGCTGCAGAGTCTTTTGGTCTGTGTCTGGGAGAGACTCTACAGCGTTTTTGCTCCAGTATCCTGTGAGGAATTGAAATCCCTCTTGTACTCTTTCTATTACCACTACTGCCTGCTTCAAAATAGCCAGCAAGCCGCGGAGCGGCCGAGGAGTCTGCTGCAGAGTCTTTTGGTCTGTGTCTGGGAGAGACTCTACAGCGTTTTTGCTCCAGTATCCTTTGAGGAATTGAAATCCCTCTTGTCCTCTTTCTATTACCACTACTGCCTGCTTCAAAATACCCAGCAAGCCGCGGAGCGGCCGCGGAGTCTGCTGCAGAGTCTTTTGGTCTGTGTCTGGGAGAGACTCTACAGCGTTTTTGCTCCAGTATCCTGTGAGGAATTGAAATCCCTCTTGTCCTCTTTCTATTACCACTACTGCCTGCTTCAAAATACCCAGCAAGCCGCGGAGCGGCCGCGGAGTCTGCTGCAGAGTCTTTTGGTCTGTGTCTGGGAGAGACAATACAGCATTTTTGCTCCAGTATCCTGTGAGGAATTGAAATCCCTCTTGTCCTCTTTCTATTACCACTACTGCCTGCTTCAAAATACCCAGCAAGCCGCGGAGCGGCCGCGGAGTCTGCTGCAGAGTCTTTTGGTCTGTGTCTGGGAGAGACTCTACAGCTTTTTTGCTCCATTATCCTGTGAGGAATTGAAATTCCTCTTGTCCTCTTTCTATTACCACTACTGCCTGCTTCAAAATACCCAGCAAGCCGCGGAGCGGCCGCGGAGTCTGCTGCAGAGTCTTTTGGTCTGTGTCTGGGAGAGACTCTACAGCGTTTTTGCTCCAGTATCCTGTGAGGAATTGAAATCCCTCTTGTCCTCTTTCTATTACCACTACTGCCTGCTTCAAAATTCGCAGCAAGCCGCGGAGCGGCCGCGGAGTCTGCTGCTGATTCTTTTGGTCTGTTTCTGGGAGAGACTCTACAGCGTTTTTGCTCCATTATCCTGTGAGGAATTGAAATTCCTCTTGTCCTCTTTCTATTACCACTACTGCCTGCTTCAAAATACCCAGCAAGCCGCGGAGCGGCCGCGGAGTCTGCTGCAGAGTCTTTTGGTCTGTGTCTGGGAGAGACTCTACAGCGTTTTTGCTCCAGTATCCTGTGAGGAATTGAAATCCCTCTTGTCCTCTTTCTATTACCACTACTGCCTGCTTCAAAATTCCCAGCAAGCCGCAGAGCGGCCACAGAGTCTGCTGTAGAGTCTTTTGGTCTGTGTCTGGGAGAGACTGTACAGCGTTTTTGCTCCATTATCCTGTGAGGAATTGAAATCCCTGTTGTCCTCTTTCTATTACCACTACTGCCTGCTTCAAAATACCCAGCAAGCCGCGGAGCGGCCGCGGAGTCTGCTGCAGAGTCTTTTGGTCTGTGTCTGGGAGAGACTCTACAGCGTTTTTGCTCCAGTATCCTGTGAGGAATTGAAATCCCTCTTGTCTTCTTTCTATTACCACTACTGCCTGCTTCAAAATACCCAGCAAGCCGCGGAGTGGCCGCGGAGTCTGCTGCAGAGTCTTTTGGTCTGTGTCTGGGAGAGACTCTACAGCGTTTTGCTCCAGTATCCAGTGAGGAATTGAAATCCCTCTTGTCCTCTTTCTATTACCACTAGTGCCAGCTTCAAAATACCCAGCAAGCCGCGGAGCGGCCGCAGATTCTGCTGCAGATTCTTTTGGTCTGTGTCTGGGAGAGGCTCTACATTGTTTGTGCTCCAGTATCCTGTGAGGAATTGAAATCCCTCGTGTCCTCTTTCTATTACCACTACTGCCTGCTTCAAAATACCCAGCAAGCCGGGGAATGGCCGCAGAGTCTGCTGCAGAGTCTTTTGGTCTGTGTCTGGGAGAGACTTTACAGCGTTTTTGCTCCAGTATCCTGTGAGGAATTGAAATCCCTCTTGTCCTCTTTCTATTACCACTACTGCCTGCTTCAAAATACCCAGCAAGCCGCGGAGCGGCCGCGGAATCTGCTGCATAGTCTTTTGGTCTGTGTCTGGGAGAGACTCTACAGCGTTTTTGCTCCAGTATCCTGTGAGGAATTGAAATCCCTCTTGTCCTCTTTCTATTACCACTACTGCCTGCTTCAAAATACCCAGCAAGCCGCGGAGCGGCCGCGGAGTCTGCTGCAGAGTCTTTTGGTCTGTGTCTGGGAGAGACTCTACAGCGTTTTTGCTCCAGTATCCTGTGAGGAATTGAAATCCCTCTTGTCCTCTTTCTCTTACCACTACTGCCTGCTTCAAAATTCCCAGCAAGCCGCGGAGCGGCCGCGCAGTCTGCTGTAGAGTCTTTTGGTCTGTGTCTGGGAGAGACTCTACAGCGTTTTTGCTCCAGTATCCTGTGAGGAATGGAAATCCCTCTTGTCCTCTTTCTATTACCACTACTGCCTGCTTCAAAATACCCAGCAAGCCACAGAGCGGCCGCGGAGTCTGCTGCAGAGTCTTTTGGTCTGTGTCTGGGAGAGACTCTACAGCTTTTTTGCTCCATTATCCTGTGAGGTATTGAAATCCCTCTTGTCCTCTTTCTATTACCACTACTGCCTGCTTCAAAATACCCAGCAAGCCACAGAGCGGCCTCGGAGTCTGCTGCAGAGTCTTTTGGTCTGTGTCTGGGAGAGACTCTACAGTGTTTTTGCTCCAGTATCCTGTGAGGAATTGAAATCCCTGTGGTCCTCTTTCTATTACCACTACTGTCTGCTTCAAAATAGCCAGCAAGCCGCGGAGTCTGCTGCACAGTCTTTTGGTCTGTGTCTGGGAGAGACTCTACAGCGTTTTTGCTCCAGTATCCTGTGAGGAATTGAAATCCCTCTTGTACTCTTTCTATTACCACTACTGCCTGCTTCAAAATACCCAGCAAGCCGCAGAGCGGCCACGGAGTCTGCTGCAGAGTCTTTTGGTCTGTGTCTGGGAGAGACTCTACAGCGTTTTTGCGCCAGTATCCTGTGAGGAATTGAAATCCCTCTTGTCCTCTTTCTATTACCACTACTGCCTGCTTCAAAATACCCAGCAAGCCGCAGAGCGGCCGCAGAGTCTGCTGCAGAGTCTTTTGGTCTGTGTCTGGGAGAGACTCTACAGTTTTTTTGCTCCATTATCCTGTGAGGAAGTGAAATTCCTCTTGTCCTCTTTCTATTACCACTACTGCCTGCTTCAAAATACCCAGCAAGCCGCGGTTCGGCCGCAGAGTCTGCTGCAGAGTCTTTTGGTCTGTTTCTGGGAGAGACTATACAGCGTTTTTGCTCCAGTATCCTGTGAGGAATTGAAATCCCTCTTGTCCTCTTTCTATTACCACTACTGCCTGCTTCAAAATACCCAGCAAGCCGCGGAGCGGCCGCGGAGTCTGCTGCAGAGTCTTTTGGTCTGTGTCTAGGAGAGACAATACAGCATTTTTGCTCCAGTATCCTGTGAGGAATTGAAATCCCTCTTGTCCTCTTTCTATTACCACTACTGGCTGCCTCAAAATACCCAGCAAGCCGGGGAGCGGCCGCGGAGACTGCTGCAGAGTCTTTTGGTCTGTGTCTGGGAGAGACTCTACAGCGTTTTTGCTCCAGTATCCTGTGAGGAATTGAAATCCCTCTTGTACTCTTTCTATTACCACTACTGCCTGCTTCAAAATAGCCAGCAAGCCGCGGAGCGGCCGAGGAGTCTGCTGCAGAGTCTTTTGGTCTGTGTCTGGGAGAGACTCTACAGCGTTTTTGCTCCAGTATCCTTTGAGGAATTGAAATCCCTCTTGTCCTCTTTCTATTACCACTACTGCCTGCTTCAAAATACCCAGCAAGCCGCGGAGCGGCCGCGGAGTCTGCTGCAGAGTCTTTTGGTCTGTGTCTGGGAGAGACTCTACAGCTTTTTTGCTCCATTATCCTGTGAGGAATTGAAATTCCTCTTGTCCTCTTTCTATTACCACTACTGCCTGCTTCAAAATACCCAGCAAGCCGCGGAGCGGCCGCGGAGTCTGCTGCAGAGTCTTTTGGTCTGTGTCTGGGAGAGACTCTACAGCGTTTTTGCTCCAGTATCCTGTGAGGAATTGAAATCCCTCTTGTCCTCTTTCTATTACCACTACTGCCTGCTTCAAAATTCGCAGCAAGCCGCGGAGCGGCCGCGGAGTCTGCTGCTGATTCTTTTGGTCTGTGTCTGGGAGAGACTCTACAGCGTTTTTGCTCCATTATCCTGTGAGGAATTGAAATTCCTCTTGTCCTCTTTCTATTACCACTACTGCCTGCTTCAAAATACCCAGCAAGCCGTGGAGCGGCCGCGGAGTCTGCTGCAGAGTCTTTTGGTCTGTGTCTGGGAGAGACTCTACAGCGTTTTTGCTCCAGTATCCTGTGAGGAATTGAAATCCCTCTTGTCCTCTTTCTATTACCACTACTGCCTGCTTCAAAATTCCCAGCAAGCCGCGGAGCGGCCACAGAGTCTGCTGTAGAGTCTTTTGGTCTGTGTCTGGGAGAGACTGTACAGCGTTTTTGCTCCAGTATCCTGTGAGGAATTGAAATCCCTGTTGTCCTCTTTCTATTACCACTACTGCCTGCTTCAAAATACCCAGCAAGCCGCGGAGCGGCCGCGGAGTCTGCTGCAGAGTCTTTTGGTCTGTGTCTGGGAGAGACTCTACAGCGTTTTTGCTCCAGTATCCTGTGAGGAATTGAAATCCCTCTTGTCTTCTTTCTATTACCACTACTGCCTGCTTCAAAATACCCAGCAAGCCGCGGAGTGGCCGCGGAGTCTGCTGCAGAGTCTTTTGGTCTGTGTCTGGGAGAGACTCTACAGCGTTTTGCTCCAGTATCCAGTGAGGAATTGAAATCCCTCTTGTCCTCTTTCTATTACCACTAGTGCCAGCTTCAAAATACCCAGCAAGCCGCGGAGCGGCCGCAGATTCTGCTGCAGATTCTTTTGGTCTGTGTCTGGGAGAGGCTCTACATTATTTGTGCTCCAGTATCCTGTGAGGAATTGAAATCCCTCGTGTCCTCTTTCTATTACCACTACTGCCTGCTTCAAAATACCCAGCAAGCCGGGGAATGGCCGCAGAGTCTGCTGCAGAGTCTTTTGGTCTGTGTCTGGGAGAGACTTTACAGCGTTTTTGCTCCAGTATCCTGTGAGGAATTGAAATCCCTCTTGTCCTCTTTCTATTACCACTACTGCCTGCTTCAAAATACCCAGCAAGCCGCGGAGCGGCCGCGGAATCTGCTGCATAGTCTTTTGGTCTGTGTCTGGGAGAGACTCTACAGCGTTTTTGCTCCAGTATCCTGTGAGGAATTGAAATCCCTCTTGTCCTCTTTCTATTACCACTACTGCCTGCTTCAAAATACCCAGCAAGCCGCGGAGCGGCCGCGGAGTCTGCTGCAGAGTCTTTTGGTCTGTGTCTGGGAGAGACTCTACAGCGTTTTTGCTCCAGTATCCTGTGAGGAATTGAAATCCCTCTTGTCCTCTTTCTCTTACCACTACTGCCTGCTTCAAAATTCCCAGCAAGCCGCGGAGCGGCCGCGCAGTCTGCTGTAGAGTCTTTTGGTCTGTGTCTGGGAGAGACTCTACAGCGTTTTTGCTCCAGTATCCTGTGAGGAATGGAAATCCCTCTTGTCCTCTTTCTATTACCACTACTGCCTGCTTCAAAATACCCAGCAAGCCACAGAGCGGCCGCGGAGTCTGCTGCAGAGTCTTTTGGTCTGTGTCTGGGAGAGACTCTACAGCTTTTTTGCTCCATTATCCTGTGAGGTATTGAAATCCCTCTTGTCCTCTTTCTATTACCACTACTGCCTGCTTCAAAATACCCAGCAAGCCACAGAGCGGCCTCGGAGTCTGCTGCAGAGTCTTTTGGTCTGTGTCTGGGAGAGACTCTACAGTGTTTTTGCTCCAGTATCCTGTGAGGAATTGAAATCCCTGTGGTCCTCTTTCTATTACCACTACTGTCTGCTTCAAAATAGCCAGCAAGCCGCGGAGTCTGCTGCACAGTCTTTTGGTCTGTGTCTGGGAGAGACTCTACAGCGTTTTTGCTCCAGTATCCTGTGAGGAATTGAAATCCCTCTTGTACTCTTTCTATTACCACTACTGCCTGCTTCAAAATACCCAGCAAGCCGCAGAGCGGCCAGGGAGTCTGCTGCAGAGTCTTTTGGTCTGTGTCTGGAAGAGACTCTACAGCGTTTTTGCGCCAGTATCCTGTGAGGAATTGAAATCCCTCTTGTCATCTTTCTATTACCACTACTGCCTGCTTCAAAATACCCAGCAAGCCGCAGAGCGGCCGCAGAGTCTGCTGCAGAGTCTTTTGGTCTGTGTCTGGGAGAGACTCTACAGTTTTTTTGCTCCATTATCCTGTGAGGAAGTGAAATTCCTCTTGTCCTCTTTCTATTACCACTACTGCCTGCTTCAAAATACCCAGCAAGCCGCGGTTCGGCCGCAGAGTCTGCTGCAGAGTCTTTTGGTCTCTGTCTGGGAGAGACTCTACAGCGTTTTTGCTCCAGTATCCTGTGAGGAATTGAAATCCCTCTTGTCCTCTTTCTATTACCACTACTGCCTGCTTCAAAATACACAGCAAGCCACGGAGCGGCCGCGGAGTCTGCTGCAGAGTCTTTTGGTCTGTGTCTGGGAGAGACTCTACAGCGTTTTTACTCCAGTATCCTGTGAGGAATTGAAATCCCTCTTGTCCTCTTTCTATTACCACTACTGCCTGCTTCAAAATACCCAGCAAGCCACGGAGCGGCCGCGGAGTCTGCTGCAGAGTCTTTTGGTCTGTGTCTGGGAGAGACTCTACAGCGTTTTTGCTCCACTATCCTGTGAGGAATTGAAATCCCTCTTGTCCTCTTTCTATTACCACTACTGCCTGCTTCAAAATACCCAGCAAGCCACGGAGCGGCCGCGGAGTCTGCTGCAGAGTCTTTTGGTCTGTGTCTGGGAGAGACTCTACAGCGTTTTTGCTCCAGTATCCTGTGAGGAATTGAAATCCCTCTTGTCCTCTTTCTATTACCACTACTGCCTGCTTCAAAATACCCAGCAAGCCGCGGAGGGCGCGGAGTCTGCTGCAGAGTCTTTTGGACTGTTTCTGGCAGAGAATCTACAGTGTTTCTGCTCCAGAATCCTGTGAGGAATTGAAATCCCTCTTGTCCTCTTTCTCTTACCACTACTGCCTGCTTCAAAATTCCCAGCAAGCCGCGGAGCGGCCGCGGAGTCTGCTGCAGAGTCTTTTGGTCTGTGTCTGGGAGAGACTCTACAGCGTTTTTGCTCCAGTATCCTGTGAGGAATTGAAATCCCTCTTGTCCTCTTTCTATTACCACTACTGCCTGCTTCAAAATACCCAGCAAGCCGCAGAGTCTGCTGCAGAGTCTTTTGGTCTGTGTCTGGGAGAGACTCTACAGCGTTTTTGCTCCAGTAGCCTGTGAGGAATTGAAATCCCTCTTGTCCTCTTTCTATTACCACTACTGCCTGCTTCAAAATACCCAGCAAGCCGCGGAGCGGCCGCGGAGTCTGCTGCAGAGTCTTTTGGTCTGTGTCTGGGAGAGACTCTACAGCGTTTTTGCTCCAGTATCCTGTGAGGAATTGAAATCCCTCTTGTCCTCTTTCTATTACCACTACTGCCTGCTTCAAAATACCCAGCAAGCCGCGGAGCGGCCGCGGAGTCTGCTGCAGAGTCTTTTGGTCTGTTTCTGGCAGAGACTCTACAGTGTTTCTGCTCCAGAATCCTGTGAGGAATTGAAATCCCTCTTGTCCTCTTTCTCTTACCACTACTGCCTGCTTCAAAATTCCCAGCAAGCCGCGGAGCGGCCGCGGAGTCTGCTGCAGAGTCTTTTGGTCTGTGTCTGGGAGAGACTCTACAGCGTTTTTGCTCCAGTATCCTGTGAGGAATTGAAATCCCTCTTGTCCTCTTTCTATTACCACTACTGCCTGCTTCAAAATACCCAGCAAGCCGCAGAGTCTGCTGCAGAGTCTTTTGGTCTGTGTCTGGGAGAGACTCTACAGCGTTTTTGCTCCAGTAGCCTGTGAGGAATTGAAATACCTCTTGTCCTCTTTCTATTACCACTACTGCCTGCTTCAAAATACCCAGCAAGCCGCGGAGCGACCGCGGAGTCTGCTGCAGAGTCTTTTGGTCTGTGTCTGGGAGAGACTGTACAGCGTTTTTGCTCCAGTATCCTGTGAGGAATTGAAATCCCTGTTGTCCTCTTTCTATTACCACTACTGCCTGCTTCAAAATACCCAGCAAGCCGCGGAGCGGCCGCGGAGTCTGCTGCAGAGTCTTTTGGTCTGTGTCTGGGAGAGACTCTACAGCGTTTTTGCTCCAGTATCCTGTGAGGAATTGAAATCCCTCTTGTCCTCTTTCTATTACCACTACTGCCTGCTTCAAAATACCCAGCAAGCCGCGGAGTGGCCGCGGAGTCTGCTGCAGAGTCTTTTGGTCTGTGTCTGGGAGAGACTCTACAGCGTTTTGCTCCAGTATCCAGTGAGGAATTGAAATCCCTCTTGTCCTCTTTCTATTACCACTAGTGCCTGCTTCAAAATACCCAGCAAGCCGCGGAGCGGCCGCAGATTCTGCTGCAGATTCTTTTGGTCTGTGTCTGGGAGAGACTCTACATCGTTTGTGCTCCAGTATCCTGTGAGGAATTGAAATCCCTCGTGTCCTCTTTCTATTACCACTACTGCCTGCTTCAAAATACCCAGCAAGCCGCGGAGCGGCCGCGGAATCTGCTGCATAGTCTTTTGGTCTGTGTCTGGGAGAGACTCTACAGCGTTTTTGCTCCAGTATCCTGTGAGGAATTGAAATCCCTCTTGTCCTCTTTCTATTACCACTACTGCCTGCTTCAAAATACCCAGCAAGCCGCGGAGCGGCCGCGGAGTCTGATGCAGAGTCTTTTGGTCTGTTTCTGGGAGAGACTCTACAGCGTTTTTGCTCCAGTATCCTGTGAGGAATTGAAATCCCTCTTGTCCTCTTTCTCTTACCACTACTGCCTGCTTCAAAATTCCCTGCAAGCCGTGGAGCGGCCGCGGAGTCTGCTGCAGAGTCTTTTGGTCTGTGTCTGGGAGAGACTCTACAGCGTTTTACTCCAGTATCCTGTGAGGAATTGAAATCCCTCTTGTCCTCTTTCTATTACCACTACTGCCTGCTTCAAAATACCCAGCAAGCCGCAGAGCGGCCGCAGAGTCTGCTGCAGAGTCTTTTGGTCTGTGTCTGGGAGAGACTCTACAGTTTTTTTGCTCCATTATCCTGTGAGGAAGTGAAATTCCTCTTGTCCTCTTTCTATTACCACTACTGCCTGCTTCAAAATACCCAGCAAGCCGCGGTTCGGCCGCAGAGTCTGCTGCAGAGTCTTTTGGTCTGTGTCTGGGAGAGACTCTACAGCGTTTTTGCTCCAGTATCCTGTGAGGAATTGAAATCCCTCTTGTCCTCTTTCTATTACCACTACTGCCTGCTTCAAAATACCCAGCAAGCCGCGGAGTGGCCGCGGAGTCTGCTGCAGAGTCTTTTGGTCTGTGTCTGGGAGAGACTCTACAGCGTTTTGCTCCAGTATCCAGTGAGGAATTGAAATCCCTCTTGTCCTCTTTCTATTACCACTACTGCCTGCTTCAAAATACCCAGCAAGCCGCGGAGCGGCCGCAGATTCTGCTGCAGATTCTTTTGGTCTGTGTCTGGGAGAGACTCTACATCGTTTGTGCTCCAGTATCCTGTGAGGAATTGAAATCCCTCGTGTCCTCTTTCTATTACCACTACTGCCTGCTTCAAAATACCCAGCAAGCCGCGGAGCGGCCGCGGAATCTGCTGCATAGTCTTTTGGTCTGTGTCTGGGAGAGACTCTACAGCGTTTTTGCTCCAGTATCCTGTGAGGAATTGAAATCCCTCTTGTCCTCTTTCTATTACCACTACTGCCTGCTTCAAAATACCCAGCAAGCCGCGGAGCGGCCGCGGAGTCTGATGCAGAGTCTTTTGGTCTGTTTCTGGGAGAGACTCTACAGCGTTTTTGCTCCAGTATCCTGTGAGGAATTGAAATCCCTCTTGTCCTCTTTCTATTACCACTACTGCCTGCTTCAAAATACCCAGCAAGCCGCGGAGTGGCCGCGGAGTCTGCTGCAGAGTCTTTTGGTCTGTGTCTGGGAGAGACTCTACAGCGTTTTGCTCCAGTATCCAGTGAGGAATTGAAATCCCTCTTGTCCTCTTTCTATTACCACTAGTGCCTGCTTCAAAATACCCAGCAAGCCGCGGAGCGGCCGCAGATTCTGCTGCAGATTCTTTTGGTCTGTGTCTGGGAGAGACTCTACATCGTTTGTGCTCCAGTATCCTGTGAGGAATTGAAATCCCTCGTGTCCTCTTTCTATTACCACTACTGCCTGCTTCAAAATACCCAGCAAGCCGCGGTTCGGCCGCAGAGTCTGCTGCAGAGTCTTTTGGTCTCTGTCTGGGAGAGACTCTACAGGGTTTTTGCTCCAGTATCCTGTGAGGAATTGAAATCCCTCTTGTCCTCTTTCTATTACCACTACTGCCTGCTTCAAAATACCCAGCAAGCCGCGGAGCGGCCGCGGAGTCTGCTGCAGAGTCTTTTGGTCTGTGTCTGGGAGAGACTCTACAGCGTTTTACTCCAGTATCCTGTGAGGAATTGAAATCCCTCTTGTCCTCTTTCTATTACCACTACTGCCTGCTTCAAAATACCCAGCAAGCCACGGAGCGGCCGCGGAGTCTGCTGCAGAGTCTTTTGGTCTGTGTCTGGGAGAGACTCTACAGCGTTTTTGCTCCAGTATCCTGTGAGGAATTGAAATCCCTCTTGTCCTCTTTCTATTACCACTACTGCCTGCTTCAAAATACCCAGCAAGCCGCGGAGCGGCCGCGGAGTCTGCTGCAGAGTCTTTTGGTCTGTTTCTGGCAGAGACTCTACAGTGTTTCTTCTCCAGAATCCTGTGAGGAATTGAAATCCCTCTTGTCCTCTTTCTCTTACCACTACTGTCTGCTTCAAAATTCCCAGCAAGCCGCGGAGCGGCCGCTGAGTCTGCTGTAGAGTCTTTTGGTCTGTGTCTGGGAGAGACTCTACAGCGTTTTTGCTCCAGTATCCAGTGAGGAATTGAAATCCCTCTTGTCCTGTTTCTATTACCACTACTGCCTGCTTCAAAATACTCAGCAAGCCGCGGAGCGGCTGCGGAGTCTGCTGCAGAGTCTTTTGGTCTGTGTCTGGGAGAGACTCTACAGCGTTTTTGCTCCATTATCCTGTGAGGAAGTGAAATTCCTCTTGTCCTCTTTCTATTACCACTACTGCCTGATTCAAAATACTCAGCAAGCCGCGGTGCGGCTGCCGAGTCTGCTGCAGAGTCTTTTGGTCTGTGTCTGGGAGAGACTCTACAGCGTTTTTGCTCCAGTATCCTGTGAGGAATTGAAATCCCTCTTGTCCTCTTTCTATTACCACTACTGCCTGCTTCAAAATACCCAGCAAGCCGCAGAGTCTGCTGCAGAGTCTTTTGGTCTGTGTCTGGGAGAGACTCTACAGCGTTTTTGCTCCAGTAGCCTGTGAGGAATTGAAATCCCTCTTGTCCTCTTTCTATTACCACTACTGCCTGCTTCAAAATACCCAGCAAGCCGCAGAGTCTGCTGCAGAGTCTTTTGGTCTGTGTCTGGGAGAGACTCTACAGCGTTTTTGCTCCAGTAGCCTGTGAGGAATTGAAATACCTCTTGTCCTCTTTCTATTACCACTACTGCCTGCTTCAAAATACCCAGCAAGCCGCGGAGCGGCCGCGGAGTCTGCTGCAGAGTCTTTTGGTCTGTGTCTGGGAGAGACTGTACAGCGTTTTTGCTCCAGTATCCTGTGAGGAATTGAAATCCCTGTTGTCCTCTTTCTATTACCACTACTGCCTGCTTCAAAATACCCAGCAAGCCGCGGAGCGGCCGCGGAGTCTGCTGCAGAGTCTTTTGGTCTGTGTCTGGGAGAGACACTACAGCGTTTTTGCTCCAGTATCCTGTGAGGAATTGAAATCCCTCTTTTCCTCTTTCTATTACCACTACTGCCTGCTTCAAAATACCCAGCAAGCCGCGGAGTGGCCGCGGAGTCTGCTGCAGAGTCTTTTGGTCTGTGTCTGGGAGAGACTCTACAGCGTTTTGCTCCAGTATCCAGTGAGGAATTGAAATCCCTCTTGTCCTCTTTCTATTACCACTAGTGCCTGCTTCAAAATACCCAGCAAGCCGCGGAGCGGCCGCAGATTCTGCTGCAGATTCTTTTGGTCTGTGTCTGGGAGAGACTCTACATCGTTTGTGCTCCAGTATCCTGTGAGGAATTGAAATCCCTCGTGTCCTCTTTCTATTACCACTACTGCCTGCTTCAAAATACCCAGCAAGCCGCGGAGCGGCCGCGGAATCTGCTGCATAGTCTTTTGGTCTGTGTCTGGGAGAGACTCTACAGCGTTTTTGCTCCAGTATCCTGTGAGGAATTGAAATCCCTCTTGTCCTCTTTCTATTACCACTACTGCCTGCTTCAAAATACAAAGCAAGCCGCGGAGCGGCCGCGGAGTCTGATGCAGAGTCTTTTGGTCTGTTTCTGGGAGAGACTCTACAGCGTTTTTGCTCCAGTATCCTGTGAGGAATTGAAATCCCTCTTGTCCTCTTTCTCTTACCACTACTGCCTGCTTCAAAATTCCCTGCAAGCCATGGAGCGGCCGCGGAGTCTGCTGCAGAGTCTTTTGGTCTGTGTCTGGGAGAGACTCTACAGCGTTTTACTCCAGTATCCTGTGAGGAATTGAAATCCCTCTTGTCCTCTTTCTATTACCACTACTGCCTGCTTCAAAATACCCAGCAAGCCGCAGAGCGGCCGCAGAGTCTGCTGCAGAGTCTTTTGGTCTGTGTCTGGGAGAGACTCTACAGTTTTTTTGCTCCATTATCCTGTGAGGAAGTGAAATTCCTCTTGTCCTCTTTCTATTACCACTACTGCCTGCTTCAAAATACCCAGCAAGCCGCGGTTCGGCCGCAGAGTCTGCTGCAGAGTCTTTTGGTCTGTGTCTGGGAGAGACTCTACAGCGTTTTTGCTCCAGTATCCTGTGAGGAATTGAAATCCCTCTTGTCCTCTTTCTATTACCACTACTGCCTGCTTCAAAATACCCAGCAAGCCGCGGAGTGGCCGCGGAGTCTGCTGCAGAGTCTTTTGGTCTGTGTCTGGGAGAGACTCTACAGCGTTTTGCTCCAGTATCCAGTGAGGAATTGAAATCCCTCTTGTCCTCTTTCTATTACCACTACTGCCTGCTTCAAAATACCCAGCAAGCCGCGGAGCGGCCGCAGATTCTGCTGCAGATTCTTTTGGTCTGTGTCTGGGAGAGACTCTACATCGTTTGTGCTCCAGTATCCTGTGAGGAATTGAAATCCCTCGTGTCCTCTTTCTATTACCACTACTGCCTGCTTCAAAATACCCAGCAAGCCGCGGAGCGGCCGCGGAATCTGCTGCATAGTCTTTTGGTCTGTGTCTGGGAGAGACTCTACAGCGTTTTTGCTCCAGTATCCTGTGAGGAATTGAAATCCCTCTTGTCCTCTTTCTATTACCACTACTGCCTGCTTCAAAATACCCAGCAAGCCGCGGAGCGGCCGCGGAGTCTGATGCAGAGTCTTTTGGTCTGTTTCTGGGAGAGACTCTACAGCGTTTTTGCTCCAGTATCCTGTGAGGAATTGAAATCCCTCTTGTCCTCTTTCTATTACCACTACTGCCTGCTTCAAAATACCCAGCAAGCCGCGGAGTGGCCGCGGAGTCTGCTGCAGAGTCTTTTGGTCTGTGTCTGGGAGAGACTCTACAGCGTTTTGCTCCAGTATCCAGTGAGGAATTGAAATCCCTCTTGTCCTCTTTCTATTACCACTAGTGCCTGCTTCAAAATACCCAGCAAGCCTCGGAGCGGCCGCAGATTCTGCTGCAGATTCTTTTGGTCTGTGTCTGGGAGAGACTCTACATCGTTTGTGCTCCAGTATCCTGTGAGGAATTGAAATCCCTCGTGTCCTCTTTCTATTACCACTACTGCCTGCTTCAAAATACCCAGCAAGCCGCGGTTCGGCCGCAGAGTCTGCTGCAGAGTCTTTTGGTCTCTGTCTGGGAGAGACTCTACAGGGTTTTTGCTCCAGTATCCTGTGAGGAATTGAAATCCCTCTTGTCCTCTTTCTATTACCACTACTGCCTGCTTCAAAATACCCAGCAAGCCGCGGAGCGGCAGCGGAGTCTGCTGCAGAGTCTTTTGGTCTGTGTCTGGGAGAGACTCTACAGCGTTTTACTCCAGTATCCTGTGAGGAATTGAAATCCCTCTTGTCCTCTTTCTATTACCACTACTGCCTGCTTCAAAATACCCAGCAAGCCACGGAGCGGCCGCGGAGTCTGCTGCAGAGTCTTTTGGTCTGTGTCTGGGAGAGACTCTACAGCGTTTTTGCTCCAGTATCCTGTGAGGAATTGAAATCCCTCTTGTCCTCTTTCTATTACCACTACTGCCTGCTTCAAAATACCCAGCAAGCCGCGGAGCGGCCGCGGAGTCTGCTGCAGAGTCTTTTGGTCTGTTTCTGGCAGAGACTCTACAGTGTTTCTTCTCCAGAATCCTGTGAGGAATTGAAATCCCTCTTGTCCTCTTTCTCTTACCACTACTGCCTGCTTCAAAATTCCCAGCAAGCCGCGGAGCGGCCGCTGAGTCTGCTGTAGAGTCTTTTGGTCTGTGTCTGGGAGAGACTCTACAGCGTTTTTGCTCCAGTATCCAGTGAGGAATTGAAATCCCTCTTGTCCTGTTTCTATTACCACTACTGCCTGCTTCAAAATACTCAGCAAGCCGCGGAGCGGCTGCGGAGTCTGCTGCAGAGTCTTTTGGTCTGTGTCTGGGAGAGACTCTACAGCGTTTTTGCTCCATTATCCTGTGAGGAAGTGAAATTCCTCTTGTCCTCTTTCTATTACCACTACTGCCTGCTTCAAAATACTCAGCAAGCCGCGGAGCGGCTGCGGAGTCTGCTGCAGAGTCTTTTGGTCTGTGTCTGCGTTTTTGCTCCAGTATCCTGTGAGGAATTGAAATCCCTCTTGTCCTCTTTCTATTGCCACTACTGCCTGCTTCAAAATACCCAGCAAGCCGCAGAGTCTGCTGCAGAGTCTTTTGGTCTGTGTCTGGGAGAGACTCTACAGCGTTTTTGCTCCAGTAGCCTGTGAGGAATTGAAATCCCTCTTGTCCTCTTTCTATTACCACTACTGCCTGCTTCAAAATACCCAGCAAGCCGCGGAGCGGCCGCGGAGTCTGCTGCAGAGTCTTTTGGTCTGTGTCTGGGAGAGACTCTACAGCGTTTTTGCTCCAGTATCCTGTGAGGAATTGAAATCCCTCTTGTCCTCTTTCTATTACCACTAGTGCCTGCTTCAAAATACCCAGCAAGCCGCGGAGCAGCCGCAGATTCTGCTGCAGATTCTTTTGGTCTGTGTCTGGGAGAGACTCTACATCGTTTGTGCTCCAGTATCCTGTGAGGAATTGAAATCCCTCGTGTCCTCTTTCTATTACCACTACTGCCTGCTTCAAAATACCCAGCAAGCCGGGGAATGGCCGCAGAGTCTGCTGCAGAGTCTTTTGGTCTGTGTCTGGGAGAGACTTTACAGCGTTTTTGCTCCAGTATCCTGTGAGGAATTGAAATCCCTCTTGTCCTCTTTCTATTACCACTACTGCCTGCTTCAAAATACCCAGCAAGCCGCAGAGCGGCCGCGGAATCTGCTGCATAGTCTTTTGGTCTGTGTCTGGGAGAGACTCTACAGCGTTTTTGCTCCAGTATCCTGTGAGGAATTGAAATCCCTCTTGTCCTCTTTCTATTACCACTACTGCCTGCTTCAAAATACCCAGCAAGCCGCGGAGCGGCCGCGGAGTCTGCTGCAGAGTCTTTTGGTCTGTGTCTGGGAGAGACTCTACAGCGTTTTTGCTCCAGTATCCTGTGAGGAATTGAAATCCCTCTTGTCCTCTTTCTCTTACCACTACTGCCTGCTTCAAAATTCCCAGCAAGCCGCGGAGCGGCCACGCAGTCTGCTGTAGAGTCTGTTGGTCTGTGTCTGGGAGAGACTCTACAGCGTTTTTGCTCCAGTATCCTGTGAGGAATGGAAATCCCTCTTGTCCTCTTTCTATTACCACTACTGCCTGCTTCAAAATACCCAGCAAGCCACAGAGCGGCCGCGGAGTCTGCTGCAGAGTCTTTTGGTCTGTGTCTGGGAGAGACTCTACAGCGTTTTTGCTCCAGTATCCTGTGAGGAATTGAAATCCCTCTTGTCCTCTTTCTATTACCACTACTGCCTGCTTCAAAATACCCAGCAAGCCGCGGAGCGGCCGCGGAGTCTGCTGCAGAGTCTTTTGGTCTGTGTCTGGGAGAGACAATACAGCATTTTTGCTCCAGTATCCTGTGAGGAATTGAAATCCCTCTTGTCCTCTTTCTATTACCACTACTGCCTGCTTCAAAATACCCAGCAAGCCGCGGAGCGGCCGCGGAGTCTGCTGCAGAGTCTTTTGGTCTGTGTCTGGGAGAGACTCTACAGCTTTTTTGCTCCATTATCCTGTGAGGAATTGAAATTCCTCTTGTCCTCTTTCTATTACCACTACTGCCTGCTTCAAAATACCCAGCAAGCCGCGGAGCGGCCGCGGAGTCTGCTGCAGAGTCTTTTGGTCTGTGTCTGGGAGAGACTCTACAGCGTTTTTGCTCCAGTATCCTGTGAGGAATTGAAATCCCTCTTGTCCTCTTTCTATTACCACTACTGCCTGCTTCAAAATTCGCAGCAAGCCGCGGAGCGGCCGCGGAGTCTGCTGCTGATTCTTTTGGTCTGTGTCTGGGAGAGACTCTACAGCGTTTTTGCTCCATTATCCTGTGAGGAATTGAAATTCCTCTTGTCCTCTTTCTATTACCACTACTGCCTGCTTCAAAATACCCAGCAAGCCGCGGAGCGGCCGCGGAGTCTGCTGCAGAGTCTTTTGGTCTGTGTCTGGGAGAGACTCTACAGCGTTTTTGCTCCAGTATCCTGTGAGGAATTGAAATCCCTCTTGTCCTCTTTCTATTACCACTACTGCCTGCTTCAAAATACTCAGCCAGCCGCGGAGCGGCTGCGGAGTCTGCTGCAGAGTCTTTTGGTCTGTGTCTGGGAGAGACTCTACAGCGTTTTTGCTCCAGTATCCTGTGAGGAATTGAAATCCCTCTTGTCCTCTTTCTATTACCACTACTGCCTGCTTCAAAATACCCAGCAAGCCGCAGAGTCTGCTGCAGAGTCTTTTGGCCTGTGTCTGGGAGAGACTCTACAGCGTTTTTGCTCCAGTAGCCTGTGAGGAATTGAAATCCCTCTTGTCCTCTTTCTATTACCACTACTGCCTGCTTCAAAATACCCAGCAAGCCGCGGAGCGGCCGCGGAGTCTGCTGCAGAGTCTTTTGGTCTGTGTCTGGGAGAGACTCTACAGCGTTTTTGCTCCAGTATCCTGTGAGGAATTGAAATCCCTCTTGTCCTCTTTCTATTACCACTAGTGCCTGCTTCAAAATACCCAGCAAGCCGCGGAGCGGCCGCAGATTCTGCTGCAGATTCTTTTGGTCTGTGTCTGGGAGAGACTCTACATCGTTTGTGCTCCAGTATCCTGTGAGGAATTGAAATCCCTCGTGTCCTCTTTCTATTACCACTACTGCCTGCTTCAAAATACCCAGCAAGCCGGGGAATGGCCGCAGAGTCTGCTGCAGAGTCTTTTGGTCTGTGTCTGGGAGAGACTTTACAGCGTTTTTGCTCCAGTATCCTGTGAGGAATTGAAATCCCTCTTGTCCTCTTTCTATTACCACTACTGCCTGCTTCAAAATACCCAGCAAGCCGCAGAGCGGCCGCGGAATCTGCTGCATAGTCTTTTGGTCTGTGTCTGGGAGAGACTCTACAGCGTTTTTGCTCCAGTATCCTGTGAGGAATTGAAATCCCTCTTGTCCTCTTTCTATTACCACTACTGCCTGCTTCAAAATACCCAGCAAGCCGCGGAGCGGCCGCTGAGTCTGCTGCAGAGTCTTTTGGTCTGTGTCTGGGAGAGACTCTACAGCGTTTTTGCTCCAGTATCCTGTGAGGAATTGAAATCCCTCTTGTCCTCTTTCTCTTACCACTACTGCCTGCTTCAAAATTCCCAGCAAGCCGCGGAGCGGCCGCGCAGTCTGCTGTAGAGTCTTTTGGTCTGTGTCTGGGAGAGACTCTACAGCGTTTTTGCTCCAGTATCCTGTGAGGAATGGAAATCCCTCTTGTCCTCTTTCTATTACCACTACTGCCTGCTTCAAAATACCCAGCAAGCCACAGAGCGGCCGCGGAGTCTGCTGCAGAGTCTTTTGGTCTGTGTCTGGGAGAGACTCTACAGCGTTTTTGCTCCAGTATCCTGTGAGGAATTGAAATCCCTCTTGTCCTCTTTCTATTACCACTACTGCCTGCTTCAAAATACCCAGCAAGCCGCGGAGCGGCCGCGGAGTCTGCTGCAGAGTCTTTTGGTCTGTGTCTGGGAGAGACAATACAGCATTTTTGCTCCAGTATCCTGTGAGGAATTGAAATCCCTCTTGTCCTCTTTCTATTACCACTACTGCCTGCTTCAAAATACCCAGCAAGCCGCGGAGCGGCCGCGGAGTCTGCTGCAGAGTCTTTTGGTCTGTGTCTGGGAGAGACTCTACAGCTTTTTTGCTCCATTATCCTGTGAGGAATTGAAATTCCTCTTGTCCTCTTTCTATTACCACTACTGCCTGCTTCAAAATACCCAGCAAGCCGCGGAGCGGCCGCGGAGTCTGCTGCAGAGTCTTTTGGTCTGTGTCTGGAGAGACTCTACAGCGTTTTTGCTCCAGTATCCTGTGAGGAATTGAAATCCCTCTTGTCCTCTTTCTATTACCACTACTGCCTGCTTCAAAATTCGCAGCAAGCCGCGGAGCGGCCGCGGAGTCTGCTGCTGATTCTTTTGGTCTGTGTCTGGGAGAGACTCTACAGCGTTTTTGCTCCATTATCCTGTGAGGAATTGAAATTCCTCTTGTCCTCTTTCTATTACCACTACTGCCTGCTTCAAAATACCCAGCAAGCCGCGGAGCGGCCGCGGAGTCTGCTGCAGAGTCTTTTGGTCTGTGTCTGGGAGAGACTCTACAGCGTTTTTGCTCCAGTATCCTGTGAGGAATTGAAATCCCTCTTGTCCTCTTTCTATTACCACTACTGCCTGCTTCAAAATTCCCAGCAAGCCGCGGAGCGGCCACAGAGTCTGCTGTAGAGTCTTTTGGTCTGTGTCTGGGAGAGACTGTACAGCGTTTTTGCTCCAGTATCCTGTGAGGAATTGAAATCCCTGTTGTCCTCTTTCTATTACCACTACTGCCTGCTTGAAAATACCCAGCAAGCCGCGGAGCGGCCGCAGAGTCTGCTGCAGAGTCTTTTGGTCTGTGTCTGGGAGAGACTCTACAGCGTTTTTGCTCCAGTATCCTGTGAGGAATTGAAATCCCTCTTGTCTTCTTTCTATTACCACTACTGCCTGCTTCAAAATACCCAGCAAGCCGCGGAGTGGCCGCGGAGTCTGCTGCAGAGTCTTTTGGTCTGTGTCTGGGAGAGACTCTACAGCGTTTTGCTCCAGTATCCAGTGAGGAATTGAAATCCCTCTTGTCCTCTTTCTATTACCACTAGTGCCTGCTTCAAAATACCCAGCAAGACGCGGAGCGGCCGCAGATTCTGCTGCAGATTCTTTTGGTCTGTGTCTGGGAGAGGCTCTACATTGTTTGTGCTCCAGTATCCTGTGAGGAATTGAAATCCCTCGTGTCCTCTTTCTATTACCACTACTGCCTGCTTCAAAATACCCAGCAAGCCGGGGAATGGCCGCAGAGTCTGCTGCAGAGTCTTTTGGTCTGTGTCTGGGAGAGACTTTACAGCGTTTTTGCTCCAGTATCCTGTGAGGAATTGAAATCCCTCTTGTCCTCTTTCTATTACCACTACTGCCTGCTTCAAAATACCCAGCAAGCCGCGGAGCGGCCGCGGAATCTGCTGCATAGTCTTTTGGTCTGTGTCTGGGAGAGACTCTACAGCGTTTTTGCTCCAGTATCCTGTGAGGAATTGAAATCCCTCTTGTCCTCTTTCTATTACCACTACTGCCTGCTTCAAAATACCCAGCAAGCCGCGGAGCGGCCGCGGAGTCTGCTGCAGAGTCTTTTGGTCTGTGTCTGGGATAGACTCTACAGCGTTTTTGCTCCAGTATCTTGTGAGGAATTGAAATCCCTCTTGTCCTCTTTCGCTTACCACTACTGCCTGCTTCAAAATTCCCAGCAAGCCGCGGAGCGGCCGCGCAGTCTGCTGTAGAGTCTTTTGGTCTGTGTCTGGGAAAGACTCTACAGCTTTTTTGCTCCATTATCCTGTGAGGTATTGAAATCCCTCTTGTCCTCTTTCTATTACCACTACTGCCTGCTTCAAAATACCCAGCAAGCCGCGGAGCGGCCGCGGAGTCTGCTGAAGAGTCTTTTGGTCTGTGTCTGGGAGAGACTCTACAGCGTTTTTGCTCCAGTATCCTGTGAGGAATGGAAATCCCTCTTGTCCTCTTTCTATTACCACTACTGCCTGCTTCAAAATACCCAGCAAGCCACAGAGCGGCCGCGGAGTCTGCTGCAGAGTCTTTTGGTCTGTGTCTGGGAGAGACTCTACAGCTTTTTTGCTCCATTATCCTGTGAGGTATTGAAATCCCTCTTGTCCTCTTTCTATTACCACTACTGCCTGCTTCAAAATACCCAGCAAGCCACAGAGCGGCCGCGGAGTCTGCTGCAGAGTCTTTTGGTCTGTGTCTGGGAGAGACTCTACAGCGTTTTTGCTCCAGTATCCTGTGAGGAATTGAAATCCCTCTTGTCCTCTTTCTATTACCACTACTGCCTGCTTCAAAATACCCAGCAAGCCGCAGAGTCTGCTGCAGAGTCTTTTGGTCTGTGTCTGGGAGAGACTCTACAGCGTTTTTGCTCCAGTAGCCTGTGAGGAATTGAAATCCCTCTTGTCCTCTTTCTCTTACCACTACTGCCTGCTTCAAAATACCCAGCAAGCCGCGGAGCGGCCGCGGAGTCTGCTGCAGAGTCTTTTGGTCTGTGTCTGGGAGAGACTGTACAGCGTTTTTGCTCCAGTATCCTGTGAGGAATTGAAATCCCTGTTGTCCTCTTTCTATTACCACTACTGCCTGCTTCAAAATACCCAGCAAGCCGCGGAGCGGCCGCGGAGTCTGCTGCAGAGTCTTTTGGTCTGTGTCTGGGAGAGACTCTACAGCGTTTTTGCTCCAGTATCCTGTGAGGAATTGAAATCCCTCTTGTCCTCTTTCTATTACCACTACTGCCTGCTTCAAAATACCCAGCAAGCCGCGGAGTGGCCGCGGAGTCTGCTGCAGAGTCTTTTGGTCTGTGTCTGGGAGAGACTCTACAGCGTTTTGCTCCAGTATCCAGTGAGGAATTGAAATCCCTCTTGTCCTCTTTCTATTACCACTAGTGCCTGCTTCAAAATACCCAGCAAGCCGCGGAGCGGCCGCAGATTCTGCTGCAGATTCTTTTGGTCTGTGTCTGGGAGAGACTCTACATCGTTTGTGCTCCAGTATCCTGTGAGGAATTGAAATCCCTCGTGTCCTCTTTCTATTACCACTACTGCCTGCTTCAAAATACCCAGTAAGCCGCGGAGCGGCCGCGGAATCTGCTGCATAGTCTTTTGGTCTGTGTCTGGGAGAGACTCTACAGCGTTTTCGCTCCAGTATCCTGTGAGGAATTGAAATCCCTCTTGTCCTCTTTCTATTACCACTACTGCCTGCTTCAAAATACCCAGCAAGCCGCGGAGCGGCCGCGGAGTCTGCTGCAGAGTCTTTTGGTCTGTGTCTGGGAGAGACTCTACAGCGTTTTTGCTCCAGTATCCTGTGAGGAATTGAAATCCCTCTTGTCCTCTTTCTCTTACCACTACTGCCTGCTTCAAAATTCCCTGCAAGCCGCGGAGCGGCCGCGCAGTCTGCTGTAGAGTCTTTTGGTCTGTGTCTGAGAGAGACTCTACAGCGTTTTTGCTCCAGTATCCTGTGAGGAATGGAAATCCCTCTTGTCCTCTTTCTATTACCACTACTGCCTGCTTCAAAATACCCAGCAAGCCACAGAGCGGCCGCGGAGTCTGCTGCAGAGTCTTTTGGTCTGTGTCTGGGAGAGACTCTACAGCTTTTTTGCTCCATTATCCTGTGAGGTATTGAAATCCCTCTTGTCCTCTTTCTATTACCACTACTGCCTGCTTCAAAATACCCAGCAAGCCGATGAGCGGCCGCGGAGTCTGCTGCAGAGTCTTTTGGTCTGTGTCTGGGAGAGACTCTACAGTGTTTTTGCTCCAGTATCCTGTGAGGAATTGAAATCCCTGTGGGCCTCTTTCTATTACCACTACTGTCTGCTTCAAAATACCCAGCAAGCCGCGGAGTCTGCTGCAGAGTCTTTTGGTCTGTGTCTGGGAGAGACTCTACTGCGTTTTTGCTCCAGTATCCTGTGAGGAATTGAAATCCCTCTTGTACTCTTTCTATTACCACTACTGCCTGCTTCAAAATACCCAGCAAGCCGGGGAATGGCCGCAGAGTCTGCTGCAGAGTCTTTTGGTCTGTGTCTGGGAGAGACTTTACAGCGTTTTTGCTCCAGTATCCTGTGAGGAATTGAAATCCCTCTTGTCCTCTTTCTATTACCACTACTGCCTGCTTCAAAATACCCAGCAAGCCGCGGAGCGGCCGCGGAATCTGCTGCATAGTCTTTTGGTCTGTGTCTGGGAGAGACTCTACAGCGTTTTTGCTCCAGTATCCTGTGAGGAATTGAAATCCCTCTTGTCCTCTTTCTATTACCACTACTGCCTGCTTCAAAATACCCAGCAAGCCGCGGAGCGGCCGCGGAGTCTGCTGCAGAGTCTTTTGGTCTGTGTCTGGGAGAGACTCTACAGCGTTTTTGCTCCAGTATCTTGTGAGGAATTGAAATCCCTCTTGTCCTCTTTCGCTTACCACTACTGCCTGCTTCAAAA
This sequence comes from Ambystoma mexicanum, assembly GCF_040938575.1. Classification (NCBI taxonomy): domain Eukaryota; kingdom Metazoa; phylum Chordata; class Amphibia; order Caudata; family Ambystomatidae; genus Ambystoma; species Ambystoma mexicanum. Next base: position 1,669,896,265 of record NC_090929.1, on the reverse strand, counting down.
TTCCCAGCAAGCCGCGGAGCGGCCGCGCAGTCTGCTGTAGAGTCTTTTGGTCTGTGTCTGGGAGAGACTCTACAGCTTTTTTGCTCCATTATCCTGTGAGGTATTGAAATCCCTCTTGTCCTCTTTCTATTACCACTACTGCCTGCTTCAAAATACCCAGCAAGCCGCGGAGCGGCCGCGGAGTCTGCTGCAGAGTCTTTTGGTCTGTGTCTGGGAGAGACTCTACAGCGTTTTTGCTCCAGTATCCTGTGAGGAATGGAAATCCCTCTTGTCCTCTTTCTATTACCACTACTGCCTGCTTCAAAATACCCAGCAAGCCACAGAGCGGCCGCGGAGTCTGCTGCAGAGTCTTTTGGTCTGTGTCTGGGAGAGACTCTACAGCTTTTTTGCTCCATTATCCTGTGAGGTATTGAAATCCCTCTTGTCCTCTTTCTATTACCACTACTGCCTGCTTCAAAATACCCAGCAAGCCACAGAGCGGCCGCGGAGTCTGCTGCAGAGTCTTTTGGTCTGTGTCTGGGAGAGACTCTACAGTGTTTTTGCTCCAGTATCCTGTGAGGAATTGAAATCCCTGTGGTCCTCTTTCTATTACCACTACTGTCTGCTTCAAAATAGCCAGCAAGCCGCGGAGTCTGCTGCACAGTCTTTTGGTCTGTGTCTGGGAGAGACTCTACAGCGTTTTTGCTCCAGTATCCTGTGAGGAATTGAAATCCCTCTTGTACTCTTTCTATTACCACTACTGCCTGCTTCAAAATACCCAGCAAGCCGCAGAGCGGCCACGGAGTCTGCTGCAGAGTCTTTTGGTCTGTGTCTGGGAGAGACTCTACAGCGTTTTTGCTCCAGTATCCTGTGAGGAATTGAAATCCCTCTTGTCCTCTTTCTATTACCACTACTGCCTGCTTCAAAATACCCAGCAAGCCGCAGAGCGGCCGCAGAGTCTGCTGCAGAGTCTTTTGGTCTGTGTCTGGGAGAGACTCTACAGTTTTTTTGCTCCATTATCCTGTGAGGAAGTGAAATTCCTCTTGTCCTCTTTCTATTACCACTACTGCCTGCTTCAAAATACCCAGCAAGCCGCGGTTCGGCCGCAGAGTCTGCTGCAGAGTCTTTTGGTCTCTGTCTGGGAGAGACTCTACAGCGTTTTTGCTCCAGTATCCTGTGAGGAATTGAAATCCCTCTTGTCCTCTTTCTATTACCACTACTGCCTGCTTCAAAATACACAGCAAGCCGCGGAGCGGCCGCAGAGTCTGCTGCAGAGTCTTTTGGTCTGTGTCTGGGAGAGACTCTACAGCGTTTTTACTCCAGTATCCTGTGAGGAATTGAAATCCCTCTTGTCCTCTTTCTATTACCACTACTGCCTGCTTCAAAATACCCAGCAAGCCACGGAGCGGCCGCGGAGTCTGCTGCAGAGTCTTTTGGTCTGTGTCTGGGAGAGACTCTACAGCGTTTTTGCTCCACTATCCTGTGAGGAATTGAAATCCCTCTTGTCCTCTTTCTATTACCACTACTGCCTGCTTCAAAATACCCAGCAAGCCACGGAGCGGCCGCGGAGTCTGCTGCAGAGTCTTTTGGTCTGTGTCTGGGAGAGACTCTACAGCGTTTTTGCTCCAGTATCCTGTGAGGAATTGAAATCCCTCTTGTCCTCTTTCTATTACCACTACTGCCTGCTTCAAAATACCCAGCAAGCCGCGGAGCGGCCGCGGAGTCTGCTGCAGAGTCTTTTGGTCTGTTTCTGGCAGAGATTCTACAGTGTTTCTGCTCCAGAATCCTGTGAGGAATTGAAATCCCTCTTGTCCTCTTTCTCTTACCACTACTGCCTGCTTCAAAATTCCCAGCAAGCCGCGGAGCTGCCGCGGAGTCTGCTGCAGAGTCTTTTGGTCTGTGTCTGGGAGAGACTCTACAGCGTTTTTGCTCCAGTATCCTGTGAGGAATTGAAATCCCTCTTGTCCTCTTTCTATTACCACTACTGCCTGCTTCAAAATACCCAGCAAGCCGCAGAGTCTGCTGCAGAGTCTTTTGGTCTGTGTCTGGGAGAGACTCTACAGCGTTTTTGCTCCAGTAGCCTGTGAGGAATTGAAATCCCTCTTGTCCTCTTTCTCTTACCACTACTGCCTGCTTCAAAATACCCAGCAAGCCGCGGAGCGGCCGCGGAGTCTGCTGCAGAGTCTTTTGGTCTGTGTCTGGGAGAGACTGTACAGCGTTTTTGCTCCAGTATCCTGTGAGGAATTGAAATCCCTGTTGTCCTCTTTCTATTACCACTACTGCCTGCTTCAAAATACCCAGCAAGCCGCGGAGCGGCCGCGGAGTCTGCTGCAGAGTCTTTTGGTCTGTGTCTGGGAGAGACTCTACAGCGTTTTTGCTCCAGTATCCTGTGAGGAATTGAAATCCCTCTTGTCCTCTTTCTATTACCACTACTGCCTGCTTCAAAATACCCAGCAAGCCGCGGAGTGGCCGCGGAGTCTGCTGCAGAGTCTTTTGGTCTGTGTCTGGGAGAGACTCTACAGCGTTTTGCTCCAGTATCCAGTGAGGAATTGAAATCCCTCTTGTCCTCTTTCTATTACCACTAGTGCCTGCTTCAAAATACCCAGCAAGCCGCGGAGCGGCCGCAGATTCTGCTGCAGATTCTTTTGGTCTGTGTCTGGGAGAGACTCTACATCGTTTGTGCTCCAGTATCCTGTGAGGAATTGAAATCCCTCGTGTCCTCTTTCTATTACCACTACTGCCTGCTTCAAAATACCCAGTAAGCCGCGGAGCGGCCGCGGAATCTGCTGCATAGTCTTTTGGTCTGTGTCTGGGAGAGACTCTACAGCGTTTTTGCTCCAGTATCCTGTGAGGAATTGAAATCCCTCTTGTCCTCTTTCTATTACCACTACTGCCTGCTTCAAAATACCCAGCAAGCCGCGGAGCGGCCGCGGAGTCTGCTGCAGAGTCTTTTGGTCTGTGTCTGGGAGAGACTCTACAGCGTTTTTGCTCCAGTATCCTGTGAGGAATTGAAATCCCTCTTGTCCTCTTTCTCTTACCACTACTGCCTGCTTCAAAATTCCCTGCAAGCCGCGGAGCGGCCGCGCAGTCTGCTGTAGAGTCTTTTGGTCTGTGTCTGAGAGAGACTCTACAGCGTTTTTGCTCCAGTATCCTGTGAGGAATGGAAATCCCTCTTGTCCTCTTTCTATTACCACTACTGCCTGCTTCAAAATACCCAGCAAGCCACAGAGCGGCCGCGGAGTCTGCTGCAGAGTCTTTTGGTCTGTGTCTGGGAGAGACTCTACAGCTTTTTTGCTCCATTATCCTGTGAGGTATTGAAATCCCTCTTGTCCTCTTTCTATTACCACTACTGCCTGCTTCAAAATACCCAGCAAGCCGATGAGCGGCCGCGGAGTCTGCTGCAGAGTCTTTTGGTCTGTGTCTGGGAGAGATTCTACAGTGTTTTTGCTCCAGTATCCTGTGAGGAATTGAAATCCCTGTGGGCCTCTTTCTATTACCACTACTGTCTGCTTCAAAATACCCAGCAAGCCGCGGAGTCTGCTGCAGAGTCTTTTGGTCTGTGTCTGGGAGAGACTCTACTGCGTTTTTGCTCCAGTATCCTGTGAGGAATTGAAATCCCTCTTGTACTCTTTCTATTACCACTACTGCCTGCTTCAAAATACCCAGCAAGCCGCAGAGCGGCCACGGAGTCTGCTGCAGAGTCTTTTGGTCTGTGTCTGGGAGAGACTCTACAGCGTTTTTGCTCCAGTATCCTGTGAGGAATTGAAATCCCTCTTGTCCTCTTTCTATTACCACTACTGCCTGCTTCAAAATACCCAGCAAGCCGCAGAGCGGCCACAGAGTCTGCTGCAGAGTCTTTTGGTCTGTGTCTGGGAGAGACTCTACAGTTTTTTTGCTCCATTATCCTGTGAGGAAGTGAAATTCCTCTTGTCCTCTTTCTATTACCACTACTGCCTGCTTCAAAATACCCAGCAAGCCGCGGTTCGGCCGCAGAGTCTGCTGCAGAGTCTTTTGGTCTCTGTCTGGGAGAGACTCTACAGCGTTTTTGCTCCAGTATCCTGTGAGGAATTGAAATCCCTCTTGTCCTCTTTCTATTACCACTACTGCCTGCTTCAAAATACCCAGCAAGCCGCGGAGCGGCCGCGGAGTCTGCTGCAGAGTCTTTTGGTCTGTGTCTGGGAGAGACTCTACAGCGTTTTACTCCAGTATCCTGTGAGGAATTGAAATCCCTCTTGTCCTCTTTCTATTACCACTACTGCCTGCTTCAAAATACCCAGCAAGCCACGGAGCGGCCGCGGAGTCTGCTGCAGAGTCTTTTGGTCTGTGTCTGGGAGAGACTCTACAGCGTTTTTGCTCCAGTATCCTGTGAGGAATTGAAATCCCTCTTGTCCTCTTTCTATTACCACTACTGCCTGCTTCAAAATACCCAGCAAGCCACGGAGCGGCCGCGGAGTCTGCTGCAGAGTCTTTTGGTCTGTGTCTGGGAGAGAATCTACAGCGTTTTTGCTCCAGTATCCTGTGAGGAATTGAAATCCCTCTTGTCCTCTTTCTATTACCACTACTGCCTGCTTCAAAATACCCAGCAAGCCGCGGAGCGGCCGCGGAGTCTGCTGCAGAGTCTTTTGGTCTGTTTCTGGCAGAGACTCTACAGTGTTTCTTCTCCAGAATCCTGTGAGGAATTGAAATCCCTCTTGTCCTCTTTCTCTTACCACTACCGCCTGCTTCAAAATTCCCAGCAAGCCGCGGAGCGGCCGCTGAGTCTGCTGTAGAGTCTTTTGGTCTGTGTCTGGGAGAGACTCTACAGCGTTTTTGCTCCAGTATCCAGTGAGGAATTGAAATCCCTCTTGTCCTCTTTCTATTACCACTACTGCCTGCTTCAAAATACTCAGCAAGCCGCGGAGCGGCTGCGGAGTCTGCTGCAGAGTCTTTTGGTCTGTGTCTGGGAGAGACTCTACAGCGTTTTTGCTCCAGTATCCTGTGAGGAATTGAAATCCCTCTTGTCCTCTTTCTATTACCACTACTGCCTGCTTCAAAATACCCAGCAAGCCGCAGAGTCTGCTGCAGAGTCTTTTGGTCTGTGTCTGGGAGAGACTCTACAGCGTTTTTGCTCCAGTAGCCTGTGAGGAATTGAAATCCCTCTTGTCCTCTTTCTATTACCACTACTGCCTGCTTCAAAATACCCAGCAAGCCGCGGAGCGGCCGCGGAGTCTGCTGCAGAGTCTTTTGGTCTGTGTCTGGGAGAGACTCTACAGCGTTTTTGCTCCAGTATCCTGTGAGGAATTGAAATCCCTCTTGTCCTCTTTCTATTACCACTAATGCCTGCTTCAAAATACCCAGCAAGCCGCGAAGCGGCCGCAGATTCTGCTGCAGATTCTTTTGGTCTGTGTCTGGGAGAGACTCTACATCGTTTGTGCTCCAGTATCCTGTGAGGAATTGAAATCCCTCGTGTCCTCTTTCTATTACCACTACTGCCTGCTTCAAAATACCCAGCAAGCCGGGGAATGGCCGCAGAGTCTGCTGCAGAGTCTTTTGGTCTGTGTCTGGGAGAGACTTTACAGCGTTTTTGCTCCAGTATCCTGTGAGGATTTGAAATCCCTCTTGTCCTCTTTCTATTACCACTACTGCATGCTTCAAAATACCCAGCAAGCCGCAGAGCGGCCGCGGAATCTGCTGCATAGTCTTTTGGACTGTGTCTGGGAGAGACTCTACAGCGTTTTTGCTCCAGTATCCTGTGAGGAATTGAAATCCCTCTTGTCCTCTTTCTATTACCACTACTGCCTGCTTCAAAATACCCAGCAAGCCGCGGAGCGGCCGCGGAGTCTGCTGCAGAGTCTTTTGGTCTGTGTCTGGGAGAGACTCTACAGCGTTTTTGCTCCAGTATCCTGTGAGGAATTGAAATCCCTCTTGTCCTCTTTCTCTTACCACTACTGCCTGCTTCAAAATTCCCAGCAAGCCGCGGAGCGGCCGCGCAGTCTGCTGTAGAGTCTTTTGGTCTGTGTCTGGGAGAGACTCTACAGCGTTTTGCTCCAGTATCCAGTGAGGAATTGAAATCCCTCTTGTCCTCTTTCTATTACCACTAGTGCCTGCTTCAAAATACCCAGCAAGCCGCGGAGCGGCCGCAGATTCTGCTGCAGATTCTTTTGGTCTGTGTCTGGGAGAGACTCTACATCGTTTGTGCTCCAGTATCCTGTGAGGAATTGAAATCCCTCGTGTCCTCTTTCTATTACCACTACTGCCTGCTTCAAAATACCCAGCAAGCCGCGGAGCGGCCGCGGAATCTGCTGCATAGTCTTTTGGTCTGTGTCTGGGAGAGACTCTACAGCGTTTTTGCTCCAGTATCCTGTGAGGAATTGAAATCCCTCTTGTCCTCTTTCTATTACCACTACTGCCTGCTTCAAAATACCCAGCAAGCCGCGGAGCGGCCGCGGAGTCTGCTGCAGAGTCTTTTGGTCTGTGTCTGGGAGAGACTCTACAGCGTTTTTGCTCCAGTATCCTGTGAGGAATTGAAATCCCTCTTGTCCTCTTTCTCTTACCACTACTGCCTGCTTCAAAATTCCCTGCAAGCCACGGAGCGGCCGCGCAGTCTGCTGTAGAGTCTTTTGGTCTGTGTCTGGGAGAGACTCTACAGCGTTTTTGCTCCAGTATCCTGTGAGGAATGGAAATCCCTCTTGTCCTCTTTCTATTACCACTACTGCCTGCTTCAAAATACCCAGCAAGGCACAGAGCGGCCGCGGAGTCTGCTGCAGAGTCTTTTGGTCTGTGTCTGGGAGAGACTCTACAGCTTTTTTGCTCCATTATCCTGTGAGGTATTGAAATCCCTCTTGTCCTCTTTCTATTACCACTACTGCCTGCTTCAAAATACCCAGCAAGCCGATGAGCGGCCGCGGAGTCTGCTGCAGAGTCTTTTGGTCTGTGTCTGGGAGAGACTCTACAGTGTTTTTGCTCCAGTATCCTGTGAGGAATTGAAATCCCTGTGGTCCTCTTTCTATTACCACTACTGTCTGCTTCAAAATACCCAGCAAGCCGCGGAGTCTGCTGCAGAGTCTTTTGGTCTGTGTCTGGGAGAGACTCTACAGCGTTTTTGCTCCAGTATCCTGTGAGGAATTGAAATCCCTCTTGTACTCTTTCTATTACCACTACTGCCTGCTTCAAAATACCCAGCAAGCCGCAGAGCGGCCACGGAGTCTGCTGCAGAGTCTTTTGGTCTGTGTCTGGGAGAGACTCTACAGCGTTTTTGCTCCAGTATCCTGTGAGGAATTGAAATCCCTCTTGTCCTCTTTCTATTACCACTACTGCCTGCTTCAAAATACCCAGCAAGCCGCAGAGCGGCCGCAGAGTCTGCTGCAGAGTCTTTTGGTCTGTGTCTGGGAGAGACTCTACAGTTTTTTTGCTCCATTGTCCTGTGAGGAAGTGAAATTCCTCTTGTCCTCTTTCTATTACCACTACTGCCTGCTTCAAAATACCCAGCAAGCCGCGGTTCGGCCGCAGAGTCTGCTGCAGAGTCTTTTGGTCTCTGTCTGGGAGAGACTCTACAGCGTTTTTGCTCCAGTATCCTGTGAGGAATTGAAATCCCTCTTGTCCTCTTTCTATTACCACTACTGCCTGCTTCAAAATACCCAGCAAGCCGCGGAGCGGCCGCGGAGTCTGCTGCAGAGTCTTTTGGTCTGTGTCTGGGAGAGACTCTACAGCGTTTTACTCCAGTATCCTGTGAGGAATTGAAATCCCTCTTGTCCTCTTTCTATTACCACTACTGCCTGCTTCAAAATACCCAGCAAGCCACGGAGCGGCCGCGGAGTCTGCTGCAGAGTCTTTTGGTCTGTGTCTGGGAGAGACTCTACAGCGTTTTTGCTCCAGTATCCTGTGAGGAATTGAAATCCCTCTTGTCCTCTTTCTATTACCACTACTGCCTGCTTCAAAATACCCAGCAAGCCACGGAGCGGCCGCGGAGTCTGCTGCAGAGTCTTTTGGTCTGTGTCTGGGAGAGACTCTACAGCGTTTTTGCTCCAGTATCCTGTGAGGAATTGAAATCCCTCTTGTCCTCTTTCTATTACCACTACTGCCTGCTTCAAAATACCCAGCAAGCCGCGGAGCGGCCGCGGAGTCTGCTGCAGAGTCTTTTGGTCTGTTTCTGGCAGAGACTCTACAGTGTTTCTTCTCCAGAATCCTGTGAGGAATTGAAATCCCTCTTGTCCTCTTTCTCTTACCACTACTGCCTGCTTCAAAATTCCCAGCAAGCCGCGGAGCGGCCGCTGAGTCTGCTATAGAGTCTTTTGGTCTGTGTCTGGGAGAGACTCTACAGCGTTTTTGCTCCAGTATCCAGTGAGGAATTGAAATCCCTCTTGTCCTCTTTCTATTACCACTACTGCCTGCTTCAAAATACTCAGCAAGCCGCGGAGCGGCTGCGGAGTCTGCTGCAGAGTCTTTTGGTCTGTGTCTGGGAGAGACTCTACAGCGTTTTTGCTCCAGTATCCTGTGAGGAATTGAAATCCCTCTTGTCCTCTTTCTATTACCACTACTGCCTGCTTCAAAATACCCAGCAAGCCGCGGAGCGGCCGCGGAGTCTGCTGCAGAGTCTTTTGGTCTGTGTCTGGGAGAGACTCTACAGCGTTTTTGCTCCAGTATCCTGTGAGGAATTGAAATCCCTCTTGTCCTCTTTCTATTACCACTAGTGCCTGCTTCAAAATACCCAGCAAGCTGCGGAGCGGCCGCAGATTCTGCTGCAGATTCTTTTGGTCTGTGTCTGGGAGAGACTCTACATCGTTTGTGCTCCAGTATCCTGTGAGGAATTGAAATCCCTCGTGTCCTCTTTCTATTACCACTACTGCCTGCTTCAAAATACCCAGCAAGCCGGGGAATGGCCGCAGAGTCTGCTGCAGAGTCTTTTGGTCTGTGTCTGGGAGAGACTTTACAGCGTTTTTGCTCCAGTATCCTGTGAGGAATTGAAATCCCTCTTGTCCTCTTTCTATTACCACTACTGCCTGCTTCAAAATACCCAGCAAGCCGCAGAGCGGCCGCGGAATCTGCTGCATAGTCTTTTGGTCTGTGTCTGGGAGAGACTCTACAGCGTTTTTGCTCCAGTATCCTGTGAGGAATTGAAATCCCTCTTGTCCTCTTTCTATTACCACTACTGCCTGCTTCAAAATACCCAGCAAGCCGCGGAGCGGCCGCGGAGTCTGCTGCAGAGTCTTTTGGTCTGTGTCTGGGAGAGACTCTACAGCGTTTTTGCTCCAGTATCCTGTGAGGAATTGAAATCCCTCTTGTCCTCTTTCTCTTACCACTACTGCCTGCTTCAAAATTCCCAGCAAGCCGCGGAGCGGCCGCGCAGTCTGCTGTAGAGTCTTTTGGTCTGTGTCTGGGAGAGACTCTACAGCGTTTTTGCTCCAGTATCCTGTGAGGAATGGAAATCCCTCTTGTCCTCTTTCTATTACCACTACTGCCTGCTTCAAAATACCCAGCAAGCCGCAGAGTCTGCTGCAGAGTCTTTTGGTCTGTGTCTGGGAGAGACTCTACAGCGTTTTTGCTCCAGTAGCCTGTGAGGAATTGAAATCCCTCTTGTCCTCTTTCTATTACCACTACTGCCTGCTTCAAAATACCCAGCAAGCCGCGGAGCGGCCGCGGAGTCTGCTGCAGAGTCTTTTGGTCTGTGTCTGGGAGAGACTGTACAGCGTTTTTGCTCCAGTATCCTGTGAGGAATTGAAATCCCTGTTGTCCTCTTTCTATTACCACTACTGCCTGCTTCAAAATACCCAGCAAGCCGCGGAGCGGCCGCGGAGTCTGCTGCAGAGTCTTTTGGTCTGTGTCTGGGAGAGACTCTACAGCGTTTTTGCTCCAGTATCCTGTGAGGAATTGAAATCCCTCTTGTCCTCTTTCTATTACCACTACTGCCTGCTTCAAAATACCCAGCAAGCCGCGGAGTGGCCACGGAGTCTGCTGCAGAGTCTTTTGGTCTGTGTCTGGGAGAGACTCTACAGCGTTTTGCTCCAGTATCCAGTGAGGAATTGAAATCCCTCTTGTCCTCTTTCTATTACCACTAGTGCCTGCTTCAAAATACCCAGCAAGCCGCGGAGCGGCGGCAGATTCTGCTGCAGATTCTTTTGGTCTGTGTCTGGGAGAGACTCTACATCGTTAGTGCTCCAGTATCCTGTGAGGAATTGAAATCCCTTGTGTCCTCTTTCTATTACCACTACTGCCTGCTTCAAAATACCCAGCAAGCCGCGGAGCGGCCGCGGAATCTGCTGCATAGTCTTTTGGTCTGTGTCTGGGAGAGACTCTACAGCGTTTTTGCTCCAGTATCCTGTGAGGAATTGAAATCCCTCTTGTCCTCTTTCTATTACCACTACTGCCTGCTTCAAAATACCCAGCAAGCCGCGGAGCGGCCGCGGAGTCTGCTGCAGAGTCTTTTGGTCTGTGTCTGGGAGAGACTCTACAGCGTTTTTGCTCCAGTATCCTGTGAGGAATTGAAATCCCTCTTGTCCTCTTTCTCTTACCACTACTGCCTGCTTCAAAATTCCCTGCAAGCCACGGAGCGGCCGCGCAGTCTGCTGTAGAGTCTTTTGGTCTGTGTCTGGGAGAGACTCTACAGCGTTTTTGCTCCAGTATCCTGTGAGGAATGGGAATCCCTCTTGTCCTCTTTCTATTACCACTACTGCCTGCTTCAAAATACCCAGCAAGCCACAGAGCGGCCGCGGAGTCTGCTGCAGAGTCTTTTGGTCTGTGTCTGGGAGAGACTCTACAGCTTTTTTGCTCCATTATCCTGTGAGGTATTGAAATCCCTCTTGTCCTCTTTCTATTACCACTACTGCCTGCTTCAAAATACCCAGCAAGCCGATGAGCGGCCGCGGAGTCTGCTGCAGAGTCTTTTGGTCTGTGTCTGGGAGAGACTCTACAGTGTTTTTGCTCCAGTATCCTGTGAGGAATTGAAATCCCTGTGGTCCTCTTTCTATTACCACTACTGTCTGCTTCAAAATACCCAGCAAGCCGCGGAGTCTGCTGCAGAGTCTTTTGGTCTGTGTCTGGGAGAGACTCTACAGCGTTTTTGCTCCAGTATCCTGTGAGGAATTGAAATCCCTCTTGTACTCTTTCTATTACCACTACTGCCTGCTTCAAAATACCCAGCAAGCCGCAGAGCGGCCACGGAGTCTGCTGCAGAGTCTTTTGGTCTGTGTCTGGGAGAGACTCTACAGCGTTTTTGCTCCAGTATCCTGTGAGGAATTGAAATCCCTCTTGTCCTCTTTCTATTACCACTACTGCCTGCTTCAAAATACCCAGCAAGCCGCAGAGCGGCCGCAGAGTCTGCTGCAGAGTCTTTTGGTCTGTGTCTGGGAGAGACTCTACAGTTTTTTTGCTCCATTATCCTGTGAGGAAGTGAAATTCCTCTTGTCCTCTTTCTATTACCACTACTGCCTGCTTCAAAATACCCAGCAAGCCGCGGTTCGGCCGCAGTGTCTGCTGCAGAGTCTTTTGGTCTCTGTCTGGGAGAGACTCTACAGCGTTTTTGCTCCAGTATCCTGTGAGGAATTGAAATCCCTCTTGTCCTCTTTCTATTACCACTACTGCCTGCTTCAAAATACCCAGCAAGCCGCGGAGCGGCCGCGGAGTCTGTTGCAGAGTCTTTTGGTATGTGTCTGGGAGAGACTCTACAGCGTTTTACTCCAGTATCCTGTGAGGAATTGAAATCCCTCTTGTCCTCTTTCTATTACCACTACTGCCTGCTTCAAAATACCCAGCAAGCCACGGAGCGGCCGCGGAGTCTGCTGCAGAGTCTTTTGGTCTGTGTCTGGGAGAGACTCTACAGCGTTTTTGCTCCAGTATCCTGTGAGGAATTGAAATCCCTCTTGTCCTCTTTCTATTACCACTACTGCCTGCTTCAAAATACCCAGCAAGCCACGGAGCGGCCGCGGAGTCTGCTGCAGAGTCTTTTGGTCTGTGTCTGGGAGAGACTCTACAGCGTTTTTGCTCCAGTATCCTGTGAGGAATTGAAATCCCTCTTGTCCTCTTTCTATTACCACTACTGCCTGCTTCAAAATACCCAGCAAGCCGCGGAGCGGCCGCGGAGTCTGCTGCAGAGTCTTTTGGTCTGTTTCTGGCAGAGACTCTACAGTGTTTCTTCTCCAGAATCCTGTGAGGAATTGAAATCCCTCTTGTCCTCTTTCTCTTACCACTACTGCCTGCTTCAAAATTCCCAGCAAGCCGCGGAGCGGCCGCTGAGTCTGCTGTAGAGTCTTTTGGTCTGTGTCTGGGAGAGACTCTACAGCGTTTTTGCTCCAGTATCCAGTGAGGAATTGAAATCCCTCTTGTCCTCTTTCTATTACCACTACTGCCTGCTTCAAAATACTCAGCAAGCCGCGGAGCGGCTGCGGAGTCTGCTGCAGAGTCTTTTGGTCTGTGTCTGGGAGAGACTCTACAGCGTTTTTGCTCCAGTATCCTGTGAGGAATTGAAATCCCTCTTGTCCTCTTTCTATTACCACTACTGCCTGCTTCAAAATACCCAGCAAGCCGCAGAGTCTGCTGCAGAGTCTTTTGGTCTGTGTCTGGGAGAGACTCTACAGCGTTTTTGCTCCAGTAGCCTGTGAGGAATTGAAATCCCTCTTGTCCTCTTTCTATTACCACTACTGCCTGCTTCAAAATAAACAGCAAGCCGCGGAGCGGCCGCGGAGTCTGCTGCAGAGTCTTTTGGTCTGTGTCTGGGAGAGACTCTACAGCGTTTTTGCTCCAGTATCCTGTGAGGAATTGAAATCCCTCTTGTCCTCTTTCTATTACCACTAGTGCCTGCTTCAAAATACCCAGCAAGCCGCGGAGCGGCCGCAGATTCTGCTGCAGATTCTTTTGGTCTGTGTCTGGGAGAGACTCTACATCGTTTGTGCTCCAGTATCCTGTGAGGAATTGAAATCCCTCGTGTCCTCTTTCTATTACCACTACTGCCTGCTTCAAAATACCCAGCAAGCCGGGGAATGGCCGCAGAGTCTGCTGCAGAGTCTTTTGGTCTGTGTCTGGGAGAGACTTTACAGCGTTTTTGCTCCAGTATCCTGTGAGGAATTGAAATCCCTCTTGTCCTCTTTCTATTACCACTACTGCCTGCTTCAAAATACCCAGCAAGCCGCAGAGCGGCCGCGGAATCTGCTGCATAGTCTTTTGGTCTGTGTCTGGGAGAGACTCTACAGCGTTTTTGCTCCAGTATCCTGTGAGGAATTGAAATCCCTCTTGTCCTCTTTCTATTACCACTACTGCCTGCTTCAAAATACCCAGCAAGCCGCGGAGCGGCCGCGGAGTCTGCTGCAGAGTCTTTTGGTCTGTGTCTGGGAGAGACTCTACAGCGTTTTTGCTCCAGTATCCTGTGAGGAATTGAAATCCCTCTTGTCCTCTTTCTCTTACCACTACTGCCTGCTTCAAAATTCCCAGCAAGCCGCGGAGCGGCCGCGCAGTCTGCTGTAGAGTCTTTTGGTCTGTGTCTGGGAGAGACTCTACAGCGTTTTTGCTCCAGTATCCTGTGAGGAATGGAAATCCCTCTTGTCCTCTTTCTATTACCACTACTGCCTGCTTCAAAATACCCAGCAAGCCACAGAGCGGCCGCGGAGTCTGCTGCAGAGTCTTTTGGTCTGTGTCTGGGAGAGACTCTACAGCTTTTTTGCTCCATTATCCTTTGAGGTATTGAAATCCCTCTTGTCCTCTTTCTATTACCACTACTGCCTGCTTCAAAATACCCAGCAAGCCGATGAGCGGCCGCGGAGTCTGCTGCAGAGTCTTTTGGTCTGTGTCTGGGAGAGACTCTACAGTGTTTTTGCTCCAGTATCCTGTGAGGAATTGAAATCCCTGTGGTCCTCTTTCTATTACTACTACTGTCTGCTTCAAAATACCCAGCAAGCCGCGGAGTCTGCTGCAGAGTCTTTTGGTCTGTGTCTGGGAGAGACTCTACAGCGTTTTTGCTCCAGTATCCTGTGAGGAATTGAAATCCCTCTTGTACTCTTTCTATTACCACTACTGCCTGCTTCAAAATACCCAGCAAGCCGCAGAGTCGCCACGGAGTCTGCTGCAGAGTCTTTTGGTCTGTGTCTGGGAGAGACTCTACAGCGTTTTTGCTCCAGTATCCTGTGAGGAATTGAAATCCCTCTTGTCCTCTTTCTATTACCACTACTGCCTGCTTCAAAATACCCAGCAAACCGCAGAGCGGCCGCAGAGTCTGCTGCAGAGTCTTTTGGTCTGTGTCTGGGAGAGACTCTACAGTTTTTTTGCTCCATTATCCTGTGAGGAAGTGAAATTCCTCTTGTCCTCTTTCTATTACCACTACTGTCTGCTTCAAAATACCCAGCAAGCCGCGGTTCGGCCGCAGAGTCTGCTGCAGAGTCTTTTGGTCTCTGTCTGGGAGAGACTCTACAGCGTTTTTGCTCCAGTATCCTGTGAGGAATTGAAATCCCTCTTGTCCTCTTTCTATTACCACTACTGCCTGCTTCAAAATACCCAGCAAGCCGCGGGGCGGCCGCGGAGTCTGCTGCAGAGTCTTTTGGTCTGTGTCTGGGAGAGACTCTACAGCGTTTTACTCCAGTATCCTGTGAGGAATTGAAATCTCTATTGTCCTCTTTCTATTACCACTACTGCCTGCTTCAAAATACCCAGCAAGCCACGGAGCGGCCGCGGAGTCTGCTGCAGAGTCTTTTGGTCTGTGTCTGGGAGAGACTCTACAGCGTTTTTGCTCCAGTATCCTGTGAGGAATTGAAATCCCTCTTGTCCTCTTTCTATTACCACTACTGCCTGCTTCAAAATACCCAGCAAGCCACGGAGCGGCCGCGGAGTCTGCTGCAGAGTCTTTTGGTCTGTGCCTGGGAGAGACTCTACAGCGTTTTTGCTCCAGTATCCTGTGAGGAATTGAAATCCCTCTTGTCCTCTTTCTATTACCACTACTGCCTGCTTCAAAATACCCAGCAAGCCGCGGAGCGGCCGCGGAGTCTGCTGCAGAGTCTTTTGGTCTGTTTCTGGCAGAGACTCTACAGTGTTTCTTCTCCAGAATCCTGTGAGGAATTGAAATCCCTCTTGTCCTCTTTCTCTTACCACTACTGCCTGCTTCAAAATTCCCAGCAAGCCGCGGAGCGGCCGCTGAGTCTGCTGTAGAGTCTTTTGGTCTGTGTCTGGGAGAGACTCTACAGCGTTTATTGCTCCAGTATCCAGTGAGGAATTGAAATCCCTCTTGTCCGCTTTCTATTACCACTACTGCCTGCTTCAAAATACTCAGCAAGCCGCGGAGCGGCCGCGGAGTCTGCTGCAGAGTCTTTTGGTCTGTGTCTGGGAGAGACTCTACAGCGTTTTTGCTCCAGTATCCTGTGAGGAATTGAAATCCCTCTTGTCCTCTTTCTATTACCACTACTGCCTGCTTCAAAATACCCAGCAAGCCGCGGAGCGGCCGCGGAGTCTGCTGCAGAGTCTTTTGGTCTGTGTCTGGGAGAGACTCTACAGCGTTTTTGCTCCAGTATCCTGTGAGGAATTGAAATCCCTCTTGTCCTCTTTCTATTACCACTACTGCCTGCTTCAAAATACCCAGCAAGCCGCAGAGCGGCCGCGGAATCTGCTGCATAGTCTTTTGGTCTGTGTCTGGGAGAGACTCTACAGCGTTTTTGCTCCAGTATCCTGTGAGGAATTGAAATCCCTCTTGTCCTCTTTCTATTACCACTACTGCCTGCTTCAAAATACCCAGCAAGCCGCGGAGCGGCCGCGGAGTCTGCTGCAGAGTCTTTTGGTCTGTGTCTGGGAGAGACTCTACAGCGTTTTTGCTCCAGTATCCTGTGAGGAATTGAAATCCCTCTTGTCCTCTTTCTCTTACCACTACTGCCTGCTTCAAAATTCCCAGCAAGCCGCGGAGCGGCCGCGCAGTCTGCTGTAGAGTCTTTTGGTCTGTGTGTGGGAGAGACTCTACAGCGTTTTTGCTCCAGTATCCTGTGAGGAATGGAAATCCCTCTTGTCCTCTTTCTATTACCACTACTGCCTGCTTCAAAATACCCAGCAAGCCACAGAGCGGCCGCGGAGTCTGCTGCAGAGTCTTTTGGTCTGTGTCTGGGAGAGACTCTACAGCTTTTTTGCTCCATTATCCTGTGAGGTATTGAAATCCCTCTTGTCCTCTTTCTATTACCACTACTGCCTGCTTCAAAATACCCAGCAAGCCGATGAGCGGCCGCGGAGTCTGCTGCAGAGTCTTTTGGTCTGTGTCTGGGAGAGACTCTA
The DNA here is from genome assembly GCF_040938575.1 of Ambystoma mexicanum. NCBI lineage: Eukaryota > Metazoa > Chordata > Amphibia > Caudata > Ambystomatidae > Ambystoma > Ambystoma mexicanum. The sequence goes on along the minus strand of NC_090929.1, from coordinate 1,669,880,080 downwards.
CAGTGTTTTTGCTCCAGTATCCTGTGAGGAATTTAATCCCTGTGGTCCTCTTTCCATTACCACTACTGTCTGCTTCAAAATACCCAGCAAGCTGCGGAGTCTGCTGCAGAGTCTTTTGGTCTGTGTCTGGGAGAGACTCTACAGCGTTTTTGCTCCAGTATCCTGTGAGGAATTGAAATCCCTCTGGTACTCTTTCTATTACCACTACTGCCTGCTTCAAAATACCCAGCAAGCCGCAGAGCGGCCACGGAGTCTGCTGCAGAGTCTTTTGGTCTGTGTCTGGGAGAGACTCTACAGCGTTTTTGCTCCAGTATCCTGTGAGGAATTGAAATCCCTCTTGTCCTCTTTCTATTACCACTACTGCCTGCTTCAAAATACCCAGCAAGCCGCAGAGCGGCCGCAGAGTCTGCTGCAGAGTCTTTTGGTCTGTGTCTGGGAGAGACTCTACAGTTTTTTTGCTCCATTATCCTGTGAGGAAGTGAAATTCCTCTTGTCCTCTTTCTATTACCACTACTGCCTGCTTCAAAATACCCAGCAAGCCGCGGGGCGGCCGCGGAGTCTGCTGCAGAGTCTTTTGGTCTGTGTCTGGGAGAGACTCTACAGCGTTTTACTCCAGTATCCTGTGAGGAATTGAAATCCCTCTTGTCCTCTTTCTATTACCACTACTGCCTGCTTCAAAATACCCAGCAAGCCACGGAGCGGCCGCGGAGTCTGCTGCAGAGTCTTTTGGTCTGTGTCTGGGAGAGACTCTACAGCGTTTTTGCTCCAGTATCCTGTGAGGAATTGAAATCCCTCTTGTCCTCTTTCTATTACCACTACTGCCTGCTTCAAAATACCCAGCAAGCCACGGAGCGGCCGCGGAGTCTGCTGCAGAGTCTTTTGGTCTGTGTCTGGGAGAGACTCTACAGCGTTTTTGCTCCAGTATCCTGTGAGGAATTGAAATCCCTCTTGTCCTTTTTCTATTACCACTACTGCCTGCTTCAAAATACCCAGCAAGCCGCGGAGCGGCCGCGGAGTCTGCTGCAGAGTCTTTTGGTCTGTTTCTGGCAGAGACTCTACAGTGTTTCTTCTCCAGAATCCTGTGAGGAATTGAAATCCCTCTTGTCCTCTTTCTCTTACCACTACTGCCTGCTTCAAAATTCCCAGCAAGCCGCGGAGCGGCCGCTGAGTCTGCTGTAGAGTCTTTTGGTCTGTGTCTGGGAGAGACTCTACAGCGTTTTTGCTCCAGTATCCAGTGAGGAATTGAAATCCCTCTTGTCCTCTTTCTATTACCACTACTGCCTGCTTCAAAATACTCAGCAAGCCGCGGAGCGGCCGCGGAGTCTGCTGCAGAGTCTTTTGGTCTGTGTCTGGGAGAGACTCTACAGCGTTTTTGCTCCAGTATCCTGTGAGGAATTGAAATCCCTCTTGTCCTCTTTCTATTACCACTACTGCCTGCTTCAAAATACCCAGCAAGCCACAGAGTCTGCTGCAGAGTCTTTTGGTCTGTGTCTGGGAGAGACTCTACAGCGTTTTTGCTCCAGTAGCCTGTGAGGAATTGAAATCCCTCTTGTCCTCTTTCTATTACCACTACTGCCTGCTTCAAAATACCCAGCAAGCCGCGGAGCGGCCGCGGAGTCTGCTGCAGAGTCTTTTGGTCTGTGTCTGGGAAAGACTCTACAGCGTTTTTGCTCCAGTATCCTGTGAGGAATTGAAATCCCTCTTGTCCTCTTTCTATTACCACTACTGCCTGCTTCAAAATACCCAGCAAGCCGCGGAGCGGCCGCAGAGTCTGCTGCAGAGTCTTTTGGTCTGTGTCTGGGAGAGACTCTACAGCGTTTTTGCTCCAGTGTCCTGTGAGGAATTGAAATCCCTCTTGTCCTCTTTCTATTACCACTACTGCCTGCTTCAAAATACCCAGCAAGCCGCGGAGCGGCCGCGGAGTCTGCTGCAGAGTCTTTTCGTCTGTGTCTGGGAGAGACTCTACAGCGTTTTTGGTCCAGTATCCTGTGAGGCATTGAAATCCCTCTTGTCCTCTTTCTATTACCACTACTGCCTGCTTCAAAATACCCAGCAAGCCGCGGAGCGGCCGCGCAGTCTGCTGTAGAGTCTTTTGGTCTGTGTCTGGGAGAGACTCTACAGCGTTTTTGCTCCAGTATCCTGTGAGGAATGGAAATCCCTCTTGTCCTCTTTCTATTACCACTACTGCCTGCTTCAAAATACCCAGCAAGCCACAGAGCGGCCGCGGAGTCTGCTGCAGAGTCTTTTGGTCTGTGTCTGGGAGAGACTCTACAGCTTTTTTGCTCCATTATCCTGTGAGGTATTGAAATCCCTCTTGTCCTCTTTCTATTACCACTACTGCCTGCTTCAAAATACCCAGCAAGCCGATGAGCGGCCGCGGAGTCTGCTGCAGAGTCTTTTGGTCTGTGTCTGGGAGAGACTCTACAGTGTTTTTGCTCCAGTATCCTGTGAGGAATTGAAATCCCTGTGGTCCTCTTTCTATTACTACTACTGTCTGCTTCAAAATACCCAGCAAGCCGCGGAGTCTGCTGCAGAGTCTTTTGGTCTGTGTCTGGGAGAGACTCTACAGCGTTTTTGCTCCAGTATCCTGTGAGGAATTGAAATCCCTCTTGTACTCTTTCTATTACCACTACTGCCTGCTTCAAAATACCCAGCAAGCCGCAGAGTGGCCACGGAGTCTGCTGCAGAGTCTTTTGGTCTGTGTCTGGGAGAGACTCTACAGCGTTTTTGCTCCAGTATCCTGTGAGGAATTGAAATCCCTCTTGTCCTCTTTCTATTACCACTACTGTCTGCTTCAAAATACCCAGCAAGCCGCGGTTCGGCCGCAGAGTCTGCTGCAGAGTCTTTTGGTCTCTGTCTGGGAGAGACTCTACAGCGTTTTTGCTCCAGTATCCTGTGAGGAATTGAAATCCCTCTTGTCCTCTTTCTATTACCACTACTGCCTGCTTCAAAATACCCAGCAAGCCGCGGGGCGGCCGCGGAGTCTGCTGCAGAGTCTTTTGGTCTGTGTCTGGGAGAGACTCTACAGCGTTTTACTCCAGTATCCTGTGAGGAATTGAAATCTCTATTGTCCTCTTTCTATTACCACTACTGCCTGCTTCAAAATACCCAGCAAGCCACGGAGCGGCCGCGGAGTCTGCTGCAGAGTCTTTTGGTCTGTGTCTGGGAGAGACTCTACAGCGTTTTTGCTCCAGTATCCTGTGAGGAATTGAAATCCCTCTTGTCCTCTTTCTATTACCACTACTGCCTGCTTCAAAATACCCAGCAAGCCACGGAGCGGCCGCGGAGTCTGCTGCAGAGTCTTTTGGTCTGTGCCTGGGAGAGACTCTACAGCGTTTTTGCTCCAGTATCCTGTGAGGAATTGAAATCCCTCTTGTCCTCTTTCTATTACCACTACTGCCTGCTTCAAAATACCCAGCAAGCCGCGGAGCGGCCGCGGAGTCTGCTGCAGAGTCTTTTGGTCTGTTTCTGGCAGAGACTCTACAGTGTTTCTTCTCCAGAATCCTGTGAGGAATTGAAATCCCTCTTGTCCTCTTTCTCTTACCACTACTGCCTGCTTCAAAATTCCCAGCAAGCCGCGGAGCGGCCGCTGAGTCTGCTGTAGAGTCTTTTGGTCTGTGTCTGGGAGAGACTCTACAGCGTTTATTGCTCCAGTATCCAGTGAGGAATTGAAATCCCTCTTGTCCGCTTTCTATTACCACTACTGCCTGCTTCAAAATACTCAGCAAGCCGCGGAGCGGCCGCAGAGTCTGCTGCAGAGTGTTTTGGTCTGTGTCTGGGAGAGACTCTACAGCGTTTTTGCTCCAGTATCCTGTGAGGAATTGAAATCCCTCTTGTCCTCTTTCTATTACCACTACTGCCTGCTTCAAAATACCCAGCAAGCCGCGGAGCGGCCGCGGAGTCTGCTGCAGAGTCTTTTGGTCTGTGTCTGGGAGAGACTCTACAGCGTTTTTGCTCCAGTATCCTGTGAGGAATTGAAATCCCTCTTGTCCTCTTTCTATTACCACTACTGCCTGCTTCAAAATACCCAGCAAGCCGCAGAGCGGCCGCGGAATCTGCTGCATAGTCTTTTGGTCTGTGTCTGGGAGAGACTCTACAGCGTTTTTGCTCCAGTATCCTGTGAGGAATTGAAATCCCTCTTGTCCTCTTTCTATTACCACTACTGCCTGCTTCAAAATACCCAGCAAGCCGCGGAGCGGCCTCGGAGTCTGCTGCAGAGTCTTTTGGTCTGTGTCTGGGAGAGACTCTACAGCGTTTTTGCTCCAGTATCCTGTGAGGAATTGAAATCCCTCTTGTCCTCTTTCTCTTACCACTACTGCCTGCTTCAAAATTCCCAGCAAGCCGCGGAGCGGCCGCGCAGTCTGCTGTAGAGTCTTTTGGTCTGTGTGTGGGAGAGACTCTACAGCGTTTTTGCTCCAGTATCCTGTGAGGAATGGAAATCCCTCTTGTCCTCTTTCTATTACCACTACTGCCTGCTTCAAAATACCCAGCAAGCCACAGAGCGGCCGCGGAGTCTGCTGCAGAGTCTTTTGGTCTGTGTCTGGGAGAGACTCTACAGCTTTTTTGCTCCATTATCCTGTGAGGTATTGAAATCCCTCTTGTCCTCTTTCTATTACCACTACTGCCTGCTTCAAAATACCCAGCAAGCCGATGAGCGGCCGCGGAGTCTGCTGCAGAGTCTTTTGGTCTGTGTCTGGGAGAGACTCTACAGTGTTTTTGCTCCAGTATCCTGTGAGGAATTTAATCCCTGTGGTCCTCTTTCTATTACCACTACTGTCTGCTTCAAAATACCCAGCAAGCCGCGGAGTCTGCTGCAGAGTCTTTTGGTCTGTGTCTGGGAGAGACTCTACAGCGTTTTTGCTCCAGTATCCTGTGAGGAATTGAAATCCCTCTTGTACTCTTTCTATTACCACTACTGCCTGCTTCAAAATACCCAGCAAGCCGCAGAGCGGCCACGGAGTCTGCTGCAGAGTCTTTTGGTCTGTGTCTGGGAGAGACTCTACAGCGTTTTTGCTCCAGTATCCTGTGAGGAATTGAAATCCCTCTTGTCCTCTTTCTATTACCACTACTGCCTGCTTCAAAATACCCAGCAAGCCACGGAGCGGCCGCGGAGTCTGCTGCAGAGTCTTTTGGTCTGTGTCTGGGAGAGACTCTACAGCGTTTTTGCTCCAGTATCCTGTGAGGAATTGAAATCCCTCTTGTCCTCTTTCTATTACCACTACTGCCTGCTTCAAAATACCCAGCAAGCCACGGAGCGGCCGCGGAGTCTGCTGCAGAGTCTTTTGGTCTGTGTCTGGGAGAGACTCTACAGCGTTTTTGCTCCAGTATCCTGTGAGGAATTGAAATCCCTCTTGTCCTTTTTCTATTACCACTACTGCCTGCTTCAAAATACCCAGCAAGCCGCGGAGCGGCCGCGGAGTCTGCTGCAGAGTCTTTTGGTCTGTTTCTGGCAGAGACTCTACAGTGTTTCTTCTCCAGAATCCTGTGAGGAATTGAAATCCCTCTTGTCCTCTTTCTATTACCACTACTGCCTGCTTCAAAATACCCAGCAAGCCGCGGAGCGGCCGCTGAGTCTGCTGTAGAGTCTTTTGGTCTGTGTCTGGGAGAGACTCTACAGCGTTTTTGCTCCAGTATCCAGTGAGGAATTGAAATCCCTCTTGTCCTCTTTCTATTACCACTACTGCCTGCTTCAAAATACTCAGCAAGCCGCGGAGCGGCCGCGGAGTCTGCTGCAGAGTCTTTTGGTCTGTGTCTGGGAGAGACTCTACAGCGTTTTTGCTCCAGTATCCTGTGAGGAATTGAAATCCCTCTTGTCCTCTTTCTATTACCACTACTGCCTGCTTCAAAATACCCAGCAAGCCACAGAGTCTGCTGCAGAGTCTTTTGGTCTGTGTCTGGGAGAGACTCTACAGCGTTTTTGCTCCAGTAGCCTGTGAGGAATTGAAATCCCTCTTGTCCTCTTTCTATTACCACTACTGCCTGCTTCAAAATACCCAGCAAGCCGCGGAGCGGCCGCGGAGTCTGCTGCAGAGTCTTTTGGTCTGTGTCTGGGAAAGACTCTACAGCGTTTTTGCTCCAGTATCCTGTGAGGAATTGAAATCCCTCTTGTCCTCTTTCTATTACCACTACTGCCTGCTTCAAAATACCCAGCAAGCCGCGGAGCGGCCGCAGAGTCTGCTGCAGAGTCTTTTGGTCTGTGTCTGGGAGAGACTCTACAGCGTTTTTGCTCCAGTGTCCTGTGAGGAATTGAAATCCCTCTTGTCCTCTTTCTATTACCACTACTGCCTGCTTCAAAATACCCAGCAAGCCGCGGAGCGGCCGCGGAGTCTGCTGCAGAGTCTTTTCGTCTGTGTCTGGGAGAGACTCTACAGCGTTTTTGGTCCAGTATCCTGTGAGGCATTGAAATCCCTCTTGTCCTCTTTCTATTACCACTACTGCCTGCTTCAAAATACCCAGCAAGCCGCGGAGCAGCCGCGGAGTCTGCTGCTGAGTCTTTTGGTCTGTGTCTGGGAGAGACTTTACAGCGTTTTTGCTCCAGTATCCTGTGAGGAATTGAAATCCCTCTTGTCCTCTTTCTATTACCACTACTGCCTGCTTCAAAATACCCAGCAAGCCGCGGAGCGGCCGCGGAATCTGCTGCATAGTCTTTTGGTCTGTGTCTGGGAGAGACTCTACAGCGTTTTTGCTCCAGTATCCTGTGAGGAATTGAAATCCCTCTTGTCCTCTTTCTATTACCACTACTGCCTGCTTCAAAATACCCAGCAAGCCGCGGAGCGGCCGCGGAGTCTGCTGCAGAGTCTTTTGGTCTGTGTCTGGGAGAGACTCTACAGCGTTTTTGCTCCAGTATCCTGTGAGGAATTGAAATCCCTCTTGTCCTCTTTCTCTTACCACTACTGCCTGCTTCAAAATTCCCAGCAAGCCGCGGAGCGGCCGCGCAGTCTGCTGTAGAGTCTTTTGGTCTGTGTCTGGGAGAGACTCTACAGCGTTTTTGCTCCAGTATCCTGTGAGGAATTGAAATCCCTCTTGTCCTCTTTCTATTACCACTACTGCCTGCTTCAAAATACCCAGCAAGCCACAGAGCGGCCGCGGAGTCTGCTGCAGAGTCTTTTGGTCTGTGTCTGGGAGAGACTCTACAGCTTTTTTGCTCCATTATCCTGTGAGGTATTGAAATCCCTCTTGTCCTCTTTCTATTACCACTACTGCCTGCTTCAAAATACCCAGCAAGCCGATGAGCGGCCGCGGAGTCTGCTGCAGAGTCTTTTGGTCTGTGTCTGGGAGAGACTCTACAGTGTTTTTGCTCCAGTATCCTGTGAGGAATTGAAATCCCTCTTGTCCTCTTTCTATTACCACTACTGTCTGCTTCAAAATACCCAGCAAGCCGCGGAGTCTGCTGCAGAGTCTTTTGGTCTGTGTCTGGGAGAGACTCTACAGCGTTTTTGCTCCAGTATCCTGTGAGGAATTGAAATCCCTCTTGTACTCTTTCTATTACCACTACTGCCTGCTTCAAAATACCCAGCAAGCCGCAGAGCGGCCACGGAGTCTGCTGCAGAGTCTTTTGGTCTGTTTCTGGGAGAGACTCTACAGAGTTTTTGCTCCAGTATCCTGTGAGGAATTGAAATCCCTCTTGTCCTCTTTCTATTACCACTACTGCCTGCTTCAAAATACCCAGCAAGCCGCAGAGCGGCCGCAGAGTCTGCTGCAGAGTCTTTTGGTCTGTGTCTGGGAGAGACTCTACAGTTTTTTTGCTCCATTATCCTGTGAGGAAGTGAAATTCCTCTTGTCCTCTTTCTATTACCACTACTGCCTGCTTCAAAATACCCAGCAAGCCGCGGTTCGGCCGCAGAGTCTGCTGCAGAGTCTTTTGGTCTCTGTCTGGGAGAGACTCTACAGTGTTTTTGCTCCAGTATCCTGTGAGGAATTGAAATCCCTCTTGTCCTCTTTCTATTACCACTACTGCCTGCTTCAAAATACCCAGCAAGCCGCGGAGCAGCCGCGAAGCCAGCTGCAGAGTCTTTTGGTCTGTGTCTGGGAGAGACTCTACAGCGTTTTTACTCCAGTATCCTGTGAGGAATTGAAATCCCTCTTGTCCTCTTTCTATTACCACTACTGCCTGCTTCAAAATACCCAGCAAACCACGGAGCGGCCGCAGAGTCTGCTGCAGAGTCTTTTGGTCTGTGTCTGGGAGAGACTCTACAGCGTTTTTGCTCCAGTATCCTGTGAGGAATTGAAATCCCTCTTGTCCTCTTTCTATTACCACTACTGCCTGCTTCAAAATACCCAGCAAGCCGCGGAGCGGCCGCGGAGTCTGCTGCAGAGTCTTTTGGTCTGTTTCTGGCAGAGACTCTACAGTGTTTCTGCTCCAGAATCCTGTGAGGAATTGAAATCCCTCTTGTCCTCTTTCTCTTACCACTACTGCCTGCTTCAAAATTCCCAGCAAGCCGCGGAGCGGCCGCGGAGTCTGCTGTAGAGTCTTTTGGTCTGTGTCTGGGAGAGACTCTACAGCGTTTTTGCTCCAGTATCCAGTGAGGAATTGAAATCCCTCTTGTCCTCTTTCTATTACCACTACTGCCTGCTTCAAAATACCCAGCAAGCCGCGGAGCGGCCGCGGAGTCTGCTGCAGAGTCTTTTGGTCTGTGTCTGGGAGAGACTCTACAGCGTTTTTGCTCCAGTATCCTGTGAGGAATTGAAATCCCACTTGTCCTCTTTCTATTACCACTAATGCCTGCTTCAAAATACCCAGCAAGCCGCTGAGTCTGCTGCAGAGTCTTTTGGTCTGTGTCTGGGAGAGACTCTACAGCGTTTTTGCTCCAGTATCCAGTGAGGAATTGAAATCCCTCTTGTCCTCTTTCTATTACCACTACTGCCTGCTTCAAAATACCCAGCAAGCCGCGGAGCGGCCGCAGAGTCTGCTGCAGAGTCTTTTGGTCTGTGTCTGGGAGAGACTCTACAGCGTTTTTGCTCCAGTATCCTGTGAGGAATTGAAATCCCTCTTGTCCTCTTTCTATTACCACTACTGCCTGCTTCAAAATCCCCAGCAAGCCGCGGAGCGGCCGCGGAGTCTGCTGCAGAGTCTTTTGGTCTGTTTCTGGCAGAGACTCTACAGTGTTTCTTCTCCAGAATCCTGTGAGGAATTGAAATCCCTCTTGTCCTCTTTCTCTTACCACTACTGCCTGCTTCAAAATTCCCAGCAAGCCGCGGAGCGGCCGCTGAGTCTGCTGTAGAGTCTTTTGGTCTGTGTCTGGGAGAGACTCTACAGCGTTTTTGCTCCAGTATCCAGTAAGGAATTGAAATCCCTCTTCTCCTCTTTCTATTACCACTACTGCCTGCTTCAAAATACTCAGCAAGCCGCGGAGCGGCTGCGGAGTCTGCTGCAGAGTCTTTTGGTCTGTGTCTGGGAGAGACTCTACAGCGTTTTTGCTCCAGTATCCTGTGAGGAATTGAAATCCCTCTTGTCCTCTTTCTATTACCACTACTGCCTGCTTCAAAATACTCAGCAAGCCGCGGAGCGGCTGCGGAGTCTGCTGCAGAGTCTTTTGGTCTGTGTCTGGGAGAGACTCTACAGCGTTTTTGCTCCAGTATCCTGTGAGGAATTGAAATCCCTCTTGTCCTCTTTCTATTACCACTACTGCCTGCTTCAAAATACCCAGCAAGCCGAAGAGTCTGCTGCAGAGTCTTTTGGTCTGTGTCTGGGAGAGACTCTACAGCGTTTTTGCTCCAGTAGCCTGTGAGGAATTGAAATCCCTCTTGTCCTCTTTCTCTTACCACTACTGCCTGCTTCAAAATTCCCAGCAAGCCGCGGAGCGGCCGCGCAGTCTGCTGTAGAGTCTTTTGGTCTGTGTCTGGGAGAGACTCTACAGCGTTTTGCTCCAGTATCCAGTGAGGAATTGAAATCCCTCTTGTCCTCTTTCTATTACCACTAGTGCCTGCTTCAAAATACCCAGCAAGCCGCGGAGCGGCCGCAGATTCTGCTGCAGATTCTTTTGGTCTGTGTCTGGGAGAGACTCTACATCGTTTGTGCTCCAGTATCCTGTTAGGAATTGAAATCCCTCGTGTCCTCTTTCTATTACCACTACTGCCTGCTTCAAAATACCCAGCAAGCCGCGGAGCGGCCGCGGAATCTGCTGCATAGTCTTTTGGTCTGTGTCTGGGAGAGACTCTACAGCGTTTTTGCTCCAGTATCCTGTGAGGAATTGAAATCCCTCTTGTCCTCTTTCTATTACCACTACTGCCTGCTTCAAAATACCCAGCAAGCCGCGGAGCGGCAGCGGAGTCTGCTGCAGAGTCTTTTGGTCTGTGTCTGGGAGAGACTCTACAGCGTTTTTGCTCCAGTATCCTGTGAGGAATTGAAATCCCTCTTGTCCTCTTTCTCTTACCACTACTGCCTGCTTCAAAATTCCCTGCAAGCCGCGGAGCGGCCGCGCAGTCTTCTGTAGAGTCTTTTGGTCTGTGTCTGGGAGAGACTCTACAGCGTTTTTGCTCCAGTATCCTGTGAGGAATGGAAATCCCTCTTGTCCTCTTTCTATTACCACTACTGCCTGCTTCAAAATACCCAGCAAGCCACAGAGCGGCCGCGGAGTCTGCTGCAGAGTCTTTTGGTCTGTGTCTGGGAGAGACTCTACAGCTTTTTTGCTCCATTATCCTGTGAGGTATTGAAATCACTCTTGTCCTCTTTCTATTACCACTACTGCCTGCTTCAAAATACCCAGCAAGCCGATGAGCGGCCGCGGAGTCTGCTGCAGAGTCTTTTGGTCTGTGTCTGGGAGAGACTCTACAGTGTTTTTGCTCCAGTATCCTGTGAGGAATTGAAATCCCTGTGGTCCTCTTTCTATTACCACTACTGTCTGCTTCAAAATACCCAGCAAGCCGCGGAGTCTGCTGCAGAGTCTTTTGGTCTGTGTCTGGGAGAGACTCTACAGCGTTTTTGCTCCAGTATCCTGTGAGGAATTGAAATCCCTCTTGTACTCTTTCTATTACCACTACTGCCTGCTTCAAAATACCCAGCAAGCCGCAGAGCGGCCACGGAGTCTGCTGCAGAGTCTTTTGGTCTGTGTCTGGGAGAGACTCTACAGCGTTTTTGCTCCAGTATCCTGTGAGGAATTGAAATCCCTCTTGTCCTCTTTCTATTACCACTACTGCCTGCTTCAAAATACCCAGCAAGCCGCAGAGCGGCCGCAGAGTCTGCTGCAGAGTCTTTTGGTCTGTGTCTGGGAGAGACTCTACAGTTTTTTTGCTCCATTATCCTGTGAGGAAGTGAAATTCCTCTTGTCCTCTTTCTATTACCACTACTGCCTGCTTCAAAATACCCAGCAAGCCGCGGTTCGGCCGCAGAGTCTGCTGCAGAGTCTTTTGGTCTCTGTCTGGGAGAGACTCTACAGCGTTTTTGCTCCAGTATCCTGTGAGGAATTGAAATCCCTCTTGTCCTCTTTCTATTACCACTACTGCCTGCTTCAAAATACCCAGCAAGCCGCGGAGCGGCCGAGGAGTCTGCTGCAGAGTCTTTTGGTCTGTGTCTGGGAGAGACTCTACAGCGTTTTACTCCAGTATCCTGTGAGGAATTGAAATCCCTCTTGTCCTCTTTCTATTACCACTACTGCCTGCTTCAAAATACCCAGCAAGCCACGGAGCGGCCGCGGAGTCTGCTGCAGAGTCTTTTGGTCTGTGTCTGGGAGAGACTCTACAGCGTTTTTGCTCCAGTATCCTGTGAGGAATTGAAATCCCTCTTGTCCTCTTTCTATTACCACTACTGCCTGCTTCAAAATACCCAGCAAGCCACGGAGCGGCCGCGGAGTCTGCTGCAGAGTCTTTTGGTCTGTGTCTGGGAGAGACTCTACAGCGTTTTTGCTCCAGTATCCTGTGAGGAATTGAAATCCCTCTTGTCCTCTTTCTATTACCACTACTGCCTGCTTCAAAATACCCAGCAAGCCGCGGAGCGGCCGCGGAGTCTGCTGCAGAGTCTTTTGGTCTGTTTCTGGCAGAGACTCTACAGTGTTTCTTCTCCAGAATCCTGTGAGGAATTGAAATCCCTCTTGTCCTCTTTCTCTTACCACTACTGCCTGCTTCAAAATTCCCAGCAAGCCGCGGAGCGGCCGCTGAGTCTGCTGTAGAGTCTTTTGGTCTGTGTCTGGGAGAGACTCTACAGCGTTTTTGCTCCAGTATCCAGTGAGGAATTGAAATCCCTCTTGTCCTCTTTCTATTACCACTACTGCCTGCTTCAAAATACTCAGCAAGCCGCGGAGCGGCTGCGGAGTCTGCTGCAGAGTCTTTTGGTCTGTGTCTGGGAGAGACTCTACAGCGTTTTTGCTCCAGTATCCTGTGAGGAATTGAAATCCCTCTTGTCCTCTTTCTATTACCACTACTGCCTGCTTCAAAATACCCAGCAAGCCGCAGAGTCTGCTGCAGAGTCTTTTGGTCTGTGTCTGGGAGAGACTCTACAGCGTTTTTGCTCCAGTAGCCTGTGAGGAATTGAAATCCCTCTTGTCCTCTTTCTATTACCACTACTGCCTGCTTCAAAATACCCAGCAAGCCGCGGAGCGGCCGCGGAGTCTGCTGCAGAGTCTTTTGGTCTGTGTCTGGGAGAGACTCTACAGCGTTTTTGCTCCAGTATCCTGTGAGGAATTGAAATCCCTCTTGTCCTCTTTCTATTACCACTAGTGCCTGCTTCAAAATACCCAGCAAGCCGCGGAGCGGCCGCAGATTCTGCTGCAGATTCTTTTGGTCTGTGTCTGGGAGAGACTCTACATCGTTTGTGCTCCAGTATCCTGTGAGGAATTGAAATCCCTCGTGTCCTCTTTCTATTACCACTACTGCCTGCTTCAAAATACCAAGCAAGCCGGGGAATGGCCGCAGAGTCTGCTGCAGAGTCTTTTGGTCTGTGTCTGGGAGAGACTTTACAGCGTTTTTGCTCCAGTATCCTGTGAGGAATTGAAATCCCTCTTGTCCTCTTTCTATTACCACTACTGCCTGCTTCAAAATACCCAGCAAGCCGCAGAGCGGCCGCGGAATCTGCTGCATAGTCTTTTGGTCTGTGTCTGGGAGAGACTCTACAGCGTTTTTGCTCCAGTATCCTGTGAGGAATTGAAATCCCTCTTGTCCTCTTTCTATTACCACTACTGCCTGCTTCAAAATACCCAGCAAGCCGCGGAGCGGCCGCGGAGTCTGCTGCAGAGTCTTTTGGTCTGTGTCTGGGAGAGACTCTACAGCGTTTTTGCTCCAGTATCCTGTGAGGAATTGAAATCCCTCTTGTCCTCTTTCTCTTACCACTACTGCCTGCTTCAAAATTCCCAGCAAGCCGCGGAGCGGCCGCGCAGTCTGCTGTAGAGTCTTTTGGTCTGTGTCTGGGAGAGACTCTACAGCGTTTTTGCTCCAGTATCCTGTGAGTAATGGAAATCCCTCTTGTCCTCTTTCTATTACCACTACTGCCTGCTTCAAAATACCCAGCAAGCCACAGAGCGGCCGCGGAGTCTGCTGCAGAGTCTTTTGGTCTGTGTCTGGGAGAGACTCTACAGCTTTTTTGCTCCATTATCCTGTGAGGTATTGAAATCCCTCTTGTCCTCTTTCTATTACCACTACTGCCTGCTTCAAAATACCCAGCAAGCCGCAGAGTCTGCTGCAGAGTCTTTTGGTCTGTGTCTGGGAGAGACTCTACAGCGTTTTTGCTCCAGTAGCCTGTGAGGAATTGAAATCCCTCTTGTCCTCTTTCTATTACCACTACTGCCTGCTTCAAAATACCCAGCAAGCCGCGGAGCGGCCGCGGAGTCTGCTGCAGAGTCTTTTGGTCTGTGTCTGGGAGAGACTCTACAGCGTTTTTGCTCCAGTATCCTGTGAGGAATTGAAATCCCTCTTGTCCTCTTTCTATTACCACTACTGCCTGCTTCAAAATACCCAGCAAGCCGCGGAGTGGCCGCGGAGTCTGCTGCAGAGTCTTTTGGTCTGTGTCTGGGAGAGACTCTACAGCGTTTTGCTCCAGTATCCAGTGAGGAATTGAAATCCCTCTTGTCCTCTTTCTATTACCACTAGTGCCTGCTTCAAAATACCCAGCAAGCCGCGGAGCGGCCGCAGATTCTGCTGCAGATTCTTTTGGTCTGTGTCTGGGAGAGACTCTACATCGTTTGTGCTCCAGTATCCTGTGAGGAATTGAAATCCCTCGTGTCCTCTTTCTATTACCACTACTGCCTGCTTCAAAATACCCAGCAAGCCGCGGAGCGGCCGCGGAATCTGCTGCATAGTCTTTTGGTCTGTGTCTGGGAGAGACTCTACAGCGTTTTTGCTCCAGTATCCTGTGAGTAATGGAAATCCCTCTTGTCCTCTTTCTATTACCACTACTGCCTGCTTCAAAATACCCAGCAAGCCACAGAGCGGCCGCGGAGTCTGCTGCAGAGTCTTTTGGTCTGTGTCTGGGAGAGACTCTACAGCTTTTTTGCTCCATTATCCTGTGAGGTATTGAAATCCCTCTTGTCCTCTTTCTATTACCACTACTGCCTGCTTCAAAATACCCAGCAAGCCGCAGAGTCTGCTGCAGAGTCTTTTGGTCTGTGTCTGGGAGAGACTCTACAGCGTTTTTGCTCCAGTAGCCTGTGAGGAATTGAAATCCCTCTTGTCCTCTTTCTATTACCACTACTGCCTGCTTCAAAATACCCAGCAAGCCGCGGAGCGGCCGCGGAGTCTGCTGCAGAGTCTTTTGGTCTGTGTCTGGGAGAGACTCTACAGCGTTTTTGCTCCAGTATCCTGTGAGGAATTGAAATCCCTCTTGTCCTCTTTCTATTACCACTACTGCCTGCTTCAAAATACCCAGCAAGCCGCGGAGTGGCCGCGGAGTCTGCTGCAGAGTCTTTTGGTCTGTGTCTGGGAGAGACTCTACAGCGTTTTGCTCCAGTATCCAGTGAGGAATTGAAATCCCTCTTGTCCTCTTTCTATTACCACTAGTGCCTGCTTCAAAATACCCAGCAAGCCGCGGAGCGGCCGCAGATTCTGCTGCAGATTCTTTTGGTCTGTGTCTGGGAGAGACTCTACATCGTTTGTGCTCCAGTATCCTGTGAGGAATTGAAATCCCTCGTGTCCTCTTTCTATTACCACTACTGCCTGCTTCAAAATACCCAGCAAGCCGCGGAGCGGCCGCGGAATCTGCTGCATAGTCTTTTGGTCTGTGTCTGGGAGAGACTCTACAGCGTTTTTGCTCCAGTATCCTGTGAGGAATTGAAATCCCTCTTGTCCTCTTTCTATTACCACTACTGCCTGCTTCAAAATACCCAACAAGCCGCGGAGCGGCCGCGGAGTCTGCTGCAGAGTCTTTTGGTCTGTGTCTGGGAGAGACTCTACAGCGTTTTTGCTCCAGTATCCTGTGAGGAATTGAAATCCCTCTTGTCCTCTTTCTCTTACCACTACTGCCTGCTTCAAAATTCCCTGCAAGCCGCGGAGCGGCCGCGCAGTCTGCTGTAGAGTCTTTTGGTCTGTGTCTGGGAGAGACTCTACAGCGTTTTTGCTCCAGTATCCTGTGAGGAATGGAAATCCCTCTTGTCCTCTTTCTATTACCACTACTGCCTGCTTCAAAATACCCAGCAAGCCACAGAGCGGCCGCGGAGTCTGCTGCAGAGTCTTTTGGTCTGTGTCTGGGAGAGACTCTACAGCTTTTTTGCTCCATTATCCTGTGAGGTATTGAAATCCCTCTTGTCCTCTTTCTATTACCACTACTGCCTGCTTCAAAATACCCAGCAAGCCGATGAGCGGCCGCGGAGTCTGCTGCAGAGTCTTTTGGTCTGTGTCTGGGAGAGACTCTACAGTGTTTTTGCTCCAGTATCCTGTGAGGAATTGAAATCCCTGTGGTCCTCTTTCTATTACCACTACTGTCTGCTTCAAAATACCCAGCAAGCCGCGGAGTCTGCTGCAGAGTCTTTTTGTCTGTGTCTGGGAGAGACTCTACAGCGTTTTTGCTCCAGTATCCTGTGAGGAATTGAAATCCCTCTTGTACTCTTTCTATTACCACTACTGCCTGCTTCAAAATACCCAGCAAGCCGCAGAGCGGCCACGGAGTCTGCTGCAGAGTCTTTTGGTCTGTGTCTGGGAGAGACTCTACAGCGTTTTTGCTCCAGTATCCTGTGAGGAATTGAAATCCCTCTTGTCCTCTTTCTATTACCACTACTGCCTGCTTCAAAATACCCAGCAAGCCGCAGAGCGGCCGCAGAGTCTGCTGCAGAGTCTTTTGGTCTGTGTCTGGGAGAGACTCTACAGTTTTTTTGCTCCATTATCCTGTGAGGAAGTGAAATTCCTCTTGTCCTCTTTCTATTACCACTACTGCCTGCTTCAAAATACCCAGCAAGCCGCGGTTCGGCCGCAGAGTCTGCTGCAGAGTCTTTTGGTCTCTGTCTGGGAGAGACTCTACAGCGTTTTTGCTCCAGTATCCTGTGAGGAATTGAAATCCCTCTTGTCCTCTTTCTATTACCACTACTGCCTGCTTCAAAATACCCAGCAAGCCGCGGAGCGGCCGCGGAGTCTGCTGCAGAGTCTTTTGGTCTGTGTCTGGGAGAGACTCTACAGCGTTTTACTCCAGTATCCTGTGAGGAATTGAAATCCCTCTTGTCCTCTTTCTATTACCACTACTGCCTGCTTCAAAATACCCAGCAAGCCACGGAGCGGCCGCGGAGTCTGCTGCAGAGTCTTTTGGTCTGTGTCTGGGAGAGACTCTACAGCGTTTTTGCTCCAGTATCCTGTGAGGAATTGAAATCCTTCTTGTCCTCTTTCTATTACCACTACTGCCTGCTTCAAAATACCCAGCAAGCCACGGAGCGGCCGCGGAGTCTGCTGCAGAGTCTTTTGGTCTGTGTCTGGGAGAGACTCTACAGCGTTTTTGCTCCAGTATCCTGTGAGGAATTGAAATCCCTCTTGTCCTCTTTCTATTACCACTACTGCCTGCTTCAAAATACCCAGCAAGCCGCGGAGCGGCCGCGGAGTCTGCTGCAGAGTCTTTTGGTCTGTTTCTGGCAGAGACTCTACAGTGTTTCTTCTCCAGAATCCTGTGAGGAATTGAAATCCCTCTTGTCCTCTTTCTCTTACCACTACTGCCTGCTTCAAAATTCCCAGCAAGCCGCGGAGCGGCCGCTGAGTCTGCTGTAGAGTCTTTTGGTCTGTGTCTGGGAGAGACTCTACAGCGTTTTTGCTCCAGTATCCAGTGAGGAATTGAAATCCCTCTTGTCCTCTTTCTATTACCACTACTGCCTGCTTCAAAATACTCAGCAAGCCGCGGAGCGGCTGCGGAGTCTGCTGCAGAGTCTTTTGGTCTGTGTCTGGGAGAGACTCTACAGCGTTTTTGCTCCAGTATCCTGTGAGGAATTGAAATCCCTCTTGTCCTCTTTCTATTACCACTACTGCCTGCTTCAAAATACCCAGCAAGCCGCAGAGTCTGCTGCAGAGTCTTTTGGTCTGTGTCTGGGAGAGACTCTACAGCGTTTTTGCTCCAGTAGCCTGTGAGGAATTGAAATCCCTCTTGTCCTCTTTCTATTACCACTACTGCCTGCTTCAAAATACCCAGCAAGCCGCGGAGCGGCCGCGGAGTCTGCTGCAGAGTCTTTTGGTCTGTGTCTGGGAGAGACTCTACAGCGTTTTTGCTCCAGTATCCTGTGAGGAATTGAAATCCCTCTTGTCCTCTTTCTATTACCACTAGTGCCTGCTTCAAAATACCCAGCAAGCCGCGGAGCGGCCAGCAGATTCTGCTGCAGATTCTTTTGGTCTGTGTCTGGGAGAGACTCTACATCGTTTGTGCTCCAGTATCCTGTGAGGAATTGAAATCCCTCGTGTCCTCTTTCTATTACCACTACTGCCTGCTTCAAAATACCCAGCAAGCCGGGGAATGGCCGCAGAGTCTGCTGCAGAGTCTTTTGGTCTGTGTCTGGGAGAGACTTTACAGCGTTTTTGCTCCAGTATCCTGTGAGGAATTGAAATCCCTCTTGTCCTCTTTCTATTACCACTACTGCCTGCTTCAAAATACCCAGCAAGCCGCAGAGCGGCCGCGGAATCTGCTGCATAGTCTTTTGGTCTGTGTCTGGGAGAGACTCTACAGCGTTTTTGCTCCAGTATCCTGTGAGGAATTGAAATCCCTCTTGTCCTCTTTCTATTACCACTACTGCCTGCTTCAAAATACCCAGCAAGCCGCGGAGCGGCCGCGGAGTCTGCTGCAGAGTCTTTTGGTCTGTGTCTGGGAGAGACTCTACAGCGTTTTTGCTCCAGTATCCTGTGAGGAATTGAAATCCCTCTTGTCCTCTTTCTCTTACCACTACTGCCTGCTTCAAAATTCCCAGCAAGCCGCGGAGCGGCCGCGCAGTCTGCTGTAGAGTCTTTTGGTCTGTGTCTGGGAGAGACTCTACAGCGTTTTTGCTCCAGTATCCTGTGAGGAATGGAAATCCCTCTTGTCCTCTTTCTATTACCACTACTGCCTGCTTCAAAATACCCAGCAAGCCACAGAGCGGCCGCGGAGTCTGCTGCAGAGTCTTTTGGTCTGTGTCTGGGAGAGACTCTACAGCTTTTTTGCTCCATTATCCTGTGAGGTATTGAAATCCCTCTTGTCCTCTTTCTATTACCACTACTGCCTGCTTCAAAATACCCAGCAAGCCGCAGAGTCTGCTGCAGAGTCTTTTGGTCTGTGTCTGGGAGAGACTCTACAGCGTTTTTGCTCCAGTAGCCTGTGAGGA
This sequence comes from Ambystoma mexicanum, assembly GCF_040938575.1. Lineage (NCBI taxonomy): Eukaryota > Metazoa > Chordata > Amphibia > Caudata > Ambystomatidae > Ambystoma > Ambystoma mexicanum. The sequence goes on along the minus strand of NC_090929.1, from coordinate 1,669,861,403 downwards.
ATTGAAATCCCTCTTGTCCTCTTTCTATTACCACTACTGCCTGCTTCAAAATACCCAGCAAGCCGCGGAGCGGCCGCGGAGTCTGCTGCAGAGTCTTTTGGTCTGTGTCTGGGAGAGACTGTACAGCGTTTTTGCTCCAGTATCCTGTGAGGAATTGAAATCCCTGTTGTCCTCTTTCTATTACCACTACTGCCTGCTTCAAAATACCCAGCAAGCCGCGGAGCGGCCGCGGAGTCTGCTGCAGAGTCTTTTGGTCTGTGTCTGGGAGAGACTCTACAGCGTTTTTGCTCCAGTATCCTGTGAGGAATTGAAATCCCTCTTGTCCTCTTTCTATTACCACTACTGCCTGCTTCAAAATACCCAGCAAGCCGCGGAGTGGCCGCGGAGTCTGCTGCAGAGTCTTTTGGTCTGTGTCTGGGAGAGACTCTACAACGTTTTGCTCCAGTATCCAGTGAGGAATTGAAATCCCTCTTGTCCTCTTTCTATTACCACTAGTGCCTGCTTCAAAATACCCAGCAAGCCGCGGAGCGGCCGCAGATTCTGCTGCAGATTCTTTTGGTCTGTGTCTGGGAGAGACTCTACATCGTTTGTGCTCCAGTATCCTGTGAGGAATTGAAATCCCTCGTGTCCTCTTTCTATTACCACTACTGCCTGCTTCAAAATACCCAGCAAGCCGCGGAGCGGCCGCGGAATCTGCTGCATAGTCTTTTGGTCTGTGTCTGGGAGAGACTCTACAGCGTTTTTGCTCCAGTATCCTGTGAGGAATTGAAATCCCTCTTGTCCTCTTTCTATTACCACTACTGCCTGCTTCAAAATACCCAGCAAGCCGCGGAGCGGCCGCGGAGTCTGCTGCAGAGTCTTTTGGTCTGTGTCTGGGAGAGACTCTACAGCGTTTTTGCTCCAGTATCCTGTGAGGAATTGAAATCCCTCTTGTCCTAATTCTCTTACCACTACTGCCTGCTTCAAAATTCCCTGCAAGCCGCGGAGCGGCCGCGCAGTCTGCTGTAGAGTCTTTTGGTCTGTGTCTGGGAGAGACTCTACAGCGTTTTTGCTCCAGTATCCTGTGAGGAATGGAAATCCCTCTTGTCCTCTTTCTATTACCACTACTGCCTGCTTCAAAATACCCAGCAAGCCACAGAGCGGCCGCGGAGTCTGCTGCAGAGTCTTTTGGTCTGTGTCTGGGAGAGACTCTACAGCTTTTTTGCTCCATTATCCTGTGAGGTATTGAAATCCCTCTTGTCCTCTTTCTATTACCACTACTGCCTGCTTCAAAATACCCAGCAAGCCGATGAGCGGCCGCGGAGTCTGCTGCAGAGTCTTTTGGTCTGTGTCTGGGAGAGACTCTACAGTGTTTTTGCTCCAGTATCCTGTGAGGAATTGAAATCCCTGTGGTCCTCTTTCTATTACCACTACTGTCTGCTTCAAAATACCCAGCAAGCCGCGGAGTCTGCTGCAGAGTCTTTTGGTCTGTGTCTGGGAGAGACTCTACAGCGTTTTTGCTCCAGTATCCTGTGAGGAATTGAAATCCCTCTTGTACTCTTTCTATTACCACTACTGCCTGCTTCAAAATACCCAGCAAGCCGCAGAGCGGCCACGGAGTCTGCTGCAGAGTCTTTTGGTCTGTGTCTGGGAGAGACTCTACAGCGTTTTTGCTCCAGTATCCTGTGAGGAATTGAAATCCCTCTTGTCCTCTTTCTCTTACCACTACTGCCTGCTTCAAAATTCCCTGCAAGCCGCGGAGCGGCCGCGCAGTCTGCTGTAGAGTCTTTTGGTCTGTGTCTGGGAGAGACTCTACAGCGTTTTTGCTCCAGTATCCTGTGAGGAATGGAAATCCCTCTTGTCCTCTTTCTATTACCACTACTGCCTGCTTCAAAATACCCAGCAAGCCACAGAGCGGCCGCGGAGTCTGCTGCAGAGTCTTTTGGTCTGTGTCTGGGAGAGACTCTACAGCTTTTTTGCTCCATTATCCTGTGAGGTATTGAAATCCCTCTTGTCCTCTTTCTATTACCACTACTGCCTGCTTCAAAATACCCAGCAAGCCGATGAGCGGCCGCGGAGTCTGCTGCAGAGTCTTTTGGTCTGTGTCTGGGAGAGACTCTACAGTGTTTTTGCTCCAGTATCCTGTGAGGAATTGAAATCCCTGTGGTCCTCTTTCTATTACCACTACTGTCTGCTTCAAAATACCCAGCAAGCCGCGGAGTCTGCTGCAGAGTCTTTTGGTCTGTGTCTGGGAGAGACTCTACAGCGTTTTTGCTCCAGTATCCTGTGAGGAATTGAAATCCCTCTTGTACTCTTTCTATTACCACTACTGCCTGCTTCAAAATACCCAGCAAGCCGCAGAGCGGCCACGGAGTCTGCTGCAGAGTCTTTTGGTCTGTGTCTGGGAGAGACTCTACAGCGTTTTTGCTCCAGTATCCTGTGAGGAATGGAAATCCCTCTTGTCCTCTTTCTATTACCACTACTGCCTGCTTCAAAATACCCAGCAAGCCACAGAGCGGCCGCGGAGTCTGCTGCAGAGTCTTTTGGTCTGTGTCTGGGAGAGACTCTACAGCTTTTTTGCTCCATTATCCTGTGAGGTATTGAAATCCCTCTTGTCCTCTTTCTATTACCACTACTGCCTGCTTCAAAATACCCAGCAAGCCGCAGAGTCTGCTGCAGAGTCTTTTGGTCTGTGTCTGGGAGAGACTCTACAGCATTTTTGCTCCAGTAGCCTGTGAGGAATTGAAATCCCTCTTGTCCTCTTTCTATTACCACTACTGCCTGCTTCAAAATACCCAGCAAGCCGCGGAGCGGCCGCGGAGTCTGCTGCAGAGTCTTTTGGTCTGTGTCTGGGAGAGACTGTACAGCGTTTTTGCTCCAGTATCCTGTGAGGAATTGAAATCCCTGTTGTCCTCTTTCTATTACCACTACTGCCTGCTTCAAAATACCCAGCAAGCCGCGGAGCGGCCGCGGAGTCTGCTGCAGAGTCTTTTGGTCTGTGTCTGGGAGAGACTCTACAGCGTTTTTGCTCCAGTATCCTGTGAGGAATTGAAATCCCTCTTGTCCTCTTTCTATTACCACTACTGCCTGCTTCAAAATACCCAGCAAGCCGCGGAGCGGCCGCAGATTCTGCTGCAGATTCTTTTGGTCTGTGTCTGGGAGAGACTCTACATCGTTTGTGCTCCAGTATCCTGTGAGGAATTGAAATCCCTCGTGTCCTCTTTCTATTACCACTACTGCCTGCTTCAAAATACCCAGCAAGCCGCGGAGCGGCCGCAGATTCTGCTGCAGATTCTTTTGGTCTGTGTCTGGGAGAGACTCTACATCGTTTGTGCTCCAGTATCCTGTGAGGAATTGAAATCCCTCGTGTCCTCTTTCTATTACCACTACTGCCTGCTTCAAAATACCCAGCAAGCCGCGGAGCGGCCGCGGAATCTGCTGCAGATTCTTTTGGTCTGTGTCTGGGAGAGACTCTACATCGTTTGTGCTCCAGTATCCTGTGAGGAATTGAAATCCCTCGTGTCCTCTTTCTATTACCACTACTGCCTGCTTCAAAATACCCAGCAAGCCGCGGAGCGGCCGCGGAATCTGCTGCATAGTCTTTTGGTCTGTGTCTGGGAGAGACTCTACAACGTTTTGCTCCAGTATCCAGTGAGGAATTGAAATCCCTCTTGTCCTCTTTCTATTACCACTAGTGCCTGCTTCAAAATACCCAGCAAGCCGCGGAGCGGCCGCAGATTCTGCTGCAGATTCTTTTGGTCTGTGTCTGGGAGAGACTCTACATCGTTTGTGCTCCAGTATCCTGTGAGGAATTGAAATCCCTCGTGTCCTCTTTCTATTACCACTACTGCCTGCTTCAAAATACCCAGCAAGCCGCGGAGCGGCCGCGGAATCTGCTGCATAGTCTTTTGGTCTGTGTCTGGGAGAGACTCTACAGCGTTTTTGCTCCAGTATCCTGTGAGGAATTGAAATCCCTCTTGTCCTCTTTCTATTACCACTACTGCCTGCTTCAAAATACCCAGCAAGCCGCGGAGCGGCCGCGGAGTCTGCTGCAGAGTCTTTTGGTCTGTGTCTGGGAGAGACTCTACAGCGTTTTTGCTCCAGTATCCTGTGAGGAATTGAAATCCCTCTTGTCCTAATTCTCTTACCACTACTGCCTGCTTCAAAATTCCCTGCAAGCCGCGGAGCGGCCGCGCAGTCTGCTGTAGAGTCTTTTGGTCTGTGTCTGGGAGAGACTCTACAGCGTTTTTGCTCCAGTATCCTGTGAGGAATGGAAATCCCTCTTGTCCTCTTTCTATTACCACTACTGCCTGCTTCAAAATACCCAGCAAGCCACAGAGCGGCCGCGGAGTCTGCTGCAGAGTCTTTTGTTCTGTGTCTGGGAGAGACTCTACAGCTTTTTTGCTCCATTATCCTGTGAGGTATTGAAATCCCTCTTGTCCTCTTTCTATTACCACTACTGCCTGCTTCAAAATACCCAGCAAGCCGATGAGCGGCCACGGAGTCTGCTGCAGAGTCTTTTGGTCTGTGTCTGGGAGAGACTCTACAGTGTTTTTGCTCCAGTATCCTGTGAGGAATTGAAATCCCTGTGGTCCTCTTTCTATTACCACTACTGTCTGCTTCAAAATACCCAGCAAGCCGCGGAGTCTGCTGCAGAGTCTTTTGGTCTGTGTCTGGGAGAGACTCTACAGCGTTTTTGCTCCAGTATCCTGTGAGGAATTGAAATCCCTCTTGTACTCTTTCTATTACCACTACTGCCTGCTTCAAAATACCCAGCAAGCCGCAGAGCGGCCACGGAGTCTGCTGCAGAGTCTTTTGGTCTGTGTCTGGGAGAGACTCTACAGCGTTTTTGCTCCAGTATCCTGTGAGGAATTGAAATCCCTCTTGTCCTCTTTCTATTACCACTACTGCCTGCTTCAAAATACCCAGCAAGCCGCAGAGCGGCCGCAGAGTCTGCTGCAGAGTCTTTTGGTCTGTGTCTGGGAGAGACTCTACAGTTTTTTTGCTCCATTATCCTGTGAGGAAGTGAAATTCCTCTTGTCCTCTTTCTATTACCACTACTGCCTGCTTCAAAATACCCAGCAAGCCGCGGTTCGGCCGCAGAGTCTGCTGCAGAGTCTTTTGGTCTCTGTCTGGGAGAGACTCTACAGCGTTTTTGCTCCAGTATCCTGTGAGGAATTGAAATCCCTCTTGTCCTCTTTCTATTACCACTACTGCCTGCTTCAAAATACCCAGCAAGCCGCGGAGCGGCCGCGGAGTCTGCTGCAGAGTCTTTTGGTCTGTGTCTGGGAGAGACTCTACAGCGTTTTACTCCAGTATCCTGTGAGGAATTGAAATCCCTCTTGTCCTCTTTCTATTACCACTACTGCCTGCTTCAAAATACCCAGCAAGCCACGGAGCAGCCGCGGAGTCTGCTGCAGAGTCTTTTGGTCTGTGTCTGGGAGAGACTCTACAGCGTTTTTGCTCCAGTATCCTGTGAGGAATTGAAATCCCTCTTGTCCTCTTTCTATTACCACTACTGCCTGCTTCAAAATACCCAGCAAGCCACCGAGCGGCCGCGGAGTTTGCTGCAGAGTCTTTTGGTCTGTGTCTGGGAGAGACTCTACAGCGTTTTTGCTCCAGTATCCTGTGAGGAATTGAAATCCCTCTTGTCCTCTTTCTATTACCACTACTGCCTGCTTCAAAATACCCAGCAAGCCGCGGAGCGGCCGCGGAGTCTGCTGCAGAGTCTTTTGGTCTGTTTCTGGCAGAGACTCTACAGTGTTTCTTCTCCAGAATCCTGTGAGGAATTGAAATCCCTCTTGTCCTCTTTCTCTTACCACTACTGCCTGCTTCAAAATTCCCAGCAAGCCGCGGAGCGGCCGCTGAGTCTGCTGTAGAGTCTTTTGGTCTGTGTCTGGGAGAGACTCTACAGCGTTTTTGCTCCAGTATCCAGTGAGGAATTGAAATCCCTCTTGTCCTCTTTCTATTACCACTACTGCCTGCTTCAAAATACTCAGCAAGCCGCGGAGCGGCTGCGGAGTCTGCTGCAGAGTCTTTTGGTCTGTGTCTGGGAGAGACTCTACAGCGTTTTTGCTCCAGTATCCTGTGAGGAATTGAAATCCCTCTTGTCCTCTTTCTATTACCACTACTGCCTGCTTCAAAATACCCAGCAAGCCGCAGAGTCTGCTGCAGAGTCTTTTGGTCTGTGTCTGGGAGAGACTCTACAGCGTTTTTGCTCCAGTAGCCTGTGAGGAATTGAAATCCCTCTTGTCCTCTTTCTATTACCACTACTGCCTGCTTCAAAATACCCAGCAAGCCGCGGAGCGGCCGCGGAGTCTGCTGCAGAGTCTTTTGGTCTGTGTCTGGGAGAGACTCTACAGCGTTTTTGCTCCAGTATCCTGTGAGGAATTGAAATCCCTCTTGTCCTCTTTCTATTACCACTAGTGCCTGCTTCAAAATACCCAGCAAGCCGCGGAGCGGCCGCAGATTCTGCTGCAGATTCTTTTTGTCTGTGTCTGGGAGAGACTCTACATCGTTTGTGCTCCAGTATCCTGTGAGGAATTGAAATCCCTTGTGTCCTCTTTCTATTACCACTACTGCCTGCTTCAAAATACCCAGCAAGCCGGGGAATGGCCGCAGAGTCTGCTGCAGAGTCTTTTGGTCTGTGTCTGGGAGAGACTTTACAGCGTTTTTGCTCCAGTATCCTGTGAGGAATTGAAATCCCTCTTGTCCTCTTTCTATTACCACTACTGCCTGCTTCAAAATACCCAGCAAGCCGCAGAGCGGCCGCGGAATCTGCTGCATAGTCTTTTGGTCTGTGTCTGGGAGAGACTCTACAGCGTTTTTGCTCCAGTATCCTGTGAGGAATTGAAATCCCTCTTGTCCTCTTTCTATTACCACTACTGCCTGCTTCAAAATACCCAGCAAGCCGCGGAGCGGCCGCGGAGTCTGCTGCAGAGTCTTTTGGTCTGTGTCTGGGAGAGACTCTACAGCGTTTTTGCTCCAGTATCCTGTGAGGAATTGAAATCCCTCTTGTCCTCTTTCTCTTACCACTACTGCCTGCTTCAAAATTCCCAGCAAGCCGCGGAGCGGCCGCGCAGTCTGCTGTAGAGTCTTTTGGTCTGTGTCTGGGAGAGACTCTACAGCGTTTTTGCTCCAGTATCCTGTGAGGAATGGAAATCCCTCTTGTCCTCTTTCTATTACCACTACTGCCTGCTTCAAAATACCCAGCAAGCCACAGAGCGGCCGCGGAGTCTGCTGCAGAGTCTTTTGGTCTGTGTCTGGGAGAGACTCTACAGCTTTTTTGCTCCATTATCCTGTGAGGTATTGAAATCCCTCTTGTCCTCTTTCTATTACCACTACTGCCTGCTTCAAAATACCCAGCAAGCCGATGAGCGGCCGCGGAGTCTGCTGCAGAGTCTTTTGGTCTGTGTCTGGGAGAGACTCTACAGTGTTTTTGCTCCAGTATCCTGTGAGGAATTGAAATCCCTGTGGTCCTCTTTCTATTACCACTACTGTCTGCTTCTTCAAAATACCCAGCAAGCCGCGGAGTCTGCTGCAGAGTCTTTTGGTCTGTGTCTGGGAGAGACTCTACAGCGTTTTTGCTCCAGTATCCTGTGAGGAATTGAAATCCCTCTTGTACTCTTTCTATTACCACTACTGCCTGCTTCAAAATACCCAGCAAGCCGCAGAGTGGCCACGGAGTCTGCTGCAGAGTCTTTTGGTCTGTGTCTGGGAGAGACTCTACAGCGTTTTTGCTCCAGTATCCTGTGAGGAATTGAAATCCCTCTTGTCCTCTTTCTATTACCACTACTGCCTGCTTCAAAATACCCAGCAAGCCGCAGAGCGGCCGCAGAGTCTGCTGCAGAGTCTTTTGGTCTGTGTCTGGGAGAGACTCTACAGTTTTTTTGCTCCATTATCCTGTGAGGAAGTGAAATTCCTCTTGTCCTCTTTCTATTACCACTACTGTCTGCTTCAAAATACCCAGCAAGCCGCGGTTCGGCCGCAGAGTCTGCTGCAGAGTCTTTTGGTCTCTGTCTGGGAGAGACTCTACAGCGTTTTTGCTCCAGTATCCTGTGAGGAATTGAAATCCCTCTTGTCCTCTTTCTATTACCACTACTGCCTGCTTCAAAATACCCAGCAAGCCGCGGGGTGGCCGCGGAGTCTGCTGCAGAGTCTTTTGGTCTGTGTCTGGGACAGACTCTACAGCGTTTTACTCCAGTATCCTGTGAGGAATTGAAATCCCTCTTGTCCTCTTTCTATTACCACTACTGCCTGCTTCAAAATACCCAGCAAGCCACGGAGCGGCCGCGGAGTCTGCTGCAGAGTCTTTTGGTCTGTGTCTGGGAGAGACTCTACAGCGTTTTTGCTCCAGTATCCTGTGAGGAATTGAAATCCCTCTTGTCCTCTTTCTATTACCACTACTGCCTGCTTCAAAATACCCAGCAAGCCACGGAGCGGCCGCGGAGTCTGCTGCAGAGTCTTTTGGTCTGTGCCTGGGAGAGACTCTACAGCGTTTTTGCTCCAGTATCCTGTGAGGAATTGAAATCCCTCTTGTCCTCTTTCTATTACCACTACTGCCTGCTTCAAAATACCCAGCAAGCCGCGGAGCGGCCGCAGAGTCTGCTGCAGAGTCTTTTGGTCTGTTTCTGGCAGAGACTCTACAGTGTTTCTTCTCCAGAATCCTGTGAGGAATTGAAATCCCTCTTGTCCTCTTTCTCTTACCACTACTGCCTGCTTCAAAATTCCCAGCAAGCCGCGGAGCGGCCGCTGAGTCTGCTGTAGAGTCTTTTGGTCTGTGTCTGGGAGAGACTCTACAGCGTTTTTGCTCCAGTATCCAGTGAGGAATTGAAATCCCTCTTGTCCGCTTTCTATTACCACTACTGCCTGCTTCAAAATACTCAGCAAGCCGCGGAGCGGCCGCGGAGTCTGCTGCAGAGTCTTTTGGTCTGTGTCTGGGAGAGACTCTACAGCGTTTTTGCTCCAGTATCCTGTGAGGAATTGAAATCCCTCTTGTCCTCTTTCTATTACCACTACTGCCTGCTTCAAAATACCCAGCAAGCCGCGGAGCGGCCGCGGAGTCTGCTGCAGAGTCTTTTGGTCTGTGTCTGGGAGAGACTCTACAGCGTTTTTGCTCCAGTATCCTGTGAGGAATTGAAATCCCTCTTGTCCTCTTTCTATTACCACTACTGCCTGCTTCAAAATACCCAGCAAGCCGCAGAGCGGCCGCGGAATCTGCTGCATAGTCTTTTGGTCTGTGTCTGGGAGAGAGTCTACAGCGTTTTTGCTCCAGTATCCTGTGACGAATTGAAATCCCTCTTGTCCTTTTTCTATTACCACTACTGCCTGCTTCAAAATACCCAGCAAGCCGCGGAGCGGCCGCGGAGTCTGCTGCAGAGTCTTTTGGTCTGTGTCTGGGAGAGACTCTACAGCATTTTTGCTCCAGTATCCTGTGAGGAATTGAAATCCCTCTTGTCCTCTTTCTCTTACCACTACTGCCTGCTTCAAAATTCCCAGCAAGCCACGGAGCGGCCGCGCAGTCTGCTGTAGAGTCTTTTGGTCTGTGTCTGGGAGAGACTCTACAGCGTTTTTGCTCCAGTATCCTGTGAGGAATGGAAATCCCTCTTGTCCTCTTTCTATTACCACTACTGCCTGCTTCAAAATACCCAGCAAGCCACAGAGCGGCCGCGGAGTCTGCTGCAGAGTCTTTTGGTCTGTGTCTGGGAGAGACTCTACAGCTTTTTTGCTCCATTATCCTGTGAGGTTTTGAAATCCCTCTTGTCCTCTTTCTATTACCACTACTGCCTGCTTCAAAATACCCAGCAAGCCGATGAGCGGCCGCGGAGTCTGCTGCAGAGTCTTTTGGTCTGTGTCTGGGAGAGACTCTACAGTGTTTTTGCTCCAGTATCCTGTGAGGAATTGAAATCCCTGTGGTCCTCTTTCTATTACCACTACTGTCTGCTTCAAAATACCCAGCAAGCCGCGGAGTCTGCTGCAGAGTCTTTTTGTCTGTGTCTGGGAGAGACTCTACAGCGTTTTTGCTCCAGTATCCTGTGAGGAATTGAAATCCCTCTTGTACTCTTTCTATTACCACTACTGCCTGCTTCAAAATACCCAGCAAGCCGCAGAGCGGCCACGGAGTCTGCTGCAGAGTCTTTTGGTCTGTGTCTGGGAGAGACTCTACAGCGTTTTTGCTCCAGTATCCTGTGAGGAATTGAAATCCCTCTTGTCCTCTTTCTATTACCACTACTGCCTGCTTCAAAATACCCAGCAAGCCGCAGAGCGGCCGCAGAGTCTGCTGCAGAGTCTTTTGGTCTGTGTCTGGGAGAGACTCTACAGTTTTTTTGCTCCATTATCCTGTGAGGAAGTGAAATTCCTCTTGTCCTCTTTCTATTACCACTACTGCCTGCTTCAAAATACCCAGCAAGCCGCGGTTCGGCCGCAGAGTCTGCTGCAGAGTCTTTTGGTCTCTGTCTGGGAGAGACTCTACAGCGTTTTTGCTCCAGTATCCTGTGAGGAATTGAAATCCCTCTTGTCCTCTTTCTATTACCACTACTGCCTGCTTCAAAATACCCAGCAAGCCGCGGAGCGGCCGCGGAGTCTGCTGCAGAGTCTTTTGGTCTGTGTCTGGGAGAGACTCTACAGCGTTTTACTCCAGTATCCTGTGAGGAATTGAAATCCCTCTTGTCCTCTTTCTATTACCACTACTGCCTGCTTCAAAATACCCAGCAAGCCACGGAGCGGCCGCGGAGTCTGCTGCAGAGTCTTTTGGTCTGTGTCTGGGAGAGACTCTACAGCGTTTTTGCTCCAGTATCCTGTGAGGAATTGAAATCCTTCTTGTCCTCTTTCTATTACCACTACTGCCTGCTTCAAAATACCCAGCAAGCCACGGAGCGGCCGCGGAGTCTGCTGCAGAGTCTTTTGGTCTGTGTCTGGGAGAGACTCTACAGCGTTTTTGCTCCAGTATCCTGTGAGGAATTGAAATCCCTCTTGTCCTCTTTCTATTACCACTACTGCCTGCTTCAAAATACCCAGCAAGCCGCGGAGCGGCCGCGGAGTCTGCTGCAGAGTCTTTTGGTCTGTTTCTGGCAGAGACTCTACAGTGTTTCTTCTCCAGAATCCTGTGAGGAATTGAAATCCCTCTTGTCCTCTTTCTCTTACCACTACTGCCTGCTTCAAAATTCCCAGCAAGCCGCGGAGCGGCCGCTGAGTCTGCTGTAGAGTCTTTTGGTCTGTGTCTGGGAGAGACTCTACAGCGTTTTTGCTCCAGTATCCAGTGAGGAATTGAAATCCCTCTTGTCCTCTTTCTATTACCACTACTGCCTGCTTCAAAATACTCAGCAAGCCGCGGAGCGGCTGCGGAGTCTGCTGCAGAGTCTTTTGGTCTGTGTCTGGGAGAGACTCTACAGCGTTTTTGCTCCAGTATCCTGTGAGGAATTGAAATCCCTCTTGTCCTCTTTCTATTACCACTACTGCCTGCTTCAAAATACCCAGCAAGCCGCAGAGTCTGCTGCAGAGTCTTTTGGTCTGTGTCTGGGAGAGACTCTACAGCGTTTTTGCTCCAGTAGCCTGTGAGGAATTGAAATCCCTCTTGTCCTCTTTCTATTACCACTACTGCCTGCTTCAAAATACCCAGCAAGCCGCGGAGCGGCCGCGGAGTCTGCTGCAGAGTCTTTTGGTCTGTGTCTGGGAGAGACTCTACAGCGTTTTTGCTCCAGTATCCTGTGAGGAATTGAAATCCCTCTTGTCCTCTTTCTATTACCACTAGTGCCTGCTTCAAAATACCCAGCAAGCCGCGGAGCGGCCAGCAGATTCTGCTGCAGATTCTTTTGGTCTGTGTCTGGGAGAGACTCTACATCGTTTGTGCTCCAGTATCCTGTGAGGAATTGAAATCCCTCGTGTCCTCTTTCTATTACCACTACTGCCTGCTTCAAAATACCCAGCAAGCCGGGGAATGGCCGCAGAGTCTGCTGCAGAGTCTTTTGGTCTGTGTCTGGGAGAGACTTTACAGCGTTTTTGCTCCAGTATCCTGTGAGGAATTGAAATCCCTCTTGTCCTCTTTCTATTACCACTACTGCCTGCTTCAAAATACCCAGCAAGCCGCAGAGCGGCCGCGGAATCTGCTGCATAGTCTTTTGGTCTGTGTCTGGGAGAGACTCTACAGCGTTTTTGCTCCAGTATCCTGTGAGGAATTGAAATCCCTCTTGTCCTCTTTCTATTACCACTACTGCCTGCTTCAAAATACCCAGCAAGCCGCGGAGCGGCCGCGGAGTCTGCTGCAGAGTCTTTTGGTCTGTGTCTGGGAGAGACTCTACAGCGTTTTTGCTCCAGTATCCTGTGAGGAATTGAAATCCCTCTTGTCCTCTTTCTCTTACCACTACTGCCTGCTTCAAAATTCCCAGCAAGCCGCGGAGCGGCCGCGCAGTCTGCTGTAGAGTCTTTTGGTCTGTGTCTGGGAGAGACTCTACAGCGTTTTTGCTCCAGTATCCTGTGAGGAATGGAAATCCCTCTTGTCCTCTTTCTATTACCACTACTGCCTGCTTCAAAATACCCAGCAAGCCACAGAGCGGCCGCGGAGTCTGCTGCAGAGTCTTTTGGTCTGTGTCTGGGAGAGACTCTACAGCTTTTTTGCTCCATTATCCTGTGAGGTATTGAAATCCCTCTTGTCCTCTTTCTATTACCACTACTGCCTGCTTCAAAATACCCAGCAAGCCGCAGAGTCTGCTGCAGAGTCTTTTGGTCTGTGTCTGGGAGAGACTCTACAGCGTTTTTGCTCCAGTAGCCTGTGAGGAATTGAAATCCCTCTTGTCCTCTTTCTATTACCACTACTGCCTGCTTCAAAATACCCAGCAAGCCGCGGAGCGGCCGCGGAGTCTGCTGCAGAGTCTTTTGGTCTGTGTCTGGGAGAGACTGTACAGCGTTTTTGCTCCAGTATCCTGTGAGGAATTGAAATCCCTGTTGTCCTCTTTCTATTACCACTACTGCCTGCTTCAAAATACCCAGCAAGCCGCGGAGCGGCCGCGGAGTCTGCTGCAGAGTCTTTTGGTCTGTGTCTGGGAGAGACTCTACAGCGTTTTTGCTCCAGTATCCTGTGAGGAATTGAAATCCCTCTTGTCCTCTTTCTATTACCACTACTGCCTGCTTCAAAATACCCAGCAAGCCGCGGAGTGGCCGCGGAGTCTGCTGCAGAGTCTTTTGGTCTGTGTCTGGGAGAGACTCTACAACGTTTTGCTCCAGTATCCAGTGAGGAATTGAAATCCCTCTTGTCCTCTTTCTATTACCACTAGTGCCTGCTTCAAAATACCCAGCAAGCCGCGGAGCGGCCGCAGATTCTGCTGCAGATTCTTTTGGTCTGTGTCTGGGAGAGACTCTACATCGTTTGTGCTCCAGTATCCTGTGAGGAATTGAAATCCCTCGTGTCCTCTTTCTATTACCACTACTGCCTGCTTCAAAATACCCAGCAAGCCGCGGAGCGGCCGCGGAATCTGCTGCATAGTCTTTTGGTCTGTGTCTGGGAGAGACTCTACAGCGTTTTTGCTCCAGTATCCTGTGAGGAATTGAAATCCCTCTTGTCCTCTTTCTATTACCACTACTGCCTGCTTCAAAATACCCAGCAAGCCGCGGAGCGGCCGCGGAGTCTGCTGCAGAGTCTTTTGGTCTGTGTCTGGGAGAGACTCTACAGCGTTTTTGCTCCAGTATCCTGTGAGGAATTGAAATCCCTCTTGTCCTAATTCTCTTACCACTACTGCCTGCTTCAAAATTCCCTGCAAGCCGCGGAGCGGCCGCGCAGTCTGCTGTAGAGTCTTTTGGTCTGTGTCTGGGAGAGACTCTACAGCGTTTTTGCTCCAGTATCCTGTGAGGAATGGAAATCCCTCTTGTCCTCTTTCTATTACCACTACTGCCTGCTTCAAAATACCCAGCAAGCCACAGAGCGGCCGCGGAGTCTGCTGCAGAGTCTTTTGGTCTGTGTCTGGGAGAGACTCTACAGCTTTTTTGCTCCATTATCCTGTGAGGTATTGAAATCCCTCTTGTCCTCTTTCTATTACCACTACTGCCTGCTTCAAAATACCCAGCAAGCCGATGAGCGGCCGCGGAGTCTGCTGCAGAGTCTTTTGGTCTGTGTCTGGGAGAGACTCTACAGTGTTTTTGCTCCAGTATCCTGTGAGGAATTGAAATCCCTGTGGTCCTCTTTCTATTACCACTACTGTCTGCTTCAAAATACCCAGCAAGCCGCGGAGTCTGCTGCAGAGTCTTTTGGTCTGTGTCTGGGAGAGACTCTACAGCGTTTTTGCTCCAGTATCCTGTGAGGAATTGAAATCCCTCTTGTACTCTTTCTATTACCACTACTGCCTGCTTCAAAATACCCAGCAAGCCGCAGAGCGGCCACGGAGTCTGCTGCAGAGTCTTTTGGTCTGTGTCTGGGAGAGACTCTACAGCGTTTTTGCTCCAGTATCCTGTGAGGAATTGAAATCCCTCTTGTCCTCTTTCTCTTACCACTACTGCCTGCTTCAAAATTCCCTGCAAGCCGCGGAGCGGCCGCGCAGTCTGCTGTAGAGTCTTTTGGTCTGTGTCTGGGAGAGACTCTACAGCGTTTTTGCTCCAGTATCCTGTGAGGAATGGAAATCCCTCTTGTCCTCTTTCTATTACCACTACTGCCTGCTTCAAAATACCCAGCAAGCCACAGAGCGGCCGCGGAGTCTGCTGCAGAGTCTTTTGGTCTGTGTCTGGGAGAGACTCTACAGCTTTTTTGCTCCATTATCCTGTGAGGTATTGAAATCCCTCTTGTCCTCTTTCTATTACCACTACTGCCTGCTTCAAAATACCCAGCAAGCCGATGAGCGGCCGCGGAGTCTGCTGCAGAGTCTTTTGGTCTGTGTCTGGGAGAGACTCTACAGTGTTTTTGCTCCAGTATCCTGTGAGGAATTGAAATCCCTGTGGTCCTCTTTCTATTACCACTACTGTCTGCTTCAAAATACCCAGCAAGCCGCGGAGTCTGCTGCAGAGTCTTTTGGTCTGTGTCTGGGAGAGACTCTACAGCGTTTTTGCTCCAGTATCCTGTGAGGAATTGAAATCCCTCTTGTACTCTTTCTATTACCACTACTGCCTGCTTCAAAATACCCAGCAAGCCGCAGAGCGGCCACGGAGTCTGCTGCAGAGTCTTTTGGTCTGTGTCTGGGAGAGACTCTACAGCGTTTTTGCTCCAGTATCCTGTGAGGAATGGAAATCCCTCTTGTCCTCTTTCTATTACCACTACTGCCTGCTTCAAAATACCCAGCAAGCCACAGAGCGGCCGCGGAGTCTGCTGCAGAGTCTTTTGGTCTGTGTCTGGGAGAGACTCTACAGCTTTTTTGCTCCATTATCCTGTGAGGTATTGAAATCCCTCTTGTCCTCTTTCTATTACCACTACTGCCTGCTTCAAAATACCCAGCAAGCCGCAGAGTCTGCTGCAGAGTCTTTTGGTCTGTGTCTGGGAGAGACTCTACAGCATTTTTGCTCCAGTAGCCTGTGAGGAATTGAAATCCCTCTTGTCCTCTTTCTATTACCACTACTGCCTGCTTCAAAATACCCAGCAAGCCGCGGAGCGGCCGCGGAGTCTGCTGCAGAGTCTTTTGGTCTGTGTCTGGGAGAGACTGTACAGCGTTTTTGCTCCAGTATCCTGTGAGGAATTGAAATCCCTGTTGTCCTCTTTCTATTACCACTACTGCCTGCTTCAAAATACCCAGCAAGCCGCGGAGCGGCCGCGGAGTCTGCTGCAGAGTCTTTTGGTCTGTGTCTGGGAGAGACTCTACAGCGTTTTTGCTCCAGTATCCTGTGAGGAATTGAAATCCCTCTTGTCCTCTTTCTATTACCACTACTGCCTGCTTCAAAATACCCAGCAAGCCGCGGAGCGGCCGCAGATTCTGCTGCAGATTCTTTTGGTCTGTGTCTGGGAGAGACTCTACATCGTTTGTGCTCCAGTATCCTGTGAGGAATTGAAATCCCTCGTGTCCTCTTTCTATTACCACTACTGCCTGCTTCAAAATACCCAGCAAGCCGCGGAGCGGCCGCAGATTCTGCTGCAGATTCTTTTGGTCTGTGTCTGGGAGAGACTCTACATCGTTTGTGCTCCAGTATCCTGTGAGGAATTGAAATCCCTCGTGTCCTCTTTCTATTACCACTACTGCCTGCTTCAAAATACCCAGCAAGCCGCGGAGCGGCCGCGGAATCTGCTGCAGATTCTTTTGGTCTGTGTCTGGGAGAGACTCTACATCGTTTGTGCTCCAGTATCCTGTGAGGAATTGAAATCCCTCGTGTCCTCTTTCTATTACCACTACTGCCTGCTTCAAAATACCCAGCAAGCCGCGGAGCGGCCGCGGAATCTGCTGCATAGTCTTTTGGTCTGTGTCTGGGAGAGACTCTACAACGTTTTGCTCCAGTATCCAGTGAGGAATTGAAATCCCTCTTGTCCTCTTTCTATTACCACTAGTGCCTGCTTCAAAATACCCAGCAAGCCGCGGAGCGGCCGCAGATTCTGCTGCAGATTCTTTTGGTCTGTGTCTGGGAGAGACTCTACATCGTTTGTGCTCCAGTATCCTGTGAGGAATTGAAATCCCTCGTGTCCTCTTTCTATTACCACTACTGCCTGCTTCAAAATACCCAGCAAGCCGCGGAGCGGCCGCGGAATCTGCTGCATAGTCTTTTGGTCTGTGTCTGGGAGAGACTCTACAGCGTTTTTGCTCCAGTATCCTGTGAGGAATTGAAATCCCTCTTGTCCTCTTTCTATTACCACTACTGCCTGCTTCAAAATACCCAGCAAGCCGCGGAGCGGCCGCGGAGTCTGCTGCAGAGTCTTTTGGTCTGTGTCTGGGAGAGACTCTACAGCGTTTTTGCTCCAGTATCCTGTGAGGAATTGAAATCCCTCTTGTCCTAATTCTCTTACCACTACTGCCTGCTTCAAAATTCCCTGCAAGCCGCGGAGCGGCCGCGCAGTCTGCTGTAGAGTCTTTTGGTCTGTGTCTGGGAGAGACTCTACAGCGTTTTTGCTCCAGTATCCTGTGAGGAATGGAAATCCCTCTTGTCCTCTTTCTATTACCACTACTGCCTGCTTCAAAATACCCAGCAAGCCACAGAGCGGCCGCGGAGTCTGCTGCAGAGTCTTTTGTTCTGTGTCTGGGAGAGACTCTACAGCTTTTTTGCTCCATTATCCTGTGAGGTATTGAAATCCCTCTTGTCCTCTTTCTATTACCACTACTGCCTGCTTCAAAATACCCAGCAAGCCGATGAGCGGCCACGGAGTCTGCTGCAGAGTCTTTTGGTCTGTGTCTGGGAGAGACTCTACAGTGTTTTTGCTCCAGTATCCTGTGAGGAATTGAAATCCCTGTGGTCCTCTTTCTATTACCACTACTGTCTGCTTCAAAATACCCAGCAAGCCGCGGAGTCTGCTGCAGAGTCTTTTGGTCTGTGTCTGGGAGAGACTCTACAGCGTTTTTGCTCCAGTATCCTGTGAGGAATTGAAATCCCTCTTGTACTCTTTCTATTACCACTACTGCCTGCTTCAAAATACCCAGCAAGCCGCAGAGCGGCCACGGAGTCTGCTGCAGAGTCTTTTGGTCTGTGTCTGGGAGAGACTCTACAGCGTTTTTGCTCCAGTATCCTGTGAGGAATTGAAATCCCTCTTGTCCTCTTTCTATTACCACTACTGCCTGCTTCAAAATACCCAGCAAGCCGCAGAGCGGCCGCAGAGTCTGCTGCAGAGTCTTTTGGTCTGTGTCTGGGAGAGACTCTACAGTTTTTTTGCTCCATTATCCTGTGAGGAAGTGAAATTCCTCTTGTCCTCTTTCTATTACCACTACTGCCTGCTTCAAAATACCCAGCAAGCCGCGGTTCGGCCGCAGAGTCTGCTGCAGAGTCTTTTGGTCTCTGTCTGGGAGAGACTCTACAGCGTTTTTGCTGCAGTATCCTGTGAGGAATTGAAATCCCTCTTGTCCTCTTTCTATTACCACTACTGCCTGCTTCAAAATACCCAGCAAGCCGCGGAGCGGCCGCGGAGTCTGCTGCAGAGTCTTTTGGTCTGTGTCTGGGAGAGACTCTACAGCGTTTTACTCCAGTATCCTGTGAGGAATTGAAATCCCTCTTGTCCTCTTTCTATTACCACTACTGCCTGCTTCAAAATACCCAGCAAGCCACGGAGCAGCCGCGGAGTCTGCTGCAGAGTCTTTTGGTCTGTGTCTGGGAGAGACTCTACAGCGTTTTTGCTCCAGTATCCTGTGAGGAATTGAAATCCCTCTTGTCCTCTTTCTATTACCACTACTGCCTGCTTCAAAATACCCAGCAAGCCACCGAGCGGCCGCAGAGTTTGCTGCAGAGTCTTTTGGTCTGTGTCTGGGAGAGACTCTACAGCGTTTTTGCTCCAGTATCCTGTGAGGAATTGAAATCCCTCTTGTCCTCTTTCTATTACCACTACTGCCTGCTTCAAAATACCCAGCAAGCCGCGGAGCGGCCGCGGAGTCTGCTGCAGAGTCTTTTGGTCTGTTTCTGGCAGAGACTCTACAGTGTTTCTTCTCCAGAATCCTGTGAGGAATTGAAATCCCTCTTGTCCTCTTTCTCTTACCACTACTGCCTGCTTCAAAATTCCCAGCAAGCCGCGGAGCGGCCGCTGAGTCTGCTGTAGAGTCTTTTGGTCTGTGTCTGGGAGAGACTCTACAGCGTTTTTGCTCCAGTATCCAGTGAGGAATTGAAATCCCTCTTGTCCTCTTTCTATTACCACTACTGCCTGCTTCAAAATACTCAGCAAGCCGCGGAGCGGCTGCGGAGTCTGCTGCAGAGTCTTTTGGTCTGTGTCTGGGAGAGACTCTACAGCGTTTTTGCTCCAGTATCCTGTGAGGAATTGAAATCCCTCTTGTCCTCTTTCTATTACCACTACTGCCTGCTTCAAAATACCCAGCAAGCCGCAGAGTCTGCTGCAGAGTCTTTTGGTCTGTGTCTGGGAGAGACTCTACAGCGTTTTTGCTCCAGTAGCCTGTGAGGAATTGAAATCCCTCTTGTCCTCTTTCTATTACCACTACTGCCTGCTTCAAAATACCCAGCAAGCCGCGGAGCGGCCGCGGAGTCTGCTGCAGAGTCTTTTGGTCTGTGTCTGGGAGAGACTCTACAGCGTTTTTGCTCCAGTATCCTGTGAGGAATTGAAATCCCTCTTGTCCTCTTTCTATTACCACTAGTGCCTGCTTCAAAATACCCAGCAAGCCGCGGAGCGGCCGCAGATTCTGCTGCAGATTCTTTTTGTCTGTGTCTGGGAGAGACTCTACATCGTTTGTGCTCCAGTATCCTGTGAGGAATTGAAATCCCTTGTGTCCTCTTTCTATTACCACTACTGCCTGCTTCAAAATACCCAGCAAGCCGGGGAATGGCCGCAGAGTCTGCTGCAGAGTCTTTTGGTCTGTGTCTGGGAGAGACTTTACAGCGTTTTTGCTCCAGTATCCTGTGAGGAATTGAAATCCCTCTTGTCCTCTTTCTATTACCACTACTGCCTGCTTCAAAATACCCAGCAAGCCGCAGAGCGGCCGCGGAATCTGCTGCATAGTCTTTTGGTCTGTGTCTGGGAGAGACTCTACAGCGTTTTTGCTCCAGTATCCTGTGAGGAATTGAAATCCCTCTTGTCCTCTTTCTATTACCACTACTGCCTGCTTCAAAATACCCAGCAAGCCGCGGAGCGGCCGCGGAGTCTGCTGCAGAGTCTTTTGGTCTGTGTCTGGGAGAGACTCTACAGCGTTTTTGCTCCAGTATCCTGTGAGGAATTGAAATCCCTCTTGTCCTCTTTCTATTACCACTACTGCCTGCTTCAAAATACCCAGCAAGCCGCGGAGCGGCCGCAGATTCTGCTGCAGATTCTTTTGGTCTGTGTCTGGGAGAGACTCTACATCGTTTGTGCTCCAGTATCCTGTGAGGAATTGAAATCCCTCGTGTCCTCTTTCTATTACCACTACTGCCTGCTTCAAAATACCCAGCAAGCCGCGGAGCGGCCGCAGATTCTGCTGCAGATTCTTTTGGTCTGTGTCTGGGAGAGACTCTACAGCTTTTTTGCTCCATTATCCTGTGAGGTATTGAAATCCCTCTTGTCCTCTTTCTATTACCACTACTGCCTGCTTCAAAATACCCAGCAAGCCGCAGAGTCTGCTGCAGAGTCTTTTGGTCTGTGTCTGGGAGAGACTCTACAGCATTTTTGCTCCAGTAGCCTGTGAGGAATTGAAATCCCTCTTGTCCTCTTTCTATTACCACTACTGCCTGCTTCAAAATACCCAGCAAGCCGCGGAGCGGCCGCGGAGTCTGCTGCAGAGTCTTTTGGTCTGTGTCTGGGAGAGACTGTACAGCGTTTTTGCTCCAGTATCCTGTGAGGAATTGAAATCCCTGTTGTCCTCTTTCTATTACCACTACTGCCTGCTTCAAAATACCCAGCAAGCCGCGGAGCGGCCGCGGAGTCTGCTGCAGAGTCTTTTGGTCTGTGTCTGGGAGAGACTCTACAGCGTTTTTGCTCCAGTATCCTGTGAGGAATTGAAATCCCTCTTGTCCTCTTTCTATTACCACTACTGCCTGCTTCAAAATACCCAGCAAGCCGCGGAGCGGCCGCAGATTCTGCTGCAGATTCTTTTGGTCTGTGTCTGGGAGAGACTCTACATCGTTTGTGCTCCAGTATCCTGTGAGGAATTGAAATCCCTCGTGTCCTCTTTCTATTACCACTACTGCCTGCTTCAAAATACCCAGCAAGCCGCGGAGCGGCCGCAGATTCTGCTGCAGATTCTTTTGGTCTGTGTCTGGGAGAGACTCTACATCGTTTGTGCTCCAGTATCCTGTGAGGAATTGAAATCCCTCGTGTCCTCTTTCTATTACCACTACTGCCTGCTTCAAAATACCCAGCAAGCCGCGGAGCGGCCGCGGAATCTGCTGCAGATTCTTTTGGTCTGTGTCTGGGAGAGACTCTACATCGTTTGTGCTCCAGTATCCTGTGAGGAATTGAAATCCCTCGTGTCCTCTTTCTATTACCACTACTGCCTGCTTCAAAATACCCAGCAAGCCGCGGAGCGGCCGCGGAATCTGCTGCATAGTCTTTTGGTCTGTGTCTGGGAGAGACTCTACAACGTTTTGCTCCAGTATCCAGTGAGGAATTGAAATCCCTCTTGTCCTCTTTCTATTACCACTAGTGCCTGCTTCAAAATACCCAGCAAGCCGCGGAGCGGCCGCAGATTCTGCTGCAGATTCTTTTGGTCTGTGTCTGGGAGAGACTCTACATCGTTTGTGCTCCAGTATCCTGTGAGGAATTGAAATCCCTCGTGTCCTCTTTCTATTACCACTACTGCCTGCTTCAAAATACCCAGCAAGCCGCGGAGCGGCCGCGGAATCTGCTGCATAGTCTTTTGGTCTGTGTCTGGGAGAGACTCTACAGCGTTTTTGCTCCAGTATCCTGTGAGGAATTGAAATCCCTCTTGTCCTCTTTCTATTACCACTACTGCCTGCTTCAAAATACCCAGCAAGCCGCGGAGCGGCCGCGGAGTCTGCTGCAGAGTCTTTTGGTCTGTGTCTGGGAGAGACTCTACAGCGTTTTTGCTCCAGTATCCTGTGAGGAATTGAAATCCCTCTTGTCCTAATTCTCTTACCACTACTGCCTGCTTCAAAATTCCCTGCAAGCCGCGGAGCGGCCGCGCAGTCTGCTGTAGAGTCTTTTGGTCTGTGTCTGGGAGAGACTCTACAGCGTTTTTGCTCCAGTATCCTGTGAGGAATGGAAATCCCTCTTGTCCTCTTTCTATTACCACTACTGCCTGCTTCAAAATACCCAGCAAGCCACAGAGCGGCCGCGGAGTCTGCTGCAGAGTCTTTTGTTCTGTGTCTGGGAGAGACTCTACAGCTTTTTTGCTCCATTATCCTGTGAGGTATTGAAATCCCTCTTGTCCTCTTTCTATTACCACTACTGCCTGCTTCAAAATACCCAGCAAGCCGATGAGCGGCCACGGAGTCTGCTGCAGAGTCTTTTGGTCTGTGTCTGGGAGAGACTCTACAGTGTTTTTGCTCCAGTATCCTGTGAGGAATTGAAATCCCTGTGGTCCTCTTTCTATTACCACTACTGTCTGCTTCAAAATACCCAGCAAGCCGCGGAGTCTGCTGCAGAGTCTTTTGGTCTGTGTCTGGGAGAGACTCTACAGCGTTTTTGCTCCAGTATCCTGTGAGGAATTGAAATCCCTCTTGTACTCTTTCTATTACCACTACTGCCTGCTTCAAAATACCCAGCAAGCCGCAGAGCGGCCACGGAGTCTGCTGCAGAGTCTTTTGGTCTGTGTCTGGGAGAGACTCTACAGCGTTTTTGCTCCAGTATCCTGTGAGGAATTGAAATCCCTCTTGTCCTCTTTCTATTACCACTACTGCCTGCTTCAAAATACCCAGCAAGCCGCAGAGCGGCCGCAGAGTCTGCTGCAGAGTCTTTTGGTCTGTGTCTGGGAGAGACTCTACAGTTTTTTTGCTCCATTATCCTGTGAGGAAGTGAAATTCCTCTTGTCCTCTTTCTATTACCACTACTGCCTGCTTCAAAATACCCAGCAAGCCGCGGTTCGGCCGCAGAGTCTGCTGCAGAGTCTTTTGGTCTCTGTCTGGGAGAGACTCTACAGCGTTTTTGCTCCAGTATCCTGTGAGGAATTGAAATCCCTCTTGTCCTCTTTCTATTACCACTACTGCCTGCTTCAAAATACCCAGCAAGCCGCGGAGCGGCCGCGGAGTCTGCTGCAGAGTCTTTTGGTCTGTGTCTGGGAGAGACTCTACAGCGTTTTACTCCAGTATCCTGTGAGGAATTGAAATCCCTCTTGTCCTCTTTCTATTACCACTACTGCCTGCTTCAAAATACCCAGCAAGCCACGGAGCAGCCGCGGAGTCTGCTGCAGAGTCTTTTGGTCTGTGTCTGGGAGAGACTCTACAGCGTTTTTGCTCCAGTATCCTGTGAGGAATTGAAATCCCTCTTGTCCTCTTTCTATTACCACTACTGCCTGCTTCAAAATACCCAGCAAGCCACCGAGCGGCCGCGGAGTTTGCTGCAGAGTCTTTTGGTCTGTGTCTGGGAGAGACTCTACAGCGTTTTTGCTCCAGTATCCTGTGAGGAATTGAAATCCCTCTTGTCCTCTTTCTATTACCACTACTGCCTGCTTCAAAATACCCAGCAAGCCGCGGAGCGGCCGCGGAGTCTGCTGCAGAGTCTTTTGGTCTGTTTCTGGCAGAGACTCTACAGTGTTTCTTCTCCAGAATCCTGTGAGGAATTGAAATCCCTCTTGTCCTCTTTCTCTTACCACTACTGCCTGCTTCAAAATTCCCAGCAAGCCGCGGAGCGGCCGCTGAGTCTGCTGTAGAGTCTTTTGGTCTGTGTCTGGGAGAGACTCTACAGCGTTTTTGCTCCAGTATCCAGTGAGGAATTGAAATCCCTCTTGTCCTCTTTCTATTACCACTACTGCCTGCTTCAAAATACTCAGCAAGCCGCGGAGCGGCTGCGGAGTCTGCTGCAGAGTCTTTTGGTCTGTGTCTGGGAGAGACTCTACAGCGTTTTTGCTCCAGTATCCTGTGAGGAATTGAAATCCCTCTTGTCCTCTTTCTATTACCACTACTGCCTGCTTCAAAATACCCAGCAAGCCGCAGAGTCTGCTGCAGAGTCTTTTGGTCTGTGTCTGGGAGAGACTCTACAGCGTTTTTGCTCCAGTAGCCTGTGAGGAATTGAAATCCCTCTTGTCCTCTTTCTATTACCACTACTGCCTGCTTCAAAATACCCAGCAAGCCGCGGAGCGGCCGCGGAGTCTGCTGCAGAGTCTTTTGGTCTGTGTCTGGGAGAGACTCTACAGCGTTTTTGCTCCAGTATCCTGTGAGGAATTGAAATCCCTCTTGTCCTCTTTCTATTACCACTAGTGCCTGCTTCAAAATACCCAGCAAGCCGCGGAGCGGCCGCAGATTCTGCTGCAGATTCTTTTTGTCTGTGTCTGGGAGAGACTCTACATCGTTTGTGCTCCAGTATCCTGTGAGGAATTGAAATCCCTTGAGTCCTCTTTCTATTACCACTACTGCCTGCTTCAAAATACCCAGCAAGCCGGGGAATGGCCGCAGAGTCTGCTGCAGAGTCTTTTGGTCTGTGTCTGGGAGAGACTTTACAGCGTTTTTGCTCCAGTATCCTGTGAGGAATTGAAATCCCTCTTGTCCTCTTTCTATTACCACTACTGCCTGCTTCAAAATACCCAGCAAGCCGCAGAGCGGCCGCGGAATCTGCTGCATAGTCTTTTGGTCTGTGTCTGGGAGAGACTCTACAGCGTTTTTGCTCCAGTATCCTGTGAGGAATTGAAATCCCTCTTGTCCTCTTTCTATTACCACTACTGCCTGCTTCAAAATACCCAGCAAGCCGCGGAGCGGCCGCGGAGTCTGCTGCAGAGTCTTTTGGTCTGTGTCTGGGAGAGACTCTACAGCGTTTTTGCTCCAGTATCCTGTGAGGAATTGAAATCCCTCTTGTCCTCTTTCTCTTACCACTACTGCCTGCTTCAAAATTCCCAGCAAGCCGCGGAGCGGCCGCGCAGTCTGCTGTAGAGTCTTTTGGTCTGTGTCTGGGAGAGACTCTACAGCGTTTTTGCTCCAGTATCCTGTGAGGAATGGAAATCCCTCTTGTCCTCTTTCTATTACCACTACTGCCTGCTTCAAAATACCCAGCAAGCCACAGAGCGGCCGCGGAGTCTGCTGCAGAGTCTTTTGGTCTGTGTCTGGGAGAGACTCTACAGCTTTTTTGCTCCATTATCCTGTGAGGTATTGAAATCCCTCTTGTCCTCTTTCTATTACCACTACTGCCTGCTTCAAAATACCCAGCAAGCCGATGAGCGGCCGCGGAGTCTGCTGCAGAGTCTTTTGGTCTGTGTCTGGGAGAGACTCTACAGTGTTTTTGCTCCAGTATCCTGTGAGGAATTGAAATCCCTGTGGTCCTCTTTCTATTACCACTACTGTCTGCTTCTTCAAAATACCCAGCAAGCCGCGGAGTCTGCTGCAGAGTCTTTTGGTCTGTGTCTGGGAGAGACTCTACAGCGTTTTTGCTCCAGTATCCTGTGAGGAATTGAAATCCCTCTTGTACTCTTTCTATTACCACTACTGCCTGCTTCAAAATACCCAGCAAGCCGCAGAGTGGCCACGGAGTCTGCTGCAGAGTCTTTTGGTCTGTGTCTGGGAGAGACTCTACAGCGTTTTTGCTCCAGTATCCTGTGAGGAATTGAAATCCCTCTTGTCCTCTTTCTATTACCACTACTGCCTGCTTCAAAATACCCAGCAAGCCGCAGAGCGGCCGCAGAGTCTGCTGCAGAGTCTTTTGGTCTGTGTCTGGGAGAGACTCTACAGTTTTTTTGCTCCATTATCCTGTGAGGAAGTGAAATTCCTCTTGTCCTCTTTCTATTACCACTACTGTCTGCTTCAAAATACCCAGCAAGCCGCGGTTCGGCCGCAGAGTCTGCTGCAGAGTCTTTTGGTCTCTGTCTGGGAGAGACTCTACAGCGTTTTTGCTCCAGTATCCTGTGAGGAATTGAAATCCCTCTTGTCCTCTTTCTATTACCACTACTGCCTGCTTCAAAATACCCAGCAAGCCGCGGGGTGGCCGCGGAGTCTGCTGCAGAGTCTTTTGGTCTGTGTCTGGGAGAGACTCTACAGCGTTTTACTCCAGTATCCTGTGAGGAATTGAAATCCCTCTTGTCCTCTTTCTATTACCACTACTGCCTGCTTCAAAATACCCAGCAAGCCACGGAGCGGCCGCGGAGTCTGCTGCAGAGTCTTTTGGTCTGTGTCTGGGAGAGACTCTACAGCGTTTTTGCTCCAGTATCCTGTGAGGAATTGAAATCCCTCTTGTCCTCTTTCTATTACCACTACTGCCTGCTTCAAAATACCCAGCAAGCCACGGAGCGGCCGCGGAGTCTGCTGCAGAGTCTTTTGGTCTGTGCCTGGGAGAGACTCTACAGCGTTTTTGCTCCAGTATCCTGTGAGGAATTGAAATCCCTCTTGTCCTCTTTCTATTACCACTACTGCCTGCTTCAAAATACCCAGCAAGCCGCGGAGCGGCCGCAGAGTCTGCTGCAGAGTCTTTTGGTCTGTTTCTGGCAGAGACTCTACAGTGTTTCTTCTCCAGAATCCTGTGAGGAATTGAAATCCCTCTTGTCCTCTTTCTCTTACCACTACTGCCTGCTTCAAAATTCCCAGCAAGCCGCGGAGCAGCCGCTGAGTCTGCTGTAGAGTCTTTTGGTCTGTGTCTGGGAGAGACTCTACAGCGTTTTTGCTCCAGTATCCAGTGAGGAATTGAAATCCCTCTTGTCCGCTTTCTATTACCACTACTGCCTGCTTCAAAATACTCAGCAAGCCGCGGAGCGGCCGCGGAGTCTGCTGCAGAGTCTTTTGGTCTGTGTCTGGGAGAGACTCTACAGCGTTTTTGCTCCAGTATCCTGTGAGGAATTGAAATCCCTCTTGTCCTCTTTCTATTACCACTACTGCCTGCTTCAAAATACCCAGCAAGCCGCGGAGCGGCCGCGGAGTCTGCTGCAGAGTCTTTTGGTCTGTGTCTGGGAGAGACTCTACAGCGTTTTTGCTCCAGTATCCTGTGAGGAATTGAAATCCCTCTTGTCCTCTTTCTATTACCACTACTGCCTGCTTCAAAATACCCAGCAAGCCGCAGAGCGGCCGCGGAATCTGCTGCATAGTCTTTTGGTCTGTGTCTGGGAGAGAGTCTACAGCGTTTTTGCTCCAGTATCCTGTGACGAATTGAAATCCCTCTTGTCCTTTTTCTATTACCACTACTGCCTGCTTCAAA
The DNA here is from genome assembly GCF_040938575.1 of Ambystoma mexicanum. Classification (NCBI taxonomy): domain Eukaryota; kingdom Metazoa; phylum Chordata; class Amphibia; order Caudata; family Ambystomatidae; genus Ambystoma; species Ambystoma mexicanum. Next base: position 1,669,834,627 of record NC_090929.1, on the reverse strand, counting down.
ATACCCAGCAAGCCGCGGAGCGGCCGCGGAGTCTGCTGCAGAGTCTTTTGGTCTGTGTCTGGGAGAGACTCTACAGCATTTTTGCTCCAGTATCCTGTGAGGAATTGAAATCCCTCTTGTCCTCTTTCTCTTACCACTACTGCCTGCTTCAAAATTCCCAGCAAGCCACGGAGCGGCCGCGCAGTCTGCTGTAGAGTCTTTTGGTCTGTGTCTGGGAGAGACTCTACAGCGTTTTTGCTCCAGTATCCTGTGAGGAATGGAAATCCCTCTTGTCCTCTTTCTATTACCACTACTGCCTGCTTCAAAATACCCAGCAAGCCACAGAGCGGCCGCGGAGTCTGCTGCAGAGTCTTTTGGTCTGTGTCTGGGAGAGACTCTACAGCTTTTTTGCTCCATTATCCTGTGAGGTTTTGAAATCCCTCTTGTCCTCTTTCTATTACCACTACTGCCTGCTTCAAAATACCCAGCAAGCCGATGAGCGGCCGCGGAGTCTGCTGCAGAGTCTTTTGGTCTGTGTCTGGGAGAGACTCTACAGTGTTTTTGCTCCAGTATCCTGTGAGGAATTGAAATCCCTGTGGTCCTCTTTCTATTACCACTACTGTCTGCTTCAAAATACCCAGCAAGCCGCGGAGTCTGCTGCAGAGTCTTTTGGTCTGTGTCTGGGAGAGACTCTACAGCGTTTTTGCTCCAGTATCCTGTGAGGAATTGAAATCCCTCTTGTACTCTTTCTATTACCACTACTGCCTGCTTCAAAATACCCAGCAAGCCGCAGAGCGGCCACGGAGTCTGCTGCAGAGTCTTTTGGTCTGTGTCTGGGAGAGACTCTACAGTGTTTTTGCTCCAGTATCCTGTGAGGAATTGAAATCCCTCTTGTCCTCTTTCTATTACCACTACTGCCTGCTTCAAAATACCCAGCAAGCCGCGGTTCGGCCGCAGAGTCTGCTGCAGAGTCTTTTGGTCTCTGTCTGGGAGAGACTCTACAGCGTTTTTGCTCCAGTATCCTGTGAGGAATTGAAATCCCTCTTGTCCTCTTTCTATTACCACTACTGCCTGCTTCAAAATACCCAGCAAGCCGCGGGGCGGCCGCGGAGTCTGCTGCAGAGTCTTTTGGTCTGTGTCTGGGAGAGACTCTACAGCGTTTTACTCCAGTATCCTGTGAGGAATTGAAATCCCTCTTGTCCTCTTTCTATTACCACTACTGCCTGCTTCAAAATACCCAGCAAGCCACGGAGCGGCCGCGGAGTCTGCTGCAGAGTCTTTTGGTCTGTGTCTGGGAGAGACTCTACAGCGTTTTTGCTCCAGTATCCTGTGAGGAATTGAAATCCCTCTTGTCCTCTTTCTATTACCACTACTGCCTGCTTCAAAATACCCAGCAAGCCACGGAGCGGCCGCGGAGTCTGCTGCAGAGTCTTTTGGTCTGTGTCTGGGAGAGACTCTACAGCGTTTTTGCTCCAGTATCCTGTGAGGAATTGAAATCCCTCTTGTCCTCTTTCTATTACCACTACTGCCTGCTTCAAAATACCCAGCAAGCCGCGGAGCGGCCGCGGAGTCTGCTGCAGAGTCTTTTGGTCTGTTTCTGGCAGAGACTCTACAGTGTTTCTTCTCCAGAATCCTGTGAGGAATTGAAATCCCTCTTGTCCTCTTTCTCTTACCACTACTGCCTGCTTCAAAATTCCCAGCAAGCCGCGGAGCGGCCGCTGAGTCTGCTGTAGAGTCTTTTGGTCTGTGTCTGGGAGAGACTCTACAGCGTTTTTGCTCCAGTATCCAGTGAGGAATTGAAATCCCTCTTGTCCTCTTTCTATTACCACTACTGCCTGCTTCAAAATACTCAGCAAGCCGCGGAGCGGCCGCGGAGTCTGCTGCAGAGTCTTTTGGTCTGTGTCTGGGAGAGACTCTACAGCGTTTTTGCTCCAGTATCCTGTGAGGAATTGAAATCCCTCTTGTCCTCTTTCTATTACCACTACTGCCTGCTTCAAAATACCCAGCAAGCCGCAGAGTCTGCTGCAGAGTCTTTTGGTCTGTGTCTGGGAGAGACTCTACAGCGTTTTTGCTCCAGTAGCCTGTGAGGAATTGAAATCCCTCTTGTCCTCTTTCTATTACCACTACTGCCTGCTTCAAAATACCCAGCAAGCCGCGGAGCGGCCGCGGAGTCTGCTGCAGAGTCTTTTGGTCTGTGTCTGGGAGAGACTCTACAGCGTTTTTGCTCCAGTATCCTGTGAGGAATTGAAATCCCTCTTGTCCTCTTTCTATTACCACTACTGCCTGCTTCAAAATACCCAGCAAGCCGCGGAGCGGCCGCAGAGTCTGCTGCAGAGTCTTTTGGTCTGTGTCTGGGAGAGACTCTACAGCGTTTTTGCTCCAGTGTCCTGTGAGGAATTGAAATCCCTCTTGTCCTCTTTCTATTACCACTACTGCCTGCTTCAAAATACCCAGCAAGCCGCGGAGCGGCCGCGGAGTCTGCTGCAGAGTCTTTTCGTCTGTGTCTGGGAGAGACTCTACAGCGTTTTTGGTCCAGTATCCTGTGAGGCATTGAAATCCCTCTTGTCCTCTTTCTATTACCACTACTGCCTGCTTCAAAATACCCAGCAAGCCGCGGAGCAGCCGCGGAGTCTGCTGCTGAGTCTTTTGGTCTGTGTCTGGGAGAGACTTTACAGCGTTTTTGCTCCAGTATCCTGTGAGGAATTGAAATCCCTCTTGTCCTCTTTCTATTACCACTACTGCCTGCTTCAAAATACCCAGCAAGCCGCGGAGCGGCCGCGGAATCTGCTGCATAGTCTTTTGGTCTGTGTCTGGGAGAGACTCTACAGCGTTTTTGCTCCAGTATCCTGTGAGGAATTGAAATCCCTCTTGTCCTCTTTCTATTACCACTACTGCCTGCTTCAAAATACCCAGCAAGCCGCGGAGCGGCCGCGGAGTCTGCTGCAGAGTCTTTTGGTTTGTGTCTGGGAGAGACTCTACAGCGTTTTTGCTCCAGTATCCTGTGAGGAATTGAAATCCCTCTTGTCCTCTTTCTCTTACCACTACTGCCTGCTTCAAAATTCCCAGCAAGCCGCGGAGCGGCCGCGCAGTCTGCTGTAGAGTCTTTTGGTCTGTGTCTGGGAGAGACTCTACAGCGTTTTTGCTCCAGTATCCTGTGAGGAATTGAAATCCCTCTTGTCCTCTTTCTATTACCACTACTGCCTGCTTCAAAATACCCAGCAAGCCACAGAGCGGCCGCGGAGTCTGCTGCAGAGTCTTTTGGTCTGTGTCTGGGAGAGACTCTACAGCTTTTTTGCTCCATTATCCTGTGAGGTATTGAAATCCCTCTTGTCCTCTTTCTATTACCACTACTGCCTGCTTCAAAATACCCAGCAAGCCGATGAGCGGCCGCGGAGTCTGCTGCAGAGTCTTTTGGTCTGTGTCTGGGAGAGACTCTACAGTGTTTTTGCTCCAGTATCCTGTGAGGAATTGAAATCCCTCTTGTCCTCTTTCTATTACCACTACTGTCTGCTTCAAAATACCAAGCAAGCCGCGGAGTCTGCTGCAGAGTCTTTTGGTCTGTGTCTGGGAGAGACTCTACAGCGTTTTTGCTCCAGTATCCTGTGAGGAATTGAAATCCCTCTTGTACTCTTTCTATTACCACTACTGCCTGCTTCAAAATACCCAGCAAGCCGCAGAGCGGCCACGGAGTCTGCTGCAGAGTCTTTTGGTCTGTTTCTGGGAGAGACTCTACAGAGTTTTTGCTCCAGTATCCTGTGAGGAATTGAAATCCCTCTTGTCCTCTTTCTATTACCACTACTGCCTGCTTCAAAATACCCAGCAAGCCGCAGAGCGGCCGCAGAGTCTGCTGCAGAGTCTTTTGGTCTGTGTCTGGGAGAGACTCTACAGTTTTTTTGCTCCATTATCCTGTGAGGAAGTGAAATTCCTCTTGTCCTCTTTCTATTACCACTACTGCCTGCTTCAAAATACCCAGCAAGCCGCGGTTCGGCCGCAGAGTCTGCTGCAGAGTCTTTTGGTCTCTGTCTGGGAGAGACTCTACAGTGTTTTTGCTCCAGTATCCTGTGAGGAATTGAAATCCCTCTTGTCCTCTTTCTATTACCACTACTGCCTGCTTCAAAATACCCAGCAAGCCGCGGAGCGGCCGCGGAGTCTGCTGCAGAGTCTTTTGGTCTGTGTCTGGGAGAGACTCTACAGCGTTTTTACTCCAGTATCCTGTGAGGAATTGAAATCCCTCTTGTCCTCTTTCTATTACCACTACTGCCTGCTTCAAAATACCCAGCAAGCCACGGAGCGGCCGCAGAGTCTGCTGCAGAGTCTTTTGGTCTGTGTCTGGGAGAGACTCTACAGCGTTTTTGCTCCAGTATCCTGTGAGGAATTGAAATCCCTCTTGTCCTCTTTCTATTACCACTACTGCCTGCTTCAAAATACCCAGCAAGCCGCGGAGCGGCTGCGGAGTCTGCTGCAGAGTCTATTGGTCTGTTTCTGGCAGAGACTCTACAGTGTTTCTGCTCCAGAATCCTGTGAGGAATTGAAATCCCTCTTGTCCTCTTTCTCTTACCACTACTGCCTGCTTCAAAATTCCCAGCAAGCCGCGGAGCGGCCGCGGAGTCTGCTGTAGAGTCTTTTGGTCTGTGTCTGGGAGAGACTCTACAGCGTTTTTGCTCCAGTATCCAGTGAGGAATTGAAATCCCTCTTGTCCTCTTTCTATTACCACTACTGCCTGCTTCAAAATACCCAGCAAGCCGCGGAGCGGCCGCGGAGTCTGCTGCAGAGTCTTTTGGTCTGTGTCTGGGAGAGACTCTACAGCGTTTTTGCTCCAGTATCCTGTGAGGAATTGAAATCCCACTTGTCCTCTTTCTATTACCACTAATGCCTGCTTCAAAATACCCAGCAAGCCGCTGAGTCTGCTGCAGAGTCTTTTGGTCTGTGTCTGGGAGAGACTCTACAGCGTTTTTGCTCCAGTATCCAGTGAGGAATTGAAATCCCTCTTGTCCTCTTTCTATTACCACTACTGCCTGCTTCAAAATACCCAGCAAGCCGCGGAGCGGCCGCGGAGTCTGCTGCAGAGTCTTTTGGTCTGTGTCTGGGAGAGACTTTACAGCGTTTTTGCTCCAGTATCCTGTGAGGAATTGAAATCCCTCTTGTCCTCTTTCTATTACCACTACTGCCTGCTTCAAAATACCCAGCAAGCCGCGGAGCGGCCGCGGAGTCTGCTGCAGAGTCTTTTGGTCTGTTTCTGGCAGAGACTCTACAGTGTTTCTTCTCCAGAATCCTGTGAGGAATTGAAATCCCTCTTGTCCTCTTTCTCTTACCACTACTGCCTGCTTCAAAATTCCCAGCAAGCCGCGGAGCGGCCGCTGAGTCTGCTGTAGAGTCTTTTGGTCTGTGTCTGGGAGAGACTCTACAGCGTTTTTGCTCCAGTATCCAGTGAGGAATTGAAATCCCTCTTGTCCTCTTTCTATTACCACTACTGCCTGCTTCAAAATACTCAGCAAGCCGCGGAGCGGCTGCGGAGTCTGCTGCAGAGTCTTTTGGTCTGTGTCTGGGAGAGACTCTACAGCGTTTTTGCTCCAGTATCCTGTGAGGAATTGAAATCCCTCTTGTCCTCTTTCTATTACCACTACTGCCTGCTTCAAAATACCCAGCAAGCCGCAGAGTCTGCTGCAGAGTCTTTTGGTCTGTGTCTGGGAGAGACTCTACAGCGTTTTTGCTCCAGTAGCCTGTGAGGAATTGAAATCCCTCTTGTCCTCTTTCTATTACCACTACTGCCTGCTTCAAAATACCCAGCAAGCCGCGGAGCGGCCGCGGAGTCTGCTCCAGAGTCTTTTGGTCTGTGTCTGGGAGAGACTCTACAGCGTTTTTGCTCCAGTATCCTGTGAGGAATTGAAATCCCTCTTGTCCTCTTTCTATTACCACTAGTGCCTGCTTCAAAATACCCAGCAAGCCGCGGAGCGGCCGCAGATTCTGCTGCAGATTCTTTTGGTCTGTGTCTGGGAGAGACTCTACATCGTTTGTGCTCCAGTATCCTGTGAGGAATTGAAATCCCTCGTGTCCTCTTTCTATTACCACTACTGCCTGCTTCAAAATACCCAGCAAGCCGGGGAATGGCCGCAGAGTCTGCTGCAGAGTCTTTTGGTCTGTGTCTGGGAGAGACTCTACAGCGTTTTTGCTCCAGTATCCTGTGAGGAATTGAAATCCCTCTTGTCCTCTTTCTATTACCACTACTGCCTGCTTCAAAATACCCAGCAAGCCGCGGAGCGGCCGCAGAGTCTGCTGTAGAGTCTTTTGGTCTGTGTCTGGGAGAGACTCTACAGCGTTTTTGCTCCAGTGTCCTGTGAGGAATTGAAATCCCTCTTGTCCTCTTTCTATTACCACTACTGCCTGCTTCAAAATACCCAGCAAGCCGCGGAGCGGCCGCGGAGTCTGCTGCAGAGTCTTTTCGTCTGTGTCTGGGAGAGACTCTACAGCGTTTTTGGTCCAGTATCCTGTGAGGCATTGAAATCCCTCTTGTCCTCTTTCTATTACCACTACTGCCTGCTTCAAAATACCCAGCAAGCCGCGGAGCAGCCGCGGAGTCTGCTGCTGAGTCTTTTGGTCTGTGTCTGGGAGAGACTTTACAGCGTTTTTGCTCCAGTATCCTGTGAGGAATTGAAATCCCTCTTGTCCTCTTTCTATTACCACTACTGCCTGCTTCAAAATACCCAGCAAGCCGCGGAGCGGCCGCGGAATCTGCTGCATAGTCTTTTGGTCTGTGTCTGGGAGAGACTCTACAGCGTTTTTGCTCCAGTATCCTGTGAGGAATTGAAATCCCTCTTGTCCTCTTTCTATTACCACTACTGCCTGCTTCAAAATACCCAGCAAGCCGCGGAGCGGCCGCGGAGTCTGCTGCAGAGTCTTTTGGTCTGTGTCTGGGAGAGACTCTACAGCGTTTTTGCTCCAGTATCCTGTGAGGAATTGAAATCCCTCTTGTCCTCTTTCTCTTACCACTACTGCCTGCTTCAAAATTCCCAGCAAGCCGCGGAGCGGCCGCGCAGTCTGCTGTAGAGTCTTTTGGTCTGTGTCTGGGAGAGACTCTACAGCGTTTTTGCTCCAGTATCCTGTGAGGAATTGAAATCCCTCTTGTCCTCTTTCTATTACCACTACTGCCTGCTTCAAAATACCCAGCAAGCCACAGAGCGGCCGCGGAGTCTGCTGCAGAGTCTTTTGGTCTGTGTCTGGGAGAGACTCTACAGCTTTTTTGCTCCATTATCCTGTGAGGTATTGAAATCCCTCTTGTCCTCTTTCTATTACCACTACTGTCTGCTTCAAAATACCCAGCAAGCCGCGGAGCGGCCGCAGAGTCTGCTGCAGAGTCTTTTGGTCTGTGTCTGGGAGAGACTCTGCAGCATTTTTGCTCCAGTATCCTGTGAGGAATTGAAATCCCTCTTGTCCTCTTTCTATTACCACTACTGCCTGCTTCAAAATTCGCAGCAAGCCACGGAGCAGCCGCGGAGTCTGCTGCTGAGTCTTTTGGTCTGTGTCTGGGACAGACTCTACAGCGTTTTTGCTCCAGTATCCTGTGAGGAATTGAAATCCCTCTTGTCCCCTTTCTATTACCACTACTGCCTGCTTCAAAATACCCAGCAAGCCGCGGAGCAGACTCAGAGTCTGCTGCAGAGTCTTTTGGTCTGTGTCTGGGAAAGACTCTACGGCGTTTTTGCTCCAGTATCCTGTGAGGAATTGAAATCCCTCATGTCCTCTTTCTATTACCACTACTGCCTGCTTCAAAATACCCAGCAAGCCGCGTAGCGGGCGCGGAGTCTGCTGCAGAGTCTTTTGGTCTGTGTCTGGGAGAGACTCTACAGCATTTTTGCTCGAGTATCCTGTGAGGAATTGAAATCCCTCTTGTCCTCTTTCTATTACCACTACTGCCTGCTTCAAAATACCCAGCAAGCCGCAGAGTGGCCGCGGAGTCTGCTGCAGAGTCTTTTGGTCTGTGTCTGGGAGAGACTACAGCGTTTCTGCTCCAGGATCCAGTGAGGAATTGAAATACCTCTTGTCCTCTTTCTATTACCACTAGTGCCTGCTTCAAAATACCCAGCAAGCGGCGGAGCGGCCGCAGAGTCTGCTGCAGATTCTTTTGGTCTGTGTCTGGGAGAGACTCTACATCGTTTGTGCTCCAGTATCCTGTGAGGAATTGAAATCCCTCTTGTCCTCTTTCTATTACCACTAATGCCTGCTTCAAAATACCCATCAAGCCGGGGAATGGCCGCAGAGTCTGCTGCAGAGTCTTTTGGTCTGTGTGTGGGAGAGACTCTACAGCGTTTTTGCTCCAGTATCCTGTGAGGAATTGAAATCCCACTTGTCCTCTTTCTCTTACCACTACTGCCTGCTTTAAAATTCCCAGCAAGCCGCGGAGCGGCAGCGGAGTCTGCTGCTGAGTCTTTTGGTCTGTGTCTGGGAGAGACTCTACAGCGTTTTTGCTCCAGTATCCTGTGAGGAATTGAAATCCCTCTTGTCCTCCTTCTATTACCACTACTGCCTGCTTCAAAATAACCAGCAAGCCGCGGAGCGGCCGCGGAGTCTGCTGCAGAGTCTTTTGGTCTGTGCCTGGGAGAGACTCTACAGCATTTTTGCTCCAGTATCCTGTGAGGAATTGATATCCCTCTTGTCCTCTTTCTATTACCACTACTGCCTGCTTCAAAATACCCAGCAAGCCGCGGAGTGGCCGCAGAGTCTGCTGCAGAGTCTTTTGGTCTGTGTCTGGGAGAGACTCTACAGCGTTTTTGCTCCAGTATCCAGTGAGGAATTGAAATCCCTCTTGTCCTCTTTCTATTACCACTAGTGCCTGCTTCAAAATACCCTGCAAGCCGCGAAGCAGCCGCTGAGTCTGCTGCAGATTCTTTTGGTCTGTGTCTGGGAGGGACTCTACTTCGTTTGTGCTCCAGTATCCTGTGAGGAATTGAAATCCCTCTTGTCCTCTTTCTATTACCACTAATGCCTTCTTCAAAATACCTAGCAAGCCGTGTAGCGGGCGCGGAGTCTGCTGCAGAGTCTTTTGGTCTGTGTCTGGGAGAGACTCTACAGCGTTTTTGCTCGAGTATCCAGTGAGGAATTGAAATCCCTCTTGTCCTCTTTCTATTACCACTACTGCCTGCTTCAAAATAACCAGCAAGCCGCGGAGCGGCAGCAGAGTCTGCTGCTGAGTCTTTTGGTCTGTGTCTGGGAGAGACTCTACAGCGTTTTTGCTCCAGTATCCTGTGAGGAATTGAAATCCCTCTTGTCCTCTTTCTATTACCACTACTGCCTGCTTCAAAATAACCAGCAAACCGCGGAGCGGCCGCGGAGTCTGCTGCAGAGTCTTTTGGTCTGTGTCTGAGAGAGACTCTACAGCGTTTTTGCTCCAGTATCCTGTGAGGAATTGAAATCCCTCTTGTCCTCTTTCTATTAGCACTACTGCCTGCTTCAAAATACCCAGCAAGCTGCGGAGTGGCCGCGGAGTCTGCTGCAGAGTCTTTTGGTCTGTGTCTGGGAGAGACTACAGCGTTTTTGCTCCAGTATCCAGTGAGGAATTGAAATCCCTCTTGACCTCTTTCTATTACCACTAGTGCCTGCTTCAAAATACCCAGCAAGCCGCGGAGCGGCCGGGGAGTCTGCTGCAGATTCTTTTGGTCTGTGTCTGGGAGAGACTCTACATCGTTTGTGCTCCAGTATCCTGTGAGGAATTGAAATCCCTCTTGTCCTCTTTCTATTACCACTACTGCCTGCTTCAAAATACCCAGCAAGCCGGGGAATGGCCGCGGAGTCTGCTGCAGAGTCTTTTGGTCTGTGCCTGGGAGAGACTCTACAGCGTTTGTGCTCCAGTATCCTGTGAGGAATTGAAATCCCTCTTGTCCTCTTTCTATTACCACTACTGCCTGCTTCAAAATTCCCAGCATGCCGCGGAGCGGCCGCGGAGTCTGCTGCTGAGTCTTTTGGTCTGTGTCTCGGAGAGACTCTACAGCGTTTTTGCTCCAGTATCCTGTGAGGAATTGAAATCCCTCTTGTCCTCTTTCTATTACCACTAGTGCCTGCTTCAAAATACCCAGCAAGCCGCGGAGCAGCCGCTGAGTCTGCTGCAGATTCTTTTGGTCTGTGTCTGGGAGGGACTCTACATCGTTTGTGCTCCAGTATCCTGTGAGGAATTGAAATCCCACTTGTCCTCTTTCTATTACCACTACTGCCTGCTTCAAAATACCCAGCAAGCCGGGGAATGGCTGCGGAGTCTGCTGCAGAGGCTTTTGGTCTGTGCCTGGGAGAGACTCTACAGCGTTTGTGCTCCAGTATCCTGTGAGGAATTGAAATCCCTCTTGTCCTCTTTCTATTACCACTACTGTCTGCTTCAAAATACCCAGCAAGCCGCGGAGCGGCTGCGGAGTCTGCTGCAGAGTCTTTTGGTCTGTGTCTGGGAGAGACTCTGCAGCATTTTTGCTCCAGTATCCTGTGAGGAATTGAAATCCCTCTTGTCCTCTTTCTATTACCACTACTGCCTGCTTCAAAATTCGCAGCAAGCCACGGAGCAGCCGCGGAGTCTGCTGCTGAGTCTTTTGGTCTGTGTCTGGGACAGACTCTACAGCGTTTTTGCTCCAGTATCCTGTGAGGAATTGAAATCCCTCTTGTCCCCTTTCTATTACCACTACTGCCTGCTTCAAAATACCCAGCAAGCCGCGGAGCGGACGCAGAGTCTTTTGGTCTGTGTCTGGGAGAGACTCTACAGCGTTTTTGCTCCAGTATCCTGTGAGGAATTGAAATCCCTCTTGTACTCTTTCTATTACCACTACTGCCTGCTTCAAAATACCCAGCAAGCCGCAGAGCGGCCACGGAGTCTGCTGCAGAGTCTTTTGGTCTGTGTCTGGGAGAGACTCTACAGAGTTATTGCTCCAGTATCCTGTGAGGAATTGAAATCCCTCTTGTCCTCTTTCTATTACCACTACTGCCTGCTTCAAAATACCCAGCAAGCCGCAGAGCGGCCGCAGAGTCTGCTGCATAGTCTTTTGGTCTGTGTCTGGGAGAGACTCTACAGTTTTTTTGCTCCATTATCCTGTGAGGAAGTGAAATTCCTCTTGTCCTCTTTCTATTACCACTACTGCCTGCTTCAAAATACCCAGCAAGCCGCGGTTCGGCCGCAGAGTCTGCTGCAGAGTCTTTTGGTCTCTGTCTGGGAGAGACTCTACAGTGTTTTTGCTCCAGTATCCTGTGAGGAATTGAAATCCCTCTTGTCCTCTTTCTATTACCACTACTGCCTGCTTCAAAATACCCAGCAAGCCGCGGAGCGGCCGCGGAGTCTGCTGCAGAGTCTTTTGGTCTGTGTCTGGGAGAGACTCTACAGCGTTTTTACTCCAGTATCCTGTGAGGAATTGAAATCCATCTTGTCCTCTTTCTATTACCACTACTGCCTGCTTCAAAATACCCAGCATGCCACGGAGCGGCCGCGGAGTCTGCTGCAGAGTCTTTTGGTCTGTGTCTGGGAGAGACTCTACAGCGTTTTTGCTCCAGTATCCTGTGAGGAATAGAAATCCCTCTTGTCCTCTTTCTATTACCACTACTGCCTGCTTCAAAATACCCAGCAAGCCGCTGAGCGGCCGCGGAGTCTGCTGCAGAGTCTTTTGGTCTGTTTCTGGCAGAGACTCTACAGTGTTTCTGCTCCAGAATCCTGTGAGGAATTGAAATCCCTCTTGTCCTCTTTCTCTTACCACTACTGCCTGCTTCAAAATTCCCAGCAAGCCGCGGAGCGGCCGCGGAGTCTTCTGTAGAGTCTTTTGGTCTGTGTCTGGGAGAGACTCTACAGCGTTTTTGCTCCAGTATCCAGTGAGGAATTGAAATCCCTCTTGTCCTCTTTCTATTACCACTACTGCCTGCTTCAAAATACCCAGCAAGCCGCGGAGCGGCCGCGGAGTCTGCTGCAGAGTCTTTTGGTCTGTGTCTGGGAGAGACTCTACAGCGTTTTTGCTCCAGTATCCTGTGAGGAATTGAAATCCCACTTGTCCTCTTTCTATTACCACTAATGCCTGCTTCAAAATACCCAGCAAGCCGCTGAGTCTGCTGCAGAGTCTTTTGGTCTGTGTCTGGGAGAGACTCTACAGCGTTTTTGCTCCAGTATCCAGTGAGGAATTGAAATCCCTCTTGTCCTCTTTCTATTACCACTACTGCCTGCTTCAAAATTCCCAGCAAGCCGCGGAGCGGCCGCGGAGTCTTCTGTAGAGTCTTTTGGTCTGTGTCTGGGAGAGACTCTACAGCGTTTTTGCTCCAGTATCCAGTGAGGAATTGAAATCCCTCTTGTCCTCTTTCTATTACCACTACTGCCTGCTTCAAAATACCCAGCAAGCCGCGGAGCGGCCGCGGAGTCTGCTGCAGAGTCTTTTGGTCTGTGTCTGGGAGAGACTCTACAGCGTTTTTGCTCCAGTATCCTGTGAGGAATTGAAATCCCACTTGTCCTCTTTCTATTACCACTAATGCCTGCTTCAAAATACCCAGCAAGCCGCTGAGTCTGCTGCAGAGTCTTTTGGTCTGTGTCTGGGAGAGACTCTACAGCGTTTTTGCTCCAGTATCCAGTGAGGAATTGAAATCCCTCTTGTCCTCTTTCTATTACCACTACTGCCTGCTTCAAAATACCCAGCAAGCCGCGGAGCGGCCGCGGAGTCTGCTGCAGAGTCTTTTGGTCTGTGTCTGGGAGAGACTCTACAGCGTTTTTGCTCCAGTATCCTGTGAGGAATTGAAATCCCTCTTGTCCTCTTTCTATTTCCACTACTGCCTGCTTCAAAATACCCAGCAAGCCGCGGAGCGGCCGCGGAGTCTGCTGCAGAGTCTTTTGGTCTGTTTCTGGCAGAGACTCTACAGTGTTTCTTCTCCAGAATCCTGTGAGGAATTGAAATCCCTCTTGTCCTCTTTCTCTTACCACTACTGCCTGCTTCAAAATTCCCAGCAAGCCGCGGAGCGGCCGCTGAGTCTGCTGTAGAGTCTTTTGGTCTGTGTCTGGGAGAGACTCTACAGCGTTTTTGCTCCAGTATCCAGTGAGGAATTGAAATCCCTCTTGTCCTCTTTCTATTACCACTACTGCCTGCTTCAAAATACTCAGCAAGCCGCGGAGCGGCTGCGGAGTCTGCTGCAGAGTCTTTTGGTCTGTGTCTGGGAGAGACTCTACAGCGTTTTTGCTCCAGTATCCTGTGAGGAATTGAAATCCCTCTTGTCCTCTTTCTATTATCACTAGTGCCTGCTTCAAAATACCCAGCAAGCCGCGGAGCGGCCGCAGATTCTGCTGCAGATTCTTTTGGTCTGTGTCTGGGAGAGACTCTACATCGTTTGTGCTCCAGTATCCTGTGAGGAATTGAAATCCCTCGTGTCCTCTTTCTATTACCACTACTGCCTGCTTCAAAATACCCAGCAAGCCGGGGAATGGCCGCAGAGTCTGCTGCAGAGTCTTTTGGTCTGTGTCTGGGAGAGACTTTACAGCGTTTTTGCTCCAGTATCCTGTGAGGAATTGAAATCCCTCTTGTCCTCTTTCTATTACCACTACTGCCTGCTTCAAAATACCCAGCAAGCCGCAGAGCGGCCGCGGAATCTGCTGCATAGTCTTTTGGTCTGTGTCTGGGAGAGACTCTACAGCGTTTTTGCTCCAGTATCCTGTGAGGAATTGAAATCCCTCTTGTCCTCTTTCTATTACCACTACTGCCTGCTTCAAAATACCCAGCAAGCCGCGGAGCGGCCGCGGAGTCTGCTGCAGAGTCTTTTGGTCTGTGTCTGGGAGAGACTCTACAGCGTTTTTGCTCCAGTATCCTGTGAGGAATTGAAATCCCTCTTGTCCTCTTTCTCTTACCACTACTGCCTGCTTCAAAATTCCCAGCAAGCCGCGGAGCGGCCGCGCAGTCTGCTGTAGAGTCTTTTGGTCTGTGTCTGGGAGAGACTCTACAGCGTTTTGCTCCAGTATCCAGTGAGGAATTGAAATCCCTCTTGTCCTCTTTCTATTACCACTAGTGCCTGCTTCAAAATACCCAGCAAGCCGCGGAGCGGCCGCAGATTCTGCTGCAGATTCTTTTGGTCTGTGTCTGGGAGAGACTCTACATCGTTTGTGCTCCAGTATCCTGTGAGGAATTGAAATCCCTCGTGTCCTCTTTCTATTACCACTACTGCCTGCTTCAAAATACCCAGCAAGCCGCGGAGCGGCCGCGGAATCTGCTGCATAGTCTTTTGGTCTGTGTCTGGGAGAGACTCTACAGCGTTTTTGCTCCAGTATCCTGTGAGGAATTGAAATCCCTCTTGTCCTCTTTCTATTACCACTACTGCCTGCTTCAAAATACCCAGCAAGCCGCGGAGCGGCCGCGGAGTCTGCTGCAGAGTCTTTTGGTCTGTGTCTGGGAGAGACTCTACAGCGTTTTTGCTCCAGTATCCTGTGAGGAATTGAAATCCCTCTTGTCCTCTTTCTCTTACCACTACTGCCTGCTTCAAAATTCCCTGCAAGCCGCGGAGCGGCCGCGCAGTCTGCTGCAGAGTCTTTTGGTCTGTGTCTGGGAGAGACTCTACAGCGTTTTTGCTCCAGTATCCTGTGAGGAATGGAAATCCCTCTTGTCCTCTTTCTATTACCACTACTGCCTGCTTCAAAATACCCAGCAAGCCACAGAGCGGCCGCGGAGTCTGCTGCAGAGTCTTTTGGTCTGTGTCTGGGAGAGACTCTACAGCTTTTTTGCTCCATTATCCTGTGAGGTATTGAAATCCCTCTTGTCCTCTTTCTATTACCACTACTGCCTGCTTCAAAATACCCAGCAAGCCGATGAGCGGCCGCAGAGTCTGCTGCAGAGTCTTTTGGTCTGTGTCTGGGAGAGACTCTACAGTGTTTTTGCTCCAGTATCCTGTGAGGAATTGAAATCCCTGTGGTCCTCTTTCTATTACCACTACTGTCTGCTTCAAAATACCCAGCAAGCCGCGGAGTCTGCTGCAGAGTCTTTTGGTCTGTGTCTGGGAGAGACTCTACAGCGTTTTTGCTCCAGTATCCTGTGAGGAATTGAAATCCCTCTTGTACTCTTTCTATTACCACTACTGCCTGCTTCAAAATACCCAGCAAGCCGCAGAGCGGCCACGGAGTCTGCTGCAGAGTCTTTTGGTCTGTGTCTGGGAGAGACTCTACAGCGTTTTTGCTCCAGTATCCTGTGAGGAATTGAAATCCCTCTTGTCCTCTTTCTATTACCACTACTGCCTGCTTCAAAATACCCAGCAAGCCGCAGAGCGGCCGCAGAGTCTGCTGCAGAGTCTTTTGGTCTGTGTCTGGGAGAGACTCTACAGTTTTTTTGCTCCATTATCCTGTGAGGAAGTGAAATTCCTCTTGTCCTCTTTCTATTACCACTACTGCCTGCTTCAAAATACCCAGCAAGCCGCGGTTCGGCCGCAGAGTCTGCTGCAGAGTCTTTTGGTCTCTGTCTGGGAGAGACTCTACAGCGTTTTTGCTCCAGTATCCTGTGAGGAATTGAAATCCCTCTTGTCCTCTTTCTATTACCACTACTGCCTGCTTCAAAATACCCAGCAAGCCGCAGAGCGGCCGCGGAGTCTGCTGCAGAGTCTTTTGGTCTGTGTCTGGGAGAGACTCTACAGCGTTTTACTCCAGTATCCTGTGAGGGATTGAAATCCCTCTTGTCCTCTTTCTATTACCACTACTGCCTGCTTCAAAATACCCACCAAGCCACGGAGCGGCCGCGGAGTCTGCTGCAGAGTCTTTTGGTCTGTGTCTGGGAGAGACTCTACAGCGTTTTTGCTCCAGTATCCTGTGAGGAATTGAAATCCCTCTTGTCCTCTTTCTATTACCACTACTGCCTGCTTCAAAATACCCAGCAAGCCACGGAGCGGCTGCGGAGTCTGCTGCAGAGTCTTTTGGTCTGTGTCTGGGAGAGACTCTACAGCGTTTTTGCTCCAGTATCCTGTGAGGAATTGAAATCCCTCTTGTCCTCTTTCTATTACCACTACTGCCTGCTTCAAAATACCCAGCAAGCCGCGGAGCGGCCGCGGAGTCTGCTGCAGAGTCTTTTGGTCTGTTTCTGGCAGAGACTCTACAGTGTTTCTTCTCCAGAATCCTGTGAGGAATTGAAATCCCTCTTGTCCTCTTTCTCTTACCACTACTGCCTGCTTCAAAATACCCACCAAGCCACGGAGCGGCCGCGGAGTCTGCTGCAGAGTCTTTTGGTCTGTGTCTGGGAGAGACTCTACAGCTTTTTTGCTCCATTATCCTGTGAGGTATTGAAATCCCTCTTGTCCTCTTTCTATTACCACTACTGCCTGCTTCAAAATACCCAGCAAGCCGATGAGCGGCCGCAGAGTCTGCTGCAGAGTCTTTTGGTCTGTGTCTGGGAGAGACTCTACAGTGTTTTTGCTCCAGTATCCTGTGAGGAATTGAAATCCCTGTGGTCCTCTTTCTATTACCACTACTGTCTGCTTCAAAATACCCAGCAAGCCGCGGAGTCTGCTGCAGAGTCTTTTGGTCTGTGTCTGGGAGAGACTCTACAGCGTTTTTGCTCCAGTATCCTGTGAGGAATTGAAATCCCTCTTGTACTCTTTCTATTACCACTACTGCCTGCTTCAAAATACCCAGCAAGCCGCAGAGCGGCCACGGAGTCTGCTGCAGAGTCTTTTGGTCTGTGTCTGGGAGAGACTCTACAGCGTTTTTGCTCCAGTATCCTGTGAGGAATTGAAATCCCTCTTGTCCTCTTTCTATTACCACTACTGCCTGCTTCAAAATACCCAGCAAGCCGCAGAGCGGCCGCAGAGTCTGCTGCAGAGTCTTTTGGTCTGTGTCTGGGAGAGACTCTACAGTTTTTTTGCTCCATTATCCTGTGAGGAAGTGAAATTCCTCTTGTCCTCTTTCTATTACCACTACTGCCTGCTTCAAAATACCCAGCAAGCCGCGGTTCGGCCGCAGAGTCTGCTGCAGAGTCTTTTGGTCTCTGTCTGGGAGAGACTCTACAGCGTTTTTGCTCCAGTATCCTGTGAGGAATTGAAATCCCTCTTGTCCTCTTTCTATTACCACTACTGCCTGCTTCAAAATACCCAGCAAGCCGCGGAGCGGCCGCGGAGTCTGCTGCAGAGTCTTTTGGTCTGTGTCTGGGAGAGACTCTACAGCGTTTTACTCCAGTATCCTGTGAGGGATTGAAATCCCTCTTGTCCTCTTTCTATTACCACTACTGCCTGCTTCAAAATACCCACCAAGCCACGGAGCGGCCGCGGAGTCTGCTGCAGAGTCTTTTGGTCTGTGTCTGGGAGAGACTCTACAGCGTTTTTGCTCCAGTATCCTGTGAGGAATTGAAATCCCTCTTGTCCTCTTTCTATTACCACTACTGCCTGCTTCAAAATACCCAGCAAGCCACGGAGCGGCTGCGGAGTCTGCTGCAGAGTCTTTTGGTCTGTGTCTGGGAGAGACTCTACAGCGTTTTTGCTCCAGTATCCTGTGAGGAATTGAAATCCCTCTTGTCCTCTTTCTATTACCACTACTGCCTGCTTCAAAATACCCAGCAAGCCGCGGAGCGGCCGCGGAGTCTGCTGCAGAGTCTTTTGGTCTGTTTCTGGCAGAGACTCTACAGTGTTTCTTCTCCAGAATCCTGTGAGGAATTGAAATCCCTCTTGTCCTCTTTCTCTTACCACTACTGCCTGCTTCAAAATTCCCAGCAAGCCGCGGAGCGGCCGCTGAGTCTGCTGTAGAGTCTTTTGGTCTGTGTCTGGGAGAGACTCTACAGCGTTTTTGCTCCAGTATCCAGTGAGGAATTGAAATCCCTCTTGTCCTCTTTCTATTACCACTACTGCCTGCTTCAAAATACTCAGCAAGCCGCGGAGCGGCTGCGGAGTCTGCTGCAGAGTCTTTTGGTCTGTGTCTGGGAGAGACTCTACAGCGTTTTTGCTCCAGTATCCTGTGAGGAATTGAAATCCCTCTTGTCCTCTTTCTATTACCACTACTGCCTGCTTCAAAATACCCAGCAAGCCGCAGAGTCTGCTGCAGAGTCTTTTGGTCTGTGTCTGGGAGAGACTCTACAGCGTTTTTGCTCAAGTAGCCTGTGAGGAATTGAAATCCCAATTGTCCTCTTTCTATTACCACTACTGCCTGCTTCAAAATACCCAGCAAGCCGCGGAGCGGCCGCGGAGTCTGCTGCAGAGTCTTTTGGTCTGTGTCTGGGAGAGACTCTACAGCGTTTTTGCTCCAGTATCCTGTGAGGAATTGAAATCCCTCTTGTCCTCTTTCTATTACCACTAGTGCCTGCTTCAAAATACCCAGCAAGCCGCGGAGCGGCCGCAGATTCTGCTGCAGATTCTTTTGGTCTGTGTCTGGGAGAGACTCTACATCGTTTGTGCTCCAGTATCCTGTGAGGAATTGAAATCCCTCGTGTCCTCTTTCTATTACCACTACTGCCTGCTTCAAAATACCCAGCAAGCCGGGGAATGGCCGCAGAGTCTGCTGCAGAGTCTTTTGGTCTGTGTCTGGGAGAGACTTTACAGCGTTTTTGCTCCAGTATCCTGTGAGGAATTGAAATCCCTCTTGTCCTCTTTCTATTACCACTACTGCCTGCTTCAAAATACCCAGCAAGCCGCAGAGCGGCCGCGGAATCTGCTGCATAGTCTTTTGGTCTGTGTCTGGGAGAGACTCTACAGCGTTTTTGCTCCAGTATCCTGTGAGGAATTGAAATCCCTCTTGTCCTCTTTCTATTACCACTACTGCCTGCTTCAAAATACCCAGCAAGCCGCGGAGCGGCCGCGGAGTCTGCTGCAGAGTCTTTTGGTCTGTGTCTGGGAGAGACTCTACAGCGTTTTTGCTCCAGTATCCTGTGAGGAATTGAAATCCCTCTTGTCCTCTTTCTCTTACCACTACTGCCTGCTTCAAAATTCCCAGCAAGCCGCGGAGCGGCCGCGCAGACTGCTGTAGAGTCTTTTGGTCTGTGTCTGGGAGAGACTCTACAGCGTTTTTGCTCCAGTATCCTGTGAGGAATGGAAATCCCTCTTGTCCTCTTTCTATTACCACTACTGCCTGCTTCAAAATACCCAGCAAGCCACAGAGCGGCCGCGGAGTCTGCTACAGAGTCTTTTGATCTGTGTCTGGGAGAGACTCTACAGCTTTTTTGCTCCATTATCCTGTGAGGTATTGAAATCCCTCTTGTCCTCTTTCTATTACCACTACTGCCTGCTTCAAAATACCCAGCAAGCCGCAGAGTCTGCTGCAGAGTCTTTTGGTCTGTGTCTGGGAGAGACTCTACAGCGTTTTTGCTCCAGTAGCCTGTGAGGAATTGAAATCCCTCTTGTCCTCTTTCTATTACCACTACTGCCTGCTTCAAAATACCCAGCAAGCCGCGGAGCGGCCGCGGAGTCTGCTGCAGAGTCTTTTGGTCTGTGTCTGGGAGAGACTGTACAGCGTTTTTGCTCCAGTATCCTGTGAGGAATTGAAATCCCTGTTGTCCTCTTTCTATTACCACTACTGCCTGCTTCAAAATACCCAGCAAGCCGCGGAGCGGCCGCGGAGTCTGCTGCAGAGTCTTTTGGTCTATGTCTGGGAGAGACTCTACAGCGTTTTTGCTCCAGTATCCTGTGAGGAATTGAAATCCCTCTTGTCCTCTTTCTATTTCCACTACTGCCTGCTTCAAAATACCCAGCAAGCCGCGGAGTGGCCGCGGAGTCTGCTGCAGAGTCTTTTGGTCTGTGTCTGGGAGAGACTCTACAGCGTTTTGCTCCAGTATCCAGTGAGGAATTGAAATCCCTCTTGTCCTCTTTCTATTACCACTAGTGCCTGCTTCAAAATACCCAGCAAGCCGCGGAGCGGCCGCAGATTCTGCTGCA
Source organism: Ambystoma mexicanum (assembly GCF_040938575.1). Classification (NCBI taxonomy): domain Eukaryota; kingdom Metazoa; phylum Chordata; class Amphibia; order Caudata; family Ambystomatidae; genus Ambystoma; species Ambystoma mexicanum. The sequence continues at coordinate 1,669,814,839 of NC_090929.1, read as the reverse complement.
GATTCTTTTGGTCTGTGTCTGGGAGAGACTCTACATCGTTTGTGCTCCAGTATCCTGTGAGGAATTGAAATCCCTCGTGTCCTCTTTCTATTACCACTACTGCCTGCTTCAAAATACCCAGCAAGCCGCGGAGCGGCCGCGGAATCTGCTGCATAGTCTTTTGGTCTGTGTCTGGGAGAGACTCTACAGCGTTTTTGCTCCAGTATCCTGTGAGGAATTGAAATCCCTCTTGTCCTCTTTCTATTACCACTACTGCCTGCTTCAAAATACCCAGCAAGCCGCGGAGCGGCCGCGGAGTCTGCTGCAGAGTCTTTTGGTCTGTGTCTGGGAGAGACTCTACAGCGTTTTTGCTCCAGTATCCTGTGAGGAATTGAAATCCCTCTTGTCCTCTTTCTCTTACCACTACTGCCTGCTTCAAAATTCCCTGCAAGCCGCGGAGCAGCCGCGCAGTCTGCTGTAGAGTCTTTTGGTCTGTTTCTGGGAGAGACTCTACAGCGTTTTTGCTCCAGTATCCTGTGAGGAATGGAAATCCCTCTTGTCCTCTTTCTATTACCACTACTGCCTGCTTCAAAATACCCAGCAAGCCACAGAGCGGCCGCGGAGTCTGCTGCAGAGTCTTTTGGTCTGTGTCTGGGAGAGACTCTACAGCTTTTTTGCTCCATTATCCTGTGAGGTATTGAAATCCCTCTTGTCCTCTTTCTATTACCACTACTGCCTGCTTCAAAATACCCAGCAAGCCGATGAGCGGCCGCGGAGTCTGCTGCAGAGTCTTTTGGTCTGTGTCTGGGAGAGACTCTACAGTGTTTTTGCTCCAGTATCCTGTGAGGAATTGAAATCCCTGTGGTCCTCTTTCTATTACCACTACTGTCTGCTTCAAAATACCCAGCAAGCCGCGCAGTCTGCTGCAGAGTCTTTTGGTCTGTGTCTGGGAGAGACTCTACAGCGTTTTTGCTCCAGTATCCTGTGAGGAATTGAAATCCCTCTTGTACTCTTTCTATTACCACTACTGCCTGCTTCAAAATACCCAGCAAGCCGCAGAGCGGCCACGGAGTCTGCTGCAGAGTCTTTTGGTCTGTGTCTGGGAGAGACTCTACAGTTTTTTTGCTCCATTATCCTGTGAGGAAGTGAAATTCCTCTTGTCCTCTTTCTATTACCACTACTGCCTGCTTCAAAATACCCAGCAAGCCGCGGTTCGGCCGCAGAGTCTGCTGCAGAGTCTTTTGGTCTCTGTCTGGGAGAGACTCTACAGCGTTTTTGCTCCAGTATCCTGTGAGGAATTGAAATCCCTCTTGTCCTCTTTCTATTACCACTACTGCCTGCTTCAAAATACCCAGCAAGCCGCGGAGCGGCCGCGGAGTCTGCTGCAGAGTCTTTTGGTCTGTGTCTGGGAGAGACTCTACAGCGTTTTACTCCAGTATCCTGTGAGGAATTGAAATCCCTCTTGTCCTCTTTCTATTACCACTACTGCCTGCTTCAAAATACCCAGCAAGCCACGGAGCGGCCGCGGAGTCTGCTGCAGAGTCTTTTGGTCTGTGTCTGGGAGAGACTCTACAGCGTTTTTGCTCCAGTATCCAGTGAGGAATTGAAATCCCTCTTGTCCTCTTTCTATTACCACTACTGCCTGCTTCAAAATACCCAGCAAGCCGCAGAGCGGCCGCGGAATCTGCTGCATAGTCTTTTGGTCTGTGTCTGGGAGAGACTCTACAGCGTTTTTGCTCCAGTATCCTGTGAGGAATTGAAATCCCTCTTGTCCTCTTTCTATTACCACTACTGCCTGCTTCAAAATACCCAGCAAGCCGCGGAGCGGCCGCGGAGTCTGCTGCAGAGTCTTTTGGTCTGTGTCTGGGAGAGACTCTACAGCGTTTTTGCTCCAGTATCCTGTGAGGAATTGAAATCCCTCTTGTCCTCTTTCTCTTACCACTACTGCCTGCTTCAAAATTCCCAGCAAGCCGCGGAGCGGCCGCGCAGTCTGCTGTAGAGTCTTTTGGTCTGTGTCTGGGAGAGACTCTACAGCGTTTTTGCTCCAGTATCCTGTGAGGAATGGAAATCCCTCTTGTCCTCTTTCTATTACCACTACTGCCTGCTTCAAAATACCCAGCAAGCCACAGAGCGGCCGCGGAGTCTGCTGCAGAGTCTTTTGGTCTGTGTCTGGGAGAGACTCTACAGCTTTTTTGCTCCATTATCCTGTGAGGTATTGAAATCCCTCTTGTCCTCTTTCTATTACCACTACTGCCTGCTTCAAAATACCCAGCAAGCCGATGAGCGGCCGCGGAGTCTGCTGCAGAGTCTTTTGGTCTGTGTCTGGGAGAGACTCTACAGTGTTTTTGCTCCAGTATCCTGTGAGGAATTGAAATCCCTGTGGTCCTCTTTCTATTACCACTACTGTCTGCTTCAAAATACCCAGCAAGCCGCGGAGTCTGCTGCAGAGTCTTTTGGTCTGTGTCTGGGAGAGACTCTACAGCGTTTTTGCTCCAGTATCCTGTGAGGAATTGAAATCCCTCTTGTACTCTTTCTATTACCACTACTGCCTGCTTCAAAATACCCAGCAAGCCGCAGAGTGGCCACGGAGTCTGCTGCAGAGTCTTTTGGTCTGTGTCTGGGAAAGACTCTACAGCATTTTTGCTCCAGTATCCTGTGAGGAATTGAAATCCCTCTTGTCCTCTTTCTATTACCACTACTGCCTGCTTCAAAATACCCAGCAAGCCGCAGAGCGGCCGCAGAGTCTGCTGCAGAGTCTTTTGGTCTGTGTCATGGAGAGACTCTACAGTTTTTTTGCTCCATTATCCTGTGAGGAAGTGAAATTCCTCTTGTCCTCTTTCTATTACCACTACTGTCTGCTTCAAAATACCCAGCAAGCCGCGGTTCGGCCGCAGAGTCTGCTGCAGAGTCTTTTGGTCTCTGTCTGGGAGAGACTCTACAGCGTTTTTGCTCCAGTATCCTGTGAGGAATTGAAATCCCTCTTGTCCTCTTTCTATTACCACTACTGCCTGCTTCAAAATACCCAGCAAGCCGCGGGGCGGCCGCGGAGTCTGCTGCAGAGTCTTTTGGTCTGTGTCTGGGAGAGACTCTACAGCGTTTTACTCCAGTATCCTGTGAGGAATTGAAATCCCTCTTGTCCTCTTTCTATTACCACTACTGCCTGCTTCAAAATACCCAGCAAGCCACGGAGCGGCCGCGGAGTCTGCTGCAGAGTCTTTTGGTCTGTGTCTGGGAGAGACTCTACAGCGTTTTTGCTCCAGTATCCTGTGAGGAATTGAAATCCCTCTTGTCCTCTTTCTATTACCACTACTGCCTGCTTCAAAATACCCAGCAAGCCACGGAGCGGCCGCGGAGTCTGCTGCAGAGTCTTTTGGTCTGTGTCTGGGAGAGACTCTACAGCGTTTTTGCTCCAGTATCCTGTGAGGAATTGTAATCCCTCTTGTCCTCTTTCTATTACCACTACTGCCTGCTTCAAAATACCCAGCAAGCCGCGGAGCGGCCGCGGAGTCTGCTGCAGAGTCTTTTGGTCTGTTTCTGGCAGAGACGCTACAGTGTTTCTTCTCCAGAATCCTGTGAGGAATTGAAATCCCTCTTGTCCTCTTTCTCTTACCACTACTGCCTGCTTCAAAATTCCCAGCAAGCCGCGGAGCGGCCGCTGAGTCTGCTGTAGAGTCTTTTGGTCTGTGTCTGGGAGAGACTCTACAGCGTTTTTGCTCCAGTATCCAGTGAGGAATTGAAATCCCTCTTGTCCGCTTTCTATTACCACTACTGCCTGCTTCAAAATACTCAGCAAGCCGCGGAGCGGCCGCGGAGTCTGCTGCAGAGTCTTTTGGTCTGTGTCTGGGAGAGACTCTACAGCGTTTTTGCTCCAGTATCCTGTGAGGAATTGAAATCCCTCTTGTCCTCTTTCTATTACCACTACTGCCTGCTTCAAAATACCCAGCAAGCCGCGGAGCGGCCGCGGAGTCTGCTGCAGAGTCTTTTGGTCTGTGTCTGGGAGAGACTCTACAGCGTTTTTGCTCCAGTATCCTGTGAGGAATTGAAATCCCTCTTGTCCTCTTTCTATTACCACTACTGCCTGCTTCAAAATACCCAGCAAGCCGCAGAGCGGCCGCGGAATCTGCTGCATAGTCTTTTGGTCTGTGTCTGGGAGAGACTCTACAGCGTTTTTGCTCCAGTATCCTGTGAGGAATTGAAATCCCTCTTGTCCTCTTTCTATTACCACTACTGCCTGCTTCAAAATACCCAGCAAGCCGCGGAGCGGCCGCGGGGTCTGCTGCAGAGTCTTTTGGTCTGTGTCTGGGAGAGACTCTACAGCGTTTTTGCTCCAGTATCCTGTGAGGAATTGAAATCCCTCTTGTCCTCTTTCTCTTACCACTACTGCCTGCTTCAAAATTCCCAGCAAGCCGCGGAGCGGCCGCGCAGTCTGCTGTAGAGTCTTTTGGTCTGTGTCTGGGAGAGACTCTACAGCATTTTTGCTCCAGTATCCTGTGAGGAATGGAAATCCCTCTTGTCCTCTTTCTATTACCACTACTGCCTGCTTCAAAATACCCAGCAAGCCACAGAGCGGCCGCGGAGTCTGCTGCAGAGTCTTTTGGTCTGTGTCTGGGAGAGACTCTACAGCTTTTTTGCTCCATTATCCTGTGAGGTATTGAAATCCCTCTTGTCCTCTTTCTATTACCACTACTGCCTGCTTCAAAATACCCAGCAAGCCGATGAGCGGCCGCGGAGTCTGCTGCAGAGTCTTTTGGTCTGTGTCTGGGAGAGACTCTACAGTGTTTTTGCTCCAGTATCCTGTGAGGAATTGAAATCCCTGTGGTCCTCTTTCTATTACCACTACTGTCTGCTTCAAAATACCCAGCAAGCCGCGGAGTCTGCTGCAGAGTCTTTTGGTCTGTGTCTGGGAGAGACTCTACAGCGTTTTTGCTCCAGTATCCTGTGAGGAATTGAAATCCCTCTTGTACTCTTTCTATTACCACTACTGCCTGCTTCAAAATACCCAGCAAGCCGCAGAGCGGCCACGGAGTCTGCTGCAGAGTCTTTTGGTCTGTGTCTGGGAGAGACTCTACAGCGTTTTTGCTCCAGTATCCTGTGAGGAATTGAAATCCCTCTTGTCCTCTTTCTATTACCACTACTGCCTGCTTCAAAATACCCAGCAAGCCGCAGAGCGGCCGCAGAGTCTGCTGCAGAGTCTTTTGGTCTGTGTCTGGGAGAGACTCTACAGTTTTTTTGCTCCATTATCCTGTGAGGAAGTGAAATTCCTCTTGTCCTCTTTCTATTACCACTACTGTCTGCTTCAAAATACCCAGCAAGCCGCGGTTCGGCCGCAGAGTCTGCTGCAGAGTCTTTTGGTCTCTGTCTGGGAGAGACTCTACAGCGTTTTTGCTCCAGTATCCTGTGAGGAATTGAAATCCCTCTTGTCCTCTTTCTATTACCACTACTGCCTGCTTCAAAATACCCAGCAAGCCGCGGGGCGGCCGCGGAGTCTGCTGCAGAGTCTTTTGGTCTGTGTCTGGGAGAGACTCTACAGCGTTTTACTCCAGTATCCTGTGAGGAATTGAAATCCCTCTTGTCCTCTTTCTATTACCACTACTGCCTGCTTCAAAATACCCAGCAAGCCACGGAGCGGCCGCGGAGTCTGCTGCAGAGTCTTTTGGTCTGTGTCTGGGAGAGACTCTACAGCGTTTTTGCTCCAGTATCCTGTGAGGAATTGAAATCCCTCTTGTCCTCTTTCTATTACCACTACTGCCTGCTTCAAAATACCCAGCAAGCCACGGAGTGGCCGCGGAGTCTGCTGCAGAGTCTTTTGGTCTGTGTCTGGGAGAGACTCTACAGCGTTTTTGCTCCAGTATCCTGTGAGGAATTGAAATCCCTCTTGTCCTCTTTCTCTTACCACTACTGCCTGCTTCAAAATTCCCTGCAAGCCGCGGAGCGGCCGCGCAGTCTGCTGTAGAGTCTTTTGGTCTGTGTCTGGGAGAGACTCTACAGCGTTTTTGCTCCAGTATCCTGTGAGGAATGGAAATCCCTCTTGTCCTCTTTCTATTACCACTACTGCCTGCTTCAAAATACCCAGCAAGCCACAGAGCGGCCGCGGAGTCTGCTGCAGAGTCTTTTGGTCTGTGTCTGGGAGAGACTCTACAGCTTTTTTGCTCCATTATCCTGTGAGGTATTGAAATCCCTCTTGTCCTCTTTCTATTACCACTACTGCCTGCTTCAAAATACCCAGCAAGCCGATGAGCGGCCGCGGAGTCTGCTGCAGAGTCTTTTGGTCTGTGTCTGGGAGAGACTCTACAGTGTTTTTGCTCCAGTATCCTGTGAGGAATTGAAATCCCTGTGGTCCTCTTTCTATTACCACTACTGTCTGCTTCAAAATACCCAGCAAGCCGCGGAGTCTGCTGCAGAGTCTTTTGGTCTGTGTCTGGGAGAGACTCTACAGCGTTTTTGCTCCAGTATCCTGTGAGGAATTGAAATCCCTCTTGTACTCTTTCTATTACCACTACTGCCTGCTTCAAAATACCCAGCAAGCCGCAGAGCGGCCACGGAGTCTGCTGCAGAGTCTTTTGGTCTGTGTCTGGGAGAGACTCTACAGCGTTTTTGCTCCAGTATCCTGTGAGGAATTGAAATCCCTCTTGTCCTCTTTCTATTACCACTACTGCCTGCTTCAAAATACCCAGCAAGCCGCAGAGCGGCCGCAGAGTCTGCTGCAGAGTCTTTTGGTCTGTGTCTGGGAGAGACTCTACAGTTTTTTTGCTCCATTATCCTGTGAGGAAGTGAAATTCCTCTTGTCCTCTTTCTATTACCACTACTGCCTGCTTCAAAATACCCAGCAAGCCGCGGTTCGGCCGCAGAGTCTGCTGCAGAGTCTTTTGGTCTCTGTCTGGGAGAGACTCTACAGCGTTTTTGCTCCAGTATCCTGTGAGGAATTGAAATCCCTCTTGTCCTCTTTCTATTACCACTACTGCCTGCTTCAAAATACCCAGCAAGCCGCGGAGCGGCCGCGGAGTCTGCTGCAGAGTCTTTTGGTCTGTGTCTGGGAGAGACTCTACAGCGTTTTTGCTCCAGTATCCTGTGAGGAATTGAAATCCCTCTTGTCCTCTTTCTATTACCACTACTGCCTGCTTCAAAATACCCAGCAAGCCACGGAGCGGCCGCGGAGTCTGCTGCAGAGTCTTTTGGTCTGTGTCTGGGAGAGACTCTACAGCGTTTTTGCTCCAGTATCCTGTGAGGAATTGAAATCCCTCTTGTCCTCTTTCTATTACCACTACTGCCTGCTTCAAAATACCCAGCAAGCCGCGGAGCGGCCGCGGAGTCTGCTGCAGAGTCTTTTGGTCTGTGTCTGGGAGAGACTCTACAGCGTTTTTGCTCCAGTATCCTGTGAGGAATTGAAATCCCTCTTGTCCTCTTTCTATTACCACTACTACCTGCTTCAAAATACCCAGCAAGCCACGGAGCGGCCGCGGAGTCTGCTGCAGAGTCTTTTGGTCTGTGTCTGGGAGAGACTCTACAGCGTTTTTGCTCCAGTATCCTGTGAGGAATTGAAATCCCTCTTGTCCTCTTTCTATTACCACTACTGCCTGCTTCAAAATACCCAGCAAGCCGCGGAGCGGCCGCGGAGTCTGCTGCAGAGTCTTTTGGTCTGTTTCTGGCAGAGACTCTACAGTGTTTCTTCTCCAGAATCCTGTGAGGAATTGAAATCCCTCTTGTCCTCTTTCTCTTACCACTACTGCCTGCTTCAAAATTCCCAGCAAGCCGCGGAGCGGCCGCTGAGTCTGCTGTAGAGTCTTTTGGTCTGTGTCTGGGAGAGACTCTACAGCGTTTTTGCTCCAGTATCCAGTGAGGAATTGAAATCCCTCTTGTCCTCTTTCTATTACCACTACTGCCTGCTTCAAAATACTCAGCAAGCCGCGGAGCGGCTGCGGAGTCTGCTGCAGAGTCTTTTGGTCTGTGTCTGGGAGAGACTCTACAGCGTTTTTGCTCCAGTATCCTGTGAGGAATTGAAATCCCTCTTGTCCGCTTTCTATTACCACTACTGCCTGCTTCAAAATACACAGCAAGCCGCGGAGCGGCCGCGGAGTCTGCTGCAGAGTCTTTTGGTCTGTTTCTGGCAGAGACTCTACAGTGTTTCTTCTCCAGAATCCTGTGAGGAATTGAAATCCTTCTTGTCCTCTTTCTCTTACCACTACTGCCTGCTTCAAAATTCCCAGCAAGCCGCGGAGCGGCCGCTGAGTCTGCTGTAGAGTCTTTTGGTCTGTGTCTGGGAGAGACTCTACAGCGTTTTTGCTCCAGTATCCAGTGAGGAATTGAAATCCCTCTTGTCCGCTTTCTATTACCACTACTGCCTGCTTCAAAATACTCAGCAAGCTGCGGAGCGGCCGCGGAGTCTGCTGCAGAGTCTTTTGGTCTGTGTCTGGGAGAGACTCTACAGCGTTTTTGCTCCAGTATCCTGTGAGGAATTGAAATCCCTCTTGTCCTCTTTCTATTACCACTACTGCCTGCTTCAAAATACCCAGCAAGCCGCGGAGCGGCCGCGGAGTCTGCTGCAGAGTCTTTTGGTCTGTGTCTGGGAGAGACTCTACAGCGTTTTTGCTCCAGTATCCTGTGAGGAATTGAAATCCCTCTTGTCCTCTTTCTATTACCACTACTGCCTGCTTCAAAATACCCAGCAAGCCGCAGAGCGGCCGCGGAATCTGCTGCATAGTCTTTTGGTCTGTGTCTGGGAGAGACTCTACAGCGTTTTTGCTCCAGTATCCTGTGAGGAATTGAAATCCCTCTTGTCCTCTTTCTATTACCACTACTGCCTGCTTCAAAATACCCAGCAAGCCGCGGAGCGGCCGCGGAGTCTGCTGCAGAGTCTTTTGGTCTGTGTCTGGGAGAGACTCTACAGCGTTTTTGCTCCAGTATCCTGTGAGGAATTGAAATCCCTCTTGTCCTCTTTCTCTTACCACTACTGCCTGCTTCAAAATTCCCAGCAAGCCGCGGAGCGGCCGCGCAGTCTGCTGTAGAGTCTTTTGGTCTGTGTCTGGGAGAGACTCTACAGCATTTTTGCTCCAGTATCCTGTGAGGAATGGAAATCCCTCTTGTCCTCTTTCTATTACCACTACTGCCTGCTTCAAAATACCCAGCAAGCCACAGTGCGGCCGCGGAGTCTGCTGCAGAGTCTTTTGGTCTGTGTCTGGGAGAGACTCTACAGCTTTTTTGCTCCATTATCCTGTGAGGTATTGAAATCCCTCTTGTCCTCTTTCTATTACCACTACTGCCTGCTTCAAAATACCCAGCAAGCCGATGAGCGGCCGCGGAGTCTGCTGCAGAGTCTTTTGGTCTGTGTCTGGGAGAGACTCTACAGTGTTTTTGCTCCAGTATCCTGTGAGGAATTGAAATCCCTGTGGTCCTCTTTCTATTACCACTACTGTCTGCTTCAAAATACCCAGCAAGCCGCGGAGTCTGCTGCAGAGTCTTTTGGTCTGTGTCTGGGAGAGACTCTACAGCGTTTTTGCTCCAGTATCCTGTGAGGAATTGAAATCCCTCTTGTACTCTTTCTATTACCACTACTGCCTGCTTCAAAATACCCAGCAAGCCGCAGAGCGGCCACGGAGTCTGCTGCAGAGTCTTTTGGTCTGTGTCTGGGAGAGACTCTACAGCGTTTTTGCTCCAGTATCCTGTGAGGAATTGAAATCCCTCTTGTCCTCTTTCTATTACCACTACTGCCTGCTTCAAAATACCCAGCAAGCCGCAGAGCGGCTGCAGAGTCTGCTGCAGAGTCTTTTGGTCTGTGTCTGGGAGAGACTCTACAGTTTTTTTGCTCCATTATCCTGTGAGGAAGTGAAATTCCTCTTGTCCTCTTTCTATTACCACTACTGTCTGCTTCAAAATACCCAGCAAGCCGCGGTTCGGCCGCAGAGTCTGCTGCAGAGTCTTTTGGTCTCTGTCTGGGAGAGACTCTACAGCGTTTTTGCTCCAGTATCCTGTGAGGAATTGAAATCCCTCTTGTCCTCTTTCTATTACCACTACTGCCTGCTTCAAAATACCCAGCAAGCCGCGGGGCGGCCGCGGAGTCTGCTGCAGAGTCTTTTGGTCTGTGTCTGGGAGAGACTCTACAGCGTTTTACTCCAGTATCCTGTGAGGAATTGAAATCCCTCTTGTCCTCTTTCTATTACCACTACTGCCTGCTTCAAAATACCCAGCAAGCCACGGAGCGGCCGCGGAGTCTGCTGCAGAGTCTTTTGGTCTGTGTCTGGGAGAGACTCTACAGCGTTTTTGCTCCAGTATCCTGTGAGGAATTGAAATCCCTCTTGTCCTCTTTCTATTACCACTACTGCCTGCTTCAAAATACCCAGCAAGCCACGGAGCGGCCGCAGAGTCTGCTGCAGAGTCTTTTGGTCTGTGTCTGGGAGAGACTCTACAGCGTTTTTGCTCCAGTATCCTGTGAGGAATTGAAATCCCTCTTGTCCTCTTTCTCTTACCACTACTGCCTGCTTCAAAATTCCCTGCAAGCCGCGGAGCGGCCGCGCAGTCTGCTGTAGAGTCTTTTGGTCTGTGTCTGGGAGAGACTCTACAGCGTTTTTGCTCCAGTATCCTGTGAGGAATGGAAATCCCTCTTGTCCTCTTTCTATTACCACTACTGCCTGCTTCAAAATACCCAGCAAGCCACAGAGCGGCCGCGGAGTCTGCTGCAGAGTCTTTTGGTCTGTGTCTGGGAGAGACTCTACAGCTTTTTTGCTCCATTATCCTGTGAGGTATTGAAATCCCTCTTGTCCTCTTTCTATTACCACTACTGCCTGCTTCAAAATACCCAGCAAGCCGATGAGCGGCCGCGGAGTCTGCTGCAGAGTCTTTTGGTCTGTGTCTGGGAGAGACTCTACAGTGTTTTTGCTCCAGTATCCTGTGAGGAATTGAAATCCCTGTGGTCCTCTTTCTATTACCACTACTGTCTGCTTCAAAATACCCAGCAAGCCGCGGAGTCTGCTGCAGAGTCTTTTGGTCTGTGTCTGGGAGAGACTCTACAGCGTTTTTGCTCCAGTATCCTGTGAGGAATTGAAATCCCTCTTGTACTCTTTCTATTACCACTACTGCCTGCTTCAAAATACCCAGCAAGCCGCAGAGCGGCCACGGAGTCTGCTGCAGAGTCTTTTGGTCTGTGTCTGGGAGAGACTCTACAGCGTTTTTGCTCCAGTATCCTGTGAGGAATTGAAATCCCTCTTGTCCTCTTTCTATTACCACTACTGCCTGCTTCAAAATACCCAGCAAGCCGCAGAGCGGCCGCAGAGTCTGCTGCAGAGTCTTTTGGTCTGTGTCTGGGAGAGACTCTACAGTTTTTTTGCTCCATTATCCTGTGAGGAAGTGAAATTCCTCTTGTCCTCTTTCTATTACCACTACTGCCTGCTTCAAAATACCCAGCAAGCCGCGGTTCGGCCGCAGAGTCTGCTGCAGAGTCTTTTGGTCTCTGTCTGGGAGAGACTCTACAGCGTTTTTGCTCCAGTATCCTGTGAGGAATTGAAATCCCTCTTGTCCTCTTTCTATTACCACTACTGCCTGCTTCAAAATACCCAGCAAGCCGCGGAGCGGCCGTGGAGTCTGCTGCAGAGTCTTTTGGTCTGTGTCTGGGAGAGACTCTACAGCGTTTTACTCCAGTATCCTGTGAGGAATTGAAATCCCTCTTGTCCTCTTTCTATTACCACTACTGCCTGCTTCAAAATACCCAGCAAGCCACGGAGCGGCCGCGGAGTCTGCTGCAGAGTCTTTTGGTCTGTGTCTGGGAGAGACTCTACAGCGTTTTTGCTCCAGTATCCTGTGAGGAATTGAAATCCCTCTTGTCCTCTTTCTATTACCACTACTGCCTGCTTCAAAATACCCAGCAAGCCACGGAGCGGCCGCGGAGTCTGCTGCAGAGTCTTTTGGTCTGTGTCTGGGAGAGACTCTACAGCGTTTTTGCTCCAGTATCCTGTGAGGAATTGAAATCCCTCTTGTCCTCTTTCTATTACCACTACTGCCTGCTTCAAAATACCCAGCAAGCCGCGGAGCGGCCGCGGAGTCTGCTGCAGAGTCTTTTGGTCTGTTTCTGGCAGAGACTCTACAGTGTTTCTTCTCCAGAATCCTGTGAGGAATTGAAATCCCTCTTGTCCTCTTTCTCTTACCACTACTGCCTGCTTCAAAATTCCCAGCAAGCCGCGGAGCGGCCGCTGAGTCTGCTGTAGAGTCTTTTGGTCTGTGTCTGGGAGAGACTCTACAGCGTTTTTGCTCCAGTATCCAGTGAGGAATTGAAATCCCTCTTGTCCTCTTTCTATTACCACTACTGCCTGCTTCAAAATACTCAGCAAGCCGCGGAGCGGCTGCGGAGTCTGCTGCAGAGTCTTTTGGTCTGTGTCTGGGAGAGACTCTACAGCGTTTTTGCTCCAGTATCCTGTGAGGAATTGAAATCCCTCTTGTCCTCTTTCTATTACCACTACTGCCTGCTTCAAAATACCCAGCAAGCCGCAGAGTCTGCTGCAGAGTCTTTTGGTCTGTGTCTGGGAGAGACTCTACAGCGCTTTTGCTCCAGTAGCCTGTGAGGAATTGAAATCCCTCTTGTCCTCTTTCTATTACCACTACTGCCTGCTTCAAAATACCCAGCAAGCCGCGGAGCGGCCGCGGAGTCTGCTGCAGAGTCTTTTGGTCTGTGTCTGGGAGAGACTCTACAGCGTTTTTGCTCCAGTATCCTGTGAGGAATTGAAATCCCTCTTGTCCTCTTTCTATTACCACTAGTGCCTGCTTCAAAATACCCAGCAAGCCGCGGAGCGGCCGCAGATTCTGCTGCAGATTCTTTTGGTCTGTGTCTGGGAGAGACTCTACATCGTTTGTGCTCCAGTATCCTGTGAGGAATTGAAATCCCTCGTGTCCTCTTTCTATTACCACTACTGCCTGCTTCAAAATACCCAGCAAGCCGGGGAATGGCCGCAGAGTCTGCTGCAGAGTCTTTTGGTCTGTGTCTGGGAGAGACTTTACAGCGTTTTTGCTCCAGTATCCTGTGAGGAATTGAAATCCCTCTTGTCCTCTTTCTATTACCACTACTGCCTGCTTCAAAATACCCAGCAAGCCGCAGAGCGGCCGCGGAATCTGCTGCATAGTCTTTTGGTCTGTGTCTGGGAGAGACTCTACAGCGTTTTTGCTCCAGTATCCTGTGAGGAATTGAAATCCCTCTTGTCCTCTTTCTATTACCACTACTGCCTGCTTCAAAATACCCAGCAAGCCGCGGAGCGGCCGCGGAGTCTGCTGCAGAGTCTTTTGGTCTGTGTCTGGGAGAGACTCTACAGCGTTTTTGCTCCAGTATCCTGTGAGGAATTGAAATCCCTCTTGTCCTCTTTCTCTTACCACTACTGCCTGCTTCAAAATTCCCAGCAAGCCGCGGAGCGGCCGCGCAGTCTGCTGTAGAGTCTTTTGGTCTGTGTCTGGGAGAGACTCTACAGTGTTTTTGCTCCAGTATCCTGTGAGGAATGGAAATCCCTCTTGTCCTCTTTCTATTACCACTACTGCCTGCTTCAAAATACCCAGCAAGCCACAGAGCGGCCGCGGAGTCTGCTGCAGAGTCTTTTGGTCTGTGTCTGGGAGAGACTCTACAGCTTTTTTGCTCCATTATCCTGTGAGGTATTGAAATCCCTCTTGTCCTCTTTCTTTTACCACTACTGCCTGCTTCAAAATACCCAGCAAGACGATGAGCGGCCGCGGAGTCTGCTGCAGAGTCTTTTGGTCTGTGTCTGGGAGAGACTCTACAGTGTTTTTGCTCCAGTATCCTGTGAGGAATTGAAATCCCTGTGGTCCTCTTTCTATTACCACTACTGTCTGCTTCAAAATACCCAGCAAGCCGCGGAGTCTGCTGCAGAGTCTTTTGGTCTGTGTCTGGGAGAGACTCTACAGCGTTTTTGCTCCAGTATCCTGTGAGGAATTGAAATCCCTCTTGTACTCTTTCTATTACCACTACCTCCTGCTTCAAAATACCCAGCAAGCCGCAGAGTGGCCACGGAGTCTGCTGCAGAGTCTTTTGGTCTGTGTCTGGGAGAGACTCTACAGCGTTTTTGCTCCAGTATCCTGTGAGGAATTGAAATCCCTCTTGTCCTCTTTCTATTACCACTACTGCCTGCTTCAAAATACCCAGCAAGCCGCAGAGCGGCCTCAGAGTCTTCTGCAGAGTCTTTTGGTCTGTGTCATGGAGAGACTCTACAGTTTTTTTGCTCCATTATCCTGTGAGGAAGTGAAATTCCTCTTGTCCTCTTTCTATTACCACTACTGTCTGCTTCAAAATACCCAGCAAGCCGCGGTTCGGCCGCAGAGTCTGCTGCAGAGTCTTTTGGTCTCTGTCTGGGAGAGACTCTACAGCGTTTTTGCTCCAGTATCCTGTGAGGAATTGAAATCCCTCTTGTCCTCTTTCTATTACCACTACTGCCTGCTTCAAAATACCCAGCAAGCCGCGGGGCGGCCGCGGAGTCTGCTGCAGAGTCTTTTGGTCTGTGTCTGGGAGAGACTCTACAGCGTTTTACTCCAGTATCCTGTGAGGAATTGAAATCCCTCTTGTCCTCTTTCTATTACCACTACTGCCTGCTTCAAAATACCCAGCAAGCCACGGAGCGGCCGCGGAGTCTGCTGCAGAGTCTTTTGGTCTGTGTCTGGGAGAGACTCTACAGCGTTTTTGCTCCAGTATCCTGTGAGGAATTGAAATCCCTCTTGTCCTCTTTCTATTACCACTACTGCCTGCTTCAAAATACCCAGCAAGCCACGGAGCGGCCACGGAGTCTGCTGCAGAGTCTTTTGGTCTGTGTCTGGGAGAGACTCTACAGCGTTTTTGCTCCAGTATCCTGTGAGGAATTGAAATCCCTCTTGTCCTCTTTCTATTACCACTACTGCCTGCTTCAAAATACCCAGCAAGCCGCGGAGCGGCCGCGGAGTCTGCTGCAGAGTCTTTTGGTCTGTTTCTGGCAGAGACTCTACAGTGTTTCTTCTCCAGAATCCTGTGAGGAATTGAAATCCCTCTTGTCCTCTTTCTCTTACCACTACTGCCTGCTTCAAAATTCCCAGCAAGCCGCGGAGCGGCCGCTGAGTCTGCTGTAGAGTCTTTTGGTCTGTGTCTGGGAGAGACTCTACAGCGTTTTTGCTCCAGTATCCTGTGAGGAATTGAAATCCCTCTTGTCCTCTTTCTATTACCACTACTGCCTGCTTCAAAATACCCAGCAAGCCGCAGAGCGGCCGCAGAGTCTGCTGCAGAGTCTTTTGGTCTGTGTCTGGGAGAGACTCTACAGTTTTTTTGCTCCATTATCCTGTGAGGAAGTGAAATTCCTCTTGTCCTCTTTCTATTACCACTACTGTCTGCTTCAAAATACCCAGCAAGCCGCGGTTCGGCCGCAGAGTCTGCTGCAGAGTCTTTTGGTCTCTGTCTGGGAGAGACTCTACAGCGTTTTTGCTCCAGTATCCTGTGAGGAATTGAAATCCCTCTTGTCCTCTTTCTATTACCACTACTGCCTGCTTCAAAATACCCAGCAAGCCACGGAGCGGCCACGGAGTCTGCTGCAGAGTCTTTTGGTCTGTGTCTGGGAGAGACTCTACAGCGTTTTTGCTCCAGTATCCTGTGAGGAATTGAAATCCCTCTTGTCCTCTTTCTATTACCACTACTGCCTGCTTCAAAATACCCAGCAAGCCGCGGAGCGGCCGCAGAGTCTGCTGCAGAGTCTTTTGGTCTGTTTCTGGCAGAGACTCTACAGTGTTTCTTCTCCAGAATCCTGTGAGGAATTGAAATCCCTCTTGTCCTCTTTCTCTTACCACTACTGCCTGCTTCAAAATTCCCAGCAAGCCGCGGAGCGGCCGCTGAGTCTGCTGTAGAGTCTTTTGGTCTGTGTCTGGGAGAGACTCTACAGCGTTTTTGCTCCAGTATCCAGTGAGGAATTGAAATCCCTCTTGTCCGCTTTCTATTACCACTACTGCCTGCTTCAAAATACTCAGCAAGCCGCGGAGCGGCCGCGGAGTCGGCTGCAGAGTCTTTTGGTCTGTGTCTGGGAGAGACTCTACAGCGTTTTTGCTCCAGTATCCTGTGAGGAATTGAAATCCCTCTTGTCCTCTTTCTATTACCACTACTGCCTGCTTCAAAATACCCAGCAAGCCACGGAGCGGCCGCGGAGTCTGCTGCAGAGTCTTTTGGTCTGTGTCTGGGAGAGACTCTACAGCGTTTTTGCTCCAGTATCCTGTGAGGAATTGAAATCCCTCTTGTCCTCTTTCTATTACCACTACTGCCTGCTTCAAAATACCCAGCAAGCCGCGGAGCGGCCGCGGAGTCTGCTGCAGAGTCTTTTGGTCTGTTTCTGGCAGAGACTCTACAGTGTTTCTTCTCCAGAATCCTGTGAGGAATTGAAATCCCTCTTGTCCTCTTTCTCTTACCACTACTGCCTGCTTCAAAATACCCAGCAAGCCGCGGAGCAGCCGCGGAGTCTGCTGCTGAGTCTTTTGGTCTGTGTCTGGGAGAGACTTTACAGCGTTTTTGCTCCAGTATCCTGTGAGGAATTGAAATCCCTCTTGTCCTCTTTCTATTACCACTACTGCCTGCTTCAAAATACCCAGCAAGCCGCGGAGCGGCCGCGGAATCTGCTGCATAGTCTTTTGGTCTGTGTCTGGGAGAGACTCTACAGCGTTTTTGCTCCAGTATCCTGTGAGGAATTGAAATCCCTCTTGTCCTCTTTCTATTACCACTACTGCCTGCTTCAAAATACCCAGAAAGCCGCGGAGCGGCCGCGGAGTCTGCTGTAGAGTCTTTTGGTCTGTGTCTGGGAGAGACTCTACAGCGTTTTTGCTCCAGTATCCTGTGAGGAATTGAAATCCCTCTTGTCCTCTTTCTCTTACCACTACTGCCAGCTTCAAAATTCCCAGCAAGCCGCGGAGCGGCCGCGCAGTCTGCTGTAGAGTCTTTTGGTCTGTGTCTGGGAGAGACTCTACAGCGTTTTTGCTCCAGTATCCTGTGAGGAATTGAAATCCCTCTTGTCCTCTTTCTATTACCACTACTGCCTGCTTCAAAATACCCAGCAAGCCACAGAGCGGCCGCAGAGTCTGCTGCAGAGTCTTTTGGTCTGTGTCTGGGAGAGACTCTACAGCTTTTTTGCTCCATTATCCTGTGAGGTATTGAAATCCCTCTTGTCCTCTTTCTATTACCACTACTGCCTGCTTCAAAATACCCAGCAAGCCGATGAGCGGCCGCGGAGTCTGCTGCAGAGTCTTTTGGTCTGTGTCTGGGAGAGACTCTACAGTGTTTTTGCTCCAGTATCCTGTGAGGAATTGAAATCCCTCTTGTCCTCTTTCTATTACCACTACTGTCTGCTTCAAAATACCCAGCAAGCCGCGGAGTCTGCTGCAGAGTCTTTTGGTCTGTGTCTGGGAGAGACTCTACAGCGTTTTTGCTCCAGTATCCTGTGAGGAATTGAAATCCCTCTTGTACTTTCTATTACCACTACTGCCTGCTTCAAAATACCCAGCAAGCCGCAGAGCGGCCACGGAGTCTGCTGCAGAGTCTTTTGGTCTGTGTCTGGGAGAGACTCTACAGAGTTTTTGCTCCAGTATCCTGTGAGGAATTGAAATCCCTCTTGTCCTCTTTCTATTACCACTACTGCCTGCTTCAAAATACCCAGCAAGCCGCAGAGCGGCCGCAGAGTCTGCTGCAGAGTCTTTTGGTCTGTGTCTGGGAGAGACTCTACAGTTTTTTTGCTCCATTATCCTGTGAGGAAGTGAAATTCCTCTTGTCCTCTTTCTATTACCACTACTGCCTGCTTCAAAATACCCAGCAAGCCGCGGTTCGGCCGCAGAGTCTGCTGCAGAGTCTTTTGGTCTCTGTCTGGGAGAGACTCTACAGTGTTTTTGCTCCAGTATCCTGTGAGGAATTGAAATCCCTCTTGTCCTCTTTCTATTACCACTACTGCCTGCTTCAAAATACCCAGCAAGCCGCGGAGCGGCCGCGGAGTCTGCTGCAGAGTCTTTTGGTCTGTGTCTGGGAGAGACTCTACAGCGTTTTTACTCCAGTATCCTGTGAGGAATTGAAATCCCTCTTGTCCTCTTTCTATTACCACTACTGCCTGCTTCAAAATACCCAGCAAGCCACGGAGCGGCCGCGGAGTCTGCTGCAGAGTCTTTTGGTCTGTGTCTGGGAGAGACTCTACAGCGTTTTTGCTCCAGTATCCTGTGAGGAATTGAAATCCCTCTTGTCCTCTTTCTATTACCACTACTGCCTGCTTCAAAATACCCAGCAAGCCGCGGAGCGGCCGCGGAGTCTGCTGCAGAGTCTTTTGGTCTGTTTCTGGCAGAGACTCTACAGTGTTTCTGCTCCAGAATCCTGTGAGGAATTGAAATCCCTCTTGTCCTCTTTCTCTTACCACTACTGCCTGCTTCAAAATTCCCAGCAAGCCGCGGAGCGGCCGCGGAGTCTGCTGTAGAGTCTTTTGGTCTGTGTCTGGGAGAGACTCTACAGCGTTTTTGCTCCAGTATCCAGTGAGGAATTGAAATCCCTCTTGTCCTCTTTCTATTACCACTACTGCCTTCTTCAAAATACCCAGCAAGCCGCGGAGCGGCCGCGGAGTCTGCTGCAGAGTCTTTTGGTCTGTGTCTGGGAGAGACTCTACAGCGTTTTTGCTCCAGTATCCTGTGAGGAATTGAAATCCCACTTGTCCTCTTTCTATTACCACTAATGCCTGCTTCAAAATACCCAGCAAGCCGCTGAGTCTGCTGCAGAGTCTTTTGGTCTGTGTCTGGGAGAGACTCTACAGCGTTTTTGCTCCAGTAGCCTGTGAGGAATTGAAATCCCTCTTGTCCTCTTTCTATTACCACTACTGCCTGCTTCAAAATACCCAGCAAGCCGCAGAGCGGCCGCGGAGTCTGCTGCAGAGTCTTTTGGTCTGTGTCTGGGAGAGACTCTACAGCGTTTTTGCTCCAGTGTCCTGTGAGGAATTGAAATCCCTCTTGTCCTCTTTCTATTACCACTACTGCCTGCTTCAAAATACCCAGCAAGCCGCGGAGCGGCCGCAGAGTCTGCTGCAGAGTCTTTTGGTCTGTGTCTGGGAGAGACTCTACAGCGTTTTTGCTCCAGTGTCCTGTGAGGAATTGAAATCCCTCTTGTCCTCTTTCTATTACCACTACTGCTTGCTTCAAAATACCCAGCAAGCCGCGGAGCGGCCGCGGAGTCTGCTGCAGAGTCTTTTCGTCTGTGTCTGGGAGAGACTCTACAGCGTTTTTGGTCCAGTATCCTGTGAGGCATTGAAATCCCTCTTGTCCTCTTTCTATTACCACTACTGCCTGCTTCAAAATACCCAGCAAGCCACAGAGCGGCCGCGGAGTCTGCTGCAGAGTCTTTTGGTCTGTGTCTGGGAGAGACTCTACAGCTTTTTTGGTCCATTATCCTGTGAGGTATTGAAATCCCTCTTGTCCTCTTTCTATTACCACTACTGCCTGCTTCAAAATACCCAGCAAGCCGATGAGCGGCCGCGGAGTCTGCTGCAGAGTCTTTTGGTCTGTGTCTGGGAGAGACTCTACAGTGTTTTTGCTCCAGTATCCTGTGAGGAATTGAAATCCCTCTTGTCCTCTTTCTATTACCACTACTGTCTGCTTCAAAATACCCAGCAAGCCGCGGAGTCTGCTGCAGAGTCTTTTGGTCTGTGTCTGGGAGAGACTCTATAGCGTTTTTGCTCCAGTATCCTGTGAGGAATTGAAATCCCTCTTGTACTCTTTCTATTACCACTACTGCCTGCTTCAAAATACCCAGCAAGCCGCAGAGCGGCCACGGAGTCTGCTGCAGAGTCTTTTGGTCTGTGTCTGGGAGAGACTCTACAGCGTTTTTGCTCCAGTATCCTGTGAGGAATTGAAATCCCTCTTGTCCTCTTTCTATTACCACTACTGCCTGCTTCAAAATACCCAGCAAGCCGCAGAGCGGCCGCAGAGTCTGCTGCAGAGTCTTTTGGTCTGTGTCTGGGAGAGACTCTACAGTTTTTTTGCTCCATTATCCTGTGAGGAAGTGAAATTCCTCTTGTCCTCTTTCTATTACCACTACTGCCTGCTTCAAAATACCCAGCAAGCCGCGGTTCGGCCGCAGAGTCTGCTGCAGAGTCTTTTGGTCTCTGTCTGGGAGAGACTCTACAGCGTTTTTGCTCCAGTATCCTGTGAGGAATTGAAATCCCTCTTGTCCTCTTTCTATTACCACTACTGCCTGCTTCAAAATACCCAGCAAGCCGTGGAGCGGCCGCGGAGTCTGCTGCAGAGTCTTTTGGTCTGTGTCTGGGAGAGACTCTACAGCGTTTTTACTCCAGTATCCTGTGAGGAATTGAAATCCCTCTTGTCCTCTTTCTATTACCACTACGGCCTGCTTCAAAATACCCAGCAAGCCACGGAGCGGCCGCGGAGTCTGCTGCAGAGTCTTTTGGTCTGTGTCTGGGAGAGACTCTACAGCGTTTTTGCTCCAGTATCCTGTGAGGAATTGAAATCCCTCTTGTCCTCTTTCTATTACCACTACTGCCTGCTTCAAAATACCCAGCAAGCCGCGGAGCGGCCGCGGAGTCTGCTGCAGAGTCTTTTGGTCTGTTTCTGGCAGAGACTATACAGTGTTTCTGCTCCAGAATCCTGTGAGGAATTGAAATCCCTCTTGTCCTCTTTCTCTTACCACTACTGCCTGCTTCAAAATACCCAGCAAGCCGCGGAGCGGCCGCATATTCTGCTGCAGATTCTTTTGGTCTGTGTCTGGGAGAGACTCTACATCGTTTGTGCTCTAGTATCCTGTGAGGAATTGAAATCCCTTGTGTCCTCTTTCTATTACCACTACTGCCTGCTTCAAAATACCCAGCAAGCCGGGGAATGGCCGCAGAGTCTGCTGCAGAGTCTTTTGGTCTGTGTCTGGGAGAGACTTTACAGCGTTTTTGCTCCAGTATCCTGTGAGGAATTGAAATCCCTCTTGTCCTCTTTCTATTACCACTACTGCCTGCTTCAAAATACCCAGCAAGCCGCGGAGCGGCCGCGGAATCTGCTGCATAGTCTTTTGGTCTGTGTCTGGGAGAGACTCTACAGCGTTTTTGCTCCAGTATCCTGTGAGGAATTGAAATCCCTCTTGTCCTCTTTCTATTACCACTACTGCCTGCTTCAAAATACCCAGCAAGCCGCGGAGCGGCCGCGGAGTCTGCTGCAGAGTCTTTTGGTCTGTTTCTGGCAGAGACTCTACAGTGTTTCTGCTCCAGAATCCTGTGAGGAATTGAAATCCCTCTTGTCCTCTTTCTCTTACCACTACTGCCTGCTTCAAAATTCCCAGCAAGCCGCGGAGCGGCCGCGGAGTCTGCTGTAGAGTCTTTTGGTCTGTGTCTGGGAGAGACTCTACAGCGTTTTTGCTCCAGTATCCAGTGAGGAATTGAAATCCCTCTTGTCCTCTTTCTATTACCACTACTGCCTGCTTCAAAATACCCAGCAAGCCGCGGAGCGGCCGTGGAGTCTGCTGCAGAGTCTTTTTGTCTGTGTCTGGGAGAGACTCTACAGCGTTTTTGCTCCAGTATCCTGTGAGGAATTGAAATCCCACTTGTCCTCTTTCTATTACCACTAATGCCTGCTTCAAAATACCCAGCAAGCCGCTGAGTCTGCTGCAGAGTCTTTTGGTCTGTGTCTGGGAGAGACTCTACAGCGTTTTTGCTCCAGTAGCCTGTGAGGAATTGAAAACCCTCTTGTCCTCTTTCTATTACCACTACTGCCTGCTTCAAAATACCCAGCAAGCCGCGGAGCGGCCGCGGAGTCTGCTGCAGAGTCTTTTGGTCTGTGTCTGGGAGAGACTCTACAGCGTTTTTGCTCCAGTGTCCTGTGAGGAATTGAAATCCCTCTTGTCCTCTTTCTATTACCACTACTGCCTGCTTCAAAATACCCAGCAAGCCGCGGAGCGGCCGCAGAGTCTGCTGCAGAGTCTTTTGGTCTGTGTCTGGGAGAGACTCTACAGCGTTTTTGCTCCAGTGTCCTGTGAGGAATTGAAATCCCTCTTGTCCTCTTTCTATTACCACTACTGCTTGCTTCAAAATACCCAGCAAGCCGCGGAGCGGCCGCGGAGTCTGCTGCAGAGTCTTTTCGTCTGTGTCTGGGAGAGACTCTACAGCGTTTTTGGTCCAGTATCCTGTGAGGCATTGAAATCCCTCTTGTCCTCTTTCTATTACCACTACTGCCTGCTTCAAAATACCCAGCAAGCCACAGAGCGGCCGCGGAGTCTGCTGCAGAGTCTTTTGGTCTGTGTCTGGGAGAGACTCTACAGCTTTTTTGGTCCATTATCCTGTAAGGTATTGAAATCCCTCTTGTCCTCTTTCTATTACCACTACTGCCTGCTTCAAAATACCCAGCAAGCCGAAGAGCGGCTGCGGAGTCTGCTGCAGAGTCTTTTGGTCTGTGTCTGGGAGAGACTCTACAGTGTTTTTGCTCCAGTATCCTGTGAGGAATTGAAATCCCTCTTGTCCTCTTTCTATTACCACTACTGTCTGCTTCAAAATACCCAGCAAGCCGCGGAGTCTGCTGCAGAGTCTTTTGGTCTGTGTCTGGGAGAGACTCTACAGCGTTTTTGCTCCAGTATCCTGTGAGGAATTGAAATCCCTCTTGTACTCTTTCTATTACCACTACTGCCTGCTTCAAAATACCCAGCAAGCCGCGGAGCGGCCGCGGAGTCTGCTGCAGAGTCTTTTGGTCTGTGTCTGGGAGAGACTCTACAGCGTTTTTGCTCCAGTGTCCTGTGAGGAATTGAAATCCCTCTTGTCCTCTTTCTATTACCACTACTGCCTGCTTCAAAATACCCAGCAAGCCGCGGAGCGGCCGCAGAGTCTGCTGCAGAGTCTTTTGGTCTGTGTCTGGGAGAGACTCTACAGCGTTTTTGCTCCAGTGTCCTGTGAGGAATTGAAATCCCTCTTGTCCTCTTTCTATTACCACTACTGCCTGCTTCAAAATACCCAGCAAGCCACAGAGCGGCCGCCGAGTCTGCTGCAGAGTCTTTTGGTCTGTGTCTGGGAGAGACTCTACAGCTTTTTTGGTCCATTATCCTGTGAGGTATTGAAATCCCTCTTGTCCTCTTTCTATTACCACTACTGCCTGCTTCAAAATACCCAGCAAGCCGATGAGCGGCCGCGGAGTCTGCTGCAGAGTCTTTTGGTCTGTGTCTGGGAGAGACTCTACAGTGTTTTTGCTCCAGTATCCTGTGAGGAATTGAAATCCCTCTTGTCCTCTTTCTATTACCACTACTGTCTGCTTCAAAATACCCAGCAAGCCGCGGAGTCTGCTGCAGAGTCTTTTGGTCTGTGTCTGGGAGAGACTCTACAGCGTTTTTGCTCCAGTATCCTGTGAGGAATTGAAATCCCTCTTGTACTCTTTCTATTACCAGTTCTGCCTGCTTCAAAATACCCAGCAAGCCGCAGAGCGGCCACGGAGTCTGCTGCAGAGTCTTTTGGTCTCTGTCTGGGAGAGACTCTACAGTTTTTTTGCTCCATTATCCTGTGAGGAAGTGAAATTCCTCTTGTCCTCTTTCTATTACCACTACTGCCTGCTTCAAAATACCCAGCAAGCCGCGGTTCGGCCGCAGAGTCTGCTGCAGAGTCTTTTGGTCTCTGTCTGGGAGAGACTCTACAGCGTTTTTGCTCCAGTATCCTGTGAGGAATTGAAATCCCTCTTGTCCTCTTTCTATTACCACTACTGCCTGCTTCAAAATACCCAGCAAGCCGTGGAGCGGCCGCGGAGTCTGCTGCAGAGTCTTTTGGTCTGTGTCTGGGAGAGACTCTGCAGCGTTTTTACTCCAGTATCCTGTGAGGAATTGAAATCCCTCTTGTCCTCTTTCTATTACCACTACTGCCTGCTTCAAAATACCCAGCAAGCCACGGAGCGGCCGCGGAGTCTGCTGCAGAGTCTTTTGGTCTGTGTCTGGGAGAGACTCTACAGCGTTTTGCTCCAGTATCCAGTGAGGAATTGAAATCCCTCTTGTCCTCTTTCTATTACCACTAGTGCCTGCTTCAAAATACCCAGCAAGCCGCGGAGCGGCCGCAGATTCTGCTGCAGATTCTTTTGGTCTGTGTCTGGGAGAGACTCTACATCGTTTGTGCTCTAGTATCCTGTGAGGAATTGAAATCCCTTGTGTCCTCTTTCTATTACCACTACTGCCTGCTTCAAAATACCCAGCAAGCCGGGGAATGGCCGCAGAGTCTGCTGCAGAGTCTTTTGGTCTGTGTCTGGGAGAGACTTTACAGCGTTTTTGCTCCAGTATCCTGTGAGGAATTGAAATCCCTCTTGTCCTCTTTCTATTACCACTACTGCCTGCTTCAAAATACCCAGCAAGCCGCGGAGCGGCCGCGGAATCTGCTGCATAGTCTTTTGGTCTGTGTCTGGGAGAGACTCTACAGCGTTTTTGCTCCAGTATCCTGTGAGGAATTGAAATCCCTCTTGTCCTCTTTCTATTACCACTACTGCCTGCTTCAAAATACCCAGCAAGCCGCGGAGCGGCCGCGGAGTCTGCTGCAGAGTCTTTTGGTCTGTGTCTGGGAGAGACTCTACAGCGTTTTTGCTCCAGTATCCTGTGAGGTATTGAAATCCCTCTTGTCCTCTTTCTCTTACCACTACTGCCTGCTTCAAAATTCCCAGCAAGCCGCGGAGCGGCCGCGCAGTCTGCTGTAGAGTCTTTTGGTCTGTGTCTGGGAGAGACTCTACAGCGTTTTTGCTCCAGTATCCTGTGAGGAATTGAAATCCCTCTTGTCCTCTTTCTATTACCACTACTGCCTGCTTCAAAATACCCAGCAAGCCACAGAGCGGCCGCGGAGTCTGCTGCAGAGTCTTTTGGTTTGTGTCTGGGAGAGACTCTACAGCTTTTTTGCTCCATTATCCTGTGAGGTGTTGAAATCCCTCTTGTCCTCTTTCTATTACCACTACTGCCTGCTTCAAAATACCCAGCACGCCGCGGAGCGGCCGCGGAGTCTGCTGCAGAGTCTTTTGGTCTGTGTCTGGGAGAGACTCTACAGCGTTATACTCCAGTATCCTGTGAGGAATTGAAATCCCTCTTGTCCTCTTTCTATTACCACTACTGCCTGCTTCAAAATACCCAGCAAGCCACGGAGCGGCCGCGGAGTCTGCTGCAGAGTCTTTTGGTCTGTGTCTGGGAGAGACTCTACAGCGTTTTTGCTCCAGTATCCTGTGAGGAATTGAAATCCCTCTTGTCCTCTTTCTATTACCACTACTGCCTGCTTCAAAATACCCAGCAAGCCACGGAGCGGCCGCGGAGTCTGCTGCAGAGTCTTTTGGTCTGTGTCTGGGAGAGACTCTACAGCGTTTTTGCTCCAGTATCCTGTGAGGAATTGAAATCCCTCTTGTCCTCTTTCTATTACCACTACTGCCTGCTTCAAAATACCCAGCAAGCCACGGAGCGGCCGCGGAGTCTGCTGCAGAGTCTTTTGGTCTGTGTCTGGGAGAGACTCTACAGCGTTTTTGCTCCAGTATCCTGTGAGGAATTGAAATCCATCTTGTCCTCTTTCTATTACCACTACTGCCTGCTTCAAAATACCCAGCAAGCCGCAGAGTCTGCTGCAGAGTCTTTTGGTCTGTGTCTGGGAGAGACTCTACAGCGTTTTTGCTCCAGTATCCTGTGAGGAATTGAAATCCCTCTTGTCCTCTTTCTATTACCACTAGTGCCTGCTTCAAAATACCCAGCAAGCCACGGAGCGGCCGCAGATTCTGCTGCAGATTCTTTTGGTCTGTGTCTGGGAGAGACTCTACATCGTTTGTGCTCCAGTATCCTGTGAGGAATTGAAATCCCTCGTGTCCTCTTTCTATTACCACTACTGCCTGCTTCAAAATACCCAGCAAGCCGGGGAATGGCCGCAGAGTCTGCTGCAGAGTCTTTTGGTCTGTGTCTGGGAGAGACTTTACAGCGTTTTTGCTCCAGTATCCTGTGAGGAATTGAAATCCCTCTTGTCCTCTTTCTATTACCACTACTGCCTGCTTCAAAATACCCAGCAAGCCGCAGAGCGGCCGCGGAATCTGCTGCATAGTCTTTTGGTCTGTGTCTGGGAGAGACTCTACAGCGTTTTTGCTCCAGTATCCTGTGAGGAATTGAAATCCCTCTTGTCCTCTTTCTCTTACCACTACTGCCTGCTTCAAAATTTCCAGCAAGCCGCGGAGCGGCGGCGCAGTCTGCTGTAGAGTCTTTTGGTCTGTGTCTGGGAGAGACTCTACAGCGTTTTTGCTCCAGTATCCTGTGAGGAATGGAAATCCCTCTTGTCCTCTTTCTATTACCACTACTGCCTGCTTCAAAATACCCAGCAAGCCACAGAGCGGCCGCGGAGTCTGCTGCAGAGTCTTTTGGTCTGTGTCTGGGAGAGACTCTACAGCTTTTTTGCTCCATTTTCCTGTGAGGTATTGAAATCCCTCTTGTCCTCTTTCTATTACCACTACTGCCTGCTTCAAAATACCCAGCAAGCCGATGAGCGGCCGCGGAGTCTGCTGCAGAGTCTTTTGGTCTGTGTCTGGGAGAGACTCTACAGTGTTTTTGCTCCAGTATCCTGTGAGGAATTGAAATCCCTGTGTTCCTCTTTCTATTACCACTACTGTCTGCTTCAAAATACCCAGCAAGCCGCGGAGTCTGCTGCAGAGTCTTTTGGTCTGTGTCTGGGAGAGACTCTACAGCGTTTTTGCTCCAGTATCCTGTGAGGAATTGAAATCCCTCTTGTCCTCTTTCTATTACCACTACTGCCTGCTTCAAAATACCCAGCAAGCCGCAGAGCGGCCGCAGAGTATGCTGCAGAGTCTTTTGGTCTGTGTCTGGGAGAGACTCTACAGTTTTTTTGCTCCATTATCCTGTGAGGAAGTGAAATTCCTCTTGTCCTCTTTCTATTACCACTACTGTCTGCTTCAAAATACCCAGCAAGCCGCGGTTCGGCCGCAGAGTCTGCTGCAGAGTCTTTTGGTCTCTGTCTGGGAGAGACTCTACAGCGTTTTTGCTCCAGTATCCTGTGAGGAATTGAAATCCCTCTTGTCCTCTTTCTATTACCACTACTGCCTGCTTCAAAATACCCAGCAAGCCGCGGAGCGGCCGCGGAGTCTGCTGCAGAGTCTTTTGGTCTGTGTCTGGGAGAGACTCTACAGCGTTTTACTCCAGTATCCTGTGAGGAATTGAAATCCCTCTTGTCCTCTTTCTATTACCACTACTGCCTGCTTCAAAATACCCAGCAAGCCACGGAGCGGCCGCGGAGTCTGCTGCAGAGTCTTTTGGTCTGTGTCTGGGAGAGACTCTACAGCGTTTTTGCTCCAGTATCCTGTGAGGAATTGAAATCCCTCTTGTCCTCTTTCTATTACCACTACTGCCTGCTTCAAAATACCCAGCAAGCCACGGAGCGGCCGCGGAGTCTGCTGCAGAGTCTTTTGGTCTGTGTCTGGGAGAGACTCTACAGCGTTTTTGCTCCAGTATCCTGTGAGGAATTGAAATCCCTCTTGTCCTCTTTCTATTACCACTACTGCCTGCTTCAAAATACCCAGCAAGCCGCGGAGCGGCCGCGGAGTCTGCTGCAGAGTCTTTTGGTCTGTTTCTGGCAGAGACTCTACAGTGTTTCTTCTCCAGAATCCTGTGAGGAATTGAAATCCCTCTTGTCCTCTTTCTCTTACCACTACTGCCTGCTTCAAAATTCCCAGCAAGCCGCGGAGCGGCCGCGGAGTCTGCTGCAGAGTCTTTTCGTCTGTGTCTGGTAGAGACTCTACAGCGTTTTTGGTCCAGTATCCTGTGAGGCATTGAAATCCCTCTTGTCCTCTTTCTATTACCACTACTGCCTGCTTCAAAATACCCAGCAAGCCACAGAGCGGCCGCGGAGTCTGCTGCAGAGTCTTTTGGTCTGTGTCTGGGAGAGACTCTACAGCTTTTTTGGTCCATTATCCTGTGAGGTATTGAAATCCCTCTTGTCCTCTTTCTATTACCACTACTGCCTGCTTCAAAATACCCAGCAAGCCGATGAGCGGCCGCGGAGTCTGCTGCAGAGTCTTTTGGTCTGTGTCTGGGAGAGACTCTACAGTGTTTTTGCTCCAGTATCCTGTGAGGAATTGAAATCCCTCTTGTCCTCTTTCTATTACCACTACTGTCTGCTTCAAAATACCCAGCAAGCCGCGGAGTCTGCTGCAGAGTCTTTTGGTCTGTGTCTGGGAGAGACTCTACAGCGTTTTTGCTCCAGTATCCTGTGAGGAATTGAAATCCCTCTTGTACTCTTTCTATTACCACTACTGCCTGCTTCAAAATACCCAGCAAGCCGCAGAGCGGCCGCAGAGTCTGCTGCAGAGTCTTTTGGTCTGTGTCTGGGAGAGACTCTACAGTTTTTTTGCTCCATTATCCTGTGAGGAAGTGAAATTCCTCTTGTCCTCTTTCTATTACCACTACTGCCTGCTTCAAAATACCCAGCAAGCCGCGGTTCGGCCGCAGAGTCTGCTGCAGAGTCTTTTGGTCTCTGTCTGGGAGAGACTCTACAGCGTTTTTGCTCCAGTATCCTGTGAGGAATTGAAATCCCTCTTGTCCTCTTTCTATTACCACTACTGCCTGCTTCAAAATACCCAGCAAGCCGTGGAGCGGCCGCGGAGTCTGCTGCAGAGTCTTTTGGTCTGTGTCTGGGAGAGACTCTACAGCGTTTTTACTCCAGTATCCTGTGAGGAATTGAAATCCCTCTTGTCCTCTTTCTATTACCACTACTGCCTGCTTCAAAATACCCAGCAAGCCACGGAGCGGCCGCGGAGTCTGCTGCAGAGTCTTTTGGTCTGTGTCTGGGAGAGACTCTACAGCGTTTTTGCTCCAGTATCCTGTGAGGAATTGAAATCCCTCTTGTCCTCTTTCTATTACCACTACTGCCTGCTTCAAAATACCCAGCAAGCCGCGGAGCGGCCGCGGAGTCTGCTGCAGAGTCTTTTGGTCTGTTTCTGGCAGAGACTCTACAGTGTTTCTGCTCCAGAATCCTGTGAGGAATTGAAATCCCTCTTGTCCTCTTTCTCTTACCACTACTGCCTGCTTCAAAATTCCAAGCAAGCCGCGGAGCGGCCGCGGAGTCTGCTGTAGAGTCTTTTGGTCTGTGTCTGGGAGAGACTCTACAGCGTTTTGCTCCAGTATCCAGTGAGGAATTGAAATCCCTCTTGTCCTCTTTCTATTACCACTAGTGCCTGCTTCAAAATACCCAGCAAGCCGCGGAGCGGCCGCAGATTCTGCTGCAGATTCTTTTGGTCTGTGTCTGGGAGAGACTCTACATCGTTTGTGCTCTAGTATCCTGTGAGGAATTGAAATCCCTTGTGTCCTCTTTCTATTACCACTACTGCCTGCTTCAAAATACCCAGCAAGCCGGGGAATGGCCGCAGAGTCTGCTGCAGAGTCTTTTGGTCTGTGTCTGGGAGAGACTTTACAGTGTTTTTGCTCCAGTATCCTGTGAGGAATTGAAATCCCTCTTGTCCTCTTTCTATTACCACTACTGCCTGCTTCAAAATACCCAGCAAGCCGCGGAGCGGCCGCGGAATCTGCTGCATAGTCTTTTGGTCTGTGTCTGGGAGAGACTCTACAGCGTTTTTGCTCCAGTATCCTGTGAGGAATTGAAATCCCTCTTGTCCTCTTTCTATTACCACTACTGCCTGCTTCAAAATACCCAGCAAGCCGCGGAGCGGCCGCGGAGTCTGCTGCAGAGTCTTTTGGTCTGTGTCTGGGAGAGACTCTACAGCATTTTTGCTCCAGTATCCTGTGAGGAATTGAAATCCCTCTTGTCCTCTTTCTCTTACCACTACTGCCTGCTTCAAAATTCCCAGCAAGCCGCGGAGCGGCCGCGCAGTCTGCTGTAGAGTCTTTTGGTCTGTGTCTGGGAGAGACTCTACAGCGTTTTTGCTCCAGTATCCTGTGAGGAATTGAAATCCCTCTTGTCCTCTTTCTATTACCACTACTGCCTGCTTCAAAATACCCAGCAAGCCACAGAGCGGCCGCGGAGTCTGCTGCAGAGTCTTTTGGTTTGTGTCTGGGAGAGACTCTACAGCTTTTTTGCTCCATTATCCTGTGAGGTATTGAAATCCCTCTTGTCCTCTTTCTATTACCACTACTGCCTGCTTCAAAATACCCAGCAAGCCGCGGAGCGGCCCCGGAGTCTGCTGCAGAGTCTTTTGGTCTGTGTCTGGGAGAGACTCTACAGCGTTATACTCCAGTATCCTGTGAGGAATTGAAATCCCTCTTGTCCTCTTTCTATTACCACTACTGCCTGCTTCAAAATACCCAGCAAGCCGCGGAGCGGCCGCGGAATCTGCTGCATAGTCTTTTGGTCTGTGTCTGGGAGAGACTCTACAGCGTTTTTGCTCCAGTATCCTGTGAGGAATTGAAATCCCTCTTGTCCTCTTTCTATTACCACTACTGCCTGCTTCAAAATACCCAGCAAGCCGCGGAGCGGCCGCGGAGTCTGCTGCAGAGTCTTTTGGTCTGTTTCTGGCAGAGACTCTACAGTGTTTCTTCTCCAGAATCCTGTGAGGAATTGAAATCCCTCTTGTCCTCTTTCTCTTACCACTACTGCCTGCTTCAAAATTCCCAGCAAGCCGCGGAGCGGCCGCTGAGTCTGCTGTAGAGTCTTTTGGTCTGTGTCTGGGAGAGACTCTACAGCGTTTTTGCTCCAGTATCCAGTGAGGAATTGAAATCCCTCTTGTCCTCTTTCTATTACCACTACTGCCTGCTTCAAAATACTCAGCAAGCCGCGGAGCGGCTGCGGAGTCTGCTGCAGAGTCTTTTGGTCTGTGTCTGGGAGAGACTCTACAGCGTTTTTGCTCCAGTATCCTGTGAGGAATTGAAATCCGTCTTGTCCTCTTTCTATTACCACTACTGCCTGCTTCAAAATACCCAGCAAGCCGCAGAGTCTGCTGCAGAGTCTTTTGGTCTGTGTCTGGGAGAGACTCTACAGCGTTTTTGCTCCAGTATCCTGTGAGGAATTGAAATCCCTCTTGTCCTCTTTCTATTACCACTAGTGCCTGCTTCAAAATACCCAGCAAGCCACGGAGCGGCCGCAGATTCTGCTGCAGATTCTTTTGGTCTGTGTCTGGGAGAGACTCTACATCGTTTGTGCTCCAGTATCCTGTGAGGAATTTAAATCCCTCGTGTCCTCTTTCTATTACCACTACTGCCTGCTTCAAAATACCCAGCAAGCCGGGGAATGGCCGCAGAGTCTGCTGCAGAGTCTTTTGGTCTGTGTCTGGGAGAGACTTTACAGCGTTTTTGCTCCAGTATCCTGTGAGGAATTGAAATCCCTCTTGTCCTCTTTCTATTACCACTACTGCCTGCTTCAAAATACCCAGCAAGCCGCAGAGCGGGCGCGGAATCTGCTGCATAGTCTTTTGGTCTGTGTCTGGGAGAGACACTACAGCGTTTTTGCTCCAGTATCCTGTGAGGAATTGAAATCCCGCTTGTCCTCTTTCTCTTACCACTACTGCCTGCTTCAAAATTCCCAGCAAGCCGCGGAGCGGCCGCGCAGTCTGCTGTAGAGTCTTTTGGTCTGTGTCTGGGGGAGACTCTACAGCGTTTTTGCTCCAGTATCCTGTGAAGAATGGAAATCCCTCTTGTCCTCTTTCTATTACCACTACTGCCTGCTTCAAAATACCCAGCAAGCCACAGAGCGGCTGAGGAGTCTGCTGCAGAGTCTTTTGGTCTGTGTCTGGGAGAGACTCTACAGCTTTTTTGCTCCATTTTCCTGTGAGGTATTGAAATCCCTCTTGTCCTCTTTCTATTACCACTACTGCCTGCTTCAAAATACCCAGCAAGCCGATGAGCAGCCGCGGAGTCTGCTGCAGAGTCTTTTGGTCTGTGTCTGGGAGAGACTCTACAGTGTTTTTGCTCCAGTATCCTGTGAGGAATTGAAATCCCTGTGGTCCTCTTTCTATTACCACTACTGTCTGCTTCAAAATACCCAGCAAGCCGCGGAGTCTGCTGCAGAGGCTTTTGGTCTGTGTCTGGGAGAGACTCTACAGCGTTTTTGCTCCAGTATCCTGTGAGGAATTGAAATCCCTCTTGTACTCTTTCTATTACCACTACTGCCTGCTTCAAAATACCCAGCAAGCCGCAGAGCGGCCACGGAGTCTGCTGCAGAGTCTTTTGGTCTGTGTCTGGGAGAGACTCTACAGCGTTTTTGCTCCAGTATCCTGTGAGGAATTGAAATCCCTCTTGTCCTCTTTCTATTACCACTACTGCCTGCTTCAAAATACCCAGCAAGCCGCAGAGCGGCCGCAGAGTCTGCTGCAGAGTCTTTTGGTCTGTGTCTGGGAGAGACTCTACAGTTTTTTTGCTCCATTATCCTGTGAGGAAGTGAAATTCCTCTTGTCCTCTTTCTATTACCACTACTGTCTGCTTCAAAATACCCAGCAAGCCGCGGTTCGGCCGCAGAGTCTGCTGCAGAGTCTTTTGGTCTCTGTCTGGGAGAGACTCTACAGCGTTTTTGCTCCAGTATCCTGTGAGGAATTGAAATCCCACTTGTCCTCTTTCTATTACCACTACTGCCTGCTTCAAAATACCCAGCAAGCCGCGGAGCGGCCGCGGAGTCTGCTGCAGAGTCTTTTGGTCTGTGTCTGGGAGAGACTCTACAGCGTTTTACTCCAGTATCCTGTGAGGAATTGAAATCCCTCTTGTCCTCTTTCTATTACCACTACTGCCTGCTTCAAAATACCCAGCAAGCCACGGAGCGGCCGCGGAGTCTGCTGCAGAGTCTTTTGGTCTGTGTCTGGGAGAGACTCTACAGCGTTTTTGCTCCAGTATCCTGTGAGGAATTGAAATCCCTCTTGTCTTCTTTCTATTACCACTACTGCCTGCTTCAAAATACCCAGCAAGCCACGGAGCGGCCGCGGAGTCTGCTGCAGAGTCTTTTGGTCTGTGTCTGGGAGAGACTCTACAGCGTTTTTGCTCCAGTATCCTGTGAGGAATTGAAATCCCTCTTGTCCTCTTTCTATTACCACTACTGCCTGCTTCAAAATACCCAGCAAGCCGCGGAGCGGCCGCGGAGTCTGCTGCAGAGTCTTTTGGTCTGTTTCTGGCAGAGACTCTACAGTGTTTCTTCTCCAGAATCCTGTGAGGAATTGAAATCCCTCTTGTCCTCTTTCTCTTACCACTACTGCCTGCTTCAAAATTCCCAGCAAGCCGCGGAGCGGCCGCTGAGTCTGCTGTAGAGTCTTTTGGTCTGTGTCTGGGAGAGACTCTACAGCGTTTTTGCTCCAGTATCCAGTGAGGAATTGAAATCCCTCTTGTCCTCTTTCTATTACCACTACTGCCTGCTTCAAAATACTCAGCAAGCCGCGGAGCGGCCGCGGAGTCTGCTGCAGAGTCTTTTGGTCTGTGTCTGGGAGAGACTCTACAGCGTTTTTGCTCCAGTATCCTGTGAGGAATTGAAATCCCTCTTGTCCTCTTTCTATTACCACTACTGCCTGCTTCAAAATACCCAGCAAGCCGCAGAGTCTGCTGCAGAGTCTTTTGGTCTGTGTCTGGGAGAGACTCTACAGCGTTTTTGCTCCAGTAGCCTGTGAGGAATTGAAATCCCTCTTGTCCTCTTTCTATTACCACTACTGCCTGCTTCAAAATTCCCAGCAAGCCGCGGAGCGGCCGCGCAGTCTGCTGTAGAGTCTTTTGGTCTGTGTCTGGGAGAGACTCTACAGCGTTTTTGCTCCAGTATCCTGTGAGGAATTGAAATCCCTCTTGTCCTCTTTCTATTACCACTACTGCCTGCTTCAAAATACCCAGCAAGCCACAGAGCGGCCGCGGAGTCTGCTGCAGAGTCTTTTATTTTGTGTCTGGGAGAGACTCTACAGCTTTTTTGCTCCATTATCCTGTGAGGTATTGAAATCCCTCTTGTCCTCTTTCTATTACCACTACTGCCTGCTTCAAAATACCCAGCAAGCCGCGGAGCGGCCCCGGAGTCTGCTGCAGAGTCTTTTGGTCTGTGTCTGGGAGAGACTCTACAGCGTTATACTCCAGTATCCTGTGAGGAATTGAAATCCCTCTTGTCCTCTTTCTATTACCACTACTGCCTGCTTCAAAATACCCAGCAAGCCACGGAGCGGCCGCGGAGTCTGCTGCAGAGTCTTTTGGTCTGTGTCTGGGAGAGACTCTACAGCGTTTTTGCTCCAGTATCCTGTGAGGAATTGAAATCCCTCTTGTCCTCTTTCTATTACCACTACTGCCTGCTTCAAAATACCCAGCAAGCCGCGGAGCGGCCGCAGAGTCTGCTGCAGAGTCTTTTGGTCTGTGTCTGGGAGAGACTCTACAGCGTTTTTGCTCCAGTATCCTGTGAGGAATTGAAATCCCTCTTGTCCTCTTTCTATTATCACTACTGCCTGCTTCAAAATACCCAGCAAGCCGGGGAATGGCAGCAGAGTCTCCTGCAGAGTCTTTTGGTCTGTGCCTGGGAGAGACTCTACAGCGTTTGTGCTCCAGTATCCTGTGAGGAATTGAAATCCCTCTTGTCCTCTTTCTATTACCACTACTGCCTGCTTCAAAATACCCAGCAAGCCGCGGAGCTGCCGCAGAATCTGCTGCAGAGTCTTTTGGTCTGTGTCTGGGAGAGACTCTACAGCTTTTTTGCTCCAGTATCCTGTGAGGAATTGAAATCCCTCTTGTCCTCTTTCTATTACCACTACTGCCTGCTTCAAAATACTCAGCAAGCCGCGGAGCGGCTGCGGAGTCTGCTGCAGAGTCTTTTGGTCTGTTTCTGGCAGAGACTCTACAGTGTTTCTTCTCCAGAATCCTGTGAGGAATTGAAATCCCTCTTGTCCTCTTTCTCTTACCACTACTGCCTGCTTCAAAATTCCCAGCAAGCCGCGGAGCGGCCGCTGAGTCTGCTGTAGAGTCTTTTGGTCTGTGTCTGGGAGAGACTCTACAGCGTTTTTGCTC
This sequence comes from Ambystoma mexicanum, assembly GCF_040938575.1. Lineage (NCBI taxonomy): Eukaryota > Metazoa > Chordata > Amphibia > Caudata > Ambystomatidae > Ambystoma > Ambystoma mexicanum. Next base: position 1,669,779,990 of record NC_090929.1, on the reverse strand, counting down.
CAGTATCCAGTGAGGAATTGAAATCCCTCTTGTCCTCTTTCTATTACCACTACTGCCTGCTTCAAAATACTCAGCAAGCCGCGGAGCGGCTGCGGAGTCTGCTGCAGAGTCTTTTGGTCTGTGTCTGGGAGAGACTCTACAGCGTTTTTGCTCCAGTATCCTGTGAGGAATTGAAATCCCTCTTGTCCTCTTTCTATTACCACTACTGCCTGCTTCAAAATACCCAGCAAGCCGCAGAGTCTGCTGCAGAGTCTTTTGGTCTGTGTCTGGGAGAGACTCTACAGCGTTTTTGCTCCAGTATCCTGTGAGGAATTGAAATCCCTCTTGTCCTCTTTCTATTACCACTAGTGCCTGCTTCAAAATACCCAGCAAGCCACGGAGCGGCCGCAGATTCTGCTGCAGATTCTTTTGGTCTGTGTCTGGGAGAGACTCTACATCGTTTGTGCTCCAGTATCCTGTGAGGAATTGAAATCCCTCGTGTCCTCTTTCTATTACCACTACTGCCTGCTTCAAAATACCCAGCAAGCCGGGGAATGGCCGCAGAGTCTGCTGCAGAGTCTTTTGGTCTGTGTCTGGGAGAGACTTTACAGCGTTTTTGCTCCAGTATCCTGTGAGGAATTGAAATCCCTCTTGTCCTCTTTCTATTACCACTACTGCCTGCTTCAAAATACCCAGCAAGCCGCAGAGCGGCCGCGGAATCTGCTGCATAGTCTTTTGGTCTGTGTCTGGGAGAGACACTACAGCGTTTTTGCTCCAGTATCCTGTGAGGAATTGAAATCCCGCTTGTCCTCTTTCTCTTACCACTACTGCCTGCTTCAAAATTCCCAGCAAGCCGCGGAGCGGCCGCGCAGTCTGCTGTAGAGTCTTTTGGTCTGTGTCTGGGGGAGACTCTACAGCGTTTTTGCTCCAGTATCCTGTGAAGAATGGAAATCCCTCTTGTCCTCTTTCTATTACCACTACTGCCTGCTTCAAAATACCCAGCAAGCCACAGAGCGGCTGCGGAGTCTGCTGCAGAGTCTTTTGGTCTGTGTCTGGGAGAGACTCTACAGCTTTTTTGCTCCATTTTCCTGTGAGGTATTGAAATCCCTCTTGTCCTCTTTCTATTACCACTACTGCCTGCTTCAAAATACCCAGCAAGCCGATGAGCGGCCGCGGAGTCTGCTGCAGAGTCTTTTGGTCTGTGTCTGGGAGAGACTCTACAGTGTTTTTGCTCCAGTATCCTGTGAGGAATTGAAATCCCTGTGTTCCTCTTTCTATTACCACTACTGTCTGCTTCAAAATACCCAGCAAGCCGCGGAGTCTGCTGCAGAGTCTTTTGGTCTGTGTCTGGGAGAGACTCTACAGCGTTTTTGCTCCAGTATCCTGTGAGGAATTGAAATCCCTCTTGTACTCTTTCTATTACCACTACTGCCTGCTTCAAAATACCCAGCAAGCCGCAGAGCGGCCACGGAGTCTGCTGCAGAGTCTTTTGGTCTGTGTCTGGGAGAGACTCTACAGCGTTTTTGCTCCAGTATCCTGTGAGGAATTGAAATCCCTCTTGTCCTCTTTCTATTACCACTACTGCCTGCTTCAAAATACCCAGCAAGCCGCAGAGCGGCCGCAGAGTCTGCTGCAGAGTCTTTTGGTCTGTGTCTGGGAGAGACTCTACAGTTTTTTTGCTCCATTATCCTGTGAGGAAGTGAAATTCCTCTTGTCCTCTTTCTATTACCACTACTGTCTGCTTCAAAATACCCAGCAAGCCGCGGTTCGGCCGCAGAGTCTGCTGCAGAGTCTTTTGGTCTCTGTCTGGGAGAGACTCTACAGCGTTTTTGCTCCAGTATCCTGTGAGGAATTGAAATCCCTCTTGTCCTCTTTCTATTACCACTACTGCCTGCTTCAAAATACCCAGCAAGCCGCGGAGCGGCCGCGGAGTCTGCTGCAGAGTCTTTTGGTCTGTGTCTGGGAGAGACTCTACAGCGTTTTACTCCAGTATCCTGTGAGGAATTGAAATCCCTCTTGTCCTCTTTCTATTACCACTACTGCCTGTTTCAAAATACCCAGCAAGCCACGGAGCGGCCGCGGAGTCTGCTGCAGAGTCTTTTGGTCTGTGTCTGGGAGAGACTCTACAGCGTTTTTGCTCCAGTATCCTGTGAGGAATTGAAATCCCTCTTGTCTTCTTTCTATTACCACTACTGCCTGCTTCAAAATACCCAGCAAGCCACGGAGCGGCCGCGGAGTCTGCTGCAGAGTCTTTTGGTCTGTGTCTGGGAGAGACTCTACAGCGTTTTTGCTCCAGTATCCTGTGAGGAATTGAAATCCCTCTTGTCCTCTTTCTATTACCACTACTGCCTGCTTCAAAATACCCAGCAAGCCGCGGAGCGGCCGCGGAGTCTGCTGCAGAGTCTTTTGGTCTGTTTCTGGCAGAGACTCTACAGTGTTTCTTCTCCAGAATCCTGTGAGGAATTGAAATCCCTCTTGTCCTCTTTCTCTTACCACTACTGCCTGCTTCAAAATTCCCAGCAAGCCGCGGAGCGGCCGCTGAGTCTGCTGTAGAGTCTTTTGGTCTGTGTCTGGGAGAGACTCTACAGCGTTTTTGCTCCAGTATCCAGTGAGGAATTGAAATCCCTCTTGTCCTCTTTCTATTACCACTACTGCCTGCTTCAAAATACTCAGCAAGCCGCGGAGCGGCCGCGGAGTCTGCTGCAGAGTCTTTTGGTCTGTGTCTGGGAGAGACTCTACAGCGTTTTTGCTCCAGTATCCTGTGAGGAATTGAAATCCCTCTTGTCCTCTTTCTATTACCACTACTGCCTGCTTCAAAATACCCAGCAAGCCGCAGAGTCTGCTGCAGAGTCTTTTGGTCTGTGTCTGGGAGAGACTCTACAGCGTTTTTGCTCCAGTAGCCTGTGAGGAATTGAAATCCCTCTTGTCCTCTTTCTATTACCACTACTGCCTGCTTCAAAATACCCAGCAAGCCGCGGAGCGGCCGCGGAGTCTGCTGCAGAGTCTTTTGGTCTGTGTCTGGGAGAGACTCTACAGCGTTTTTGCTCCAGTATCCTGTGAGGAATTGAAATCCCTCTTGTCCTCTTTCTATTACCACTACTGCCTGCTTCAAAATACCCAGCAAGCCGCGGAGCGGCCGCAGAGTCTGCTGCAGAGTCTTTTGGTCTGTGTCTGGGAGAGACTCTACAGCGTTTTTGCTCCAGTGTCCTGTGAGGAATTGAAATCCCTCTTGTCCTCTTTCTATTACCACTACTGCCTGCTTCAAAATACCCAGCAAGCCGCGGAGCGGCCGCGGAGTCTGCTGCAGAGTCTTTTCATCTGTGTCTGGGAGAGACTCTACAGCGTTTTTGGTCCAGTATCCTGTGAGGCATTGAAATCCCTCTTGTCCTCTTTCTATTACCACTACTGCCTGCTTCAAAATACCCAGCAAGCCGCGGAGCAGCCGCGGAGTCTGCTGCTGAGTCTTTTGGTCTGTGTCTGGGAGAGACTTTACAGCGTTTTTGCTCCAGTATCCTGTGAGGAATTGAAATCCCTCTTGTCCTCTTTCTATTACCACTACTGCCTGCTTCAAAATACCCAGCAAGCCGCGGAGCGGCCGCGGAATCTGCTGCATAGTCTTTTGGTCTGTGTCTGGGAGAGACTCTACAGCGTTTTTACTCCAGTATCCTGTGAGGAATTGAAATCCCTCTTGTCCTCTTTCTATTACCACTACTGCCTGCTTCAAAATACCCAGCAAGCCGCGGAGCGGCCGCGGAGTCTGCTGCAGAGTCTTTTGGTCTGTGTCTGGGAGAGACTCTACAGTTTTTTTGCTCCATTATCCTGTGAGGAAGTGAAATTCCTCTTGTCCTCTTTCTATTACCACTACTGTCTGCTTCAAAATACCCAGCAAGCCGCGGTTCGGCCGCAGAGTCTGCTGCAGAGTCTTTTGGTCTCTGTCTGGGAGAGACTCTACAGCGTTTTTGCTCCAGTATCCTGTGAGGAATTGAAATCCCTCTTGTCCTCTTTCTATTACCACTACTGCCTGCTTCAAAATACCCAGCAAGCCGCGGAGCGGCCGCGGAGTCTGCTGCAGAGTCTTTTGGTCTGTGTCTGGGAGAGACTCTACAGCGTTTTACTCCAGTATCCTGTGAGGAATTGAAATCCCTCTTGTCCTCTTTCTATTACCACTACTGCCTGCTTCAAAATACCCAGCAAGCCACGGAGCGGCCGCGGAGTCTGCTGCAGAGTCTTTTGGTCTGTGTCTGGGAGAGACTCTACAGCGTTTTTGCTCCAGTATCCTGTGAGGAATTGAAATCCCTCTTGTCCTCTTTCTATTACCACTACTGCCTGCTTCAAAATACCCAGCAAGCCACGGAGCGGCCGCGGAGTCTGCTGCAGAGTCTTTTGGTCTGTGTCTCGGAGAGACTCTACAGCGTTTTTGCTCCAGTATCCTGTGAGGAATTGAAATCCCTCTTGTCCTCTTTCTATTACCACTACTGCCTGCTTCAAAATACCCAGCAAGCCGCGGAGCGGCCGCGGAGTCTGCTGCAGAGTCTTTTGGTCTGTTTCTGGCAGAGACTCTACAGTGTTTCTTCTCCAGAATCCTGTGAGGAATTGAAATCCCTCTTGTCCTCTTTCTCTTACCACTACTGCCTGCTTCAAAATTCCCAGCAAGCCGAGGAGCGGCCGCTGAGTCTGCTGTAGAGTCTTTTGGTCTGTGTCTGGGAGAGACTCTACAGCGTTTTTGCTCCAGTATCCAGTGAGGAATTGAAATCCCTCTTGTCCTCTTTCTATTACCACTACTGCCTGCTTCAAAATACTCAGCAAGCCGCGGAGCGGCCGGGAATGTCTGCTGCAGAGTCTTTTGGTCTGTGTCTGGGAGAGACTCTACAGCGTTTTTGCTCCAGTATCCTGTGAGGAATTGAAATCCCTCTTGTCCTCTTTCTATTACCACTACTGCCTGCTTCAAAATACCCAGCAAGCCGCAGAGTCTGCTGCAGAGTCTTTTGGTCTGTGTCTGGGAGAGACTCTACAGCGTTTTTGCTCCAGTAGCCTGTGAGGAATTGAAATCCCTCTTGTCCTCTTTCTATTACCACTACTGCCTGCTTCAAAATACCCAGCAAGCCGCGGAGCGGCCGCGGAGTCTGCTGCAGAGTCTTTTGGTCTGTGTCTGGGAGAGACTCTACAGCGTTTTTGCTCCAGTAGCCTGTGAGGAATTGAAATCCCTCTTGTCCTCTTTCTATTACCACTACTGCCTGCTTCAAAATACCCAGCAAGCCGCGGAGCGGCCGCGGAGTCTGCTGCAGAGTCTTTTGGTCTGTGTCTGGGAGAGACTCTACAGCGTTTTTGCTCCAGTATCCTGTGAGGAATTGAAATCCCTCTTGTCCTCTTTCTATTACCACTACTGCCTGCTTCAAAATACCCAGCAAGCCGCGGAGCGGCCGCGGAGTCTGCTGCAGAGTCTTTTCGTCTGTGTCTGGGAGAGACTCTACAGCGTTTTTGGTCCAGTATCCTGTGAGGCATTGAAATCCCTCTTGTCCTCTTTCTATTACCACTACTGCCTGCTTCAAAATACCCAGCAAGCCGCGGAGCAGCCGCGGAGTCTGCTGCTGAGTCTTTTGGTCTGTGTCTGGGAGAGACTTTACAGCGTTTTTGCTCCAGTATCCTGTGAGGAATTGAAATCCCTCTTGTCCTCTTTCTATTACCACTACTGCCTGCTTCAAAATACCCAGCAAGCCGCAGAGCGGCCGCGGAATCTGCTGCATAGTCTTTTGGTCTGTGTCTGGGAGAGACTCTACAGCGTTTTTGCTCCAGTATCCTGTGAGGAATTGAAATCCCTCTTGTCCTCTTTCTATTACCACTACTGCCTGCTTCAAAATACCCAGCAAGCCGCGGAGCGGCCGCGGAGTCTGCTGCAGAGTCTTTTGGTCTGTGTCTGGGAGAGACTCTACAGTTTTTTTTGCTCCATTATCCTGTGAGGAAGTGAAATTCCTCTTGTCCTCTTTCTATTACCACTACTGTCTGCTTCAAAATACCCAGCAAGCCGCGGTTCGGCCGCAGAGTCTGCTGCAGAGTCTTTTGGTCTCTGTCTGGGAGAGACTCTACAGCGTTTTTGCTCCAGTATCCTGTGAGGAATTGAAATCCCTCTTGTCCTCTTTCTATTACCACTACTGCCTGCTTCAAAATACCCAGCAAGCCGCGGAGCGGCCGCGGAGTCTGCTGCAGAGTCTTTTGGTCTGTGTCTGGGAGAGACTCTACAGCGTTTTACTCCAGTATCCTGTGAGGAATTGAAATCCCTCTTGTCCTCTTTCTATTACCACTACTGCCTGCTTCAAAATACCCAGCAAGCCACGGAGCGGCCGCGGAGTCTGCTGCAGAGTCTTTTGGTCTGTGTCTGGGAGAGACTCTACAGCGTTTTTGCTCCAGTATCCTGTGAGGAATTGAAATCCCTCTTGTCCTCTTTCTATTACCACTACTGCCTGCTTCAAAATACCCAGCAAGCCACGGAGCGGCCGCGGAGTCTGCTGCAGAGTCTTTTGGTCTGTGTCTGGGAGAGACTCTACAGCGTTTTTGCTCCAGTATCCTGTGAGGAATTGAAATCCCTCTTGTCCTCTTTCTATTACCACTACTGCCTGCTTCAAAATACCCAGCAAGCCGCGGAGCGGCCGCGGAGTCTGCTGCAGAGTCTTTTGGTCTGTTTCTGGCAGAGACTCTACAGTGTTTCTTCTCCAGAATCCTGTGAGGAATTGAAATCCCTCTTGTCCTCTTTCTCTTACCACTACTGCCTGCTTCAAAATTCCCAGCAAGCCGCGGAGCGGCCGCTGAGTCTGCTGTAGAGTCTTTTGGTCTGTGTCTGGGAGAGACTCTACAGCGTTTTTGCTCCAGTATACAGTGAGGAATTGAAATCCCTCTTGTCCTCTTTCTATTACCACTACTGCCTGCTTCAAAATACTCAGCAAGCCGCGGAGCGGCCGGGAATGTCTGCTGCAGAGTCTTTTGGTCTGTGTCTGGGAGAGACTCTACAGCGTTTTTGCTCCAGTATCCTGTGAGGAATTGAAATCCCTCTTGTCCTCTTTCTATTACCACTACTGCCTGCTTCAAAATACCCAGCAAGCCGCAGAGTCTGCTGCAGAGTCTTTTGGTCTGTGTCTGGGAGAGACTCTACAGCGTTTTTGCTCCAGTAGCCTGTGAGGAATTGAAATCCCTCTTGTCCTCTTTCTATTACCACTACTGCCTGCTTCAAAATACCCAGCAAGCCGCGGAGCGGCCGCGGAGTCTGCTGCAGAGTCTTTTGGTCTGTGTCTGGGAGAGACTCTACAGCGTTTTTGCTCCAGTATCCTGTGAGGAATTGAAATCCCTCTTGTCCTCTTTCTATTACCACTACTGCCTGCTTCAAAATACCCAGCAAGCCGCGGAGCGGCCGCAGAGTCTGCTGCAGAGTCTTTTGGTCTGTGTCTGGGAGAGACTCTACAGCGTTTTTGCTCCAGTGTCCTGTGAGGAATTGAAATCCCTCTTGTCCTCTTTCTATTACCACTACTGCCTGCTTCAAAATACCCAGCAAGCCGCGGAGCGGCCGCGGAGTCTGCTGCAGAGTCTTTTCGTCTGTGTCTGGGAGAGACTCTACAGCGTTTTTGGTCCAGTATCCTGTGAGGCATTGAAATCCCTCTTGTCCTCTTTCTATTACCACTACTGCCTGCTTCAAAATACCCAGCAAGCCGCGGAGCAGCCGCGGAGTCTGCTGCTGAGTCTTTTGGTCTGTGTCTGGGAGAGACTTTACAGCGTTTTTGCTCCAGTATCCTGTGAGGAATTGAAATCCCTCTTGTCCTCTTTCTATTACCACTACTGCCTGCTTCAAAATACCCAGCAAGCCGCGGAGCGGCCGCGGAATCTGCTGCATAGTCTTTTGGTCTGTGTCTGGGAGAGACTCTACAGCGTTTTTGCTCCAGTATCCTGTGAGGAATTGAAATCCCTCTTGTCCTCTTTCTATTACCACTACTGCCTGCTTCAAAATACCCAGCAAGCCGCGGAGCGGCCGCGGAGTCTGCTGCAGAGTCTTTTGGTCTGTGTCTGGGAGAGACTCTACAGCGTTTTTGCTCCAGTATCCTGTGAGGAATTGAAATCCCTCTTGTCCTCTTTCTCTTACCACTACTGCCTGCTTCAAAATTCCCAGCAAGCCGCGGAGCGGCCGCGCAGTCTGCTGTAGAGTCTTTTGGTCTGTGTCTGGGAGAGACTCTACAGCGTTTTTGCTCCAGTATCCTGTGAGGAATTGAAATCCCTCTTGTCCTCTTTCTATTACCACTACTGCCTGCTTCAAAATACCCAGCAAGCCACAGAGCGGCCGCGGAGTCTGCTGCAGAGTCTTTTGGTCTGTGTCTGGGAGAGACTCTACAGCTTTTTTGCTCCATTATCCTGTGAGGTATTGAAATCCCTCTTGTCCTCTTTCTATTACCACTACTGCCTGCTTCAAAATACCCAGCAAGCCGATGAGCGGCCGCGGAGTCTGCTGCAGAGTCTTTTGGTCTGTGTCTGGGAGAGACTCTACAGTGTTTTTGCTCCAGTATCCTGTGAGGAATTGAAATCCCTCTTGTCCTCTTTCTATTACCACTACTGTCTGCTTCAAAATACCCAGCAAGCCGCGGAGTCTGCTGCAGAGTCTTTTGGTCTGTGTCTGGGAGAGACTCTACAGAGTTTTTGCTCCAGTATCCTGTGAGGAATTGAAATCCCTCTTGTCCTCTTTCTATTACCACTACTGCCTGCTTCAAAATACCCAGCAAGCCGCAGAGCGGCCGCAGAGTCTGCTGCAGAGTCTTTTGGTCTGTGTCTGGGAGAGACTCTACAGTTGTTTTGCTCCATTATCCTGTGAGGAAGTGAAATTCCTCTTGTCCTCTTTCTATTACCACTACTGCCTGCTTCAAAATACCCAGCAAGCCGCGGTTCGGCCGCAGAGTCTGCTGCAGAGTCTTTTGGTCTCTGTCTGGGAGAGACTCTACAGTGTTTTTGCTCCAGTATCCTGTGAGGAATTGAAAGCCCTCTTGTCCTCTTTCTATTACCACTACTGCCTGCTTCAAAATACCCAGCAAGCCGCGGAGCGGCCGCGGAGTCTGCTGCAGAGTCTTTTGGTCTGTGTCTGGGAGAGACTCTACAGCGTTTTTACTCCAGTATCCTGTGAGGAATTGAAATCCCTCTTGTCCTCTTTCTATTACCACTACTGCCTGCTTCAAAATACCCAGCAAGCCACGGAGCAGCCGCGGAGTCTGCTGCAGAGTCTTTTGGTCTGTGTCTGGGAGAGACTCTACAGCGTTTTTGCTGTGAGGATCCTGTGAGGAATTGAAATCCCTCTTGTCCTCTTTCTATTACCACTACTGCCTGCTTCAAAATACCCAGCAAGCCGCGGAGCGGCCGCGGAGTCTGCTGCAGAGTCTTTTGGTCTGTTTCTGGCAGACACTCTACAGTGTTTCTGCTCCAGAATACTGTGAGGAATTGAAATCCCTCTTGTCCTCTTTCTCTTACCACTACTGCCTGCTTCAAAATTCCCAGCAAGCCGCGGAGCGGCCGCGGAGTCTGCTGTAGAGTCTTTTGGTCTGTGTCTGGGAGAGACTCTACAGCGTTTTTGCTCCAGTATCCAGTGAGGAATTGAAATCCCTCTTGTCCTCTTTCTATTACCACTACTGCCTGCTTCAAAATACCCAGCAAGCCGCGGAGCGGCCGCGGAGTCTGCTGCAGAGTCTTTTGGTCTGTGTCTGGGAGAGACTCTACAGCGTTTTTGCTCCAGTATCCTGTGAGGAATTGAAATCCCACTTGTCCTCTTTCTATTACCACTAATGCCTGCTTCAAAATACCCAGCAAGCCGCTGAGTCTGCTGCAGAGTCTTTTGGTCTGTGTCTGGGAGAGACTCTACAGCGTTTTTGCTCCAGTAGCCTGTGAGGAATTGAAATCCTTCTTGTCCTCTTTCTATTACCACTACTGCCTGCTTCAAAATACCCAGCAAGCCGCGGAGCGGCCGCGGAGTCTGCTGCAGAGTCTTTTGGTCTGTGTCTGGGAGAGACTCTACAGCGTTTTTGCTCCAGTGTCCTGTGAGAAATTGAAATCCCTCTTGTCCTCTTTCTATTACCACTACTGCCTGCTTCAAAATACCCAGCAAGCCGCGGAGCGGCCGCAGAGTCTGCTGCAGAGTCTTTTGGTCTGTGTCTGGGAGAGACTCTACAGCGTTTTTGCTCCAGTGTCCTGTGAGGAATTGAAATCCCTCTTGTCCTCTTTCTATTACCACTACTGCTTGCTTCAAAATACCCAGCAAGCCGCGGAGCGGCCGCGGAGTCTGCTGCAGAGTCTTTTCGTCTGTGTCTGGGAGAGACTCTACAGCGTTTTTGGTCCAGTATCCTGTGAGGCATTGAAATCCCTCTTGTCCTCTTTCTATTACCACTACTGCCTGCTTCAAAATACCCAGCAAGCCACAGAGCGGCCGCGGAGTCTGCTGCAGAGTCTTTTGGTCTGTGTCTGGGAGAGACTCTACAGTGTTTTTGCTCCAGTATCCTGTGAGGAATGGAAATCCCTCTTGTCCTCTTTCTATTACCACTACTGTCTGCTTCAAAATACCCAGCAAGCCGCGGAGTCTGCTGCAGAGTCTTTTGGTCTGTGTCTGGGTGAGACTATACAGCGTTTTTGCTCCAGTATCCTGTGAGGAATTGAAATCCCTCTTGTACTCTTTCTATTACCACTACTGCCTGCTTCAAAATACCCAGCAAGCCGCAGAGCAGCCACGGAGTCTGCTGCAGAGTCTTTTGGTCTGTGTCTGGGAGAGACTCTACAGCGTTTTTGCTCCAGTATCCTGTGAGGAATTGAAATCCCTCTTGTCCTCTTTCTATTACCACTACTGCTTGCTTCAAAATGCCCAGCAAGCCGCAGAGCGGCCGCAGAGTCTGCTGCAGAGTCTTTTGGTCTGTGTCTGGGAGAGACTCTACAGTTTTTTTGCTCCATTATCCTGTGAGGAAGTGAAATTCCTCTTGTCCTCTTTCTATTACCACTACTGCCTGCTTCAAAATACCCAGCAAGCCGCGGTTCGGCCGCAGAGTCTGCTGCAGAGTCTTTTGGTCTGTGTCTGGGAGAGACTCTACAGCGTTTTTGCTCCAGTGTCCTGTGAGGAATTGAAATCCCTCTTGTCCTCTTTCTATTACCACTACTGCTTGCTTCAAAATACCCAGCAAGCCGCGGAGCGGCCGCGGAGTCTGCTGCTGAGTCTTTTCGTCTGTTTCTGGGAGAGACTCTACAGCGTTTTTGGTCCAGTATCCTGTGAGGCATTGAAATCCCTCTTGTACTCTTTCTATTACCACTACTGCCTGCTTCAAAATACCCAGCAAGCCACAGAGCGGCCGCGGAGTCTGCTGCAGAGTCTTTTGGTCTGTGTCTGGGAGAGACTCTACAGTGTTTTTGCTCCAGTATCCTGTGAGGAATTGAAATCCCTCTTGTCCTCTTTCTATTACCACTACTGTCTGCTTCAAAATACCCAGCAAGCCGCGGAGTCTGCTGCAGAGTCTTTTGGTCTGTGTCTGGGAGAGACTCTACAGCGTTTTTGCTCCAGTATCCTGTGAGGAATTGAAATCCCTCTTGTACTCTTTCTATTACCACTACTGCCTGCTTCAAAATACCCAGCAAGCCGCAGAGAGGCCACGGAGTCTGCTGCAGAGTCTTTTGGTCTGTGTCTGGGAGAGACTCTACAGCGTTTTTGCTCCAGTACCTTGTGAGGAATTGAAATCCCTCTTGTCCTCTTTCTATTACCACTACTGCTTGCTTCAAAATACCCAGCAAGCCGCAGAGCGGCCGCAGAGTCTGCTGCAGAGTCTTTTGGTCTGTGTCTGGGAGAGACTCTACAGTTTTTTTGCTCCATTATCCTGTGAGGAAGTGAAATTCCTCTTGTCCTCTTTCTATTACCACTACTGCCTGCTTCAAAATACCCAGCAAGCCGCGGTTCGGCCGCAGAGTCTGCTGCAGAGTCTTTTGGTCTCTGTCTGGGAGAGACTCTACAGCGTTTTTGCTCCAGTATCCTGTGAGGAATTGAAATCCCTCTTGTCCCTTTCTATTACCACTACTGCCTGCTTCAAAATACCCAGCAAGCCGTGGAGCGGCCGCGGAGTCTGCTGCAGAGTCTTTTGGTCTGTGTCTGGGAGAGACTCTACAGCGTTTTTACTCCAGTATCCTGTGAGGAATTGAAATCCCTCTTGTCCTCTTTCTATTACCACTACTGCCTGCTTCAAAATACCCAGCAAGCCACGGAGCGGCCGCGGAGTCTGCTGCAGAGTCTTTTGGTCTGTGTCTGGGAGAGACTCTACAGCGTTTTTGCTCCAGTATCCTGTGAGGAATTGAAATCCCTCTTGTCCTCTTTCTATTACCACTACTGCCTGCTTCAAAATACCCAGCAAGCCGCGGAGCGGCCGCGGAGTCTGCTGCAGAGTCTTTTGGTCTGTTTCTGGCAGAGACTCTACAGTGTTTCTGCTCCAGAATCCTGTGAGGAATTGAAATCCCTCTTGTCCTCTTTCTCTTACCACTACTGCCTGCTTCAAAATTCCCAGCAAGCCGCGGAGCGGCCGCGGAGTCTGCTGTAGAGTCTTTTGGTCTGTGTCTGGGAGAGACTCTACAGCGTTTTGCTCCAGTATCCAGTGAGGAATTGAAATCCCTCTTGTCCTCTTTCTATTACCACTAGTGCCTGCTTCAAAATACCCAGCAAGCCGCGGAGCGGCCGCAGATTCTGCTGCAGATTCTTTTGGTCTGTGTCTGGGAGAGACTCTACATCGTTTGTGCTCTAGTATCCTGTGAGGAATTGAAATCCCTTGTGTCCTCTTTCTATTACCACTACTGTCTGCTTCAAAATACCCAGCAAGCCGGGGAATGGCCGCAGAGTCTGCTGCAGAGTCTTTTGGTCTGTGTCTGGGAGAGACTTTACAGCGTTTTTGCTCCAGTATCCTGTGAGGAATTGAAATCCCTCTTGTCCTCTTTCTATAACCACTACTGCCTGCTTCAAAATACCCAGCAAGCCGCGGAGCGGCCGCGGAATCTGCTGCATAGTCTTTTGGTCTGTGTCTGGGAGAGACTCTACAGCGTTTTTGCTCCAGTATCCTGTGAGGAATTGAAATCCCTCTTGTCCTCTTTCTATTACCACTACTGCCTGCTTCAAAATACCCAGTAAGCCGCGGAGCGGCCGCTGAGTCTGCTGCAGAGTCTTTTGGTCTGTGTCTGGGAGAGACTCTACAGCGTTTTTGCTCCAGTATCCTGTGAGGAATTGAAATCCCTCTTGTCCTCTTTCTATTACCACTACTGCCTGCTTCAAAATACCCAGCAAGCCACAGAGCGGGCGCAGAGTCTGCTGCAGAGTCTTTTGGTTTGTGTCTGGGAGAGACTCTACAGCTTTTTTGCTCCATTATCCTGTGAGGTATTGAAATCCCTCTTGTCCTCTTTCTATTACCACTACTGCCTGCTTCAAAATAACCAGCAAGCCGATGAGCGGCCGCGGAGTCTGCTGCAGAGTCTTTTGGTCTGTGTCTGGGAGAGACTCTACAGTGTTTTTGCTCCAGTATCCTGTGAGGAATTGAAATCCCTATTGTCCTCTTTCTATTACCACTACTGTCTGCTTCAAAATACCCAGCAAGCCGCAGAGTCTGCTGCAGAGTCTTTTGGTCTGTGTCTGGGAGAGACTCTACAGCGTTTTTGCTCCAGTATCCTGTGAGGAATTGAAATCCCTCTTGTACTCTTTCTATTACCACTACTGCCTGCTTCAAAATACCCAGCAAGCCGCAGAGCGGCCACGGAGTCTGCTGCAGAGTCTTTTGGTCTGTGTCTGGGAGAGACTCTACAGCGTTTTTGCTCCAGTATCCTGTGAGGAATTGAAATCCCTCTTGTCCTCTTTCTATTACCACTACTGCCTGCTTCAAAATACCCAGCAAGCCGCAGAGCGGCCGCAGAGTCTGCTGCAGAGTCTTTTGTTCTGTGTCTGGGAGAGACTCTACAGTTTTTTTGCTCCATTATCCTGTGAAGAAGTGAAATTCCTCTTGTCCTCTTTCTATTACCACTACTGCCTGCTTCAAAATACCCAGCAAGCCGCGGTTCGGCCGCAGAGTCTGCTGCAGAGTCTTTTGGTCTCTGTCTGGGAGAGACTCTACAGCGTTTTTGCTCCAGTATCCTGTGAGGAATTGAAATCCCTCTTGTCCTCTTTCTATTACCACTACTGCCTGCTTCAAAATACCCAGCAAGCCGCGGAGCAGCCGCGGAGTCTGCTGCTGAGTCTTTTGGTCTGTGTCTGGGAGAGACTTTACAGCGTTTTTGCTCCAGTATCCTGTGAGGAATTGAAATCCCTCTTGTCCTCTTTCTATTACCACTACTGCCTGCTTCAAAATACCCAGCAAGCCGCGGAGCGGCCGCGGAATCTGCTGCATAGTCTTTTGGTCTGTGTCTGGGAGAGACTCTACAGCGTTGTTACTCCAGTATCCTGTGAGGAATTGAAATCCCTCTTGTCCTCTTTCTATTACCACTACTGCCTGCTTCAAAATACCCAGCAAGCCGCGGAGCGGCCGCGGAGTCTGCTGCAGAGTCTTTTGGTCTGTGTCTGGGAGAGACTCTACAGTTTTTTTGCTCCATTATCCTGTGAGGAAGTGAAATTCCTCTTGTCCTCTTTCTATTACCACTACTGTCTGCTTCAAAATACCCAGCAAGCCGCGGTTCTGCCGCAGAGTCTGCTGCAGAGTCTTTTGGTCTCTGTCTGGGAGAGACTCTACAGCGTTTTTGCTCCAGTATCCTGTGAGGAATTGAAATCCCTCTTGTCCTCTTTCTATTACCACTACTGCCTGCTTCAAAATACCCAGCAAGCCGCGGAGCGGCCGCGGAGTCTGCTGCAGAGTCTTTTGGTCTGTGTCTGGGAGAGACTCTACAGCGTTTTACTCCAGTATCCTGTGAGGAATTGAAATCCCTCTTGTCCTCTTTCTATTACCACTACTGCCTGCTTCAAAATACCCAGCAAGCCACGGAGCGGCCGCGGAGTCTGCTGCAGAGTCTTTTGGTCTGTGTCTGGGAGAGACTCTACAGCGTTTTTGCTCCAGTATCCTGTGAGGAATTGAAATCCCTCTTGTCCTCTTTCTATTACCACTACTGCCTGCTTCAAAATACCCAGCAAGCCACGGAGCGGCCGCGGAGTCTGCTGCAGAGTCTTTTGGTCTGTGTCTGGGAGAGACTCTACAGCGTTTTTGCTCCAGTATCCTGTGAGGAATTGAAATCCCTCTTGTCCTCTTTCTATTACCACTACTGCCTGCTTCAAAATACCCAGCAAGCCGCGGAGCGGCCGCGGAGTCTGCTGCAGAGTCTTTTGGTCTGTTTCTGGCAGAGACTCTACAGTGTTTCTTCTCCAGAATCCTGTGAGGAATTGAAATCCCTCTTGTCCTCTTTCTCTTACCACTACTGCCTGCTTCAAAATTCCCAGCAAGCCGAGGAGCGGCCGCTGAGTCTGCTGTAGAGTCTTTTGGTCTGTGTCTGGGAGAGACTCTACAGCGTTTTTGCTCCAGTATCCAGTGAGGAATTGAAATCCCTCTTGTCCTCTTTCTATTACCACTACTGCCTGCTTCAAAATACTCAGCAAGCCGCGGAGCGGCCGGGAATGTCTGCTGCAGAGTCTTTTGGTCTGTGTCTGGGAGAGACTCTACAGCGTTTTTGCTCCAGTATCCTGTGAGGAATTGAAATCCCTCTTGTCCTCTTTCTATTACCACTACTGCCTGCTTCAAAATACCCAGCAAGCCGCAGAGTCTGCTGCAGAGTCTTTTGGTCTGTGTCTGGGAGAGACTCTACAGCGTTTTTGCTCCAGTAGCCTGTGAGGAATTGAAATCCCTCTTGTCCTCTTTCTATTACCACTACTGCCTGCTTCAAAATACCCAGCAAGCCGCGGAGCGGCCGCGGAGTCTGCTGCAGAGTCTTTTGGTCTGTGTCTGGGAGAGACTCTACAGCGTTTTTGCTCCAGTAGCCTGTGAGGAATTGAAATCCCTCTTGTCCTCTTTCTATTACCACTACTGCCTGCTTCAAAATACCCAGCAAGCCGCGGAGCGGCCGCGGAGTCTGCTGCAGAGTCTTTTGGTCTGTGTCTGGGAGAGACTCTACAGCGTTTTTGCTCCAGTGTCCTGTGAGGAATTGAAATCCCTCTTGTCCTCTTTCTATTACCACTACTGCCTGCTTCAAAATACCCAGCAAGCCGCGGAGCGGCCGCGGAGTCTGCTGCAGAGTGTTTTCGTCTGTGTCTGGGAGAGACTCTACAGCGTTTTTGGTCCAGTATCCTGTGAGGCATTGAAATCCCTCTTGTCCTCTTTCTATTACCACTACTGCCTGCTTCAAAATACCCAGCAAGCCGCGGAGCAGCCGCGGAGTCTGCTGCTGAGTCTTTTGGTCTGTGTCTGGGAGAGACTCTACAGCGTTTTTGCTCCAGTATCCTGTGAGGAATTGAAATCCACCTTGTCCTCTTTCTATTACCACTACTGCCTGCTTCAAAATTCCCAGCAAGCCGCGGAGCGGCCGCGGAGTCTGCTGCAGAGTCTTTTGGTCTGTGCCTGGGAGAGACTCTACAGCGTTTGTGCTCCAGTATCCTGTGAGGAATTGAAATCCCTCTTGTCCTCTTTCTATTACCACTACTGCCTGCTTCAAAATATCCAGCAAGCCACGGAACGGCCGCGGAGTCTGCTGCAGAGTATTTTGGTCTGTGTCTGGGAGAGACTCTACAGCGTTTTTGCTCCAGTATGCTGTGAGGAATTGAAATCCCTCTTGTCCTCTTTCTCTTACCAGTACTGCCTGCTTCAAAATTCCCAGCAAGCCGCGGAGCAGCCGCGGAGTCTGCTGCAGAGTCTTTTGGTCTGTGTCTGGGAGAGACTATACAGCATTTTTGCTCCAGTATCCTGTGAGGAATTGAAATCCCTCTTGTCCTCTTTCTATTACCACTACTGCCTGCTTCAAAATACCCAGCAAGCTGCTGAGTGGCCACAGAGTCTGCTGCAGAGTCTTTTGGTCTGTGTCTGGGAGAGACTCTACAGCGTTTGTGCTCCAGTATCCTGTGAGGAATTGAAATCCCTCTTGTCCTCTTTCTATTACCACTACTGCCTGCTTCAAAATATCCAGCAAGCCGCGGAACGGCCGCGGAGTCTGCTGCAGAGTATTTTGGTCTGTGTCTGGGAGAGACTCTACAGCGTTTTTGCTCCAGTATCCTGTGAGGAATTGAAATCCCTCTTGTCCTCTTTCTATTACCACTACTGCCTGCTTCAAAATACCCAGCAAGCCGCGGAGCGGCCGCGGAGTCTGCTGCAGAGTCTTTTGGTCTGTGTCTGGGAGAGACTCTACAGCGTTTTTGCTCCAGTATCCTGTGAGGAATTGAAATCCCTCTTGTCCTCTTTCTCTTACCACTACTGCCTGCTTCAAAATTCCCAGCAAGCCGCGGAGCGGCCGCGCAGTCTGCTGTAGAGTCTTTTGGTCTGTGTCTGGGAGAGACTCTACAGCGTTTTTGCTCCAGTATCCTGTGAGGAATTGAAATCCCTCTTGTCCTCTTTCTATTACCACTACTGCCTGCTTCAAAATACCCAGCAAGCCACAGAGCGGCCGCGGAGTCTGCTGCAGAGTCTTTTGGTCTGTGTCTGGGAGAGACTCTACAGCTTTTTTGCTCCATTATCCTGTGAGGTATTGAAATCCCTCTTGTCCTCTTTCTATTACCACTACTGCCTGCTTCAAAATACCCAGCAAGCCGATGAGCGGCCGCGGAGTCTGCTGCAGAGTCTTTTGGTCTGTGTCTGGGAGAGACTCTACAGTGTTTTTGCTCCAGTATCCTGTGAGGAATTGAAATCCCTCTTGTCCTCTTTCTATTATCACTACTGTCTGCTTCAAAATACCCAGCAAGCCGCGGAGTCTGCTGCAGAGTCTTTTGGTCTGTGTCTGGGAGAGACTCTACAGCGTTTTTGCTCCAGTATCCTGTGAGGAATTGAAATCCCTCTTGTACTCTTTCTATGACCACTACTGCCTGCTTCAAAATACCCAGCAAGCCGCAGAGCGGCCACGGAGTCTGCTGCAGAGTCTTTTGGTCTGTGTCTGGGAGAGACTCTACAGCGTTTTTGCTCCAGTATCCTGTGAGGAATTGAAATCCCTCTTGTCCTCTTTCTATTACCACTACTGCCTCCTTCAAAATACCCAGCAAGCCGCAGAGCGGCCGCAGAGTCTGCTGCAGAGTCTTTTGGTCTGTGTCTGGGAGAGACTCTACAGTTTTTTTGCTCCATTATCCTGTGAGGAAGTGAAATTCCTCTTGTCCTCTTTCTATTACCACTACTGCCTGCTTCAAAATACCCAGCAAGCCCCGGTTCGGCCGCAGAGTCTGCTGCAGAGTCTTTTGGTCTCTGTCTGGGAGGGACTCTACAGCGTTTTTGCTCCAGTATCCTGTGAGGAATTGAAATCCCTCTTGTCCTCTTTCTATTACCACTACTGCCTGCTTCAAAATACCCAGCAAGCCGCGGAGCGGCCGCGGAGTCTGCTGCAGAGTCTTTTGGTCAGTGTCTGGGAGAGACTCTACAGCGTTTTTACTCCAGTATCCTGTGAGGAATTGAAATCCCTCTTGTCCTCTTTCTATTACCACTACTGCCTGCTTCAAAATACCCAGCAAGCCACGGAGCGGCCACGGAGTCTGCTGCAGAGTCTTTTGGTCTGTGTCTGGGAGAGACCCCACAGCGTTTTTGCTCCAGTATCCTGTGAGGAATTGAAATCCCTCTTGTCCTCTTTCTATTACCACTACTGCCTGCTTCAAAATACCCAGCAAGCCGCGGAGCGGCCGCGGAGTCTGCTGCAGAGTCTTTTGGTCTGTGTCTGGGAGAGACTCTACAGCGTTTTTGCTCCAGTGTCCTGTGAGGAATTGAAATCCCTCTTGTCCTCTTTCTATTACCACTACTGCCTGCTTCAAAATACCCAGCAAGCCGCGGAGCGGCCGTGGAGTCTGCTGCAGAGTCTTTTCGTCTGTGTCTGGGAGAGACTCTACAGCGTTTTTGGTCCAGTATCCTGTGAGACATTGAAATCCCTCTTGTCCTCTTTCTATTACCACTACTGCCTGCTTCAAAATACCCAGCAAGCCGCGGAGCAGCCGCGGAGTCTGCTGCTGAGTCTTTTGGTCTGTGTCTGGGAGAGACTCTACAGCGTTTTTGCTCCAGTATCCTGTGAGGAATTGAAATCCCTCTTGTCCTCTTTCTATTACCACTACTGCCTGCTTCAAAATTCCCAGCAAGCCGCGGAGCGGCCGCGGAGTCTGCTGCAGAGTCTTTTGGTCTGTGTCTGGGAGAGACTCTACAGCGTTTTTGCTCCAGTATCCTGTGAGGAATTGAAATCCCTCTTGTCCTCTTTCTATTACCACTACTGCCTGCTTCAAAATACCCAGCAAGCCGCGGAGTGCCGCGGAGTCTGCTGCAGCGTCTTTTGGTCTGTGTCTGGGAGAGACTCTACAGCGTTTTTGCTCCAGTATCCAGTGAGGAATTGAAATCCCTCTTGTCCTCTTTCTATTACCACTAGTGCCTGCTTCAAAATACCCAGCAAGCCGCGGAGCGGCCGCGGATTCTGCTGCAGATTCTTTTGGTCTGTGTCTGGGAGAGACTCTAAATCGTTTGTGCTCCAGTATCCTGTGAGGAATTGAAATCCCTCTTGTCCTCTTTCTATTACCACTACTGCCTGCTTCAAAATACCCAGCAAGCCGGGGAATGGCCGCAGAGTCTGCTGCAGAGTCTTTTGGTCTGTGCCTGGGAGATACTCTACAGCGTTTGTGCTCCAGTATCCTGTGAGGAATTGAAATCCCTCTTGTCCTCTTTCTATTACCACTACTGCCTGCTTCAAAATATCCAGCAAGCCACGGAACGGCCGCGGAGTCTGCTGCAGAGTATTTTGGTCTGTGTCTGGGAGAGACTCTACAGCGTTTTTGCTCCAGTATGCTGTGAGGAATTGAAATCCCTCTTGTCCTCTTTCTCTTACCAGTACTGCCTGCTTCAAAATTCCCAGCAAGCCGCCGAGCAGCAGCGGAGTCTGCTGCAGAGTCTTTTGGTCTGTGTCTGGGAGAGACTATACAGCATTTTTGCTCCAGTATCCTGTGAGGAATTGAAATCCCTCTTGTCCTCTTTCTATTACCACTACTGACTGCTTCAAAATAGCCAGCAAGCTGCTGAGTGGCCACAGAGTCTGCTGCAGAGTCTTTTGGTCTGTGTCTGGGAGAGACTCTACAGCGTTTGTGCTCCAGTATCCTGTGAGGAATTGAAATCCCTCTTGTCCTCTTTCTATTACCACTACTGCCTGCTTCAAAATATCCAGCAAGCCGCGGAACGGCCGCGGAGTCTGCTGCAGGGTATTTTGGTCTGTGTCTGGGAGAGACTCTACAGCGTTTTTGCTCCAGTATCCTGTGAGGAATTGAAATCCCTCTTGTCATCTTTCTATTACCATTACTGCCTAATTCAAAATACCCAGCAAGCCACGGAGCGGCTACGCAGTCTGCTGCAGAGTCTTTTGGTCTGTGTCTGGGAGAGACTCTACAGCGTTTTTGCTCCAGTATCCTGTGAGGAATTGAAATCCCTCTTGTCCTCTTTCTATTACCACTACTGCCTGCTTCAAAATACCCAGCAAGCCGCGGAGCGGCCGCGGAGTCTGCTGCAGAGTCTTTTGGTTTGTGTCTGGGAGAGACTCTACAGCGTTTTTGCTCCAGTATCCTGTGAGGAATTGAAATCCCTCTTGTCCTCTTTCTATTACCACTACTGCCTGCTTCAAAATACCCAGCAAGCCGTGGAGCGGCCGCGGAGTCTGCTGCAGAGTCTTTTGGTCTGTGTCTGGGAGAGACTCTACAGCGTTTTTGCTCCAGTATCCTGTGAGGAATTGAAATCCCTCTTGTCCTCTTTCTATTACCACTACTGCCTGCTTCAAAATACCCAGAAAGCCGCGGAGCGGCCGCGGAGTCTGCTGCAGAGTCTTTTGGTCTGTGTCTGGGAGAGACTCTACAGCGTTTTTGCTCCAGTATCCTGTGAGGAATTGAAATCTCTCTTGTCCTCTTTCTATTACCACTACTGCCTGCTTCAAAATACCCAGCAAGCCGCAGAGTCTGCTGCAGAGTCTTTTGGTCTGTGTCTGGGAGAGACTCTACAGCGTTTTTGCTCCAGTATCCTGTGAGGAATTGAAATCCCTCTTGTCCTCTTTCTATTACCACTACTGCCTGCTTCAAAATACCCAGCAAGCGGCGGAGCGGCCGCGGAGTCTGCTGCAGAGTCTTTTGGTCTGTGTCTGGGAGAGACTCTACAGCGTTTTTGCTCCAGTATCCTGTGAGGAATTGAAATCCCTCTTGTCCTCTTTCTATTACCACTACTGCCTGCTTCAAAATACCCAGCAAGCCGCGGAGCGGCCGCAGAGTCTGCTGCAGAGTCTTTTGGTCTGTGTTTGGGAGAGACTCTACAGCGTTTTTGCTCCAGTATCCTGTGAGGAATTGAAATCCCTCTTGTCCTCTTTCTATTACCACTACTGCCTGCTTCAAAATACCCAGCAAGCCGCGGAGCGGCCGCAGAGTCGGCTGCAGAGTCTTTTCGTCGGTGTCTGGGAGAGACTCTACAGCGTTTTTGGTCCAGTATCCTGTGAGGCATTGAAATCCCTCTTGTCCTCTTTCTATTACCACTACTGCCTGCTTCAAAATACCCAGCATGCCGCGGAGCAGCCGCGGAGTCTGCTGCTGAGTCTTTTGGTCTGTGTCAGGGAGAGACTCTACAGCGTTTTTGCTCCAGTATCCTGTGAGGAATTGAAATCCACCTTGTCCTCTTTCTATTACCACTACTGCCTGCTTCAAAATTCCCAGCAAGCCGCGGAGCGGCCGCGGAGTCTGCTGCAGAGTCTTTTGGTCTGTGTCTGGGAGAGACTCTACAGCGTTTTTGCTCCAGTATCCTGTGAGGAATTGAAATCCCTCTTGTCCTCTTTCTATTACCACTACTGCCTGCTTCAAAATACCCAGCAAGCCGCGGAGTGCCGCGGAGTCTGCTGCAGCGTCTTTTGGTCTGTGTCTGGGAGAGACTCTACAGCGTTTTTGCTCCAGTATCCAGTGAGGAATTGAAATCCCTCTTGTCCTCTTTCTATTACCACTAGTGCCTGCTTCAAAATACCCAGCAAGCCGCGGAGCGGCCGCGGATTCTGCTGCAGATTCTTTTGGTCTGTGTCTGGGAGAGACTCTAAATCGTTTGTGCTCCAGTATCCTGTGAGGAATTGAAATCCCTCTTGTCCTCTTTCTATTACCACTACTGCCTGCTTCAAAATACCCAGCAAGCCGGGGAATGGCCGCAGAGTCTGCTGCAGAGTCTTTTGGTCTGTGCCTGGGAGAGACTCTACAGCGTTTGTGCTCCAGTATCCTGTGAGGAATTGAAATCCCTCTTGTCCTCTTTCTATTACCACTACTGCCTGCTTCAAAATACCCAGCAAGCCGCGGAGCGGCCGCAGAGTCTGCTGCAGAGTCTTTTGGTCTGTGTCTGGGAGAGACTCTACAGCGTTTTTGCTCCAGTGTCCTGTGAGGAATTGAAATCCCTCTTGTCCTCTTTCTATTACCACTACTGCCTGCTTCAAAATACCCAGCAAGCCGCGGAGCGGCCGCAGAGTCTGCTGCAGAGTCTTTTTGTCTGTGTCTGGGAGAGACTCTACAGCGTTTTTGGTCCAGTATCCTGTGAGGCATTGAAATCCCTCTTGTCCTCTTTCTATTACCACTACTGCCTGCTTCAAAATACCCAGCAAGCCGCGGAGCAGCCGCGGAGTCTGCTGCTGAGTCTTTTGGTCTGTGTCTGGGAGAGACTCTACAGCGTTTTTGCTCCAGTATCCTGTGAGGAATTGAAATCCACCTTGTCCTCTTTCTATTACCACTACTGCCTGCTTCAAAATTCCCAGCAAGCCGCGGAGCGGCCGCGGAGTCTGCTGCAGAGTCTTTTGGTCTGTGCCTGGGAGAGACTCTACAGTGTTTGTGCTCCAGTATCCTGTGAGGAATTGAAATCCCTCTTGTCCTCTTTCTATTACCACTACTGCCTGCTTCAAAATATCCAGCAAGCCACGGAACGGCCGCGGAGTCTGCTGCAGAGTATTTTGGTCTGTGTCTGGGAGAGACTCTACAGCGTTTTTGCTCCAGTATGCTGTGAGGAATTGAAATCCCTCTTGTCCTCTTTCTCTTACCAGTACTGCCTGCTTCAAAATTCCCAGCAAGCCGCGGAGCAGCCGCGGAGTCTGCTGCAGAGTCTTTTGGTCTGTGTCTGGGAGAGACTATACAGCATTTTTGCTCCAGTATCCTGTGAGGAATTGAAATCCCTCTTGTCCTCTTTCTATTACCACTACTGCCTGCTTCAAAATACCCAGCAAGCTGCTGAGTGGCCACAGAGTCTGCTGCAGAGTCTTTTGGTCTGTGTCTGGGAGAGACTCTACAGCGTTTGTGCTCCAGTATCCTGTGAGGAATTGAAATCCCTCTTGTCCTCTTTCTATTACCACTACTGCCTGCTTCAAAATATCCAGCAAGCCGCGGAACGGCCGCAGAGTCTGCTGCAGAGTATTTTGGTCTGTGTCTGGGAGAGACTCTACAGCGTTTTTGCTCCAGTATCCTGTGAGGAATTGAAATCCCTCTTGTCCTCTTTCTATTACCACTACTGCCTGCTTCAAAATACCCAGCAAGCCGCGGAGCGGCCGCGGAGTCTGCTGCAGAGTCTTTTGGTCTGTGTCTGGGAGAGACTCTACAGCGTTTTTGCTCCAGTATCCTGTGAGGAATTGAAATCCCTCTTGTCCTCTTTCTCTTACCACTACTGCCTGCTTCAAAATTCCCAGCAAGCCGCGGAGCGGCCGCGCAGTCTGCTGTAGAGTCTTTTGGTCTGTGTCTGGGAGAGACTCTACAGCTTTTTTGCTCCATTATCCTGTGAGGTATTGAAATCCCTCTTGTCCTCTTTCTATTACCACTACTGCCTGCTTCAAAATACCCAGCAAGCCGATGAGCGGCCGCGGAGTCTGCTGCAGAGTCTTTTGGTCTGTGTCTGGGAGAGACTCTACAGTGTTTTTGCTCCAGTATCCTGTGAGGAATTGAAATCCCTCTTGTCCTCTTTCTATTACCACTACTGTCTGCTTCAAAATACCCAGCAAGCCGCGGAGTCTGCTGCAGAGTCTTTTGGTCTGTGTCTGGGAGAGACTCTACAGCGTTTTTGCTCCAGTATCCTGTGAGGAATTGAAATCCCTCTTGTACTCTTTCTATTACCACTACTGCCTGCTTCAAAATACCCAGCAAGCCGCAGAGCGGCCACGGAGTCTGCTGCAGAGTCTTTTGGTCTGTGTCTGGGAGAGACTCTACAGCGTTTTTGCTCCAGTATCCTGTGAGGAATTGAAATCCCTCTTGTCCTCTTTCTATTACCACTACTGCCTGCTTCAAAATACCCAGCAAGCCGCAGAGCGGCCGCAGAGTCTGCTGCAGAGTCTTTTGGTCTGTGTCTGGGAGAGACTCTACAGTTTTTTTGCTCCATTATCCTGTGAGGAAGTGAAATTCCTCTTGTCCTCTTTCTATTACCACTACTGCCTGCTTCAAAATACCCAGCAAGCCCCGGTTCGGCCGCAGAGTCTGCTGCAGAGTCTTTTGGTCTCTGTCTGGGAGAGACTCTACAGCGTTTTTACTCCAGTATCCTGTGAGGAATTGAAATCCCTCTTGTCCTCTTTCTATTACCACTACTGCCTGCTTCAAAATACCCAGCAAGCCACGGAGCGGCCGCAGAGTCTGCTGCAGAGTCTTTTGGTCTGTGTCTGGGAGAGACTATACAGCATTTTTGCTCCAGTATCCTGTGAGGAATTGAAATCCCTCTTGTCCTCTTTCTATTACCACTACTGCCTGCTTCAAAATACCCAGCAAGCTGCTGAGTGGCCACAGAGTCTGCTGCAGAGTCTTTTGGTCTGTGTCTGGGAGAGACTCTACAGCGTTTGTGCTCCAGTATCCTGTGAGGAATTGAAATCCCTCTTGTCCTCTTTCTATTACCACTACTGCCTGCTTCAAAATATCCAGCAAGCCGCGGAACGGCCGCGGAGTCTGCTGCAGAGTATTTTGGTCTGTGTCTGGGAGAGACTCTACAGCGTTTTTGCTCCAGTATCCTGTGAGGAATTGAAATCCCTCTTGTCCTCTTTCTATTACCACTACTGCCTGCTTCAAAATACCCAGCAAGCCGCGGAGCGGCCGCGGAGTCTGCTGCAGAGTCTTTTGGTCTGTGTCTGGGAGAGACTCTACAGCGTTTTTGCTCCAGTATCCTGTGAGGAATTGAAATCCCTCTTGTCCTCTTTCTCTTACCACTACTGCCTGCTTCAAAATTCCCAGCAAGCCGCGGAGCGGCCGCGCAGTCTGCTGTAGAGTCTTTTGGTCTGTGTCTGGGAGAGACTCTACAGCGTTTTTGCTCCAGTATCCTGTGAGGAATTGAAATCCCTCTTGTCCTCTTTCTATTACCACTACTGCCTGCTTCAAAATACCCAGCAAGCCACAGAGCGGCCGCGGAGTCTGCTGCAGAGTCTTTTGGTCTGTGTCTGGGAGAGACTCTACAGCTTTTTTGCTCCATTATCCTGTGAGGTATTGAAATCCCTCTTGTCCTCTTTCTATTACCACTACTGCCTGCTTCAAAATACCCAGCAAGCCGATGAGCGGCCGCGGAGTCTGCTGCAGAGTCTTTTGGTCTGTGTCTGGGAGAGACTCTACAGTGTTTTTGCTCCAGTATCCTGTGAGGAATTGAAATCCCTCTTGTCCTCTTTCTATTACCACTACCGTCTGCTTCAAAATACCCAGCAAGCCGCGGAGTCTGCTGCAGAGTCTTTTGGTCTGTGTCTGGGAGAGACTCTACAGCGTTTTTGCTCCAGTATCCTGTGAGGAATTGAAATCCCTCTTGTACTCTTTCTATTACCACTACTGCCTGCTTCAAAATACCCAGCAAGCCGCAGAGCGGCCACGGAGTCTGCTGCAGAGTCTTTTGGTCTGTGTCTGGGAGAGACTCTACAGCGTTTTTGCTCCAGTATCCTGTGAGGAATTGAAATCCCTCTTGTCCTCTTTCTATTACCACTACTGCCTGCTTCAAAATACCCAGCAAGCCGCAGAGCGGCCGCAGAGTCTGCTGCAGAGTCTTTTGGTCTGTGTCTGGGAGAGACTCTACAGTTTTTTTGCTCCATTATCCTGTGAGGAAGTGAAATTCCTCTTGTCCTCTTTCTATTACCACTACTGCCTGCTTCAAAATACCCAGCAAGCCCCGGTTCGGCCGCAGAGTCTGCTGCAGAGTCTTTTGGTCTCTGTCTGGGAGAGACTCTACAGCGTTTTTACTCCAGTATCCTGTGAGGAATTGAAATCCCTCTTGTCCTCTTTCTATTACCACTACTGCCTGCTTCAAAATACCCAGCAAGCCACGGAGCGGCCGCGGAGTCTGCTGCAGAGTCTTTTGGTCTGTGTCTGGGAGAGACCCCACAGCGTTTTTGCTCCAGTATCCTGTGAGGAATTGAAATCCCTCTTGTCCTCTTTCTATTACCACTACTGCCTGCTTCAAAATACCCAGCAAGCCACGGAGCGGCCGCGGAGTCTGCTGCAGAGTCTTTTGGTCTGTGTCTGGGAGAGACTCTACAGCGTTTTTGCTCCAGTATCCTGTGAGGAATTGAAATCCCTCTTGTCCTCTTTCTATTACCACTACTGCCTGCTTCAAAATACCCAGCAAGCCGCGGAGCGGCCGCAGAGTCTGCTGCAGAGTCTTTTGGTCTGTGTCTGGGAGAGACTCTACAGCGTTTTTGCTCCAGTGTCCTGTGAGGAATTGAAATCCCTCTTGTCCTCTTTCTATTACCACTACTGCCTGCTTCAAAATACCCAGCAAGCCGCGGAGCGGCCGTGGAGTCTGCTGCAGAGTCTTTTCGTCTGTGTCTGGGAGAGACTCTACAGCGTTTTTGGTCCAGTATCCTGTGAGACATTGAAATCCCTCTTGTCCTCTTTCTATTACCACTACTGCCTGCTTCAAAATACCCAGCAAGCCGCGGAGCAGCCGCGGAGTCTGCTGCTGAGTCTTTTGGTCTGTGTCTGGGAGAGACTCTACAGCGTTTTTGCTCCAGTATCCTGTGAGGAATTGAAATCCCTCTTGTCCTCTTTCTATTACCACTACTGCCTGCTTCAAAATTCCCAGCAAGCCGCGGAGCGGCCGCGGAGTCTGCTGCAGAGTCTTTTGGTCTGTGTCTGGGAGAGACTCTACAGCGTTTTTGCTCCAGTATCCTGTGAGGAATTGAAATTCCTCTTGTCCTCTTTCTATTACCACTACTGCCTGCTTCAAAATACCCAGCAAGCCCCGGTTCGGCCGCAGAGTCTGCTGCAGAGTCTTTTGGTCTCTGTCTGGGAGGGACTCTACAGCGTTTTTGCTCCAGTATCCTGTGAGGAATTGAAATCCCTCTTGTCCTCTTTCTATTACCACTACTGCCTGCTTCAAAATACCCAGCAAGCCGCGGAGCGGCCGCGGAGTCTGCTGCAGAGTCTTTTGGTCAGTGTCTGGGAGAGACTCTACAGCGTTTTTACTCCAGTATCCTGTGAGGAATTGAAATCCCTCTTGTCCTCTTTCTATTACCACTACTGCCTGCTTCAAAATACCCAGCAAGCCACGGAGCGGCCACGGAGTCTGCTGCAGAGTCTTTTGGTCTGTGTCTGGGAGAGACCCCACAGCGTTTTTGCTCCAGTATCCTGTGAGGAATTGAAATCCCTCTTGTCCTCTTTCTATTACCACTACTGCCTGCTTCAAAATACCCAGCAAGCCGCGGAGCGGCCGCGGAGTCTGCTGCAGAATCTTTTGGTCTGTGTCTGGGAGAGACTCTACAGCGTTTTTGCTCCAGTGTCCTGTGAGGAATTGAAATCCCTCTTGTCCTCCTTCTATTACCACTACTGCCTGCATCAAAATACCCAGCAAGCCGCGGAGCGGCCGTGGAGTCTGCTGCAGAGTCTTTTCGTCTGTGTCTGGGAGAGACTCTACAGCGTTTTTGGTCCAGTATCCTGTGAGACATTGAAATCCCTCTTGTCCTCTTTCTATTACCACTACTGCCTGCTTCAAAATACCCAGCAAGCCGCGGAGCAGCCGCGGAGTCTGCTGCTGAGTCTTTTGGTCTGTGTCTGGGAGAGACTCTACAGCGTTTTTGCTCCAGTATCCTGTGAGGAATTGAAATCCCTCTTGTCCTCTTTCTATTACCACTACTGCCTGCTTCAAAATTCCCAGCAAGCCGCGGAGCGGCCGCGGAGTCTGCTGCAGAGTCTTTTGGTCTGTGTCTGGGAGAGACTCTACAGCGTTTTTGCTCCAGTATCCTGTGAGGAATTGAAATCCCTCTTGTCCTCTTTCTATTACCACTACTGCCTGCTTCAAAATACCCAGCAAGCCGCGGAGTGCCGCGGAGTCTGCTGCAGCGTCTTTTGGTCTGTGTCTGGGAGAGACTCTACAGCGTTTTTGCTCCAGTATCCAGTGAGGAATTGAAATCCCTCTTGTCCTCTTTCTATTACCACTAGTGCCTGCTTCAAAATACCCAGCAAGCCGCGGAGCGGCCGCGGATTCTGCTGCAGATTCTTTTGGTCTGTGTCTGGGAGAGACTCTAAATCGTTTGTGCTCCAGTATCCTGTGAGGAATTGAAATCCCTCTTGTCCTCTTTCTATTACCACTACTGCCTGCTTCAAAATGCCCAGCAAGCCGGGGAATGGCCGCAGAGTCTGCTGCAGAGTCTTTTGGTCTGTGCCTGGGAGATACTCTACAGCGTTTGTGCTCCAGTATCCTGTGAGGAATTGAAATCCCTCTTGTCCTCTTTCTATTACCACTACTGCCTGCTTCAAAATATCCAGCAAGCCACGGAACGGCCGCGGAGTCTGCTGCAGAGTATTTTGGTCTGTGTCTGGGAGAGACTCTACAGCGTTTTTGCTCCAGTATGCTGTGAGGAATTGAAATCCCTCTTGTCCTCTTTCTCTTACCAGTACTGCCTGCTTCAAAATTCCCAGCAAGCCGCGGAGCAGCAGCGGAGTCTGCTGCAGAGTCTTTTGGTCTGTGTCTGGGAGAGACTATACAGCATTTTTGCTCCAGTATCCTGTGAGGAATTGAAATCCCTCTTGTCCTCTTTCTATTACCACTACTGACTGCTTCAAAATAGCCAGCAAGCTGCTGAGTGGCCACAGAGTCTGCTGCAGAGTCTTTTGGTCTGTGTCTGGGAGAGACTCTACAGCGTTTGTGCTCCAGTATCCTGTGAGGAATTGAAATCCCTCTTGTCCTCTTTCTATTACCACTACTGCCTGCTTCAAAATATCCAGCAAGCCGCGGAACGGCCGCGGAGTCTGCTGCAGGGTATTTTGGTCTGTGTCTGGGAGAGACTCTACAGCGTTTTTGCTCCAGTATCCTGTGAGGAATTGAAATCCCTCTTGTCATCTTTCTATTACCATTACTGCCTAATTCAAAATACCCAGCAAGCCACGGAGCGGCTACGCAGTCTGCTGCAGAGTCTTTTGGTCTGTGTCTGGGAGAGACTCTACAGCGTTTTTGCTCCAGTATCCTGTGAGGAATTGAAATCCCTCTTGTCCTCTTTCTATTACCACTACTGCCTGCTTCAAAATACCCAGCAAGCCGCGGAGCGGCCGCGGAGTCTGCTGCAGAGTCTTTTGGTTTGTGTCTGGGAGAGACTCTACAGCGTTTTTGCTCCAGTATCCTGTGAGGAATTGAAATCCCTCTTGTCCTCTTTCTATTACCACTACTGCCTGCTTCAAAATACCCAGCAAGCCGTGGAGCGGCCGCGGAGTCTGCTGCAGAGTCTTTTGGTCTGTGTCTGGGAGAGACTCTACAGCGTTTTTGCTCCAGTATCCTGTGAGGAATTGAAATCCCTCTTGTCCTCTTTCTATTACCACTACTGCCTGCTTCAAAATACCCAGAAAGCCGCGGAGCGGCCGCGGAGTCTGCTGCAGAGTCTTTTGGTCTGTGTCTGGGAGAGACTCTACAGCGTTTTTGCTCCAGTATCCTGTGAGGAATTGAAATCTCTCTTGTCCTCTTTCTATTACCACTACTGCCTGCTTCAAAATACCCAGCAAGCCGCAGAGTCTGCTGCAGAGTCTTTTGGTCTGTGTCTGGGAGAGACTCTACAGCGTTTTTGCTCCAGTATCCTGTGAGGAATTGAAATCCCTCTTGTCCTCTTTCTATTACCACTACTGCCTGTTCAAAATACCCAGCAAGCGGCGGAGCGGCCGCGGAGTCTGCTGCAGAGTCTTTTGGTCTGTGTCTGGGAGAGACTCTACAGCGTTTTTGCTCCAGTATCCTGTGAGGAATTGAAATCCCTCTTGTCCTCTTTCTATTACCACTACTGCCTGCTTCAAAATACCCAGCAAGCCGCGGAGCGGCCGCAGAGTCTGCTGCAGAGTCTTTTGGTCTGTGTCTGGGAGAGACTCTACAGCGTTTTTGCTCCAGTATCCTGTGAGGAATTGAAATCCCTCTTGTCCTCTTTCTATTACCACTACTGCCTGCTTCAAAATACCCAGCAAGCCGCGGAGCGGCCGCAGAGTCGGCTGCAGAGTCTTTTCGTCGGTGTCTGGGAGAGACTCTACAGCGTTTTTGGTCCAGTATCCTGTGAGGCATTGAAATCCCTCTTGTCCTCTTTCTATTACCACTACTGCCTGCTTCAAAATACCCAGCATGCCGCGGAGCAGCCGCGGAGTCTGCTGCTGAGTCTTTTGGTCTGTGTCAGGGAGAGACTCTACAGCGTTTTTGCTCCAGTATCCTGTGAGGAATTGAAATCCACCTTGTCCTCTTTCTATTACCACTACTGCCTGCTTCAAAATTCCCAGCAAGCCGCGGAGCGGCCGCGGAGTCTGCTGCAGAGTCTTTTGGTCTGTGTCTGGGAGAGACTCTACAGCGTTTTTGCTCCAGTATCCTGTGAGGAATTGAAATCCCTCTTGTCCTCTTTCTATTACCACTACTGCCTGCTTCAAAATACCCAGCAAGCCGCGGAGTGCCGCGGAGTCTGCTGCAGCGTCTTTTGGTCTGTGTCTGGGAGAGACTCTACAGCGTTTTTGCTCCAGTATCCAGTGAGGAATTGAAATCCCTCTTGTCCTCTTTCTATTACCACTAGTGCCTGCTTCAAAATACCCAGCAAGCCGCGGAGCGGCCGCGGATTCTGCTGCAGATTCTTTTGGTCTGTGTCTGGGAGAGACTCTAAATCGTTTGTGCTCCAGTATCCTGTGAGGAATTGAAATCCCTCTTGTCCTCTTTCTATTACCACTACTGCCTGCTTCAAAATACCCAGCAAGCCGGGGAATGGCCGCAGAGTCTGCTGCAGAGTCTTTTGGTCTGTGCCTGGGAGAGACTCTACAGCGTTTGTGCTCCAGTATCCTGTGAGGAATTGAAATCCCTCTTGTCCTCTTTCTATTACCACTACTGCCTGCTTCAAAATACCCAGCAAGCCGCGGAGCGGCCGCAGAGTCTGCTGCAGAGTCTTTTGGTCTGTGTCTGGGAGAGACTCTACAGCGTTTTTGCTCCAGTGTCCTGTGAGGAATTGAAATCCCTCTTGTCCTCTTTCTATTACCACTACTGCCTGCTTCAAAATACCCAGCAAGCCGCGGAGCGGCCGCAGAGTCTGCTGCAGAGTCTTTTCGTCTGTGTCTGGGAGAGACTCTACAGCGTTTTTGGTCCAGTATCCTGTGAGGCATTGAAATCCCTCTTGTCCTCTTTCTATTACCACTACTGCCTGCTTCAAAATACCCAGCAAGCCGCGGAGCAGCCGCGGAGTCTGCTGCTGAGTCTTTTGGTCTGTGTCTGGGAGAGACTCTACAGCGTTTTTGCTCCAGTATCCTGTGAGGAATTGAAATCCACCTTGTCCTCTTTCTATTACCACTACTGCCTGCTTCAAAATTCCCAGCAAGCCGCGGAGCGGCCGCGGAGTCTGCTGCAGAGTCTTTTGGTCTGTGCCTGGGAGAGACTCTACAGCGTTTGTGCTCCAGTATCCTGTGAGGAATTGAAATCCCTCTTGTCCTCTTTCTATTACCACTACTGCCTGCTTCAAAATATCCAGCAAGCCACGGAACGGCCGCGGAGTCTGCTGCAGAGTATTTTGGTCTGTGTCTGGGAGAGACTCTACAGCGTTTTTGCTCCAGTATGCTGTGAGGAATTGAAATCCCTCTTGTCCTCTTTCTCTTACCAGTACTGCCTGCTTCAAAATTCCCAGCAAGCCGCGGAGCAGCCGCGGAGTCTGCTGCAGAGTCTTTTGGTCTGTGTCTGGGAGAGACTATACAGCATTTTTGCTCCAGTATCCTGTGAGGAATTGAAATCCCTCTTGTCCTCTTTCTATTACCACTACTGCCTGCTTCAAAATACCCAGCAAGCTGCTGAGTGGCCACAGAGTCTGCTGCAGAGTCTTTTGGTCTGTGTCTGGGAGAGACTCTACAGCGTTTGTGCTCCAGTATCCTGTGAGGAATTGAAATCCCTCTTGTCCTCTTTCTATTACCACTACTGCCTGCTTCAAAATATCCAGCAAGCCGCGGAACGGCCGCGGAGTCTGCTGCAGTGTATTTTGGTCTGTGTCTGGGAGAGACTCTACAGCGTTTTTGCTCCAGTATCCTGTGAGGAATTGAAATCCCTCTTGTCCTCTTTCTATTACCACTACTGCCTGCTTCAAAATACCCAGCAAGCCGCGGAGCGGCCGCGGAGTCTGCTGCAGAGTCTTTTGGTCTGTGTCTGGGAGAGACTCTACAGCGTTTTTGCTCCAGTATCCTGTGAGGAATTGAAATCCCTCTTGTCCTCTTTCTCTTACCACTACTGCCTGCTTCAAAATTCCCAGCAAGCCGCGGAGCGGCCGCGCAGTCTGCTGTAGAGTCTTTTGGTCTGTGTCTGGGAGAGACTCTACAGCGTTTTTGCTCCAGTATCCTGTGAGGAATTGAAATCCCTCTTGTCCTCTTTCTATTACCACTACTGCCTGCTTCAAAATACCCAGCAAGCCACAGAGCAGCCGCGGAGTCTGCTGCAGAGTCTTTTGGTCTGTGTCTGGGAGAGACTCTACAGCTTTTTTGCTCCATTATCCTGTGAGGTATTGAAATCCCTCTTGTCCTCTTTCTATTACCACTACTGCCTGCTTCAAAATACCCAGCAAGCCGATGAGCGGCCGCGGAGTCTGCTGCAGAGTCTTTTGGTCTGTGTCTGGGAGAGACTCTACAGTGTTTTTGCTCCAGTATCCTGTGAGGAATTGAAATCCCTCTTGTCCTCTTTCTATTACCACTACTGTCTGCTTCAAAATACCCAGCAAGCCGCGGAGTCTGCTGCAGAGTCTTTTGGTCTGTGTCTGGGAGAGACTCTACAGCGTTTTTGCTCCAGTATCCTGTGAGGAATTGAAATCCCTCTTGTACTCTTTCTATTACCACTACTGCCTGCTTCAAAATACCCAGCAAGCCGCAGAGCGGCCACGGAGTCTGCTGCAGAGTCTTTTGGTCTGTGTCTGGGAGAGACTCTACAGCGTTTTTGCTCCAGTATCCTGTGAGGAATTGAAATCCCTCTTGTCCTCTTTCTATTACCACTACTGCCTGCTTCAAAATACCCAGCAAGCCGCAGAGCGGCCGCAGAGTCTGCTGCAGAGTCTTTTGGTCTGTGTCTGGGAGAGACTCTACAGTTTTTTTGCTCCATTATCCTGTGAGGAAGTGAAATTCCTCTTGTCCTCTTTCTATTACCACTACTGCCTGCTTCAAAATACCCAGCAAGCCCCGGTTCGGCCGCAGAGTCTGCTGCAGAGTCTTTTGGTCTCTGTCTGGGAGAGACTCTACAGCGTTTTTACTCCAGTATCCTGTGAGGAATTGAAATCCCTCTTGTCCTCTTTCTATTACCACTACTGCCTGCTTCAAAATACCCAGCAAGCCACGGAGCGGCCGCAGAGTCTGCTGCAGAGTCTTTTGGTCTGTGTCTGGGAGAGACTATACAGCATTTTTGCTCCAGTATCCTGTGAGGAATTGAAATCCCTCTTGTCCTCTTTCTATTACCACTACTGCCTGCTTCAAAATACCCAGCAAGCTGCTGAGTGGCCACAGAGTCTGCTGCAGAGTCTTTTGGTCTGTGTCTGGGAGAGACTCTACAGCGTTTGTGCTCCAGTATCCTGTGAGGAATTGAAATCCCTCTTGTCCTCTTTCTATTACCACTACTGCCTGCTTCAAAATATCCAGCAAGCCGCGGAACGGCCGCGGAGTCTGCTGCAGAGTATTTTGGTCTGTGTCTGGGAGAGACTCTACAGCGTTTTTGCTCCAGTATCCTGTGAGGAATTGAAATCCCTCTTGTCCTCTTTCTATTACCACTACTGCCTGCGTCAAAATACCCAGCAAGCCGCGGAGCGGCCGCGGAGTCTGCTGCAGAGTCTTTTGGTCTGTGTCTGGGAGAGACTCTACAGCGTTTTTGCTCCAGTATCCTGTGAGGAATTGAAATCCCTCTTGTCCTCTTTCTCTTACCACTACTGCCTGCTTCAAAATTCCCAGCAAGCCGCGGAGCGGCCGCGCAGTCTGCTGTAGAGTCTTTTGGTCTGTGTCTGGGAGAGACTCTACAGCGTTTTTGCTCCAGTATCCTGTGAGGAATTGAAATCCCTCTTGTCCTCTTTCTATTACCACTACTGCCTGCTTCAAAATACCCAGCAAGCCACAGAGCGGCCGCGGAGTCTGCTGCAGAGTCTTTTGGTCTGTGTCTGGGAGAGACTCTACAGCTTTTTTGCTCCATTATCCTGTGAGGTATTGAAATCCCTCTTGTCCTCTTTCTATTACCACTACTGCCTGCTTTAAAATACCCAGCAAGCCGATGAGCGGCCGCGGAGTCTGCTGCAGAGTCTTTTGGTCTGTGTCTGGGAGAGACTCTACAGTGTTTTTGCTCCAGTATCCTGTGAGGAATTGAAATCCCTCTTGTCCTCTTTCTATTACCACTACTGTCTGCTTCAAAATACCCAGCAAGCCGCGGAGTCTGCTGCAGAGTCTTTTGGTCTGTGTCTGGGAGAGACTCTACAGCGTTTTTGCTCCAGTATCCTGTGAGGAATTGAAATCCCTCTTGTACTCTTTCTATTACCACTACTGCCTGCTTCAAAATACCCAGCAAGCCGCAGAGCGGCCACGGAGTCTGCTGCAGAGTCTTTTGGTCTGTGTCTGGGAGAGACTCTACAGCGTTTTTGCTCCAGTATCCTGTGAGGAATTGAAATCCCTCTTGTCCTCTTTCTATTACCACTACTGCCTGCTTCAAAATACCCAGCAAGCCGCAGAGCGGCCGCAGAGTCTGCTGCAGAGTCTTTTGGTCTGTGTCTGGGAGAGACTCTACAGTTTTTTTGCTCCATTATCCTGTGAGGAAGTGAAATTCCTCTTGTCCTCTTTCTATTACCACTACTGCCTGCTTCAAAATACCCAGCAAGCCCCGGTTCGGCCGCAGAGTCTGCTGCAGAGTCTTTTGGTCTCTGTCTGGGAGAGACTCTACAGCGTTTTTACTCCAGTATCCTGTGAGGAATTGAAATCCCTCTTGTCCTCTTTCTATTAACACTACTGCCTGCTTCAAAATACCCAGCAAGCCACGGAGCGGCCGCGGAGTCTGCTGCAGAGTCTTTTGGTCTGTGTCTGGGAGAGACCCCACAGCGTTTTTGCTCCAGTATCCTGTGAGGAATTGAAATCCCTCTTGTCCTCTTTCTATTACCACTACTGCCTGCTTCAAAATACCCAGCAAGCCGCGGAGCGGGTGCGGAGTCTGCTGCAGAGTCTTTTGGTCTGTGTCTGGGAGAGACTCTACAGCATTTTTGCTCCAGTATCCTGTGAGGAATTGAAATCCCTCTTGTCCTCTTTCTATTACCACTACTGCCTGCTTCAAAATACCCAGCAAGCCGCGGAGCGGCCGCAGAGTCTGCTGCAGAGTCTTTTGGTCTGTGTCTGGGAGAGACTCTACAGCGTTTTTGCTCCAGTGTCCTATGAGGAATTGAAATCCCTCTTGTCCTCTTTCTATTACCACTACTGCCTGCTTCAAAATACCCAGCAAGCCACGGAGCGGCCGTGGAGTCTGCTGCAGAGTCTTTTCGTCTGTGTCTGGGAGAGACTCTACAGCGTTTTTGGTCCAGTATCCTGTGAGACATTGAAATCCCTCTTGTCCTCTTTCTATTACCACTACTGCCTGCTTCAAAATACCCAGCAAGCCGCGGAGCAGCCGCGGAGTCTGCTGCTGAGTCTTTTGGTCTGTGTCTGGGAGAGACTCTACAGCGTTTTTGCTCCAGTATCCTGTGAGGAATTGAAATCCCTCTTGTCCTCTTTCTATTACCACTACTGCCTGCTTCAAAATTCCCAGCAAGCCGCGGAGCGGCCGCGTAGTCTGCTGCAGAGTCTTTTGGTCTGTGTCTGGGAGAGACTCTACAGCGTTTTTGCTCCAGTATCCTGTGAGGAATTGAAATCCCTCTTGTCCTCTTTCTATTACCACTACTGCCTGCTTCAAAATACCCAGCAAGCCGCGGAGTGCCGCGGAGTCTGCTGCAGCGTCTTTTGGTCTGTGTCTGGGAGAGACTCTACAGCGTTTTTGCTCCAGTATCCAGTGAGGAATTGAAATCCCTCTTGTCCTCTTTCTATTACCACTAGTGCCTGCTTCAAAATACCCAGCAAGCCGCGGAGCGGCCGCGGATTCTGCTGCAGATTCTTTTGGTCTGTGTCTGGGAGAGACTCTAAATCGTTTGTGCTCCAGTATCCTGTGAGGAATTGAAATCCCTCTTGTCCTCTTTCTATTACCACTACTGCCTGCTTCAAAATACCCAGCAAGCCGGGGAATGGCCGCAGAGTCTGCTGCAGAGTCTTTTGGTCTGTGCCTGGGAGATACTCTACAGCGTTTGTGCTCCAGTATCCTGTGAGGAATTGAAATCCCTCTTGTCCTCTTTCTATTACCACTACTGCCTGCTTCAAAATATCCAGCAAGCCACGGAACGGCCGCGGAGTCTGCTGCAGAGTATTTTGGTCTGTGTCTGGGAGAGACTCTACAGCGTTTTTGCTCCAGTATGCTGTGAGGAATTGAAATCCCTCTTGTCCTCTTTCTCTTACCAGTACTGCCTGCTTCAAAATTCCCAGCAAGCCGCGGAGCAGCCGCGGAGTCTGCTGCAGAGTCTTTTGGTCTGTGTCTGGGAGAGACTATACAGCATTTTTGCTCCAGTATCCTGTGAGGAATTGAAATCCCTCTTGTCCTCTTTCTATTACCACTACTGCCTGCTTCAAAATAGCCAGCAAGCTGCTGAGTGGCCACAGAGTCTGCTGCAGAGTCTTTTGGTCTGTGTCTGGGAGAGACTCTACAGCGTTTGTGCTCCAGTATCCTGTGAGGAATTGAAATCCCTCTTGTCCTCTTTCTATTACCACTACTGCCTGCTTCAAAATATCCAGCAAGCCGCGGAACGGCCGCGGAGTCTGCTGCAGAGTATTTTGGTCTGTGTCTGGGAGAGACTCTACAGCGTTTTTGCTCCAGTATCCTGTGAGGAATTGAAATCCCTCTTGTCATCTTTCTATTACCATTACTGCCTAATTCAAAATACCCAGCAAGCCACGGAGCGGCTACGCAGTCTGCTGCATAGTCTTTTGGTCTGTGTCTGGGAGAGACTCTACAGCGTTTTTGCTCCAGTATCCTGTGAGGAATTGAAATCCCTCTTGTCCTCTTTCTATTACCACTACTGCCTGCTTCAAAATACCCAGCAAGCCGCGGAGCGGCCGCGGAGTCTGCTGCAGAGTCTTTTGGTTTGTGTCTGGGAGAGACTCTACAGCGTTTTTGCTCCAGTATCCTGTGAGGAATTGAAATCCCTCTTGTCCTCTTTCTATTACCACTACTGCCTGCTTCAAAATACCCAGCAAGCCGTGGAGCGGCCGCGGAGTCTGCTGCAGAGTCTTTTGGTCTGTGTCTGGGAGAGACTCTACAGCGTTTTTGCTCCAGTATCCTGTGAGGAATTGAAATCCCTCTTGTCCTCTTTCTATTACCACTACTGCCTGCTTCAAAATACCCAGAAAACCGCGGAGCGGCCGCAGAGTCTGCTGCAGAGTATTTTGGTCTGTGTCTGGGAGAGACTCTACAGCGTTTTTGCTCCAGTATCCTGTGAGGAATTGAAATCCCTCTTGTCCTCTTTCTATTACCACTACTGCCTGCTTCAAAATACCCAGCAAGCCGCAGAGTCTGCTGCAGAGTCTTTTGGTCTGTGTCTCGGAGAGACTCTACAGCGTTTTTGCTCCAGTATCCTGTGAGGAATTGAAATCCCTCTTGTCCTCTTTCTATTACCACTACTGCCTGCTTCAAAATACCCAGCAAGCGGCGGAGCGGCCGCGGAGTCTGCTGCAGAGTCTTTTGGTCTGTGTCTGGGAGAGACTCTACAGTGTTTTTGCTCCAGTATCCTGTGAGGAATTGAAATCCCTCTTGTCCTCTTTCTATTACCACTACTGCCTGCTTCAAAATACCCAGCAAGCCGCGGAGCGGCCGCAGAGTCTGCTGCAGAGTCTTTTGGTCTGTGTCTGGGAGAGACTCTACAGCGTTTTTGCTCCAGTATCCTGTGAGGAATTGAAATCCCTCTTGTCCTCTTTCTATTACCACTACTGCCTGCTTCAAAATACCCAGCAAGCCGCGGAGCGGCCGCAGAGTCTGCTGCAGAGTCTTTTCGTCTGTGTCTGGGAGAGACTCTACAGCGTTTTTGGTCCAGTATCCTGTGAGGCATTGAAATCCCTCTTGTCCTCTTTCTATTACCACTACTGCCTGCTTCAAAATACCCAGCAAGCCGCGGAGCAGCCGCGGAGTCTGCTGCTGAGTCTTTTGGTCTGTGTCTGGGAGAGACTCTACAGCGTTTTTGCTCCAGTATCCTGTGAGGAATTGAAATCCACCTTGTCCTCTTTCTATTACCACTACTGCCTGCTTCAAAATTCCCAGCAAGCCGCGGAGCGGCGCGGAGTCTGCTGCAGAGTCTTTTGGTCTGTGTCTGGGAGAGACTCTACAGCGTTTTTGCTCCAGTATCCTGTGAGGAATTGAAATCCCTCTTGTCCTCTTTCTATTACCACTACTGCCTGCTTCAAAATACCCAGCAAGCCGCGGAGTGCCGCGGAGTCTGCTGCAGCGTCTTTTGGTCTGTGTCTGGGAGAGACTCTACAGCGTTTTTGCTCCAGTATCCAGTGAGGAATTGAAATCCCTCTTGTCCTCTTTCTATTACCACTACTGCCTGCTTCAAAATAGCCAGCAAGCTGCTGAGTGGCCACAGAGTCTGCTGCAGAGTCTTTTGGTCTGTGTCTGGGAGAGACTCTACAGCGTTTGTGCTCCAGTATCCTGTGAGGAATTGAAATCCCTCTTGTCCTCTTTCTATTACCACTACTGCCTGCTTCAAAATATCCAGCAAGCCGCGGAACGGCCGCGGAGTCTGCTGCAGAGTATTTTGGTCTGTGTCTGGGAGAGACTCTACAGCGTTTTTGCTCCAGTATCCTGTGAGGAATTGAAATCCCTCTTGTCATCTTTCTATTACCATTACTGCCTAATTCAAAATACCCAGCAAGCCACGGAGCGGCTACGCAGTCTGCTGCATAGTCTTTTGGTCTGTGTCTGGGAGAGACTCTACAGCGTTTTTGCTCCAGTATCCTGTGAGGAATTGAAATCCCTCTTGTCCTCTTTCTATTACCACTACTGCCTGCTTCAAAATACCCAGCAAGCCGCGGAGCGGCCGCGGAGTCTGCTGCAGAGTCTTTTGGTTTGTGTCTGGGAGAGACTCTACAGCGTTTTTGCTCCAGTATCCTGTGAGGAATTGAAATCCCTCTTGTCCTCTTTCTATTACCACTACTGCCTGCTTCAAAATACCCAGCAAGCCGTGGAGCGGCCGCGGAGTCTGCTGCAGAGTCTTTTGGTCTGTGTCTGGGAGAGACTCTACAGCGTTTTTGCTCCAGTATCCTGTGAGGAATTGAAATCCCTCTTGTCCTCTTTCTATTACCACTACTGCCTGCTTCAAAATACCCAGAAAACCGCGGAGCGGCCGCAGAGTCTGCTGCAGAGTATTTTGGTCTGTGTCTGGGAGAGACTCTACAGCGTTTTTGCTCCAGTATCCTGTGAGGAATTGAAATCCCTCTTGTCCTCTTTCTATTACCACTACTGCCTGCTTCAAAATACCCAGCAAGCCGCAGAGTCTGCTGCAGAGTCTTTTGGTCTGTGTCTCGGAGAGACTCTACAGCGTTTTTGCTCCAGTATCCTGTGAGGAATTGAAATCCCTCTTGTCCTCTTTCTATTACCACTACTGCCTGCTTCAAAATACCCAGCAAGCGGCGGAGCGGCCGCGGAGTCTGCTGCAGAGTCTTTTGGTCTGTGTCTGGGAGAGACTCTACAGTGTTTTTGCTCCAGTATCCTGTGAGGAATTGAAATCCCTCTTGTCCTCTTTCTATTACCACTACTGCCTGCTTCAAAATACCCAGCAAGCCGCGGAGCGGCCGCAGAGTCTGCTGCAGAGTCTTTTGGTCTGTGTCTGGGAGAGACTCTACAGCGTTTTTGCTCCAGTATCCTGTGAGGAATTGAAATCCCTCTTGTCCTCTTTCTATTACCACTACTGCCTGCTTCAAAATACCCAGCAAGCCGCGGAGCGGCCGCAGAGTCTGCTGCAGAGTCTTTTCGTCTGTGTCTGGGAGAGACTCTACAGCGTTTTTGGTCCAGTATCCTGTGAGGCATTGAAATCCCTCTTGTCCTCTTTCTATTACCACTACTGCCTGCTTCAAAATACCCAGCAAGCCGCGGAGCAGCCGCGGAGTCTGCTGCTGAGTCTTTTGGTCTGTGTCTGGGAGAGACTCTACAGCGTTTTTGCTCCAGTATCCTGTGAGGAATTGAAATCCACCTTGTCCTCTTTCTATTACCACTACTGCCTGCTTCAAAATTCCCAGCAAGCCGCGGAGCGGCGCGGAGTCTGCTGCAGAGTCTTTTGGTCTGTGTCTGGGAGAGACTCTACAGCGTTTTTGCTCCAGTATCCTGTGAGGAATTGAAATCCCTCTTGTCCTCTTTCTATTACCACTACTGCCTGCTTCAAAATACCCAGCAAGCCGCGGAGTGCCGCGGAGTCTGCTGCAGCGTCTTTTGGTCTGTGTCTGGGAGAGACTCTACAGCGTTTTTGCTCCAGTATCCAGTGAGGAATTGAAATCCCTCTTGTCCTCTTTCTATTACCACTAGTGCCTGCTTCAAAATACCCAGCAAGCCGCGGAGCGGCCGCGGATTCTGCTGCAGATTCTTTTGGTCTGTGTCTGGGAGAGACTCTAAATCGTTTGTGCTCCAGTATCCTGTGAGGAATTGAAATCCCTCTTGTCCTCTTTCTATTACCACTATTGCCTGCTTCAAAATACCCAGCAAGCCGGGGAATGGCCGCAGAGTCTGCTGCAGAGTCTTTTGGTCTGTGCCTGGGAGAGACTCTACAGCGTTTGTGCTCCAGTATCCTGTGAGGAATTGAAATCCCTCTTGTCCTTTTTCTATTACCACTACTGCCTGCTTCAAAATATCCAGCAAGCCACGGAACAGCCGCGGAGTCTGCTGCAGAGTCTTTTGGTCTGTGTCTGGGAGAGACTATACAGCATTTTTGCTCCAGTATCCTGTGAGGAATTGAAATCCCTCTTGTCCTCTTTCTATTACCACTACTGCCTGCTTCAAAATACCCAGCAAGCTGCTGAGTGGCCACAGAGTCTGCTGCAGAGTCTTTTGGTCTGTGTCTGGGAGAGACTCTACAGCGTTTGTGCTCCAGTATCCTGTGAGGAATTGAAATCCCTCTTGTCCTCTTTCTATTACCACTACTGCCTGCTTCAAAATATCCAGCAAGCCGCGGAACGGCCGCGGAGTCTGCTGCAGTGTATTTTGGTCTGTGTCTGGGAGAGACTCTACAGCGTTTTTGCTCCAGTATCCTGTGAGGAATTGAAATCCCTCTTGTCCTCTTTCTATTACCACTACTGCCTGCTTCAAAATACCCAGCAAGCCGCGGAGCGGCCGCAGAGTCTGCTGCAGAGTCTTTTCGTCTGTGTCTGGGAGAGACTCTACAGCGTTTTTGGTCCAGTATCCTGTGAGGCATTGAAATCCCTCTTGTCCTCTTTCTATTACCACTACTGCCTGCTTCAAAATACCCAGCAAGCCGCGGAGCAGCCGCGGAGTCTGCTGCTGAGTCTTTTGGTCTGTGTCTGGGAGAGACTCTACAGCGTTTTTGCTCCAGTATCCTGTGAGGAATTGAAATCCACCTTGTCCTCTTTCTATTACCACTACTGCCTGCTTCAAAATTCCCAGCAAGCCGCGGAGCGGCGCGGAGTCTGCTGCAGAGTCTTTTGGTCTGTGTCTGGGAGAGACTCTACAGCGTTTTTGCTCCAGTATCCTGTGAGGAATTGAAATCCCTCTTGTCCTCTTTCTATTACCACTACTGCCTGCTTCAAAATACCCAGCAAGCCGCGGAGTGCCGCGGAGTCTGCTGTGCTGCAGCGTCTTTTGGTCTGTGTCTGGGAGAGACTCTACAGCGTTTTTGCTCCAGTATCCAGTGAGGAATTGAAATCCCTCTTGTCCTCTTTCTATTACCACTAGTGCCTGCTTCAAAATACCCAGCAAGCCGCGGAGCGGCCGCGGATTCTGCTGCAGATTCTTTTGGTCTGTGTCTGGGAGAGACTCTAAATCGTTTGTGCTCCAGTATCCTGTGAGGAATTGAAATCCCTCTTGTCCTCTTTCTATTACCACTATTGCCTGCTTCAAAATACCCAGCAAGCCGGGGAATGGCCGCAGAGTCTGCTGCAGAGTCTTTTGGTCTGTGCCTGGGAGAGACTCTACAGCGTTTGTGCTCCAGTATCCTGTGAGGAATTGAAATCCCTCTTGTCCTTTTTCCATTACCACTACTGCCTGCTTCAAAATATCCAGCAAGCCACGGAACAGCCGCGGAGTCTGCTGCAGAGTCTTTTGGTCTGTGTCTGGGAGAGACTATACAGCATTTTTGCTCCAGTATCCTGTGAGGAATTGAAATCCCTCTTGTCCTCTTTCTATTACCACTACTGCCTGCTTCAAAATACCCAGCAAGCTGCTGAGTGGCCACAGAGTCTGCTGCAGAGTCTTTTGGTCTGTGTCTGGGAGAGACTCTACAGCGTTTGTGCTCCAGTATCCTGTGAGGAATTGAAATCCCTCTTGTCCTCTTTCT
Organism: Ambystoma mexicanum; assembly: GCF_040938575.1. Taxonomy (NCBI): domain Eukaryota; kingdom Metazoa; phylum Chordata; class Amphibia; order Caudata; family Ambystomatidae; genus Ambystoma; species Ambystoma mexicanum. The sequence goes on along the minus strand of NC_090929.1, from coordinate 1,669,736,877 downwards.
ATTACCACTACTGCCTGCTTCAAAATATCCAGCAAGCCGCGGAACGGCCGCGGAGTCTGCTGCAGTGTATTTTGGTCTGTGTCTGGGAGAGACTCTACAGCGTTTTTGCTCCAGTATCCTGTGAGGAATTGAAATCCCTCTTGTCCTCTTTCTATTACCACTACTGCCTGCTTCAAAATACCCAGCAAGCCGCGGAGTGCCGCGGAGTCTGCTGCAGCGTATTTTGGTCTGTGTCTGGGAGAGACTCTACAGCGTTTTTGCTCCAGTATCCAGTGAGGAATTGAAATCCCTCTTGTCCTCTTTCTATTACCACTAGTGCCTGCTTCAAAATACCCAGCAAGCCGCGGAGCGGCCGCGGATTCTGCTGCAGATTCTTTTGGTCTGTGTCTGGGAGAGACTCTAAATCGTTTGTGCTCCAGTATCCTGTGAGGAATTGAAATCCCTCTTGTCCTCTTTCTATTACCACTACTGCCTGCTTCAAAATACCCAGCAAGCCGGGGAATGGCCGCAGAGTCTGCTGCAGAGTCTTTTGTTCTGTGCCTGGGAGATACTCTACAGCGTTTGTGCTCCAGTATCCTGTGAGGAATTGAAATCCCTCTTGTTCTCTTTCTATTACCACTACTGCCCGCTTCAAAATATCCAGCAAGCCACGGAACGGCCGCGGAGTCTGCTGCAGAGTATTTTGGTCTGTGTCTGGGAGAGACTCTACAGCGTTTTTGCTCCAGTATGCTGTGAGGAATTGAAATCCCTCTTGTCCTCTTTCTCTTACCAGTACTGCCTGCTTCAAAATTCCCAGCAAGCCGCGGAGCAGCCGCGGAGTCTGCTGCAGAGTCTTTTGGTCTGTGTCTGGGAGAGACTATACAGCATTTTTGCTCCAGTATCCTGTGAGGAATTGAAATCCCTCTTGTCCTCTTTCTATTACCACTACTGCCTGCTTCAAAATAGCCAGCAAGCTGCTGAGTGGCCACAGAGTCTGCTGCAGAGTCTTTTGGTCTGTGTCTGGGAGAGACTCTACAGCGTTTGTGCTCCAGTATCCTGTGAGGAATTGAAATCCCTCTTGTCCTCTTTCTATTACCACTACTGCCTGCTTCAAAATATCCAGCAAGCCGCGGAACGGCCGCGGAGTCTGCTGCAGAGTATTTTGGTCTGTGTCTGGGAGAGACTCTACAGCGTTTTTGCTCCAGTATCCTGTGAGGAATTGAAATCCCTCTTGTCATCTTTCTATTACCATTACTGCCTAATTCAAAATACCCAGCAAGCCACGGAGCGGCTACGCAGTCTGCTGCAGAGTCTTTTGGTCTGTGTCTGGGAGAGACTCTACAGCGTTTTTGCTCCAGTATCCTGTGAGGAATTGAAATCCCTCTTGTCCTCTTTCTATTACCACTACTGCCTGCTTCAAAATACCCAGCAAGCCGCGGAGCGGCCGCGGAGTCTGCTGCAGAGTCTTTTGGTTTGTGTCTGGGAGAGACTCTACAGCGTTTTTGCTCCAGTATCCTGTGAGGAATTGAAATCCCTCTTGTCCTCTTTCTATTACCACTACTGCCTGCTTCAAAATACCCAGCAAGCCGTGGAGCGGCCGCGGAGTCTGCTGCAGAGTCTTTTGGTCTGTGTCTGGGAGAGACTCTACAGCGTTTTTGCTCCAGTATCCTGTGAGGAATTGAAATCCCTCTTGTCCTCTTTCTATTACCACTACTGCCTGCTTCAAAATACCCAGAAAGCCGCGGAGCGGCCGCGGAGTCTGCTGCAGAGTCTTTTGGTCTGTGTCTGGGAGAGACTCTACAGCATTTTTGCCCCAGTATCCTGTGAGGAATTGAAATCCCTCTTGTCCTCTTTCTATTACCACTACTGCCTGCTTCAAAATACCCAGCAAGCCGCAGAGTCTGCTGCAGAGTCTTTTGGTCTGTGTCTCGGAGAGACTCTACAGCGTTTTTGCTCCAGTATCCTGTGAGGAATTGAAATCCCTCTTGTCCTCTTTCTATTACCACTACTGCCTGCTTCAAAATACCCAGCAAGCGGCGGAGCGGCCGCGGAGTCTGCTGCAGAGTCTTTTGGTCTGTGTCTGGGAGAGACTCTACAGCGTTTTTGCTCCAGTATCCTGTGAGGAATTGAAATCCCTCTTGTCCTCTTTCTATTACCACTACTGCCTGCTTCAAAATACCCAGCAAGCCGCGGAGCGGCCGCAGAGTCTGCTGCAGAGTCTTTTGGTCTGTGTCTGGGAGAGACTCTACAGCGTTTTTGCTCCAGTATCCTGTGAGGAATTGAAATCCCTCTTGTCCTCTTTCTATTACCACTACTGCCTGCTTCAAAATACCCAGCAAGCCGCGGAGCGGCCGCAGAGTCTGCTGCAGAGTCTTTTCGTCTGTGTCTGGGAGAGACTCTACAGCGTTTTTGGTCCAGTATCCTGTGAGGCATTGAAATCCCTCTTGTCCTCTTTCTATTACCACTACTGCCTGCTTCAAAATACCCAGCAAGCCGCGGAGCAGCCGCGGAGTCTGCTGCTGAGTCTATTGGTCTGTGTCTGGGAGAGACTCTACAGCGTTTTTGCTCCAGTATCCTGTGAGGAATTGAAATCCACCTTGTCCTCTTTCTATTACCACTACTGCCTGCTTCAAAATTCCCAGCAAGCCGCGGAGCGGCCGCGGAGTCTGCTGCAGAGTCTTTTGGTCTGTGTCTGGGAGAGACTCTACAGCGTTTTTGCTCCAGTATCCTGTGAGGAATTGAAATCCCTCTTGTCCTCTTTCTATTACCACTACTGCCTGCTTCAAAATACCCAGCAAGCCGCGGAGTGCCGCGGAGTCTGCTGCAGCGTCTTTTGGTCTGTGTCTGGGAGAGACTCTACAGCGTTTTTGCTCCAGTATCCAGTGAGGAATTGAAATCCCTCTTGTCCTCTTTCTATTACCACTAGTGCCTGCTTCAAAATACCCAGCAAGCCGCGGAGCGGCCGCGGATTCTGCTGCAGATTCTTTTGGTCTGTGTCTGGGAGAGACTCTAAATCGTTTGTGCTCCAGTATCCTGTGAGGAATTGAAATCCCTCTTGTCCTCTTTCTATTACCACTACTGCCTGCTTCAAAATACCCAGCAAGCCGGGGAATGGCCGCAGAGTCTGCTGCAGAGTCTTTTGGTCTCTGCCTGGGAGAGACTCTACAGCGTTTGTGCTCCAGTATCCTGTGAGGAATTGAAATCCCTCTTGTCCTTTTTCTATTACCACTACTGCCTGCTTCAAAATATCCAGCAAGCCACGGAACGGCCGCGGAGTCTGCTGCAGAGTATTTTGGTCTGTGTCTGGGAGAGACTCTACAGCGTTTTTGCTCCAGTATGCTGTGAGGAATTGAAATCCCTCTTGTCCTCTTTCTCTTACCAGTACTGCCTGCTTCAAAATTCCCAGCAAGCCGCGGAACAGCCGCGGAGTCTGCTGCAGAGTCTTTTGGTCTGTGTCTGGGAGGGACTATACAGCATTTTTGCTCCAGTATCCTGTGAGGAATTGAAATCCCTCTTGTCCTCTTTCTATTACCACTACTGCCTGCTTCAAAATAGCCAGCAAGCTGCTGAGTGGCCACAGAGTCTGCTGCAGAGTCTTTTGGTCTGTGTCTGGGAGAGACTCTACAGCGTTTGTGCTCCAGTATCCTGTGAGGAATTGAAATCCCTCTTGTCCTCTTTCTATTACCACTACTGCCTGCTTCAAAATATCCAGCAAGCCGCGGAACGGCCGCGGAGTCTGCTGCAGAGTATTTTGGTCTGTGTCTGGGAGAGACTCTACAGCGTTTTTGCTCCAGTATCCTGTGAGGAATTGAAATCCCTCTTGTCATCTTTCTATTACCATTACTGCCTAATTCAAAATACCCAGCAAGCCACGGAGCGGCTACGCAGTCTGCTGCAGAGTCTTTTGGTCTGTGTCTGGGAGAGACTCTACAGCGTTTTTGCTCCAGTATCCTGTGAGGAATTGAAATCCCTCTTGTCCTCTTTCTATTACCACTACTGCCTGCTTCAAAATACCCAGCAAGCCGCGGAGCGGCCGCGGAGTCTGCTGCAGAGTCTTTTGGTTTGTGTCTGGGAGAGACTCTACAGCGTTTTTGCTCCAGTATCCTGTGAGGAATTGAAATCCCTCTTGTCCTCTTTCTATTACCACTACTGCCTGCTTCAAAATACCCAGCAAGCCGTGGAGCGGCCGCGGAGTCTGCTGCAGAGTCTTTTGGTCTGTGTCTGGGAGAGACTCTACAGCGTTTTTGCTCCAGTATCCTGTGAGGAATTGAAATCCCTCTTGTCCTCTTTCTATTACCACTACTGCCTGCTTCAAAATACCCAGAAAGCCGCGGAGCGGCCGCGGAGTCTGCTGCAGAGTCTTTTGGTCTGTGTCTGGGAGAGACTCTACAGTGTTTTTGCTCCAGTATCCTGTGAGGAATTGAAATCCCTCTTGTCCTCTTTCTATTACCACTACTGCCTGCTTCAAAATACCCAGCAAGCCGCAGAGTCTGCTGCAGAGTCTTTTGGTCTGTGTCTCGGAGAGACTCTACAGCGTTTTTGCTCCAGTATCCTGTGAGGAATTGAAATCCCTCTTGTCCTCTTTCTATTACCACTACTGCCTGCTTCAAAATACCCAGCAAGCGGCGGAGCGGCCGCGGAGTCTGCTGCAGAGTCTTTTGGTCTGTGTCTGGGAGAGACTCTACAGCGTTTTTGCTCCAGTATCCTGTGAGGAATTGAAATCCGTCTTGTCCTCTTTCTATTACCACTACTGCCTGCTTCAAAATACCCAGCAAGCCGCGGAGCGGCCGCAGAGTCTGCTGCAGAGTCTTTTGGTCTGTGTCTGGGAGAGACTCTACAGCGTTTTTGCTCCAGTATCCTGTGAGGAATTGAAATCCCTCTTGTCCTCTTTCTATTACCACTACTGCCTGCTTCAAAATACCCAGCAAGCCGCGGAGCGGCCGCAGAGTCTGCTGCAGAGTCTTTTCGTCTGTGTCTGGGAGAGACTCTACAGCGTTTTTGGTCCAGTATCCTGTGACGCATTGAAATCCCTCTTGTCCTCTTTCTATTACCACTACTGCCTGCTTCAAAATACCCAGCAAGCCGCGGAGCAGCCGCGGAGTCTGCTGCTGAGTCTTTTGGTCTGTGTCTGGGAGAGACTCTACAGCGTTTTTGCTCCAGTATCCTGTGAGGAATTGAAATCCACCTTGTCCTCTTTCTATTACCACTACTGCCTGCTTCAAAATTCCCAGCAAGCCGCGGAGCGGCCGCGGAGTCTGCTGCAGAGTCTTTTGGTCTGTGTCTGGGAGAGACTCTACAGCGTTTTTGCTCCAGTATCCTGTGAGGAATTGAAATCCCTCTTGTCCTCTTTCTATTACCACTACTGCCTGCTTCAAAATACCCAGCAAGCCGCGGAGTGCCGCGGAGTCTGCTGCAGCGTCTTTTGGTCTGTGTCTGGGAGAGACTCTACAGCGTTTTTGCTCCAGTATCCAGTGAGGAATTGAAATCCCTCTTGTCCTCTTTCTATTACCACTAGTGCCTGCTTCAAAATACCCAGCAAGCCGCGGAGCGGCCGCGGATTCTGCTGCAGATTCTTTTGGTCTGTGTCTGGGAGAGACTCTAAATCGTTTGTGCTCCAGTATCCTGTGAGGAATTGAAATCCCTCTTGTCCTCTTTCTATTACCACTACTGCCTGCTTCAAAATACCAAGCAAGCCGGGGAATGGCCGCAGAGTCTGCTGCAGAGTCTTTTGGTCTGTGCCTGGGAGAGACTCTACAGCGTTTGTGCTCCAGTATCCTGTGAGGAATTGAAATCCCTCTTGTCCTTTTTCTATTACCACTACTGCCTGCTTCAAAATATCCAGCAAGCCACGGAACGGCCGCGGAGTCTGCTGCAGAGTATTTTGGTCTGTGTCTGGGAGAGACTCTACAGCGTTTTTGCTCCAGTATGCTGTGAGGAATTGAAATCCCTCTTGTCCTCTTTCTCTTACCAGTACTGCCTGCTTCAAAATTCCCAGCAAGCCGCGGAACAGCCGCGGAGTCTGCTGCAGAGTCTTTTGGTCTGTGTCTGGGAGAGACTATACAGCATTTTTGCTCCAGTATCCTGTGAGGAATTGAAATCCCTCTTGTCCTCTTTCTATTACCACTACTGCCTGCTTCAAAATACCCAGCAAGCTGCTGAGTGGCCACAGAGTCTGCTGCAGAGTCTTTTGGTCTGTGTCTGGGAGAGACTCTACAGCGTTTGTGCTCCAGTATCCTGTGAGGAATTGAAATCCCTCTTGTCCTCTTTCTATTACCACTACTGCCTGCTTCAAAATATCCAGCAAGCCGCGGAACGGCCGCGGAGTCTGCTGCAGTGTATTTTGGTCTGTGTCTGGGAGAGACTCTACAGCGTTTTTGCTCCAGTATCCTGTGAGGAATTGAAATCCCTCTTGTCATCTTTCTATTACCATTACTGCCTAATTCAAAATACCCAGCAAGCCACGGAGCGGCTACGTAGTCTGCTGCAGAGTCTTTTGGTCTGTGTCTGGGAGAGACTCTACAGCGTTTTTGCTCCAGTATCCTGTGAGGAATTGAAATCCCTCTTGTTCTCTTTCTATTACCACTACTGCCTGCTTCAAAATACCCAGCAAGCCGCGGAGCAGCCGCGGAGTCTGCTGCAGAGTCTTTTGGTCTGTGTCTGGGAGAGACTCTACAGCGTTTTTGCTCCAGTATCCTGTGAGGAATTGAAATCCCTCTTGTCCTCTTTCTATTACCACTACTGCCTGCTTCAAAATACCCAGCAAGCCGCGGAGCGGCCGCGGAGTCTGCTGCAGAGTCTTTTGGTCTGTGTCTGGGAGAGACTCTACAGCGTTTTTGCTCCAGTATCCTGTGAGGAATTGAAATCCCTCTTGTCCTCTTTCTATTACCACTACTGCCTGCTTCAAAATACCCAGCAAGCCACGGAGCGGCCACGGAGTCTGCTGCAGAGTCTTTTGGTCTGTGTCTGGGAGAGACCCCACAGCGTTTTTGCTCCAGTATCCTGTGAGGAATTGAAATCCCTCTTGTCCTCTTTCTATTACCACTACTGCCTGCTTCAAAATACCCAGCAAGCCGCGGAGCGGCCGCGGAGTCTGCTGCAGAGTCTTTTGGTCTGTGTCTGGGAGAGACTCTACAGCGTTTTTGCTCCAGTGTCCTGTGAGGAATTGAAATCCCTCTTGTCCTCTTTCTATTACCACTACTGCCTGCTTCAAAATACCCAGCAAGCCGCGGAGCGGCCGTGGAGTCTGCTGCAGAGTCTTTTCGTCTGTGTCTGGGAGAGACTCTACAGCGTTTTTGGTCCAGTATCCTGTGAGACATTGAAATCCCTCTTGTCCTCTTTCTATTACCACTACTGCCTGCTTCAAAATACCCAGCAAGCCGCGGAGCAGCCGCGGAGTCTGCTGCTGAGTCTTTTGGTCTGTGTCTGGGAGAGACTCTACAGCGTTTTTGCTCCAGTATCCTGTGAGGAATTGAAATCCCTCTTGTCCTCTTTCTATTACCACTACTGCCTGCTTCAAAATTCCCAGCAAGCCGCGGAGCGGCCGCGGAGTCTGCTGCAGAGTCTTTTGGTCTGTGTCTGGGAGAGACTCTACAGCGTTTTTGCTCCAGTATCCTGTGAGGAATTGAAATCCCTCTTGTCCTCTTTCTATTACCACTACTGCCTGCTTCAAAATACCCAACAAGCCGCGGAGTGCCGCGGAGTCTGCTGCAGCGTCTTTTGGTCTGTGTCTGGGAGAGACTCTACAGCGTTTTTGCTCCAGTATCCAGTGAGGAATTGAAATCCCTCTTGTCCTCTTTCTATTATCACTAGTGCCTGCTTCAAAATACCCAGCAAGCCGCGGAGCGGCCGCGGATTCTGCTGCAGATTCTTTTGGTCTGTGTCTGGGAGAGACTCTAAATCGTTTGTGCTCCAGTATCCTGTGAGGAATTGAAATCCCTCTTGTCCTCTTTCTATTACCACTACTGCCTGCTTCAAAATACCCAGCAAGCCGGGGAATGGCCGCAGAGTCTGCTGCAGAGTCTTTTGGTCTGTGCCTGGGAGATACTCTACAGCGTTTGTGCTCCAGTATCCTGTGAGGAATTGAAATCCCTCTTGTCCTCTTTCTATTACCACTACTGCCTGCTTCAAAATATCCAGCAAGCCACGGAACGGCCGTGGAGTCTGCTGCAGAGTATTTTGGTCTGTGTCTGGGAGAGACTCTACAGCGTTTTTGCTCCAGTATGCTGTGAGGAATTGAAATCCCTCTTGTCCTCTTTCTCTTACCAGTACTGCCTGCTTCAAAATTCCCAGCAAGCCGCGGAGCAGCAGCGGAGTCTGCTGCAGAGTCTTTTGGTCTGTGTCTGGGAGAGACTATACAGCATTTTTGCTCCAGTATCCTGTGAGGAATTGAAATCCCTCTTGTCCTCTTTCTATTACCACTACTGCCTGCTTCAAAATAGCCAGCAAGCTGCTGAGTGGCCACAGAGTCTGCTGCAGAGTCTTTTGGTCTGTGTCTGGGAGAGACTCTACAGCGTTTGTGCTCCAGTATCCTGTGAGGAATTGAAATCCCTCTTGTCCTCTTTCTATTACCACTACTGCCTGCTTCAAAATATCCAGCAAGCCGCGGAACGGCCGCGGAGTCTGCTGCAGAGTATTTTGGTCTGTGTCTGGGAGAGACTCTACAGCGTTTTTGCTCCAGTATCCTGTGAGGAATTGAAATCCCTCTTGTCATCTTTCTATTACCATTACTGCCTAATTCAAAATACCCAGCAAGCCACGGAGCGGCTACGCAGTCTGCTGCAGAGTCTTTTGGTCTGTGTCTGGGAGAGACTCTACAGCGTTTTTGCTCCAGTATCCTGTGAGGAATTGAAATCCCTCTTGTCCTCTTTCTATTACCACTACTGCCTGCTTCAAAATACCCAGCAAGCCGCGGAGCGGCCGCGGAGTCTGCTGCAGAGTCTTTTGGTTTGTGTCTGGGAGAGACTCTACAGCGTTTTTGCTCCAGTATCCTGTGAGGAATTGAAATCCCTCTTGTCCTCTTTCTATTACCACTACTGCCTGCTTCAAAATACCCAGCAAGCCGTGGAGCGGCCGCGGAGTCTGCTGCAGAGTCTTTTGGTCTGTGTCTGGGAGAGACTCTACAGCGTTTTTGCTCCAGTATCCTGTGAGGAATTGAAATCCCTCTTGTCCTCTTTCTATTACCACTACTGCCTGCTTCAAAATACCCAGAAAGCCGCGGAGCGGCCGCGGAGTCTGCTGCAGAGTCTTTTGGTCTGTGTCTGGGAGAGACTCTACAGCGTTTTTGCTCCAGTATCCTGTGAGGAATTGAAATCCCTCTTGTCCTCTTTCTATTACCACTACTGCCTGCTTCAAAATACCCAGCAAGCCGCAGAGTCTGCTGCAGAGTCTTTTGGTCTGTGTCTGGGAGAGACTCTACAGCGTTTTTGCTCCAGTATCCTGTGAGGAATTGAAATCCCTCTTGTCCTCTTTCTATTACCACTACTGCCTGCTTCAAAATACCCAGCAAGCGGCGGAGCGGCCGCGGAGTCTGCTGCAGAGTCTTTTGGTCTGTGTCTGGGAGAGACTCTACAGCGTTTTTGCTCCAGTATCCTGTGAGGAATTGAAATCCCTCTTGTCCTCTTTCTATTACCACTACTGCCTGCTTCAAAATACCCAGCAAGCCGCGGAGCGGCCGCAGAGTCTGCTGCAGAGTCTTTTGGTCTGTGTCTGGGAGAGACTCTACAGCGTTTTTGCTCCAGTATCCTGTGAGGAATTGAAATCCCTCTTGTCCTCTTTCTATTACCACTACTGCCTGCTTCAAAATACCCAGCAAGCCGCGGAGCGGCCGCAGAGTCTGCTGCAGAGTCTTTTCGTCTGTGTCTGGGAGAGACTCTACAGCGTTTTTGGTCCAGTATCCTGTGAGGCATTGAAATCCCTCTTGTCCTCTTTCTATTACCACTACTGCCTGCTTCAAAATACCCAGCATGCCGCGGAGCAGCCGCGGAGTCTGCTGCTGAGTCTTTTGGTCTGTGTCTGGGAGAGACTCTACAGCGTTTTTGCTCCAGTATCCTGTGAGGAATTGAAATCCACCTTGTCCTCTTTCTATTACCACTACTGCCTGCTTCAAAATTCCCAGCAAGCCGCGGAGCGGCCGCGGAGTCTGCTGCAGAGTCTTTTGTTCTGTGTCTGGGAGAGACTCTACAGCGTTTTTGCTCCAGTATCCTGTGAGGAATTGAAATCCCTCTTGTCCTCTTTCTATTACCACTACTGCCTGCTTCAAAATACCCAGCAAGCCGCGGAGTGCCGCGGAGTCTGCTGCAGCGTCTTTTGGTCTGTGTCTGGGAGAGACTCTACAGCGTTTTTGCTCCAGTATCCAGTGAGGAATTGAAATCCCTCTTGTCCTCTTTCTATTACCACTAGTGCCTGCTTCAAAATACCCAGCAAGCCGCGGAGCGGCCGCGGATTCTGCTGCAGATTCTTTTGGTCTGTGTCTGGGAGAGACTCTAAATCGTTTGTGCTCCAGTATCCTGTGAGGAATTGAAATCCCTCTTGTCCTCTTTCTATTACCACTACTGCCTGCTTCAAAATACCCAGCAAGACGGGAAATGGCCGCAGAGTCTGCTGCAGAGTCTTTTGGTCTGTGCCTGGGAGAGACTCTACAGCGTTTGTGCTCCAGTATCCTGTGAGGAATTGAAATCCCTCTTGTCCTCTTTCTATTACCACTACTGCCTGCTTCAAAATACCCAGCAAGCCGCGGAGCGGCCGCAGAGTCTGCTGCAGAGTCTTTTGGTCTGTGTCTGGGAGAGACTCTACAGCGTTTTTGCTCCAGTGTCCTGTGAGGAATTGAAATCCCTCTTGTCCTCTTTCTATTACCACTACTGCCTGCTTCAAAATACCCAGCAAGCCGCGGAGCGGCCGCGGAGTCTGCTGCAGAGTCTTTTCGTCTGTGTCTGGGAGAGACTCTACAGCGTTTTTGGTCCAGTATCCTGTGAGGCATTGAAATCCCTCTTGTCCTCTTTCTATTACCACTACTGCCTGCTTCAAAATACCCAGCAAGCCGCGGAGCAGCCGCGGAGTCTGCTGCTGAGTCTTTTGGTCTGTGTCTGGGAGAGACTCTACAGCGTTTTTGCTCCAGTATCCTGTGAGGAATTGAAATCCACCTTGTCCTCTTTCTATTACCACTACTGCCTGCTTCAAAATTCCCAGCAAGCCGCGGAGCGGCCGCGGAGTCTGCTGCAGAGTATTTTGGTCTGTGTCTGGGAGAGACTATACAGCGTTTTTGCTCCAGTATGCTGTGAGGAATTGAAATCCCTCTTGTCCTCTTTCTCTTACCAGTACTGCCTGCTTCAAAATTCCCAGCAAGCCGCGGAGCAGCCGCGGAGTCTGCTGCAGAGTCTTTTGGTCTGTGTCTGGGAGAGACTATACAGCATTTTTGCTCCAGTATCCTGTGAGGAATTGAAATCCCTCTTGTCCTCTTTCTATTACCACTACTGCCTGCTTCAAAATACCCAGCAAGCTGCTGAGTGGCCACAGAGTCTGCTGCAGAGTCTTTTGGTCTGTGTCTGGGAGAGACTCTACAGCGTTTGTGCTCCAGTATCCTGTGAGGAATTGAAATCCCTCTTGTCCTCTTTCTATTACCACTACTGCCTGCTTCAAAATATCCAGCAAGCCGCGGAACGGCCGCGGAGTCTGCTGCAGAGTATTTTGGTCTGTGTCTGGGAGAGACTCTACAGCGTTTTTGCTCCAGTATCCTGTGAGGAATTGAAATCCCTCTTGTCCTCTTTCTATTACCACTACTGCCTGCTTCAAAATACCCAGCAAGCCGCGGAGCGGCCGCGGAGTCTGCTGCAGAGTCTTTTGGTCTGTGTCTGGGAGAGACTCTACAGCGTTTTTGCTCCAGTATCCTGTGAGGAATTGAAATCCCTCTTGTCCTCTTTCTCTTACCACTACTGCCTGCTTCAAAATTCCCAGCAAGCCGCGGAGCGGCCGCGCAGTCTGCTGTAGAGTCTTTTGGTCTGTGTCTGGGAGAGACTCTACAGCGTTTTTGCTCCAGTATCCTGTGAGGAATTGAAATCCCTCTTGTCCTCTTTCTATTACCACTACTGCCTGCTTCAAAATACCCAGCAAGCCACAGAGCGGCCGCGGAGTCTGCTGCAGAGTCTTTTGGTCTGTGTCTGGGAGAGACTCTACAGCTTTTTTGCTCCATTATCCTGTGAGGTATTGAAATCCCTCTTGTCCTCTTTCTATTACCACTACTGCCTGCTTCAAAATACCCAGCAAGCCGCGGAGCGGCCGCGGAGTCTGCTGCAGAGTCTTTTCGTCTGTGTCTGGGAGAGACTCTACAGCGTTTTTGGTCCAGTATCCTGTGAGGCATTGAAATCCCTCTTGTCCTCTTTCTATTACCACTACTGCCTGCTTCAAAATACCCAGCAAGCCGCGGAGCAGCCGCGGAGTCTGCTGCTGAGTCTTTTGGTCTGTGTCTGGGAGAGACTCTACAGCGTTTTTGCTCCAGTATCCTGTGAGGAATTGAAATCCACCTTGTCCTCTTTCTATTACCACTACTGCCTGCTTCAAAATTCCCAGCAAGCCGCGGAGCGGCCGCGGAGTCTGCTGCAGAGTATTTTGGTCTGTGTCTGGGAGAGACTATACAGCGTTTTTGCTCCAGTATGCTGTGAGGAATTGAAATCCCTCTTGTCCTCTTTCTCTTACCAGTACTGCCTGCTTCAAAATTCCCAGCAAGCCGCGGAGCAGCCGCGGAGTCTGCTGCAGAGTCTTTTGGTCTGTGTCTGGGAGAGACTATACAGCATTTTTGCTCCAGTATCCTGTGAGGAATTGAAATCCCTCTTGTCCTCTTTCTATTACCACTACTGCCTGCTTCAAAATACCCAGCAAGCTGCTGAGTGGCCACAGAGTCTGCTGCAGAGTCTTTTGGTCTGTGTCTGGGAGAGACTCTACAGCGTTTGTGCTCCAGTATCCTGTGAGGAATTGAAATCCCTCTTGTCCTCTTTCTATTACCACTACTGCCTGCTTCAAAATATCCAGCAAGCCGCGGAACGGCCGCGGAGTCTGCTGCAGAGTATTTTGGTCTGTGTCTGGGAGAGACTCTACAGCGTTTTTGCTCCAGTATCCTGTGAGGAATTGAAATCCCTCTTGTCCTCTTTCTATTACCACTACTGCCTGCTTCAAAATACCCAGCAAGCCGCGGAGCGGCCGCGGAGTCTGCTGCAGAGTCTTTTGGTCTGTGTCTGGGAGAGACTCTACAGCGTTTTTGCTCCAGTATCCTGTGAGGAATTGAAATCCCTCTTGTCCTCTTTCTCTTACCACTACTGCCTGCTTCAAAATTCCCAGCAAGCCGCGGAGCGGCCGCGCAGTCTGCTGTAGAGTCTTTTGGTCTGTGTCTGGGAGAGACTCTACAGCGTTTTTGCTCCAGTATCCTGTGAGGAATTGAAATCCCTCTTGTCCTCTTTCTATTACCACTACTGCCTGCTTCAAAATACCCAGCAAGCCACAGAGCGGCCGCGGAGTCTGCTGCAGAGTCTTTTGGTCTGTGTCTGGGAGAGACTCTACAGCTTTTTTGCTCCATTATCCTGTGAGGTATTGAAATCCCTCTTGTCCTCTTTCTATTACCACTACTGCCTGCTTCAAAATACCCAGCAAGCCGATGAGCGGCCGCGGAGTCTGCTGCAGAGTCTTTTGGTCTGTGTCTGGGAGAGACTCTACAGTGTTTTTGCTCCAGTATCCTGTGAGGAATTGAAATCCCTCTTGTCCTCTTTCTATTACCACTACTGTCTGCTTCAAAATACCCAGCAAGCCGCGGAGTCTGCTGCAGAGTCTTTTGGTCTGTGTCTGGGAGAGACTCTACAGCGTTTTTGCTCCAGTATCCTGTGAGGAATTGAAATCCCTCTTGTCATCTTTCTATTACCATTACTGCCTAATTCAAAATACCCAGCAAGCCACGGAGCGGCTACGTAGTCTGCTGCAGAGTCTTTTGGTCTGTGTCTGGGAGAGACTCTACAGCGTTTTTGCTCCAGTATCCTGTGAGGAATTGAAATCCCTCTTGTCCTCTTTCTATTACCACTACTGCCTGCTTCAAAATACCCAGCAAGCCGCGGAGCAGCCGCGGAGTCTGCTGCAGAGTCTTTTGGTCTGTGTCTGGGAGAGACTCTACAGCGTTTTTGCTCCAGTATCCTGTGAGGAATTGAAATCCCTCTTGTCCTCTTTCTATTACCACTACTGCCTGCTTCAAAATACCCAGCAAGCCGCGGAGCGGCCGCGGAGTCTGCTGCAGAGTCTTTTGGTCTGTGTCTGGGAGAGACTCTACAGCGTTTTTGCTCCAGTATCCTGTGAGGAATTGAAATCCCTCTTGTCCTCTTTCTATTACCACTACTGCCTGCTTCAAAATACCCAGCAAGCCACGGAGCGGCCACGGAGTCTGCTGCAGAGTCTTTTGGTCTGTGTCTGGGAGAGACCCCACAGCGTTTTTGCTCCAGTATCCTGTGAGGAATTGAAATCCCTCTTGTCCTCTTTCTATTACCACTACTGCCTGCTTCAAAATACCCAGCAAGCCGCGGAGCGGCCGCGGAGTCTGCTGCAGAGTCTTTTGGTCTGTGTCTGGGAGAGACTCTACAGCGTTTTTGCTCCAGTGTCCTGTGAGGAATTGAAATCCCTCTTGTCCTCTTTCTATTACCACTACTGCCTGCTTCAAAATACCCAGCAAGCCGCGGAGCGGCCGTGGAGTCTGCTGCAGAGTCTTTTCGTCTGTGTCTGGGAGAGACTCTACAGCGTTTTTGGTCCAGTATCCTGTGAGACATTGAAATCCCTCTTGTCCTCTTTCTATTACCACTACTGCCTGCTTCAAAATACCCAGCAAGCCGCGGAGCAGCCGCGGAGTCTGCTGCTGAGTCTTTTGGTCTGTGTCTGGGAGAGACTCTACAGCGTTTTTGCTCCAGTATCCTGTGAGGAATTGAAATCCCTCTTGTCCTCTTTCTATTACCACTACTGCCTGCTTCAAAATTCCCAGCAAGCCGCGGAGCGGCCGCGGAGTCTGCTGCAGAGTCTTTTGGTCTGTGTCTGGGAGAGACTCTACAGCGTTTTTGCTCCAGTATCCTGTGAGGAATTGAAATCCCTCTTGTCCTCTTTCTATTACCACTACTGCCTGCTTCAAAATACCCAACAAGCCGCGGAGTGCCGCGGAGTCTGCTGCAGCGTCTTTTGGTCTGTGTCTGGGAGAGACTCTACAGCGTTTTTGCTCCAGTATCCAGTGAGGAATTGAAATCCCTCTTGTCCTCTTTCTATTACCACTAGTGCCTGCTTCAAAATACCCAGCAAGCCGCGGAGCGGCCGCGGATTCTGCTGCAGATTCTTTTGGTCTGTGTCTGGGAGAGACTCTAAATCGTTTGTGCTCCAGTATCCTGTGAGGAATTGAAATCCCTCTTGTCCTCTTTCTATTACCACTACTGCCTGCTTCAAAATACCCAGCAAGCCGGGGAATGGCCGCAGAGTCTGCTGCAGAGTCTTTTGGTCTGTGCCTGGGAGATACTCTACAGCGTTTGTGCTCCAGTATCCTGTGAGGAATTGAAATCCCTCTTGTCCTCTTTCTATTACCACTACTGCCTGCTTCAAAATATCCAGCAAGCCACGGAACGGCCGCGGAGTCTGCTGCAGAGTATTTTGGTCTGTGTCTGGGAGAGACTCTACAGCGTTTTTGCTCCAGTATGCTGTGAGGAATTGAAATCCCTCTTGTCCTCTTTCTCTTACCAGTACTGCCTGCTTCAAAATTCCCAGCAAGCCGCGGAGCAGCAGCGGAGTCTGCTGCAGAGTCTTTTGGTCTGTGTCTGGGAGAGACTATACAGCATTTTTGCTCCAGTATCCTGTGAGGAATTGAAATCCCTCTTGTCCTCTTTCTATTACCACTACTGCCTGCTTCAAAATAGCCAGCAAGCTGCTGAGTGGCCACAGAGTCTGCTGCAGAGTCTTTTGGTCTGTGTCTGGGAGAGACTCTACAGCGTTTGTGCTCCAGTATCCTGTGAGGAATTGAAATCCCTCTTGTCCTCTTTCTATTACCACTACTGCCTGCTTCAAAATATCCAGCAAGCCGCGGAACGGCCGCGGAGTCTGCTGCAGAGTATTTTGGTCTGTGTCTGGGAGAGACTCTACAGCGTTTTTGCTCCAGTATCCTGTGAGGAATTGAAATCCCTCTTGTCATCTTTCTATTACCATTACTGCCTAATTCAAAATACCCAGCAAGCCACGGAGCGGCTACGCAGTCTGCTGCAGAGTCTTTTGGTCTGTGTCTGGGAGAGACTCTACAGCGTTTTTGCTCCAGTATCCTGTGAGGAATTGAAATCCCTCTTGTCCTCTTTCTATTACCACTACTGCCTGCTTCAAAATACCCAGCAAGCCGCGGAGTGGCCGCAGAGTCTGCTGCAGAGTCTTTTGGTTTGTGTCTGGGAGAGACTCTACAGCGTTTTTGCTCCAGTATCCTGTGAGGAATTGAAATTCCTCTTGTCCTCTTTCTATTACCACTACTGCCTGCTTCAAAATACCCAGCAAGCCGTGGAGCGGCCGCGGAGTCTGCTGCAGAGTCTTTTGGTCTGTGTCTGGGAGAGACTCTACAGCGTTTTTGCTCCAGTATCCTGTGAGGAATTGAAATCCCTCTTGTCCTCTTTCTATTACCACTACTGCCTGCTTCAAAATACCCAGAAAGCCGCGGAGCGGCCGCGGAGTCTGCTGCAGAGTCTTTTGGTCTGTGTCTGGGAGAGACTCTACAGCGTTTTTGCTCCAGTATCCTGTGAGGAATTGAAATCCCTCTTGTCCTCTTTCTATTACCACTACTGCCTGCTTCAAAATACCCAGCAAGCCGCAGAGTCTGCTGCAGAGTCTTTTGGTCTGTGTCTGGGAGAGACTCTACAGCGTTTTTGCTCCAGTATCCTGTGAGGAATTGAAATCCCTCTTGTCCTCTTTCTATTACCACTACTGCCTGCTTCAAAATACCCAGCAAGCGGCGGAGCGGCCGCGGAGTCTGCTGCAGAGTCTTTTGGTCTGTGTCTGGGAGAGACTCTACAGCGTTTTTGCTCCAGTATCCTGTGAGGAATTGAAATCCCTCTTGTCCTCTTTCTATTACCACTACTGCCTGCTTCAAAATACCCAGCAAGCCGCGGAGCGGCCGCAGAGTCTGCTGCAGAGTCTTTTGGTCTGTGTCTGGGAGAGACTCTACAGCGTTTTTGCTCCAGTATCCTGTGAGGAATTGAAATCCCTCTTGTCCTCTTTCTATTACCACTACTGCCTGCTTCAAAATACCCAGCAAGCCGCGGAGCGGCCGCAGAGTCTGCTGCAGAGTCTTTTCGTCTGTGTCTGGGAGAGACTCTACAGCGTTTTTGGTCCAGTATCCTGTGAGGCATTGAAATCCCTCTTGTCCTCTTTCTATTACCACTACTGCCTGCTTCAAAATACCCAGCATGCCGCGGAGCAGCCGCGGAGTCTGCTGCTGAGTCTTTTGGTCTGTGTCTGGGAGAGACTCTACAGCGTTTTTGCTCCAGTATCCTGTGAGGAATTGAAATCCACCTTGTCCTCTTTCTATTACCACTACTGCCTGCTTCAAAATTCCCAGCAAGCCGCGGAGCGGCCGCGGAGTCTGCTGCAGAGTCTTTTGTTCTGTGTCTGGGAGAGACTCTACAGCGTTTTTGCTCCAGTATCCTGTGAGGAATTGAAATCCCTCTTGTCCTCTTTCTATTACCACTACTGCCTGCTTCAAAATACCCAGCAAGCCGCGGAGTGCCGCGGAGTCTGCTGCAGCGTCTTTTGGTCTGTGTCTGGGAGAGACTCTACAGCGTTTTTGCTCCAGTATCCAGTGAGGAATTGAAATCCCTCTTGTCCTCTTTCTATTACCACTAGTGCCTGCTTCAAAATACCCAGCAAGCCGCGGAGCGGCCGCGGATTCTGCTGCAGATTCTTTTGGTCTGTGTCTGGGAGAGACTCTAAATCGTTTGTGCTCCAGTATCCTGTGAGGAATTGAAATCCCTCTTGTCCTCTTTCTATTACCACTACTGCCTGCTTCAAAATACCCAGCAAGACGGGAAATGGCCGCAGAGTCTGCTGCAGAGTCTTTTGGTCTGTGCCTGGGAGAGACTCTACAGCGTTTGTGCTCCAGTATCCTGTGAGGAATTGAAATCCCTCTTGTCCTCTTTCTATTACCACTACTGCCTGCTTCAAAATACCCAGCAAGCCGCGGAGCGGCCGCAGAGTCTGCTGCAGAGTCTTTTGGTCTGTGTCTGGGAGAGACTCTACAGCGTTTTTGCTCCAGTGTCCTGTGAGGAATTGAAATCCCTCTTGTCCTCTTTCTATTACCACTACTGCCTGCTTCAAAATACCCAGCAAGCCGCGGAGCGGCTGCGGAGTCTGCTGCAGAGTCTTTTCGTCTGTGTCTGGGAGAGACTCTACAGCGTTTTTGGTCCAGTATCCTGTGAGGCATTGAAATCCCTCTTGTCCTCTTTCTATTACCACTACTGCCTGCTTCAAAATACCCAGCAAGCCGCGGAGCAGCCGCGGAGTCTGCTGCTGAGTCTTTTGGTCTGTGTCTGGGAGAGACTCTACAGCGTTTTTGCTCCAGTATCCTGTGAGGAATTGAAATCCACCTTGTCCTCTTTCTATTACCACTACTGCCTGCTTCAAAATTCCCAGCAAGCCGCGGAGCGGCCGCGGAGTCTGCTGCAGAGTATTTTGGTCTGTGTCTGGGAGAGACTCTACAGCGTTTTTGCTCCAGTATGCTGTGAGGAATTGAAATCCCTCTTGTCCTCTTTCTCTTACCAGTACTGCCTGCTTCAAAATTCCCAGCAAGCCGCGGAGCAGCCGCGGAGTCTGCTGCAGAGTCTTTTGGTCTGTGTCTGGGAGAGACTATACAGCATTTTTGCTCCAGTATCCTGTGAGGAATTGAAATCCCTCTTGTCCTCTTTCTATTACCACTACTGCCTGCTTCAAAATACCCAGCAAGCTGCTGAGTGGCCACAGAGTCTGCTGCAGAGTCTTTTGGTCTGTGTCTGGGAGAGACTCTACAGCGTTTGTGCTCCAGTATCCTGTGAGGAATTGAAATCCCTCTTGTCCTCTTTCTATTACCACTACTGCCTGCTTCAAAATATCCAGCAAGCCGCGGAACGGCCGCGGAGTCTGCTGCAGAGTATTTTGGTCTGTGTCTGGGAGAGACTCTACAGCGTTTTTGCTCCAGTATCCTGTGAGGAATTGAAATCCCTCTTGTCCTCTTTCTATTACCACTACTGCCTGCTTCAAAATACCCAGCAAGCCGCGGAGCGGCCGCGGAGTCTGCTGCAGAGTCTTTTGGTCTGTGTCTGGGAGAGACTCTACAGCGTTTTTGCTCCAGTATCCTGTGAGGAATTGAAATCCCTCTTGTCCTCTTTCTCTTACCACTACTGCCTGCTTCAAAATTCCCAGCAAGCCGCGGAGCGGCCGCGCAGTCTGCTGTAGAGTCTTTTGGTCTGTGTCTGGGAGAGACTCTACAGCGTTTTTGCTCCAGTATCCTGTGAGGAATTGAAATCCCTCTTGTCCTCTTTCTATTACCACTACTGCCTGCTTCAAAATACCCAGCAAGCCACAGAGCGGCCGCGGAGTCTGCTGCAGAGTCTTTTGGTCTGTGTCTGGGAGAGACTCTACAGCTTTTTTGCTCCATTATCCTGTGAGGTATTGAAATCCCTCTTGTCCTCTTTCTATTACCACTACTGCCTGCTTCAAAATACCCAGCAAGCCGATGAGCGGCCGCGGAGTCTGCTGCAGAGTCTTTTGGTCTGTGTCTGGGAGAGACTCTACAGTGTTTTTGCTCCAGTATCCTGTGAGGAATTGAAATCCCTCTTGTCCTCTTTCTATTACCACTACTGTCTGCTTCAAAATACCCAGCAAGCCGCGGAGTCTGCTGCAGAGTCTTTTGGTCTGTGTCTGGGAGAGACTCTACAGCGTTTTTGCTCCAGTATCCTGTGAGGAATTGAAATCCCTCTTGTACTCTTTCTATTACCACTACTGCCTGCTTCAAAATACCCAGCAAGCCGCAGAGCGGCCACGGAGTCTGCTGCAGAGTCTTTTGGTCTGTGTCTGGGAGAGACTCTACAGCGTTTTTGCTCCAGTATCCTGTGAGGAATTGAAATCCCTCTTGTCCTCTTTCTATTACCACTACTGCCTGCTTCAAAATACCCAGCAAGCCGCAGAGCGGCCGCAGAGTCTGCTGCAGAGTCTTTTGGTCTGTGTCTGGGAGAGACTCTACAGTTTTTTTGCTCCATTATCCTGTGAGGAAGTGAAATTCCTCTTGTCCTCTTTCTATTACCACTACTGCCTGCTTCAAAATACCCAGCAAGCCCCGGTTCGGCCGCAGAGTCTGCTGCAGAGTCTTTTGGTCTCTGTCTGGGAGAGACTCTACAGCGTTTTTGCTCCAGTATCCTGTGAGGAATTGAAATCCCTCTTGTCCTCTTTCTATTACCACTACTGCCTGCTTCAAAATACCCAGCAAGCCGCGGAGCGGCCGCAGAGTCTGCTGCAGAGTCTTTTGGTCAGTGTCTGGGAGAGACTCTACAGCGTTTTTACTCCAGTATCCTGTGAGGAATTGAAATCCCTCTTGTCCTCTTTCTATTACCACTACTGCCTGCTTCAAAATACCCAGCAAGCCACGGAGCGGCCGCGGAGTCTGCTGCAGAGTCTTTTGGTCTGTGTCTGGGAGAGACCCCACAGCGTTTTTGCTCCAGTATCCTGTGAGGAATTGAAATCCCTCTTGTCCTCTTTCTATTACCACTACTGCCTGCTTCAAAATACCCAGCAAGCCGCGGAGCGGCCGCGGAGTCTGCTGCAGAGTCTTTTGGTCTGTGTCTGGGAGAGACTCTACAGCGTTTTTGCTCCAGTATCCTGTGAGGAATTGAAATCCCTCTTGTCCTCTTTCTATTACCACTACTGCCTGCTTCAAAATACCCAGCAAGCCGCGGAGCGGCCGCAGAGTCTGCTGCAGAGTCTTTTGGTCTGTGTCTGGGAGAGACTCTACAGCGTTTTTGCTCCAGTGTCCTGTGAGGAATTGAAATCCCTCTTGTCCTCTTTCTATTACCACTACTGCCTGCTTCAAAATACCCAGCAAGCCGCGGAGCGGCCGTGGAGTCTGCTGCAGAGTCTTTTCGTCTGTGTCTGGGAGAGACTCTACAGCGTTTTTGGTCCAGTATCCTGTGAGACATTGAAATCCCTCTTGTCCTCTTTCTATTACCACTACTGCCTGCTTCAAAATACCCAGCAAGCCGCGGAGCAGCCGCGGAGTCTGCTGCTGAGTCATTTGGTCTGTGTCTGGGAGAGACTCTACAGCGTTTTTGCTCCAGTATCCTGTGAGGAATTGAAATCCCTCTTGTCCTCTTTCTATTACCACTACTGCCTGCTTCAAAATTCCCAGCAAGCCGCGGAGCGGCCGCGGAGTCTGCTGCAGAGTCTTTTGGTCTGTGTCTGGGAGAGACTCTACAGCGTTTTTGCTCCAGTATCCTGTGAGGAATTGAAATCCCTCTTGTCCTCTTTCTATTACCACTACTGCCTGCTTCAAAATACCCAGCAAGCCGCGGAGTGCCGCGGAGTCTGCTGCAGCGTCTTTTGGTCTGTGTCTGGGAGAGACTCTACAGCGTTTTTGCTCCAGTATCCAGTGAGGAATTGAAATCCCTCTTGTCCTCTTTCTATTACCACTAGTGCCTGCTTCAAAATACCCAGCAAGCCGCGGAGCGGCCGCGGATTCTGCTGCAGATTCTTTTGGTCTGTGTCTGGGAGAGACTCTAAATCGTTTGTGCTCCAGTATCCTGTGAGGAATTGAAATCCCTCTTGTCCTCTTTCTATTACCACTACTGCCTGCTTCAAAATACCCAGCAAGCCGGGGAATGGCCGCAGAGTCTGCTGCAGAGTCTTTTGGTCTGTGCCTGGGAGATACTCTACAGCGTTTGTGCTCCAGTATCCTGTGAGGAATTGAAATCCCTCTTGTCCTCTTTCTATTACCACTACTGCCTGCTTCAAAATATCCAGCAAGCCACGGAACGGCCGCGGAGTCTGCTGCAGAGTATTTTGGTCTGTGTCTGGGAGAGACTCTACAGCGTTTTTGCTCCAGTATGCTGTGAGGAATTGAAATCCCTCTTGTCCTCTTTCTCTTACCAGTACTGCCTGCTTCAAAATTCCCAGCAAGCCGCGGAGCAGCCGCGGAGTCTGCTGCAGAGTCTTTTGGTCTGTGTCTGGGAGAGACTATACAGCATTTTTGCTCCAGTATCCTGTGAGGAATTGAAATCCCTCTTGTCCTCTTTCTATTACCACTACTGCCTGCTTCAAAATAGCCAGCAAGCTGCTGAGTGGCCACAGAGTCTGCTGCAGAGTCTTTTGGTCTGTGTCTGGGAGAGACTCTACAGCGTTTGTGCTCCAGTATCCTGTGAGGAATTGAAATCCCTCTTGTCCTCTTTCTATTACCACTACTGCCTGCTTCAAAATATCCAGCAAGCCGCGGAACGGCCGCGGAGTCTGCTGCAGAGTATTTTGGTCTGTGTCTGGGAGAGACTCTACAGCGTTTTTGCTCCAGTATCCTGTGAGGAATTGAAATCCTTCTTGTCATCTTTCTATTACCATTACTGCCTAATTCAAAATACCCAGCAAGCCACGGAGCGGCTACGCAGTCTGCTGCAGAGTCTTTTGGTCTGTGTCTGGGAGAGACTCTACAGCGTTTTTGCTCCAGTATCCTGTGAGGAATTGAAATCCCTCTTGTCCTCTTTCTATTACCACTACTGCCTGCTTCAAAATACCCAGCAAGCCGCGGAGCGGCCGCGGAGTCTGCTGCAGAGTCTTTTGGTTTGTGTCTGGGAGAGACTCTACAGCGTTTTTGCTCCAGTATCCTGTGAGGAATTGAAATCCCTCTTGTCCTCTTTCTATTACCACTACTGCCTGCTTCAAAATACCCAGCAAGCCGTGGAGCGGCCGCGGAGTCTGCTGCAGAGTCTTTTGGTCTGTGTCTGGGAGAGACTCTACAGCGTTTTTGCTCCAGTATCCTGTGAGGAATTGAAATCCCTCTTGTCCTCTTTCTATTACCACTACTGCCTGCTTCAAAATACCCAGAAAGCCGCGGAGCGGCCGCGGAGTCTGCTGCAGAGTCTTTTGGTCTGTGTCTGGGAGAGACTCTACAGCGTTTTTGCTCCAGTATCCTGTGAGGAATTGAAATCCCTCTTGTCCTCTTTCTATTACCACTACTGCCTGCTTCAAAATACCCAGCAAGCCGCAGAGTCTGCTGCAGAGTCTTTTGGTCTGTGTCTCGGAGAGACTCTACAGCGTTTTTGCTCCAGTATCCTGTGAGGAATTGAAATCCCTCTTGTCCTCTTTCTATTACCACTACTGCCTGCTTCAAAATACCCAGCAAGCGGCGGAGCGGCCGCGGAGTCTGCTGCAGAGTCTTTTGGTCTGTGTCTGGGAAAGACTCTACAGCGTTTTTGCTCCAGTATCCTGTGAGGAATTGAAATCCCTCTTGTCCTCTTTCTATTACCACTACTGCCTGCTTCAAAATACCCAGCAAGCCGCGGAGCGGCCGCGGAGTCTGCTGCAGAGTCTTTTGGTCTGTGTCTGGGAGAGACTCTACAGCGTTTTTGCTCCAGTATCCTGTGAGGAATTGAAATCCCTCTTGTCCTCTTTCTATTACCACTACTGCCTGCTTCAAAATACCCAGCAAGCCGCGGAGCGGCCGCAGAGTCTGCTGCAGAGTCTTTTCGTCTGTGTCTGGGAGAGACTCTACAGCGTTTTTGGTCCAGTATCCTGTGAGGCATTGAAATCCCTCTTGTCCTCTTTCTATTACCACTACTGCCTGCTTCAAAATACCCAGCAAGCCGCGGAGCAGCCGCGGAGTCTGCTGCTGAGTCTTTTGGTCTGTGTCTGGGAGAGACTCTACAGCGTTTTTGCTCCAGTATCCTGTGAGGAATTGAAATCCACCTTGTCCTCTTTCTATTACCACTACTGCCTGCTTCAAAATTCCCAGCAAGCCGCGGAGCGGCCGCGGAGTCTGCTGCAGAGTCTTTTGGTCTGTGTCTGGGAGAGACTCTACAGCGTTTTTGCTCCAGTATCCTGTGAGGAATTGAAATCCCTCTTGTCCTCTTTCTATTACCACTACTGCCTGCTTCAAAATACCCAGCAAGCCCCGGAGTGCCGCGGAGTCTGCTGCAGCGTCTTTTGGTCTGTGTCTGGGAGAGACTCTACAGCGTTTTTGCTCCAGTATCCAGTGAGGAATTGAAATCCCTCTTGTCCTCTTTCTATTACCACTAGTGCCTGCTTCAAAATACCCAGCAAGCCGCGGAGCGGCCGCGGATTCTGCTGCAGATTCTTTTGGTCTGTGTCTGGGAGAGACTCTAAATCGTTTGTGCTCCAGTATCCTGTGAGGAATTGAAATCCCTCTTGTCCTCTTTCTATTACCACTACTGCCTGCTTCAAAATATCCAGCAAGCCACGGAACGGCCGCGGAGTCTGCTGCAGAGTATTTTGGTCTGTGTCTGGGAGAGACTCTACAGCGTTTTTGCTCCAGTATGCTGTGAGGAATTGAAATCCCTCTTGTCCTCTTTCTCTTACCAGTACTGCCTGCTTCAAAATTCCCAGCAAGCCGCGGAACAGCCGCGGAGTCTGCTGCAGAGTCTTTTGGTCTGTGTCTGGGAGAGACTCTACAGCGTTTGTGCTCCAGTATCCTGTGAGGAATTGAAATCCCTCTTGTCCTTTTTCTATTACCACTACTGCCTGCTTCAAAATATCCAGCAAGCCACGGAACGGCCGCGGAGTCTGCTGCAGAGTATTTTGGTCTGTGTCTGGGAGAGACTCTACAGCGTTTTTGCTCCAGTATGCTGTGAGGAATTGAAATCCCTCTTGTCCTCTTTCTCTTACCAGTACTGCCTGCTTCAAAATTCCCAGCAAGCCGCGGAACAGCCGCGGAGTCTGCTGCAGAGTCATTTGGTCTGTGTCTGGGAGAGACTATACAGCATTTTTGCTCCAGTATCCTGTGAGGAATTGAAATCCCTCTTGTCCTCTTTCTATTACCACTACTGCCTGCTTCAAAATACCCAGCAAGCTGCTGAGTGGCCACAGAGTCTGCTGCAGAGTCTTTTGGTCTGTGTCTGGGAGAGACTCTACAGCGTTTGTGCTCCAGTATCCTGTGAGGAATTGAAATCCCTCTTGTCCTCTTTCTATTACCACTACTGCCTGCTTTAAAATATCCAGCAAGCCGCGGAACGGCCGCGGAGTCTGCTGCAGTGTATTTTGGTCTGTGTCTGGGAGAGACTCTACAGCGTTTTTGCTCCAGTATCCTGTGAGGAATTGAAATCCCTCTTGTCATCTTTCTATTACCATTACTGCCTAATTCAAAATACCCAGCAAGCCACGGAGCGGCTACGTAGTCTGCTGCAGAGTCTTTTGGTCTGTGTCTGGGAGAGACTCTACAGCGTTTTTGCTCCAGTATCCTGTGAGGAATTGAAATCCCTCTTGTTCTCTTTCTATTACCACTACTGCCTGCTTCAAAATACCCAGCAAGCCGCGGAGCAGCCGCGGAGTCTGCTGCAGAGTCTTTTGGTCTGTGTCTGGGAGAGACTCTACAGCGTTTTTGCTCCAGTATCCTGTGAGGAATTGAAATCCCTCTTGTCCTCTTTCTATTACCACTACTGCATGCTTCAAAATACCCAGCAAGCCGCGGAGCGGCCGCGGAGTCTGCTGCAGAGTCTTTTGGTCTGTGTCTGGGAGAGACTCTACAGCGTTTTTGCTCCAGTATCCTGTGAGGAATTGAAATCCCTCTTGTCCTCTTTCTATTACCACTACTGTCTGCTTCAAAATACCCAGCAAGCCGCAGAGTCTGCTGCAGAGTCTTTTGGTCTGTGTCTGGGAGAGACTCTACAGCGTTTTTGCTCCAGTATCCTGTGAGGAATTGAAATCCCTCTTGTCCTCTTTCTATTACCACTACTGCCTGCTTCAAAATACCCAGCAAGCCGCGGAGTGCCGCGGAGTCTGCTGCAGCGTCTTTTGGTCTGTGTCTGCGAGAGACTCTACAGCGTTTTTGCTCCAGTATCCAGTGAGGAATTGAAATCCCTCTTGTCCTCTTTCTATTACCACTAGTGCCTGCTTCAAAATACCCAGCAAGCCGCGGAGCGGCCGCGGATTCTGCTGCAGATTCTTTTGGTCTGTGTCTGGGAGAGACTCTAAATCGTTTGTGCTCCAGTATCCTGTGAGGAATTGAAATCCCTCTTGTCCTCTTTCTATTACCACTACTGCCTGCTTCAAAATACCCAGCAAGCCGGGGAATGGCCGCAGAGTCTGCTGCAGAGTCTTTTGGTCTGTTCCTGGGAGAGACTCTACAGCGTTTGTGCTCCAGTATCCTGTGAGGAATTGAAATCCCTCTTGTCCTTTTTCTATTACCACTACTGCCTGCTTCAAAATATCCAGCAAGCCACGGAACGGCCGCGGAGTCTGCTGCAGAGTATTTTGGTCTGTGTCTGGGAGAGACTCTACAGCGTTTTTGCTCCAGTATGCTGTGAGGAATTGAAATCCCTCTTGTCCTCTTTCTCTTACCAGTACTGCCTGCTTCAAAATTCCCAGCAAGCCGCGGAACAGCCGCGGAGTCTGCTGCAGAGTCTTTTGGTCTGTGTCTGGGAGAGACTATACAGCATTTTTGCTCCAGTATCCTGTGAGGAATTGAAATCCCTCTTGTCCTCTTTCTATTACCACTACTGCCTGCTTCAAAATACCCAGCAAGCCACGGAGCGGCCGCGGAGTCTGCTGCAGAGTCTTTTGGTCTGTGTCTGGGAGAGACTCTACAGCGTTTTTGCTCCAGTATCCTGTGAGGAATTGAAACCCCTCTTGTCCTCTTTCTATTACCACTACTGCCTGCTTCAAAATACCCAGCAAGCCGCGGAGCGGCCGCGGAGTCTGCTGCAGAGTCTTTTGGTCTGTGTCTGGGAGAGACTCTACAGCGTTTTTGCTCCAGTATCCTGTGAGGAATTGAAATCCCTCTTGTCCTCTTTCTATTACCACTACTGTCTGCTTCAAAATACCCAGCAAGCCGCAGAGTCTGCTGCAGAGTCTTTTGGTCTGTGTCTGGGAGAGACTCTACAGCGTTTTTGCTCCAGTATCCTGTGAGGAATTGAAATCCCTCTTGTCCTCTTTCTATTACCACTACTGCCTGCTTCAAAATACCCAGCAAGCCACGGAGCGGCCGCGGAGTCTGCTGCAGAGTCTTTTGGTCTGTGTCTGGGAGAGACTCTACAGAGTTTTTGCTCCAGTATCCTGTGAGGAATTAAAATCCCTCTTGTCCTCTTTCTATTACCACTACTGCCTGCTTCAAAATACCCAGCAAGCTGCTGAGTGGCCACAGAGTCTGCTGCAGAGTCTTTTGGTCTGTGTCTGGGAGAGACTCTACAGCGTTTTTGCTCCAGTATCCTGTGAGGAATTGAAATCCCTCTTGTCCTCTTTCTATTACCACTACTGCCTGCTTCAAAATATCCAGCAAGCCGCGGAACGGCCGCGGAGTCTGCTGCAGAGTATTTTGGTCTGTGTCTGGGAGAGACTCTACAGCGTTTTTGCTCCAGTATCCTGTGAGGAATTGAAATCCCTCTTGTCCTCTTTCTATTACCACTACTGCCTGCTTCAAAATACCCAGCAAGCCGCGGAGCGGCCGCGGAGTCTGCTGCAGAGTCTTTTGGTCTGTGTCTGGGAGAGACTCTACAGCGTTTT
Organism: Ambystoma mexicanum; assembly: GCF_040938575.1. Lineage (NCBI taxonomy): Eukaryota > Metazoa > Chordata > Amphibia > Caudata > Ambystomatidae > Ambystoma > Ambystoma mexicanum. Next base: position 1,669,709,187 of record NC_090929.1, on the reverse strand, counting down.
TGCTCCAGTATCCTGTGAGGAATTGAAATCCCTCTTGTCCTCTTTCTCTTACCACTACTGCCTGCTTCAAAATTCCCAGCAAGCCGCGGAGCGGCCGCGCAGTCTGCTGTAGAGTCTTTTGGTCTGTGTCTGGGAGAGACTCTACAGCGTTTTTGCTCCAGTATCCTGTGAGGAATTGAAATCCCTCTTGTCCTCTTTCTATTACCACTACTGCCTGCTTCAAAATACCCAGCAAGCCACAGAGCGGCCGCGGAGTCTGCTGCAGAGTCTTTTGGTCTGTGTCTGGGAGAGACTCTACAGCTTTTTTGCTCCATTATCCTGTGAGGTATTGAAATCCCTCTTGTCCTCTTTCTATTACCACTACTGCCTGCTTCAAAATACCCAGCAAGCCGATGAGCGGCCGCGGAGTCTGCTGCAGAGTCTTTTGGTCTGTGTCTGGGAGAGACTCTACAGTGTTTTTGCTCCAGTATCCTGTGAGGAATTGAAATCCCTCTTGTCCTCTTTCTATTACCACTACTGTCTGCTTCAAAATACCCAGCAAGCCGCGGAGTCTGCTGCAGAGTCTTTTGGTCTGTGTCTGGGAGAGACTCTACAGCGTTTTTGCTCCAGTATCCTGTGAGGAATTGAAATCCCTCTTGTACTCTTTCTATTACCACTACTGCCTGCTTCAAAATACCCAGCAAGCCGCAGAGCGGCCACGGAGTCTGCTGCAGAGTCTTTTGGTCTGTGTCTGGGAGAGACTCTACAGCGTTTTTGCTCCAGTATCCTGTGAGGAATTGAAATCCCTCTTGTCCTCTTTCTATTACCACTACTGCCTGCTTCAAAATACCCAGCAAGCCGCAGAGCGGCCGCAGAGTCTGCTGCAGAGTCTTTTGGTCTGTGTCTGGGAGAGACTCTACAGTTTTTTTGCTCCATTATCCTGTGAGGAAGTGAAATTCCTCTTGTCCTCTTTCTATTACCACTACTGCCTGCTTCAAAATACCCAGCAAGCCCCGGTTCGGCCGCAGAGTCTGCTGCAGAGTCTTTTGGTCTCTGTCTGGGAGAGACTCTACAGCGTTTTTGCTCCAGTATCCTGTGAGGAATTGAAATCCCTCTTGTCCTCTTTCTATTACCACTACTGCCTGCTTCAAAATACCCAGCAAGCCGCGGAGCGGCCGCAGAGTCTGCTGCAGAGTCTTTTGGTCAGTGTCTGGGAGAGACTCTACAGCGTTTTTACTCCAGTATCCTGTGAGGAATTGAAATCCCTCTTGTCCTCTTTCTATTACCACTACTGCCTGCTTCAAAATACCCAGCAAGCCACGGAGCGGCCGCGGAGTCTGCTGCAGAGTCTTTTGGTCTGTGTCTGGGAGAGACCCCACAGCGTTTTTGCTCCAGTATCCTGTGAGGAATTGAAATCCCTCTTGTCCTCTTTCTATTACCACTACTGCCTGCTTCAAAATACCCAGCAAGCCGCGGAGCGGCCGCGGAGTCTGCTGCAGAGTCTTTTGGTCTGTGTCTGGGAGAGACTCTACAGCGTTTTTGCTCCAGTATCCTGTGAGGAATTGAAATCCCTCTTGTCCTCTTTCTATTACCACTACTGCCTGCTTCAAAATACCCAGCAAGCCGCGGAGCGGCCGCAGAGTCTGCTGCAGAGTCTTTTGGTCTGTGTCTGGGAGAGACTCTACAGCGTTTTTGCTCCAGTGTCCTGTGAGGAATTGAAATCCCTCTTGTCCTCTTTCTATTACCACTACTGCCTGCTTCAAAATACCCAGCAAGCCGCGGAGCGGCCGTGGAGTCTGCTGCAGAGTCTTTTCGTCTGTGTCTGGGAGAGACTCTACAGCGTTTTTGGTCCAGTATCCTGTGAGACATTGAAATCCCTCTTGTCCTCTTTCTATTACCACTACTGCCTGCTTCAAAATACCCAGCAAGCCGCGGAGCAGCCGCGGAGTCTGCTGCTGAGTCTTTTGGTCTGTGTCTGGGAGAGACTCTACAGCGTTTTTGCTCCAGTATCCTGTGAGGAATTGAAATCCCTCTTGTCCTCTTTCTATTACCACTACTGCCTGCTTCAAAATTCCCAGCAAGCCGCGGAGCGGCCGCGGAGTCTGCTGCAGAGTCTTTTGGTCTGTGTCTGGGAGAGACTCTACAGCGTTTTTGCTCCAGTATCCTGTGAGGAATTGAAATCCCTCTTGTCCTCTTTCTATTACCACTACTGCCTGCTTCAAAATACCCAGCAAGCCGCGGAGTGCCGCGGAGTCTGCTGCAGCGTCTTTTGGTCTGTGTCTGGGAGAGACTCTACAGCGTTTTTGCTCCAGTATCCAGTGAGGAATTGAAATCCCTCTTGTCCTCTTTCTATTACCACTAGTGCCTGCTTCAAAATACCCAGCAAGCCGCGGAGCGGCCGCGGATTCTGCTGCAGATTCTTTTGGTCTGTGTCTGGGAGAGACTCTAAATCGTTTGTGCTCCAGTATCCTGTGAGGAATTGAAATCCCTCTTGTCCTCTTTCTATTACCACTACTGCCTGCTTCAAAATACCCAGCAAGCCGGGGAATGGCCGCAGAGTCTGCTGCAGAGTCTTTTGGTCTGTGCCTGGGAGATACTCTACAGCGTTTGTGCTCCAGTATCCTGTGAGGAATTGAAATCCCTCTTGTCCTCTTTCTATTACCACTACTGCCTGCTTCAAAATATCCAGCAAGCCACGGAACGGCCGCGGAGTCTGCTGCAGAGTATTTTGGTCTGTGTCTGGGAGAGACTCTACAGCGTTTTTGCTCCAGTATGCTGTGAGGAATTGAAATCCCTCTTGTCCTCTTTCTCTTACCAGTACTGCCTGCTTCAAAATTCCCAGCAAGCCGCGGAGCAGCCGCGGAGTCTGCTGCAGAGTCTTTTGGTCTGTGTCTGGGAGAGACTATACAGCATTTTTGCTCCAGTATCCTGTGAGGAATTGAAATCCCTCTTGTCCTCTTTCTATTACCACTACTGCCTGCTTCAAAATAGCCAGCAAGCTGCTGAGTGGCCACAGAGTCTGCTGCAGAGTCTTTTGGTCTGTGTCTGGGAGAGACTCTACAGCGTTTGTGCTCCAGTATCCTGTGAGGAATTGAAATCCCTCTTGTCCTCTTTCTATTACCACTACTGCCTGCTTCAAAATATCCAGCAAGCCGCGGAACGGCCGCGGAGTCTGCTGCAGAGTATTTTGGTCTGTGTCTGGGAGAGACTCTACAGCGTTTTTGCTCCAGTATCCTGTGAGGAATTGAAATCCTTCTTGTCATCTTTCTATTACCATTACTGCCTAATTCAAAATACCCAGCAAGCCACGGAGCGGCTACGCAGTCTGCTGCAGAGTCTTTTGGTCTGTGTCTGGGAGAGACTCTACAGCGTTTTTGCTCCAGTATCCTGTGAGGAATTGAAATCCCTCTTGTCCTCTTTCTATTACCACTACTGCCTGCTTCAAAATACCCAGCAAGCCGCGGAGCGGCCGCGGAGTCTGCTGCAGAGTCTTTTGGTTTGTGTCTGGGAGAGACTCTACAGCGTTTTTGCTCCAGTATCCTGTGAGGAATTGAAATCCCTCTTGTCCTCTTTCTATTACCACTACTGCCTGCTTCAAAATACCCAGCAAGCCGTGGAGCGGCCGCGGAGTCTGCTGCAGAGTCTTTTGGTCTGTGTCTGGGAGAGACTCTACAGCGTTTTTGCTCCAGTATCCTGTGAGGAATTGAAATCCCTCTTGTCCTCTTTCTATTACCACTACTGCCTGCTTCAAAATACCCAGAAAGCCGCGGAGCGGCCGCGGAGTCTGCTGCAGAGTCTTTTGGTCTGTGTCTGGGAGAGACTCTACAGCGTTTTTGCTCCAGTATCCTGTGAGGAATTGAAATCCCTCTTGTCCTCTTTCTATTACCACTACTGCCTGCTTCAAAATACCCAGCAAGCCGCAGAGTCTGCTGCAGAGTCTTTTGGTCTGTGTCTCGGAGAGACTCTACAGCGTTTTTGCACCAGTATCCTGTGAGGAATTGAAATCCCTCTTGTCCTCTTTCTATTACCACTACTGCCTGCTTCAAAATACCCAGCAAGCGGCGGAGCGGCCGCGGAGTCTGCTGCAGAGTCTTTTGGTCTGTGTCTGGGAGAGACTCTACAGCGTTTTTGCTCCAGTATCCTGTGAGGAATTGAAATCCCTCTTGTCCTCTTTCTATTACCACTACTGCCTGCTTCAAAATACCCAGCAAGCCGCGGAGCGGCCGCGGAGTCTGCTGCAGAGTCTTTTGGTCTGTGTCTGGGAGAGACTCTACAGCGTTTTTGCTCCAGTATCCTGTGAGGAATTGAAATCCCTCTTGTCCTCTTTCTATTACCACTACTGCCTGCTTCAAAATACCCAGCAAGCCGCGGAGCGGCCGCAGAGTCTGCTGCAGAGTCTTTTCGTCTGTGTCTGGGAGAGACTCTACAGCGTTTTTGGTCCAGTATCCTGTGAGGCATTGAAATCCCTCTTGTCCTCTTTCTATTACCACTACTGCCTGCTTCAAAATACCCAGCAAGCCGCGGAGCAGCCGCGGAGTCTGCTGCTGAGTCTTTTGGTCTGTGTCTGGGAGAGACTCTACAGCGTTTTTGCTCCAGTATCCTGTGAGGAATTGAAATCCACCTTGTCCTCTTTCTATTACCACTACTGCCTGCTTCAAAATTCCCAGCAAGCCGCGGAGCGGCCGCGGAGTCTGCTGCAGAGTCTTTTGGTCTGTGTCTGGGAGAGACTCTACAGCGTTTTTGCTCCAGTATCCTGTGAGGAATTGAAATCCCTCTTGTCCTCTTTCTATTACCACTACTGCCTGCTTCAAAATACCCAGCAAGCCCCGGAGTGCCGCGGAGTCTGCTGCAGCGTCTTTTGGTCTGTGTCTGGGAGAGACTCTACAGCGTTTTTGCTCCAGTATCCAGTGAGGAATTGAAATCCCTCTTGTCCTCTTTCTATTACCACTAGTGCCTGCTTCAAAATACCCAGCAAGCCGCGGAGCGGCCGCGGATTCTGCTGCAGATTCTTTTGGTCTGTGTCTGGGAGAGACTCTAAATCGTTTGTGCTCCAGTATCCTGTGAGGAATTGAAATCCCTCTTGTCCTCTTTCTATTACCACTACTGCCTGCTTCAAAATATCCAGCAAGCCACGGAACGGCCGCGGAGTCTGCTGCAGAGTATTTTGGTCTGTGTCTGGGAGAGACTCTACAGCGTTTTTGCTCCAGTATGCTGTGAGGAATTGAAATCCCTCTTGTCCTCTTTCTCTTACCAGTACTGCCTGCTTCAAAATTCCCAGCAAGCCGCGGAACAGCCGCGGAGTCTGCTGCAGAGTCTTTTGGTCTGTGTCTGGGAGAGACTCTACAGCGTTTGTGCTCCAGTATCCTGTGAGGAATTGAAATCCCTCTTGTCCTTTTTCTATTACCACTACTGCCTGCTTCAAAATATCCAGCAAGCCACGGAACGGCCGCGGAGTCTGCTGCAGAGTATTTTGGTCTGTGTCTGGGAGAGACTCTACAGCGTTTTTGCTCCAGTATGCTGTGAGGAATTGAAATCCCTCTTGTCCTCTTTCTCTTACCAGTACTGCCTGCTTCAAAATTCCCAGCAAGCCGCGGAACAGCCGCGGAGTCTGCTGCAGAGTCTTTTGGTCTGTGTCTGGGAGAGACTATACAGCATTTTTGCTCCAGTATCCTGTGAGGAATTGAAATCCCTCTTGTCCTCTTTCTATTACCACTACTGCCTGCTTCAAAATACCCAGCAAGCTGCTGAGTGGCCACAGAGTCTGCTGCAGAGTCTTTTGGTCTGTGTCTGGGAGAGACTCTACAGCGTTTGTGCTCCAGTATCCTGTGAGGAATTGAAATCCCTCTTGTCCTCTTTCTATTACCACTACTGCCTGCTTTAAAATATCCAGCAAGCCGCGGAACGGCCGCGGAGTCTGCTGCAGTGTATTTTGGTCTGTGTCTGGGAGAGACTCTACAGCGTTTTTGCTCCAGTATCCTGTGAGGAATTGAAATCCCTCTTGTCATCTTTCTATTACCATTACTGCCTAATTCAAAATACCCAGCAAGCCACGGAGCGGCTACGTAGTCTGCTGCAGAGTCTTTTGGTCTGTGTCTGGGAGAGACTCTACAGCGTTTTTGCTCCAGTATCCTGTGAGGAATTGAAATCCCTCTTGTTCTCTTTCTATTACCACTACTGCCTGCTTCAAAATACCCAGCAAGCCGCGGAGCAGCCGCGGAGTCTGCTGCAGAGTCTTTTGGTCTGTGTCTGGGAGAGACTCTACAGCGTTTTTGCTCCAGTATCCTGTGAGGAATTGAAATCCCTCTTGTCCTCTTTCTATTACCACTACTGCATGCTTCAAAATACCCAGCAAGCCGCGGAGCGGCCGCGGAGTCTGCTGCAGAGTCTTTTGGTCTGTGTCTGGGAGAGACTCTACAGCGTTTTTGCTCCAGTATCCTGTGAGGAATTGAAATCCCTCTTGTCCTCTTTCTATTACCACTACTGTCTGCTTCAAAATACCCAGCAAGCCGCAGAGTCTGCTGCAGAGTCTTTTGGTCTGTGTCTGGGAGAGACTCTACAGCGTTTTTGCTCCAGTATCCTGTGAGGAATTGAAATCCCTCTTGTCCTCTTTCTATTACCACTACTGCCTGCTTCAAAATACCCAGCAAGCCGCGGAGTGCCGCGGAGTCTGCTGCAGCGTCTTTTGGTCTGTGTCTGCGAGAGACTCTACAGCGTTTTTGCTCCAGTATCCAGTGAGGAATTGAAATCCCTCTTGTCCTCTTTCTATTACCACTAGTGCCTGCTTCAAAATACCCAGCAAGCCGCGGAGCGGCCGCGGATTCTGCTGCAGATTCTTTTGGTCTGTGTCTGGGAGAGACTCTAAATCGTTTGTGCTCCAGTATCCTGTGAGGAATTGAAATCCCTCTTGTCCTCTTTCTATTACCACTACTGCCTGCTTCAAAATACCCAGCAAGCCGGGGAATGGCCGCAGAGTCTGCTGCAGAGTCTTTTGGTCTGTTCCTGGGAGAGACTCTACAGCGTTTGTGCTCCAGTATCCTGTGAGGAATTGAAATCCCTCTTGTCCTTTTTCTATTACCACTACTGCCTGCTTCAAAATATCCAGCAAGCCACGGAACGGCCGCGGAGTCTGCTGCAGAGTATTTTGGTCTGTGTCTGGGAGAGACTCTACAGCGTTTTTGCTCCAGTATGCTGTGAGGAATTGAAATCCCTCTTGTCCTCTTGCTCTTACCAGTACTGCCTGCTTCAAAATTCCCAGCAAGCCGCGGAACAGCCGCGGAGTCTGCTGCAGAGTCTTTTGGTCTGTGTCTGGGAGAGACTATACAGCATTTTTGCTCCAGTATCCTGTGAGGAATTGAAATCCCTCTTGTCCTCTTTCTATTACCACTACTGCCTGCTTCAAAATACCCAGCAAGCCACGGAGCGGCCGCGGAGTCTGCTGCAGAGTCTTTTGGTCTGTGTCTGGGAGAGACTCTACAGCGTTTTTGCTCCAGTATCCTGTGAGGAATTGAAACCCCTCTTGTCCTCTTTCTATTACCACTACTGCCTGCTTCAAAATACCCAGCAAGCCGCGGAGCGGCCGCGGAGTCTGCTGCAGAGTCTTTTGGTCTGTGTCTGGGAGAGACTCTACAGCGTTTTTGCTCCAGTATCCTGTGAGGAATTGAAATCCCTCTTGTCCTCTTTCTATTACCACTACTGTCTGCTTCAAAATACCCAGCAAGCCGCAGAGTCTGCTGCAGAGTCTTTTGGTCTGTGTCTGGGAGAGACTCTACAGCGTTTTTGCTCCAGTATCCTGTGAGGAATTGAAATCCCTCTTGTCCTCTTTCTATTACCACTACTGCCTGCTTCAAAATACCCAGCAAGCCACGGAGCGGCCGCGGAGTCTGCTGCAGAGTCTTTTGGTCTGTGTCTGGGAGAGACTCTACAGAGTTTTTGCTCCAGTATCCTGTGAGGAATTAAAATCCCTCTTGTCCTCTTTCTATTACCACTACTGCCTGCTTCAAAATACCCAGCAAGCTGCTGAGTGGCCACAGAGTCTGCTGCAGAGTCTTTTGGTCTGTGTCTGGGAGAGACTCTACAGCGTTTTTGCTCCAGTATCCTGTGAGGAATTGAAATCCACCTTGTCCTCTTTCTATTACCACTACTGCCTGCTTCAAAATAACCAGCAAGCCGTGGAGCGGCCGCGGAGTCTGCTGCAGAGTCTTTTGGTCTGTGCCTGGGAGAGACTCTACAGCGTTTGTGCTCCAGTATCCTGTGAGGAATTGAAATCCCTCTTGTCCTCTTTCTATTACCACTACTGCCTGCTTCAAAATATCCAGCAAGCCACGGAACGGCCGCGGAGTCTGCTGCAGAGTATTTTGGTCTGTGTCTGGGAGAGACTCTACAGCGTTTTTGCTCCAGTATCCTGTGAGGAATTGAAATCCTTCTTGTCATCTTTCTATTACCATTACTGCCTAATTCAAAATACCCAGCAAGCCACGGAGCGGCTACGCAGTGTGCTGCAGAGTCTTTTGGTCTGTGTCTGGGAGAGACTCTACAGCGTTTTTGCTCCAGTATCCTGTGAGGAATTGAAATCCCTCTTGTCCTCTTTCTATTACCACTACTGCCTGCTTCAAAATACCCAGCAAGCCGCGGAGCGGCCGCGGAGTCTGCTGCAGAGTCTTTTGGTTTGTGTCTGGGAGAGACTCTACTGCGTTTTTGCTCCAGTATCCTGTGAGGAATTGAAATCCCTCTTGTCCTCTTTCTATTACCACTACTGCCTGCTTCAAAATACCCAGCAAGCCGTGGAGCGGCCGCGGAGTCTGCTGCAGAGTCTTTTGGTCTGTGTCTGGGAGAGACTCTACAGCGTTTTTGCTCCAGTATCCTGTGAGGAATTGAAATCCCTCTTGTCCTCTTTCTATTACCACTACTGCCTGCTTCAAAATACCCAGAAAGCCGCGGAGCGGCCGCGGAGTCTGCTGCAGAGTCTTTTGGTCTGTGTCTGGGAGAGACTCTACAGCGTTTTTGCTCCAGTATCCTGTGAGGAATTGAAATCCCTCTTGTCCTCTTTCTATTACCACTACTGCCTGCTTCAAAATACCCAGCAAGCCGCAGAGTCTGCTGCAGAGTCTTTTGGTCTGTGTCTCGGAGAGACTCTACAGCGTTTTTGCTCCAGTATCCTGTGAGGAATTGAAATCCCTCTTGTCCTCTTTCTATTACCACTACTGCCTGCTTCAAAATACCCAGCAAGCGGCAGAGCGGCCGCGGAGTCTGCTGCAGAGTCTTTTGGTCTGTGTCTGGGAGAGACTCTACAGCGTTTTTGCTCCAGTATCCTGTGAGGAATTGAAATCCCTCTTGTCCTCTTTCTATTACCACTACTGCCTGCTTCAAAATACCCAGCAAGCCGCGGAGCGGCCGCGGAGTCTGCTGCAGAGTCTTTTGGTCTGTGTCTGGGAGAGACTCTACAGCGTTTTTGCTCCAGTATCCTGTGAGGAATTGAAATCCCTCTTGTCCTCTTTCTATTACCACTACTGCCTGCTTCAAAATACCCAGCAAGCCGCGGAGCGGCCGCAGAGTCTGCTGCAGAGTCTTTTCGTCTGTGTCTGGGAGAGACTCTACAGCGTTTTTGGTCCAGTATCCTGTGAGGCATTGAAATCCCTCTTGTCCTCTTTCTATTACCACTACTGCCTGCTTCAAAATACCCAGCAAGCCGCGGAGCAGCCGCGGAGTCTGCTGCTGAGTCTTTTGGTCTGTGTCTGGGAGAGACTCTACAGCGTTTTTGCTCCAGTATCCTGTGAGGAATTGAAATCCACCTTGTCCTCTTTCTATTACCACTACTGCCTGCTTCAAAATTCCCAGCAAGCCGCGGAGCGGCCGCGGAGTCTGCTGCAGAGTCTTTTGGTCTGTGTCTGGGAGAGACTCTACAGCGTTTTTGCTCCAGTATCCTGTGAGGAATTGAAATCCCTCTTGTCCTCTTTCTATTACCACTACTGCCTGCTTCAAAATACCCAGCAAGCCCCGGAGTGCCGCGGAGTCTGCTGCAGCGTCTTTTGGTCTGTGTCTGGGAGAGACTCTACAGCGTTTTTGCTCCAGTATCCAGTGAGGAATTGAAATCCCTCTTGTCCTCTTTCTATTACCACTAGTGCCTGCTTCAAAATACCCAGCAAGCCGCGGAGCGGCCGCGGATTCTGCTGCAGATTCTTTTGGTCTGTGTCTGGGAGAGACTCTAAATCGTTTGTGCTCCAGTATCCTGTGAGGAATTGAAATCCCTCTTGTCCTCTTTCTATTACCACTACTGCCTGCTTCAAAATACCCAGCAAGCCGGGGAATGGCCGCAGAGTCTGCTGCAGAGTCTTTTGGTCTGTGCCTGGGAGAGACTCTACAGCGTTTGTGCTCCAGTATCCTGTGAGGAATTGAAATCCCTCTTGTCCTTTTTCTATTACCACTACTGCCTGCTTCAAAATATCCAGCAAGCCACGGAACGGCCGCGGAGTCTGCTGCAGAGTATTTTGGTCTGTGTCTGGGAGAGACTCTACAGCGTTTTTGCTCCAGTATGCTGTGAGGAATTGAAATCCCTCTTGTCCTCTTTCTCTTACCAGTACTGCCTGCTTCAAAATTCCCAGCAAGCCGCGGAACAGCCGCGGAGTCTGCTGCAGAGTCTTTTGGTCTGTGTCTGGGAGAGACTATACAGCATTTTTGCTCCAGTATCCTGTGAGGAATTGAAATCCCTCTTGTCCTCTTTCTATTACCACTACTGCCTGCTTCAAAATACCCAGCAAGCTGCTGAGTGGCCACAGAGTCTGCTGCAGAGTCTTTTGGTCTGTGTCTGGGAGAGACTCTACAGCGTTTGTGCTCCAGTATCCTGTGAGGAATTGAAATCCCTCTTGTCCTCTTTCTATTACCACTACTGCCTGCTTTAAAATATCCAGCAAGCCGCGGAACGGCCGCGGAGTCTGCTGCAGTGTATTTTGGTCTGTGTCTGGGAGAGACTCTACAGCGTTTTTGCTCCAGTATCCTGTGAGGAATTGAAATCCCTCTTGTCATCTTTCTATTACCATTACTGCCTAATTCAAAATACCCAGCAAGCCACGGAGCGGCTACGTAGTCTGCTGCAGAGTCTTTTGGTCTGTGTCTGGGAGAGACTCTACAGCGTTTTTGCTCCAGTATCCTGTGAGGAATTGAAATCCCTCTTGTCCTCTTTCTATTACCACTACTGCCTGCTTCAAAATACCCAGCAAGCCGCGGAGCAGCCGCGGAGTCTGCTGCAGAGTCTTTTGGTCTGTGTCTGGGAGAGACTCTACAGCGTTTTTGCTCCAGTATCCTGTGAGGAATTGAAATCCCTCTTGTCCTCTTTCTATTACCACTACTGCATGCTTCAAAATACCCAGCAAGCCGCGGAGCGGCCGCGGAGTCTGCTGCAGAGTCTTTTGGTCTGTGTCTGGGAGAGACTCTACAGCGTTTTTGCTCCAGTATCCTGTGAGGAATTGAAATCCCTCTTGTCCTCTTTCTATTACCACTACTGTCTGCTTCAAAATACCCAGCAAGCCGCAGAGTCTGCTGCAGAGTCTTTTGGTCTGTGTCTGGGAGAGACTCTACAGCGTTTTTGCTCCAGTATCCTGTGAGGAATTGAAATCCCTCTTGTCCTCTTTCTATTACCACTACTGCCTGCTTCAAAATACCCAGCAAGCCGCGGAGTGCCGCGGAGTCTGCTGCAGCGTCTTTTGGTCTGTGTCTGCGAGAGACTCTACAGCGTTTTTGCTCCAGTATCCAGTGAGGAATTGAAATCCCTCTTGTCCTCTTTCTATTACCACTAGTGCCTGCTTCAAAATACCCAGCAAGCCGCGGAGCGGCCGCGGATTCTGCTGCAGATTCTTTTGGTCTGTGTCTGGGAGAGACTCTAAATCGTTTGTGCTCCAGTATCCTGTGAGGAATTGAAATCCCTCTTGTCCTCTTTCTATTACCACTACTGCCTGCTTCAAAATACCCAGCAAGCCGGGGAATGGCCGCAGAGTCTGCTGCAGAGTCTTTTGGTCTGTTCCTGGGAGAGACTCTACAGCGTTTGTGCTCCAGTATCCTGTGAGGAATTGAAATCCCTCTTGTCCTTTTTCTATTACCACTACTGCCTGCTTCAAAATATCCAGCAAGCCACGGAACGGCCGCGGAGTCTGCTGCAGAGTATTTTGATCTGTGTCTGGGAGAGACTCTACAGCGTTTTTGCTCCAGTATGCTGTGAGGAATTGAAATCCCTCTTGTCCTCTTTCTCTTACCAGTACTGCCTGCTTCAAAATTCCCAGCAAGCCGCGGAACAGCCGCGGAGTCTGCTGCAGAGTCTTTTGGTCTGTGTCTGGGAGAGACTATACAGCATTTTTGCTCCAGTATCCTGTGAGGAATTGAAATCCCTCTTGTCCTCTTTCTATTACCACTACTGCCTGCTTCAAAATACCCAGCAAGCCACGGAGCGGCCGCGGAGTCTGCTGCAGAGTCTTTTGGTCTGTGTCTGGGAGAGACTCTACAGCGTTTTTGCTCCAGTATCCTGTGAGGAATTGAAACCCCTCTTGTCCTCTTTCTATTACCACTACTGCCTGCTTCAAAATACCCAGCAAGCCGCGGAGCGGCCGCGGAGTCTGCTGCAGAGTCTTTTGGTCTGTGTCTGGGAGAGACTCTACAGCGTTTTTGCTCCAGTATCCTGTGAGGAATTGAAATCCCTCTTGTCCTCTTTCTATTACCACTACTGTCTGCTTCAAAATACCCAGCAAGCCGCAGAGTCTGCTGCAGAGTCTTTTGGTCTGTGTCTGGGAGAGACTCTACAGCGTTTTTGCTCCAGTATCCTGTGAGGAATTGAAATCCCTCTTGTCCTCTTTCTATTACCACTACTGCCTGCTTCAAAATACCCAGCAAGCCACGGAGCGGCCGCGGAGTCTGCTGCAGAGTCTTTTGGTCTGTGTCTGGGAGAGACTCTACAGAGTTTTTGCTCCAGTATCCTGTGAGGAATTAAAATCCCTCTTGTCCTCTTTCTATTACCACTACTGCCTGCTTCAAAATACCCAGCAAGCTGCTGAGTGGCCACAGAGTCTGCTGCAGAGTCTTTTGGTCTGTGTCTGGGAGAGACTCTACAGCGTTTTTGCTCCAGTATCCTGTGAGGAATTGAAATCCACCTTGTCCTCTTTCTATTACCACTACTGCCTGCTTCAAAATAACCAGCAAGCCGTGGAGCGGCCGCGGAGTCTGCTGCAGAGTCTTTTGGTCTGTGCCTGGGAGAGACTCTACAGCGTTTGTGCTCCAGTATCCTGTGAGGAATTGAAATCCCTCTTGTCCTCTTTCTATTACCACTACTGCCTGCTTCAAAATATCCAGCAAGCCACGGAACGGCCGCGGAGTCTGCTGCAGAGTATTTTGGTCTGTGTCTGGGAGAGACTCTACAGCGTTTTTGCTCCAGTATGCTGTGAGGAATTGAAATCCCTCTTGTCCTCTTTCTCTTACCAGTACTGCCTGCTTCAAAATTCCCAGCAAGCCGCGGGGCAGCCGCGGAGTCTGCTGCAGAGTATTTTGGTCTGTGTCTGGGAGAGACTCTACAGCGTTTTTGCTCCAGTATCCTGTGAGGAATTGAAATCCCTCTTGTCCTCTTTCTATTACCACTACTGCCTGCTTCAAAATACCCAGCAAGCCACGGAGCGGCCGCGGAGTCTGCTGCAGAGTCTTTTGGTCTGTGTCTGGGAGAGACTCTACAGCGTTTTTGCTCCAGTATCCTGTGAGGAATTGAAATCCCTCTTGTCCTCTTTCTATTACCACTACTGTCTGCTTCAAAATACCCAGCAAGCCGCAGAGTCTTTTGGTCTGTGTCTGGGAGAGACTCTACAGCATTTTTGCTCCAGTATCCTGTGAGGAATTGAAATCCCTCTTGTCCTCTTTCTATTACCACTACTGCCTGCTTCAAAATACCCATCAAGCCACGGAGCGGCCGCGGAGTCTGCTGCAGAGTCTTTTGGTCTGTGTCTGGGAGAGACTCTACAGAGTTTTTGCTCCAGTATCCTGTGAGGAATTCAAATCCCTCTTGTCCTCTTTCTATTACCACTACTGCCTGCTTCAAAATACCCAGCAAGCCACGGAGCGGCCGCAGAGTCTGCTGCAGAGTCTTTTGGTCTGTGTCTGGGAGAGACTCTACAGCGTTTTTGCTCCAGTATCCTGTGAGGAATTGAAATCCCTCTTGTCCTCTTTCTATTACCACTACTGTCTGCTTCAAAATACCCAGCAAGCCGCAGAGTCTGCTGCAGAGTCTTTTGGTCTGTGTCTGGGAGAGACTCTACAGCGTTTTTGCTCCAGTATCCTGTGAGGAATTGAAATCCCTCTTGTCCTCTTTCTATTACCACTACTGCCTGCTTCAAAATACCCAGCAAGCCACGGAGCGGCCGCGGAGTCTGCTGCAGAGTCTTTTGGTCTGTGTCTGGGAGAGACTCTACAGAGTTTTTGCTCCAGTATCCTGTGAGGAATTAAAATCCCTCTTGTCCTCTTTCTTTTACCACTACTGCCTGCTTCAAAATACCCAGCAAGCTGCTGAGTGGCCACAGAGTCTGCTGCAGAGTCTTTTGGTCTGTGTCTGGGAGAGACTCTACAGCGTTTTTGCTCCAGTATCCTGTGAGGAATTGAAATCCACCTTGTCCTCTTTCTATTACCACTACTGCCTGCTTCAAAATCTAACCACCAAGCCGTGGAGCGGTTGCGGAGTCTGCTGCAGAGTCTTTTGGTCTGTGTCTGGGAGAGACTCTACAGCGTTTTTGCTCCAGTATCCTGTGAGGAATTGAAATCCCTCTTGTCCTCTTTCTATTACCACTACTGCCTGCTTCAAAATACCCAGCAAGCCGCAGAGTGCCGCGGAGTCTGCTGCAGCGTCTTTTGGTCTGTGTCTGTGAGAGACTCTACAGTGTTTTTGCTCCAGTATCCAGTGAGGAATTGAAATCCCTCTTGTCCTCTTTCTATTACCACTAGTGCCTGCTTCAAAATACCCAGCAAGCCGCGGAGCGGCCGCGGATTCTGCTGCAGATTCTTTTGGTCTGTGTCTGGGAGAGACTCTACATCGTTTGTGCTCCAGTATCCTGTGAGGAATTGAAATCCCTCTTGTCCTCTTTCTATTACCACTACTGCCTGCTTCAAAATACCCAGCAAGCCGGGGAATGGCCGCAGAGTCTGCTGCAGAGTCTTTTGGTCTGTGCCTGGGAGAGACTCTACAGCGTTTGTGCTCCAGTATCCTGTGAGGAATTAAAATCCCTCTTGTCCTCTTTCTATTACCACTACTGCCTGCTTCAAAATATCCAGCAAGCCGCGGAACGGCCGCGGAGTCTGCTGCAGAGTATTTTGGTCTGTGTCTGGGAGAGACTCTACAGCGTTTTTGCTACAGTATGCTGTGAGGAATTGAAGTCCCTCTTGTCCTCTTTCTCTTATCAGTACTGCCTGCTTCAAAATTCCCAGCAAGCCGCGGAGCAGCCGCGGAGGCTGCTGCAGAGTCTTTTGGTCTGTGTCTGGGAGAGACTATACAGCATTTTTGCTCCAGTATCCTGTGAGGAATTGAAATCCCTCTTGTCCTCTTTCTATTACCACTACTGCCTGCTTCAAAATACCCAGCAAGCTGCTGAGTGGCCACAGAGTCTGCTGCAGAGTCTTTTGGTCTGTGTCTGGGAGAGACTCTACAGCATTTGTGCTCCAGTATCCTGTGAGGAATTGAAATCCCTCTTGTCCTCTTTCTATTACCACTACTGCCTGCTTCAAAATATCCAGCAAGCCACGGAACGGCCGCGGAGTCTGCTGCAGAGTATTTTGGTCTGTGTCTGGGAGAGACTCTACAGCGTTTTTGCTCCAGTATCCTGTGAGGAATTGAAATCCCTCTTGTCATCTTTCTATTACCATTACTGCCTAATTCAAAATACCCAGCAAGCCACGGAGCGGCCACATAGCCTGCTGCAGAGTCTTTTGGTCTGTGTCTGGGAGAGACTCTACAGCGTTTTTGCTCCAATATCCTGTGAGGATTTGAAATCCCTCTTTTCCTCTTTCTATTACCACTACTGCCTGCTTCAAAATACCCAGCAAGCCGCGGAGCGGCCGCGGAGTCTGCTGCAGAGTCTTTTAGTCTGTGGGAGAGACTCTACAGCGTTTTTGCTCCAGTATCCTGTGAGGAATTGAAATCCCTCTTGTCCTCTTTCTATTACCACTACTGCCTGCTTCAAAATACCCAGCAAGCCGTGGAGCGGCCGCGGAGTCTGCTGCAGAGTCTTTTGGTCTGTGTCTGGGAGAGACTCTACAGCGTTTTTGCTCCAGTATCCTGTGAGGAATTGAAATCCCTCTTGTCCTCTTTCTCTTACCACTACTGCCTGCTGCGAAATTCCCAGCAAGCCGCGCAGCGGCCGCAGAGTCTGCTGTAGAGTCTTTTGGTCTGTGTCTGGGAGAGACTCTACAGCGTTTTTGCTCCAGAATCCTGTGAGGAATTGAAATCCCTCTTGTCCTCTTTCTATTACCACTACTGCCTGCTTCAAAATACCCAGCAAGCCGCAGAGTGCCGCGGAGTCTGCTGCAGCGTCTTTTGGTCTGTGTCTGGGAGAGACTATACAGCGTTTTTGCTCCAGTATCCAGTGAGGAATTGAAATCCCTCTTGTCCTCTTTCTATTACCACTACTGCCTGCTTCAAAATACCCAGCAAGCCGTGGAGCGGCCGCGGAGTCTGCTGCAGAGTCTTTTGGTCTGTGTCTGGGAGAGACTCTACAGCGTTTTTGCTCCAGTATCCTGTGAGGAATTGAAATCCCTCTTGTCCTCTTTCTATTACCACTACTGCCTGCTTCAAAATACCCACAAAGCCGCGGAGCGGCCGCGGAGTCTGCTGCAGAGTCTTTTGGTCTGTGTCTGGGAGAGACTCTACAGCGTTTTTACTCCAGTATCCTGTGAGGAATTGAAATCCCTCTTGTCCTCTTTCTATTACCACTACTGCCTGCTTCAAAATACCCAGCAAGCTGCAGAGTCTGCTGCAGAGTCTTTTGGTCTGTGTCTGGGAGAGACTCTACAGCGTTTTTGCTCCAGTATCCTGTGAGGAATTGAAATCCCTCTTGTCCGCTTTCTATTACCACTACTGCCTGCTTCAAAATACCCAGCAAGCCGCGGAGCGGCCGCGGAGTCTGCTGCAGAGTCTTTTGGTCTGTGTCTGGGAGAGACTCTACAGCGTTTTTGCTCCAGTATCCTGTGAGGAATTGAAATCCCTCTTGTCCTCTTTCTATTACCACTACTGCCTGCTTCAAAATACCCAGCAAGCCGCGGAGCGGCCGCAGAGTCTGCTGCAGAGTCTTTTGGTCTGTGTCTGGGAGAGACTCTACAGCGTTTTTGCTCCAGTATCCTGTGAGGAATTGAAATCCCTCTTGTCCTCTTTCTATTACCACTACTGCCTGCTTCAAAATACCCAGCAAGCCGCGGAGCGGCCGCAGAGTCTGCTGCAGAGTCTTTTCGTCTGTGTCTGGGAGAGACTCTACAGCGTTTTTGGTCCAGTATCCTGTGAGGCATTGAAATCCCTCTTGTCCTCTTTCTATTACCACTACTGCCTGCTTCAAAATACCCAGCAAGCCGCGGAGCAGCCGCGGAGTCTGCTGCTGAGTCTTTTGGTCTGTGTCTGGGAGAGACTCTACAGCGTTTTTGCTCCAGTATCCTGTGAGGAATTGAAATCCACCTTGTCCTCTTTCTATTACCACTACTGCCTGCTTCAAAATTCCCAGCAAGCCGCGGAGCGGCCGCGGAGTCTGCTGCAGGGTCTTTTGGTCTGTGTCTGGGAGAGACTCTACAGCGTTTTTGCTCCAGTATCCTGTGAGGAATTGAAATCCCTCTTGTCCTCTTTCTATTACCACTACTGCCTGCTTCAAAATACCCAGCAAGCCGCGGAGTGCCGCGGAGTCTGCTGCAGCGTCTTTTGGTCTGTGTCTGGGAGAGACTCTACAGCGTTTTTGCTCCAGTATCCTGTGAGGAATTGAAATCCCTCTTGTCCTCCTTCTATTACCACTAGTGCCTGCTTCAAAATACCCAGCAAGCCGCGGAGCGGCCGCGGATTCTGCTGCAGATTCTTTTGGTCTGTGTCTGGGAGAGACTCTAAATCGTTTGTGCTCCAGTATCCTGTGAGGAATTGAAATCCCTCTTGTCCTCTTTCTATTACCACTACTGCCTGCTTCAAAATATCCAGCAAGCCACGGAACGGCCGCGGAGTCTGCTGCAGAGTATTTTGGTCTGTGTCTGGGAGAGACTCTACAGCGTTTTTGCTCCAGTATGCTGTGAGGAATTGAAATCCCTCTTGTCCTCTTTCTCTTACCAGTACTGCCTGCTTCAAAATTCCCAGCAAGCCGCGGAGCAGCCGCGGAGTCTGCTGCAGAGTCTTTTGGTCTGTGTCTGGGAGAGACTATACAGCATTTTTGCTCCATTATCCTGTGAGGAATTGAAATCCCTCTTGTCCTCTTTCTATTACCACTACTGCCTGCTTCAAAATACCCAGCAAGCTGCTGAGTGGCCACAGAGTCTGCTGCAGAGTCTTTTGGTCTGTGTCTGGGAGAGACTCTACAGCGTTTGTGCTCCAGTATCCTGTGAGGAATTGAAATCCCTCTTGTCCTCTTTCTATTACCACTACTGCCTGCTTCAAAATATCCAGCAAGCCGCGGAACGGCCGCGGAGTCTGCTGCAGTGTATTTTGGTCTGTGTCTGGGAGAGACTCTACAGCGTTTTTGCTCCAGTATCCTGTGAGGAATTGAAATCCCTCTTGTCATCTTTCTATTACCATTACTGCCTAATTCAAAATACCCAGCAAGCCACGGAGCGGCGACGTAGTCTGCTGCAGAGTCTTTTGGTCTGTGTCTGGGAGAGACTCTACAGTGTTTTTGCTCCAGTATCCTGTGAGGAATTGAAATCCCTCTTGTCCTCTTTCTATTACCACTACTGCCTGCTTCAAAATACCCAGCAAGCCGCGGAGCGGCCGCAGAGTCTGCTGCAGAGTCTTTTGGTCTCTGTCTGGGAGAGACTCTACAGCGTTTTTGCTCCAGTATCCTGTGAGGAATTGAAATCCCTCTTGTCCTCTTTCTATTACCACTACTGCCAGCTTCAAAATACCCAGCAAGCCGCGGAGCGGCCGCGGAGTCTGCTGCAGAGTCTTTTGGTCTGTGTCTGGGAGAGACTCTACAGCGTTTTTGCTCCAGTATCCTGTGAGGAATTGAAATCCCTCTTGTCCTCTTTCTATTACCACTACTGTCTGCTTCAAAATACCCAGCAAACCGCAGAGTCTGCTGCAGAGTCTTTTGGTCTGTGTCTGGGAGAGACTCTACAGCGTTTTTGCTCCAGTATCCTGTGAGGAATTGAAATCCCTCTTGTCCTCTTTCTATTACCACTACTGCCTGCTTCAAAATACCCAGCAAGCCACGGAGCGGCCGCGGCGTCTGCTGCAGAGTCTTTTGGTCTGTGTCTGGGAGAGACTCTACAGCGTTTTTGCTCCAGTATCCTGTGAGGAATTGAAATCCCTCTTGTCCTCTTTCTATTACCACTACTGCCTGCTTCAAAATACCCAGCAAGCCGCGGAGCGGCCGCGGAGTCTGCTGCAGTGTCTTTTGGTCTGTGTCTGGGAGAGACTCTACAGCGTTTTTGCTCCAGTATCCTGTGAGGAATTGAAATCCCTCTTGTCCTCTTTCTATTACCACTACTGTCTGCTTCAAAATACCCAGCAAGCCGCAGAGTCTGCTGCAGAGTCTTTTGGTCTGTGTCTGGGAGAGACTCTACAGCGTTTTTGCTCCAGTATCCTGTGAGGAATTGAAATCCCTCTTGTCCTCTTTCTATTACCACTACTGCCTGCTTCAAAATACCCAGCAAGCCACGGAGCGGCCGCGGAGTCTGCTGCAGAGTCTTTTGGTCTGTGTCTGGGAGAGACTCTACAGCGTTTTTGCTCCAGTATCCTGTGAGGAATTGAAATCCCTCTTGTCCTCTTTCTATTACCACTACTGTCTGCTTCAAAATACCCAGCAAGCCGCAGAGTCTGCTGCAGAGTCTTTTGGTCTGTGTCTAGGAGAGACTCTACAGCATTTTTGCTCCAGTATCCTGTGAGGAATTGAAATCCCTCTTGTCCTCTTTCTATTACCACTACTGCCTGCTTCAAAATACCCATCAAGCCACGGAGCGGCCGCGGAGTCTGCTGCAGAGTCTTTTGGTCTGTGTCTGGGAGAGACTCTACAGAGTTTTTGCTCCAGTATCCTGTGAGGAATTCAAATCCCTCTTGTCCTCTTTCTATTACCACTACTGCCTGCTTCAAAATACCCAGCAAGCCACGGAGCGGCCGCAGAGTCTGCTGCAGAGTCTTTTGGTCTGTGTCTGGGAGAGACTCTACAGCGTTTTTGCTCCAGTATCCTGTGAGGAATTGAAATCCCTCTTGTCCTCTTTCTATTACCACTACTGTCTGCTTCAAAATACCCAGCAAGCCGCAGAGTCTGCTGCAGAGTCTTTTGGTCTGTGTCTGGGAGAGACTCTACAGCGTTTTTGCTCCAGTATCCTGTGAGGAATTGAAATCCCTCTTGTCCTCTTTCTATTACCACTACTGCCTGCTTCAAAATACCCAGCAAGCCACGGAGCGGCCGCGGAGTCTGCTGCAGAGTCTTTTGGTCTGTGTCTGGGAGAGACTCTACAGAGTTTTTGCTCCAGTATCCTGTGAGGAATTAAAATCCCTCTTGTCCTCTTTCTATTACCACTACTGCCTGCTTCAAAATACCCAGCAAGCTGCTGAGTGGCCACAGAGTCTGCTGCAGAGTCTTTTGGTCTGTGTCTGGGAGAGACTCTACAGCGTTTTTGCTCCAGTATCCTGTGAGGAATTGAAATCCACCTTGTCCTCTTTCTATTACCACTACTGCCTGCTTCAAAATAACCAGCAAGCCACGGAGCGGCCGCGGCGTCTGCTGCAGAGTCTTTTGGTCTGTGTCTGGGAGAGACTCTACAGCGTTTTTGCTCCAGTATCCTGTGAGGAATTGAAATCCCTCTTGTCCTCTTTCTATTACCACTACTGCCTGCTTCAAAATACCCAGCAAGCCGCGGAGCGGCCGCGGAGTCTGCTGCAGTGTCTTTTGGTCTGTGTCTGGGAGAGACTCTACAGCGTTTTTGCTCCAGTATCCTGTGAGGAATTGAAATCCCTCTTGTCCTCTTTCTATTACCACTACTGTCTGCTTCAAAATACCCAGCAAGCCGCAGAGTCTGCTGCAGAGTCTTTTGGTCTGTGTCTGGGAGAGACTCTACAGCGTTTTTGCTCCAGTATCCTGTGAGGAATTGAAATCCCTCTTGTCCTCTTTCTATTACCACTACTGCCTGCTTCAAAATACCCAGCAAGCCACGGAGCGGCCGCAGAGTCTGCTGCAGAGTCTTTTGGTCTGTGTCTGGGAGAGACTCTACAGCGTTTTTGCTCCAGTATCCTGTGAGGAATTGAAATCCCTCTTGTCCTCTTTCTATTACCACTACTGTCTGCTTCAAAATACCCAGCAAGCCGCAGAGTCTGCTGCAGAGTCTTTTGGTCTGTGTCTGGGAGAGACTCTACAGCATTTTTGCTCCAGTATCCTGTGAGGAATTGAAATCCCTCTTGCCCTCTTTCTATTACCACTACTGCCTGCTTCAAAATACCCATCAAGCCACGGAGCGGCCGCGGAGTCTGCTGCAGAGTCTTTTGGTCTGTGTCTGGGAGAGACTCTACAGAGTTTTTGCTCCAGTATCCTGTGAGGAATTCAAATCCCTCTTGTCCTCTTTCTATTACCACTACTGCCTGCTTCAAAATACCCAGCAAGCCACGGAGCGGCCGCAGAGTCTGCTGCAGAGTCTTTTGGTCTGTGTCTGGGAGAGACTCTACAGCGTTTTTGCTCCAGTATCCTGTGAGGAATTGAAATCCCTCTTGTCCTCTTTCTATTACCACTACTGTCTGCTTCAAAATACCCAGCAAGCCGCAGAGTCTGCTGCAGAGTCTTTTGGTCTGTGTCTGGGAGAGACTCTACAGCGTTTTTGCTCCAGTATCCTGTGAGGAATTGAAATCCCTCTTGTCCTTTTTCTATTACCACTACTGCCTGCTTCAAAATACCCAGCAAGCCACGGAGCGGCCGCGGAGTCTGCTGCAGAGTCTTTTGGTCTGTGTCTGGGAGAGACTCTACAGAGTTTTTGCTCCAGTATCCTGTGAGGAATTAAAATCCCTCTTGTCCTCTTTCTATTACCACTACTGCCTGCTTCAAAATACCCAGCAAGCTGCTGAGTGGCCACAGAGTCTGCTGCAGAGTCTTTTGGTCTGTGTCTGGGAGAGACTCTACAGCGTTTTTGCTCCAGTATCCTGTGAGGAATTGAAATCCACCTTGTCCTCTTTCTATTACCACTACTGCCTGCTTCAAAATAACCAGCAAGCCGTGGAGCGGCCGCGGAGTCTGCTGCAGAGTCTTTTGGTCTGTGTCTGGGAGAGACTCTACAGCGTTTTTGCTCCAGTATCCTGTGAGGAATTGAAATCCCTCTTGTCCTCTTTCTATTACCACTACTGCCTGCTTCAAAATACCCAGCAAGCCGCAGAGTGCCGCGGAGTCTGCTGCAGCGTCTTTTGGTCTGTGTCTGTGAGAGACTCTACAGCGTTTTTGCTCCAGTATCCAGTGAGGAATTGAAATCCCTCTTGTCCTCTTTCTATTACCACTAGTGCCTGCTTCAAAATACCCAGCAAGCCGCAGAGTGGCCGCGGATTCTGCTGCAGATTCTTTTGGTCTGTGTCTGGGAGAGACTCTACATCGTTTGTGCTCCAGTATCCTGTGAGGAATTAAAATCCCTCTTGTCCTCTTTCTATTACCACTACTGCCTGCTTCAAAATATCCAGCAAGCCGCGGAACGGCCGCGGAGTCTGCTGCAGAGTATTTTGGTCTGTGTCTGGGAGAGACTCTACAGCGTTTTTGCTACAGTATGCTGTGAGGAATTGAAGTCCCTCTTGTCCTCTTTCTCTTATCAGTACTGCCTGCTTCAAAATTCCCAGCAAGCCGCGGAGCAGCCGCGGAGTCTGCTGCAGAGTCTTTTGGTCTGTGTCTGGGAGAGACTATACAGCATTTTTGCTCCAGTATCCTGTGAGGAATTGAAATCCCTCTTGTCCTCTTTCTATTACCACTACTGCCTGCTTCAAAATACCCAGCAAGCTGCTGAGTGGCCACAGAGTCTGCTGCAGAGTCTTTTGGTCTGTGTCTGGGAGAGACTCTACAGCATTTGTGCTCCAGTATCCTGTGAGGAATTGAAATCCCTCTTGTCCTCTTTCTATTACCACTACTGCCTGCTTCAAAATATCCAGCAAGCCACGGAACGGCCGCGGAGTCTGCTGCAGAGTCTTTTGGTCTGTGTCTGGGAGAGACTCTACAGCGTTTTTGCTCCAATATCCTGTGAGGATTTGAAATCCCTCTTGTCCTCTTTCTATTACCACTACTGCCTGCTTCAAAATACCCAGCAAGCCGCGGAGCGGGCGCGGAGTCTGCTGCAGAGTCTTTTAGTCTGTGGGAGAGACTCTACAGCGTTTTTGCTCCAGTATCCTGTGAGGAATTGAAATCCCTCTTGTCCTCTTTCTATTACCACTACTGCCTGCTTCAAAATACCCAGCAAGCCGTGGAGCGGCCGCGGAGTCTGCTGCAGAGTCTTTTGGTCTGTGTCTGGGAGAGACTCTACAGCGTTTTTGCTCCAGTATCCTGTGAGGAATTGAAATCCCTCTTGTCCTCTTTCTCTTACCACTACTGCCTGATGCAAAATTCCCAGCAAGCCGCGTAGCGGCCGCAGAGTCTGCTGTAGAGTCTTTTGGTCTGTGTCTGGGAGAGACTCTACAGCGTTTTTGCTCCAGAATCCTGTGAGGAATTGAAATCCCTCTTGTCCTCTTTCTATTACCACTACTGCCTGCTTCAAAATACCCAGCAAGCCGCAGAGTGCCGCGGAGTCTGCTGCAGCGTCTTTTGGTCTGTGTCTGGGAGAGACTATACAGCGTTTTTGCTCCAGTATCCAGTGAGGAATTGAAATCCCTCTTGTCCTCTTTCTATTACCACTACTGCCTGCTTCAAAATACCCAGCAAGCCGTGGAGCGGCCGCGGAGTCTGCTGCAGAGTCTTTTGGTCTGTGTCTGTGAGAGACTCTACAGCGTTTTTGCTCCAGTATCCTGTGAGGAATTGAAATCCCTCTTGTCCTCTTTCTATTACCACTACTGCCTGCTTCAAAATACCCAGAAAGCCGCGGAGCGGCCGCGGAGTCTGCTGCAGAGTCTTTTGGTCTGTGTCTGGGAGAGACTCTACAGCGTTTTTGCTCCAGTATCCTGTGAGGAATTGAAATCCCTCTTGTCCTCTTTCTATTACCACTACTGCCTGCTTCAAAATACCCAGCAAGCCGCAGAGTCTGCTGCAGAGTCTTTTGGTCTGTGTCTGGGAGAGACTCTACAGCGTTTTTGCTCCAGTATCCTGTGAGGAATTGAAATCCCTCTTGTCCTCTTTCTATTACCACTACTGCCTGCTTCAAAATACCCAGCAAGCCGCGGAGCGGCCGCGGAGTCTGCTGCAGAGTCTTTTGGTCTGTGTCTGGGAGAGACTCTACAGCGTTTTTGCTCCAGTATCCTGTGAGGAATTGAAATCCCTCTTGTCCTCTTTCTATTACCACTACTGCCTGCTTCAAAATACCCAGCAAGCCGCGGAGCGGCCGCAGAGTCTGCTGCAGAGTCTTTTGGTCTGTGTCTGGGAGAGACTCTACAGCGTTTTTGCTCCAGTATCCTGTGAGGAATTGAAATCCCTCTTGTCCTCTTTCTATTACCACTACTGCCTGCTTCAAAATACCCAGCAAGCCGCGGAGTGCCGCGGAGTCTGCTGCAGAGTCTTTTCGTCTGTGTCTGGGAGAGACTCTACAGCGTTTTTGGTCCAGTATCCTGTGAGGCATTGAAATCCCTCTTGTCCTCTTTCTATTACCACTACTGCCTGCTTCAAAATACCCAGCAAGCCGCGGAGTGCCGCGGAGTCTGCTGCAGCGTCTTTTGGTCTGTGTCTGGGAGAGACTCTACAGCGTTTTTGCTCCAGTATCCAGTGAGGAATTGAAATCCCTCTTGTCCTCTTTCTATTACCACTAGTGCCTGCTTCAAAATACCCAGCAAGCCGCGGAGCGGCCGCGGATTCTGCTGCAGATTCTTTTGGTCTGTGTCTGGGAGAGACTCTAAATCGTTTGTGCTCCAGTATCCTGTGAGGAATTGAAATCCCTCTTGTCCTCTTTCTATTACCACTACTGCCTGCTTCAAAATACCCAGCAAGCCGGGGAATGGCCGCAGAGTCTGCTGCAGAGTCTTTTGGTCTGTGCCTGGGAGAGACTCTACAGCGTTTGTGCTCCAGTATCCTGTGAGGAATTGAAATCCCTCTTGTCCTCTTTCTATTACCACTACTGCCTGCTTCAAAATATCCAGCAAGCCACGGAACGGCCGCGAAGTCTGCTGCAGAGTATTTTGGTCTGTGTCTGGGAGAGACTCTACAGCGTTTTCGCTCCAGTATGCTGTGAGGAATTGAAATCCCTCTTGTCCTCTTTCTCTTACCAGTACTGCCTGCTTCAAAATTCCCAGAAAGCCGCGGAGCAGCCGCGGAGTCTGCTGCAGAGTCTTTTGGTCTGTGTCTGGGAGAGACTATACAGCATTTTTGCTCCAGTATCCTGTGAGGAATTGAAATCCCTCTTGTCCTCTTTCTATTACCACTACTGCCTGCTTCAAAATACCCAGCAAGCTGCTGAGTGGCCACAGAGTCTGCTGCAGAGTCTTTTGGTCTGTGTCTGGGAGAGACTCTACAGCGTTTGTGCTCCAGTATCCTGTGAGGAATTGAAATCCCTCTTGTCCTCTTTCTATTACCACTACTGCCTGCTTCAAAATATCCAGCAAGCCGCGGAACGGCCGCGGAGTCTGCTGCAGTGTATTTTGGTCTGTGTCTGGGAGAGACTCTACAGCGTTTTTGCTCCAGTATCCTGTGAGGAATTGAAATCCCTCTTGTCATCTTTCTATTACCATTACTGCCTAATTCAAAATACCCAGCAAGCCACGGAGCGGCGACGTAGTCTGCTGCAGAGTCTTTTGGTCTGTGTCTGGGAGAGACTCTACAGTGTTTTTGCTCCAGTATCCTGTGAGGAATTGAAATCCCTCTTGTCCTCTTTCTATTACCACTACTGCCTGCTTCAAAATACCCAGCAAGCCGCGGAGCGGCCGCGGAGTCTGCTGCAGAGTCTTTTGGTCTGTGTCTGGGAGAGACTCTACAGCGTTTTTGCTCCAGTATCCTGTGAGGAATTGAAATCCCTCTTGTCCTCTTTCTATTACCACTACTGCCAGCTTCAAAATACCCAGCAAGCCGCAGAGCGGCCGCGGAGTCTGCTGCAGAGTCTTTTGGTCTGTGTCTGGGAGAGACTCTACAGCGTTTTTGCTCCAGTATCCTGTGAGGAATTGAAATCCCTCTTGTCCTCTTTCTATTACCACTACTGTCTGCTTCAAAATACCCAGCAAGCCGCAGAGTCTGCTGCAGAGTCTTTTGGTCTGTGTCTGGGAGAGACTCTACAGCGTTTTTGCTCCAGTATGCTGTGAGGAATTGAAATCCCTCTTGTCCTCTTTCTATTACCACTACTGCCTGCTTCAAAATACCCAGCAAGCCACGGAGCGGCTGCGGCGTCTGCTGCGGAGTCTTTTGGTCTGTGTCTGGGAGAGACTCTACAGCGTTTTTGCTCCAGTATCCTGTGAGGAATTGAAATCCCTCTTGTCCTCTTTCTATTACCACTACTGCCTGCTTCAAAATACCCAGCAAGCCGCGGAGCGGCCGCGGAGTCTGCTGCAGAGTCTTTTGGTCTGTGTCTGGGAGAGACTCTACAGCGTTTTTGCTCCAGAATCCTGTGAGGAATTGAAATCCCTCTTGTCCTCTTTCTCTTACCACTACTGCCTGCTTCAAAATTCCCAGCAAGCCGCGGAGCGGCCGCGGAGTCTGCTGTAGAGTCTTTTGGTCTGTGTCTGGGAGAGACTCTACAACGTTTTTGCTCCAGTATCCTGTGAGGAATTGAAATCCCTCTTGTCCTCTTTCTATTACCACTACTGCCTGCTTCAAAATTCCCAGCAAGCCGCGGAGCGGCCGCGGAGTCTGCTGCAGAGTCTTTTGGTCTGTGTCTGGGAGAGATTCTACAGCGTTTTTGCTCCAGTATCCTGTGAGGAATTGAAATCCCTCTTGTCCTCTTTCTATTACCACTACTGCCTGCTTCAAAATACCCAGCAAGCCACGGAGTGCCGCGGAGTCTGCTGTAGAGTCTTTTGGTCTGTGTCTGGGAGAGACTCTACAACGATTTTGCTCCAGTATCCTGTGAGGAATTGAAATCCCTCTTGTCCTCTTTCTATTACCACTACTGCCTGCTTCAAAATTCCCAGCAAGCCGCGGAGCGGCCGCGGAGTCTGCTGCAGAGTCTTTTGGTCTGTGTCTGGGAGAGACTCTACAGCGTTTTTGCTCCAGTATCCTGTGAGGAATTGAAATCCCTCTTGTCCTCTTTCTATTACCACTACTGCCTGCTTCAAAATACCCAGCAAGCCACGGAGCGGCGCGGAGTCTGCTGCAGAGTCTTTTGGTCTGTGTCTGGGAGAGACTCTACAGAGTTTTTGCTCCAGTATCCTGTGAGGAATTGAAATCCCTCTTGTCCTCTTTCTATTACCACTACTGCCTGCTTCAAAATACCCAGCAAGCTGCTGAGTGGCCACAGAGTCTGCTGCAGAGTCTTTTGGTCTGTGTCTGGGAGAGACTCTACAGCGTTTGTGCTCCAGTATCCTGTGAGGAATTGAAATCCCTCTTGTCCTCTTTCTATTACCACTACTGCCTGCTTCAAAATATCCAGCAAGCCGCGGAACGGCCGCGGAGTCTGCTGCAGAGTCTTTTGGTCTGTGTCTGGGAGAGACTCTACAGCGTTTTTGCTCCAGTATCCTGTGAGGAATTGAAATCCCTCTTGTCCTCTTTCTATTACCACTACTGTCTGCTTCAAAATACCCAGCAAGCCACGGAGCGGCCGCGGAGTCTGCTGCAGAGTCTTTTGGTCTGTGTCTGGGAGAGACTCTACAGCGTTTTTTCTCCAGTATCCTGTGAGGAATTGAAATCCCTCTTGTCCTCTTTCTATTACCACTACTGTCTGCTTCAAAATACCCAGCAAGCTGCAGAGTCTGCTGCAGAGTCTTTTGGTCTGTGTCTGGGAGAGACTCTACAGCGTTTTTGCTCCAGTATCCTGTGAGGAATTGAAATCCCTCTTGTCCTCTTTCTATTACCACTACTGCCTGCTTCAAAATACCCATCAAGCCACGGAGCGGCCGCGGAGTCTGCTGCAGAGTCTTTTGGTCTGTGTCTGGGAGAGACTCTACAGAGTTTTTGCTCCAGTATCCTGTGAGGAATTGAAATCCCTCTTGTCCTCTTTCTATTACCACTACTGCCTGCTTCAAAATACCCAGCAAGCCACGGAGCGGCCGCAGAGTCTGCTGCAGAGTCTTTTGGTCTGTGTCTGGGAGAGACTCTACAGCGTTTTTGCTCCAGTATCCTGTGAGGAAATGAAATCCCTCTTGTCCTCTTTCTATTACCACTACTGCCTGCTTCAAAATACCCAGCAAGCCACGGAGCAGCCGCGGAGTCTGCTGCAGAGTCTTTTGGTCTGTGTCTGGGAGAGACTCTACAGAGTTTTTGCTCCAGTATCCTGTGAGGAATTGAAATCCCTCTTGTCCTCTTTCTATTACCACTACTGCCTGCTTCAAAATACCCAGCAAGCTGCTGAGTGGCCACAGAGTCTGCTGCAGAGTCTTTTGGTCTGTGTCTGGGAGAGACTCTACAGCGTTTGTGCTCCAGTATCCTGTGAGGAATTGAAATCCCTCTTGTCCTCTTTCTATTACCACTACTGCCTGCTTCAAAATATCCAGCAAGCCGCGGAACGGCCGCGGAGTCTGCTGCAGTGTATTTTGGTCTGTGTCTGGGAGAGACTCTACAGCGTTTTTGCTCCAGTATCCTGTGAGGAATTGAAATCCCTCTTGTCATCTTTCTATTACCATTACTGCCTAATTCAAAATACCCAGCAAGCCACGGAGCGGCGACGTAGTCTGCTGCAGAGTCTTTTGGTCTGTGTCTGGGAGAGACTCTACAGTGTTTTTGCTCCAGTATCCTGTGAGGAATTGAAATCCCTCTTGTCCTCTTTCTATTACCACTACTGCCTGCTTCAAAATACCCAGCAAGCCGCGGAGCGGCCGCGGAGTCTGCTGCAGAGTCTTTTGGTCTGTGTCTGGGAGAGACTCTACAGCGTTTTTGCTCCAGTATCCTGTGAGGAATTGAAATCCCTCTTTTCCTCTTTCTATTACCACTACTGCCAGCTTCAAAATACCCAGCAAGCCGCGGAGCGGCCGCGGAGTCTGCTGCAGAGTCTTTTGGTCTGTGTCTGGGAGAGACTCTACAGCGTTTTTGCTCCAGTATCCTGTGAGGAATTGAAATCCCTCTTGTCCTCTTTCTATTACCACTACTGCCTGCTTCAAAATACCCAGCAAGCCACGGAGTGCCGCGGAGTCTGCTGTAGAGTCTTTTGGTCTGTGTCTGGGAGAGACTCTACAACGTTTTTGCTCCAGTATCCTGTGAGGAATTGAAATCCCTCTTGTCCTCTTTCTATTACCACTACTGCCTGCTTCAAAATTCCCAGTAAGCCGCGGAGCGGCCGCGGAGTCTGCTGCAGAGTCTTTTGGTCTGTGTCTGGGAGAGACTCTACAGCGTTTTTGCTCCAGTATCCTGTGAGGAATTGAAATCCCTCTTGTCCTCTTTCTATTACCACTACTGCCTGCTTCAAAATACCCAGCAAGCCACGGAGCGGCGCGGAGTCTGCTGCAGAGTCTTTTGGTCTGTGTCTGGGAGAGACTCTACAGAGTTTTTGCTCCAGTATCCTGTGAGGAATTGAAATCCCTCTTGTCCTCTTCCTATTACCACTACTGCCTGCTTCAAAATACCCAGCAAGCTGCTGAGTGGCCACAGAGTCTGCTGCAGAGTCTTTTGGTCTGTGTCTGGGAGAGACTCTACAGCGTTTGTGCTCCAGTATCCTGTGAGGAATTGAAATCCCTCTTGTCCTCTTTCTATTACCACTACTGCCTGCTTCAAAATATCCAGCAAGCCGCGGAACGGCCGCGGAGTCTGCTGCAGAGTCTTTTGGTCTGTGTCTGGGAGAGACTCTACAGCGTTTTTGCTCCAGTATCCTGTGAGGAATTGAAATCCCTCTTGTCCTCTTTCTATTACCACTACTGTCTGCTTCAAAATACCCAGCAAGCCACGGAGCGGCCGCGGAGTCTGCTGCAGAGTCTTTTGGTCTGTGTCTGGGAGAGACTCTACAGCGTTTTTTCTCCAGTATCCTGTGAGGAATTGAAATCCCTCTTGTCCTCTTTCTATTACCACTACTGTCTGCTTCAAAATACCCAGCAAGCCGCAGAGTCTGCTGCAGAGTCTTTTGGTCTGTGTCTGGGAGAGACTCTACAGCGTTTTTGCTCCAGTATCCTGTGAGGAATTGAAATCCCTCTTGTCCTCTTTCTATTACCACTACTGCCTGCTTCAAAATACCCATCAAGCCACGGAGCGGCCGCGGAGTCTGCTGCAGAGTCTTTTGGTCTGTGTCTGGGAGAGACTCTACAGAGTTTTTGCTCCAGTATCCTGTGAGGAATTGAAATCCCTCTTGTCCTCTTTCTATTACCACTACTGCCTGCTTCAAAATACCCAGCAAGCCACGGAGCGGCCGCAGAGTCTGCTGCAGAGTCTTTTGGTCCGTGTCTGGGAGAGACTCTACAGCGTTTTTGCTCCAGTATCCTGTGAGGAAATGAAATCCCTCTTGTCCTCTTTCTATTACCACTACTGCCTGCTTCAAAATACCCAGCAAGCCACGGAGCAGCCGCGGAGTCTGCTGCAGAGTCTTTTGGTCTGTGTCTGGGAGAGACTCTACAGAGTTTTTGCTCCAGTATCCTGTGAGGAATTGAAATCCCTCTTGTCCTCTTTCTATTACCACTACTGCCTGCTTCAAAATACCCAGCAAGCTGCTGAGTGGCCACAGAGTCTGCTGCAGAGTCTTTTGGTCTGTGTCTGGGAGAGACTCTACAGCGTTTTTGCTCCAGTATCCTGTGAGGAATTGAAATCCCTCTTGTCATCTTTCTATTACCATTACTGCCTAATTCAAAATACCCAGCAAGCCACGGAGCGGCGACGTAGTCTGCTGCAGAGTCTTTTGGTCTGTGTCTGGGAGAGACTCTACAGTGTTTTTGCTCCAGTATCCTGTGAGGAATTGAAATCCCTCTTGTCCTCTTTCTATTACCACTACTGCCTGCTTCAAAATACCCAGCAAGCCGTGGAGCGGCCGCGGAGTCTGCTGCAGAGTCTTTTGGTCTGTGTCTGGGAGAGACTCTACAGCGTTTTTGCTCCAGTATCCTGTGAGGAATTGAAATCCCTCTTGTCCTCTTTCTATTACCACTACTGCCAGCTTCAAAATACCCAGCAAGCCGCGGAGCGGCCGCGGAGTCTGCTGCAGAGTCTTTTGGTCTGTGTCTGGGAGAGACTCTACAGCGTTTTTGCTCCAGTATCCTGTGAGGAATTGAAATCCCTCTTGTCCTCTTTCTATTACCACTACTGTCTGCTTCAAAATACCCAGCAAGCCGTAGAGTCTGCTGCAGAGTCTTTTGGTCTGTGTCTGGGAGAGACTCTACAGCGTTTTTGCTCCAGTATCCTGTGAGGAATTGAAATCCCTCTTGTCCTCTTTCTATTACCACTACTGCCTGCTTCAAAATACCCAGCAAGCCACGGAGCGGCCGCGGAGTCTGCTGCAGAGTCTTTTGGTCTGTGTCTGGGAGAGACTCTACAGCGTTTTTGCTCCAGTATCCTGTGAGGAATTGAAATCCCTCTTGTCCTCTTTCTATTACCACTACTGCCTGCTTCAAAATACCCAGCAAGCCGCGGAGCGGCCGCGGAGTCTGCTGCAGAGTCTTTTGGTCTGTGTCTGGGAGAGACTCTACAGCGTTTTTGCTCCAGTATCCTGTGAGGAATTGAAATCCCTCTTGTCCTCTTTCTATTACCACTACTGTCTGCTTCAAAATACCCAGCAAGCCGCAGAGTCTGCTGCAGAGTCTTTTGGTCTGTGTCTGGGAGAGACTCTACAGCGTTTTTGCTCCAGTATCCTGTGAGGAATTGAAATCCCTCTTGTCCTCTTTCTATTACCACTACTGTCTGCTTCAAAATACCCAGCAAGCCACGGAGCGGCCGCGGAGTCTGCTGCAGAGTCTTTTGGTCTGTGTCTGGGAGAGACTCTACAGCGTTTTTTCTCCAGTATCCTGTGAGGAATTGAAATCCCTCTTGTCCTCTTTCTATTACCACTACTGTCTGCTTCAAAATACCCAGCAAGCCGCAGAGTCTGCTGCAGAGTCTTTTGGTCTGTGTCTGGGAGAGACTCTACAGCGTTTTTGCTCCAGTATCCTGTGAGGAATTGAAATCCCTCTTGTCCTCTTTCTATTACCACTACTGCCTGCTCCAAAATACCCATCAAGCCACGGAGCGGCCGCGGAGTCTGCTGCAGAGTCTTTTGGTCTGTGTCTGGGAGAGACTCTACAGAGTTTTTGCTCCAGTATCCTGTGAGGAATTGAAATCCCTCTTGTCCTCTTTCTATTACCACTACTGCCTGCTTCAAAATACCCAGCAAGCCACGGAGCGGCCGCAGAGTCTGCTGCAGAGTCTTTTGGTCTGTGTCTGGGAGAGACTCTACAGCGTTTTTGCTCCAGTATCCTGTGAGGAAATGAAATCCCTCTTGTCCTCTTTCTATTACCACTACTGCCTGCTTCAAAATACCCAGCAAGCCACGGAGCGGCCGCGGAGTCTGCTGCAGAGTCTTTTGGTCTGTGTCTGGGAGAGACTCTACAGAGTTTTTGCTCCAGTATCCTGTGAGGAATTGAAATCCCTCTTGTCCTCTTTCTATTACCACTACTGCCTGCTTCAAAATACCCAGCAAGCTGCTGAGTGGCCACAGAGTCTGCTGCAGAGTCTTTTGGTCTGTGTCTGGGAGAGACTCTACAGCGTTTGTGCTCCAGTATCCTGTGAGGAATTGAAATCCCTCTTGTCCTCTTTCTATTACCACTACTGCCTGCTTCAAAATATCCAGCAAGCCGCGGAACGGCCGCGGAGTCTGCTGCAGTGTATTTTGGTCTGTGTCTGGGAGAGACTCTACAGTGTTTTTGCTCCAGTATCCTGTGAGGAATTGAAATCCCTCTTGTCATCTTTCTATTACCATTACTGCCTAATTCAAAATACCCAGCAAGCCACGGAGCGGCGACGTAGTCTGCTGCAGAGTCTTTTGGTCTGTGTCTGGGAGAGACTCTACAGTGTTTTTGCTCCAGTATCCTGTGAGGAATTGAAATCCCTCTTGTCCTCTTTCTATTACCACTACTGCCTGCTTCAAAATACCCAGCAAGCCGCGGAGCGGCCGCGGAGTCTGCTGCAGAGTCTTTTGGTCTGTGTCTGGGAGAGACTCTACAGCGTTTTTGCTCCAGTATCCTGTGAGGAATTGAAATCCCTCTTGTCCTCTTTCTATTACCACTACTGCCAGCTTCAAAATACCCAGCAAGCCGCGGAGCGGCCGCGGAGTCTGCTGCAGAGTCTTTTGGTCTGTGTCTGGGAGAGACTCTACAGCGTTTTTGCTCCAGTATACTGTGAGGAATTGAAATCCCTCTTGTCCTCTTTCTATTACCACTACTGTCTGCTTCAAAATACCCAGCAAGCCGCAGAGTCTGCTGCAGAGTCTTTTGGTCTGTGTCTGGGAGAGACTCTACAGCGTTTTTGCTCCAGTATCCTGTGAGGAATTGAAATCCCTCTTGTCCTCTTTCTATTACCACTACTGCCTGCTTCAAAATACCCAGCAAGCCACGGAGCGGCCGCGGAGTCTGCTGCAGAGTCTTTTGGTCTGTGTCTGGGAGAGACTCTACAGCGTTTTTGCTCCAGTATCCTGTGAGGAATTGAAATCCCTCTTGTCCTCTTTCTATTACCACTACTGCCTGCTTCAAAATACCCAGCAAGTCGCGGAGCGGCCGCGGAGTCTGCTGCAGAGTCTTTTGGTCTGTGTCTGGGAGAGACTCTACAGCGTTTTTGCTCCAGTATCCTGTGAGGAATTGAAATCCCTCTTGTCCTCTTTCTATTACCACTACTGTCTGCTTCAAAATACCCAGCAAGCCGCAGAGTCTGCTGCAGAGTCTTTTGGTCTGTGTCTGGGAGAGACTCTACAGCGTTTTTGCTCCAGTATCCTGTGAGGAATTGAAATCCCTCTTGTCCTATTTCTATTACCACTACTGGCTGCTTCAAAATACCCAGCAAGCCACGGAGCGGCCGCGGAGTCTGCTGCAGAGTCTTTTGGTCTGTGTCTGGGAGAGACTCTACAGCGTTTTTGCTCCAGTATCCTGTGAGGAATTGAAATCCCTCTTGTCCTCTTTCTATTACAACTACTGTCTGCTTCAAAATACCCAGCAAGCCGCAGAGTCTGCTGCAGAGTCTTTTGGTCTGTGTCTGGGAGAGACTCTACAGCGTTTTTGCTCCAGTATCCTGTGAGGAATTGAAATCCCTCTTGTCCTCTTTCTATTACCACTACTGCCTGCTTCAAAATACCCATCAAGCCACGGAGCGGCCGCGGAGTCTGCTGCAGAGTCTTTTGGTCTGTGTCTGGGAGAGACTCTACAGAGTTTTTGCGCCAGTATCCTGTGAGGAATTGAAATCCCTCTTGTCCTCTTTCTATTACCACTACTGCCTGCTTCAAAATACCCAGCAAGCCACGGAGCGGCCGCAGAGTCTGCTGCAGAGTCTTTTGGTCTGTGTCTGGGAGAGACTCTACAGCGTTTTTGCTCCAGTATCCTGTGAGGAATTGAAATCCCTCTTGTCCTCTTTCTATTACCACTACTGCCTGCTTCAAAATACCCAGCAAGCCGTGGAGCGGCCGCAGAGTCTGCTGCAGAGTCTTTTGGTCTGTGTCTGGGAGAGACTCTACAGCGTTTTTTGCTCCAGTATCCTGTGAGGAATTGAAATCCCTCTTGTCCTCTTTCTATTACCACTACTGCCTGCTTCAAAATACCCAGCAAGCCACGGAGCGGCCGCGGAGTCTGCTGCAGAGTCTTTTGGTCTGTGTCTGGGAGAGACTACAGCGTTTTTGCTCCAGTATCCTGTGAGGAATTGAAATCCCTCTTGTCCTCTTTCTATTACCACTACTGCCTGCTTCAAAATACCCAGCAAGTCGCGGAGCGGCCGCGGAGTCTGCTGCAGAGTCTTTTGGTCTGTGTCTGGGAGAGACTCTACAGCGTTTTTGCTCCAGTATCCTGTGAGGAATTGAAATCCCTCTTGTCCTCTTTCTATTACCACTACTGTCTGCTTCAAAATACCCAGCAAGCCGCAGAGTCTGCTGCAGAGTCTTTTGGTCTGTGTCTGGGAGAGACTCTACAGCGTTTTTGCTCCAGTATCCTGTGAGGAATTGAAATCCCTCTTGTCCTATTTCTATTACCACTACTGGCTGCTTCAAAATACCCAGCAAGCCAAGGAGCGGCCGCGGAGTCTGCTGCAGAGTCTTTTGGTCTGTGTCTGGGAGAGACTCTACAGCGTTTTTGCTCCAGTATCCTGTGAGGAATTGAAATCCCTCTTGTCTTCTTTCTATTACAACTACTGTCTGCTTCAAAATACCCAGCAAGCCGCAGAGTCTGCTGCAGAGTCTTTTGGTCTGTGTCTGGGAGAGACTCTACAGCGTTTTTGCTCCAGTATCCTGTGAGGAATTGAAATCCCTCTTGTCCTCTTTCTATTACCACTACTGCCTGCTTCAAAATACCCATCAAGCCACGGAGCGGCCGCGGAGTCTGCTGCAGAGTCTTTTGGTCTGTGTCTGGGAGAGACTCTACAGAGTTTTTGCTCCAGTATCCTGTGAGGAATTGAAATCCCTCTTGTCCTCTTTCTATTACCACTACTGCCTGCTTCAAAATACCCAGCAAGCCACGGAGCGGCCGCAGAGTCTGCTGCAGAGTCTTTTGGTCTGTGTCTGGGAGAGACTCTACAGCGTTTTTGCTCCAGTATCCTGTGAGGAATTGAAATCCCTCTTGTCCTCTTTCTATTACCACTACTGCCTGCTTCAAAATACCCAGCAAGCCGTGGAGCGGCCGCAGAGTCTGCTGCAGAGTCTTTTGGTCTGTGTCTGGGAGAGACTCTACAGCGTTTTTTGCTCCAGTATCCTGTGAGGAATTGAAATCCCTCTTGTCCTCTTTCTATTACCACTACTGCCTGCTTCAAAATACCCAGCAAGCCACGGAGCGGCAGCGGAGTCTGCTGCAGAGTCTTTTGGTCTGTGTCTGGGAGAGACTACAGCGTTTTTGCTCCAGTATCCTGTGAGGAATTGAAATCCCTCTTGTCCTCTTTCTATTGCCACTACTGACTGCTTCAAAATACCCAGCAAGCCGCGGAGCGGCCGCGGAGTCTGCTGCAGAGTCTTTTGGTCTGTGTCTGGGAGAGACTACAGCGTTTTTGCTCCAGTATCCTGTGAGGAAGTGAAATTCCTCTTGTCCTCTTTCTATTACCACTACTGCCTGCTTCAAAATACCCAGCAAGCCGCGGAGCGGCGGCGGAGTCTGCTGCAGAGTCTTTTGGTCTGTGTCTGGGAGAGACTCTACAGCGTTTTTGCTCCAGTATCCTGTGAGGAATTGAAATCCCTCTTGTCCTCTTTCTAATACCACTACTGCCTGCTTCAAAATACCCAGCAAGCCGCAGAGTCTGCTGCAGAGTCTTTTGGTCTGTGTCTGGGAGAGACTCTTCAGCGTTTTTGCTCCAGTATCCTGTGAGGAATTGAAATCCCTCTTGTACTCTTTCT
The DNA here is from genome assembly GCF_040938575.1 of Ambystoma mexicanum. Classification (NCBI taxonomy): domain Eukaryota; kingdom Metazoa; phylum Chordata; class Amphibia; order Caudata; family Ambystomatidae; genus Ambystoma; species Ambystoma mexicanum. The sequence goes on along the minus strand of NC_090929.1, from coordinate 1,669,672,329 downwards.
ATTACCACTACTGCCTGCTTCAAAATACCCAGCAAGCCGCAGAGCGGCCGCGGAGTCTGCTGCAGAGTCTTTTGGTCTGTGTCTGGGAGAGACTCTACAGCGTTTTTGCTCCAGTATCCTGTGAGGAATTGAAATCCCTCTTGTCCTCTTTCTATTACCACTACTGCCTGCTTCAAAATACCCAGCAAGCCACGGAGCGGCCGCGGAGTCTGCTGCAGAGTCTTTTGGTCTGTGTCTGGGAGAGACTACAGCGTTTTTGCTCCAGTATCCTGTGAGGAATTGAAATCCCTCTTGTCCTCTTTCTATTGCCACTACTGCCTGCTTCAAAATACCCAGCAAGCCGCGGAGCGGCCGCGGAGTCTGCTGCAGAGTCTTTTGGTCTGTGTCTGGGAGAGACTCTACAGCGTTTTTGCTCCAGTATCCTGTGAGGAATTGAAATCCCTCTTGTCCTCTTTCTATTACCACTACTGCCTGCTTCAAAATACCCAGCAAGCCGCAGAGTCTGCTGCAAAGTCTTTTGGTCTGTGTCTGGGAGAGACTCTACAGCGTTTTTGCTCCAGTATCCTGTGAGGAATTGAAATCCCTCTTGTCCTCTTTCTATTAACACTACTGCCTGCTTCAAAATACCCAGCAAGCCACGGAGCGGCCGCGGAGTCTGCTGCAGAGTCTTTTGGTCTGTGTCTGGGAGAGACTCTACAGCGTTTTTGCTCCAGTATCCTGTGAGGAATTGAAATCCCTCTTGTCCTCTTTCTATTACCACTACTGCCTGCTTCAAAATACCCAGCAAGCCGCGGAGCGGCCGCGGAGACTGCTGCAGAGTCTTTTCGTTTGTGTCTCGGAGAGACTCTACAGCGTTTTTGCTCCAGTATCCTGTGAGGAATTGAAATCCCTCTTGTCCTCTTTCTATTACCACTACTGCCTGCTTCAAAATACCCAGCAAGCCGGGGAGCGGCCGAGGAGTCTGCTGCAGAGGCTTTTGGTCTGTGTCTGGGAGAGACTCTACAGCGTTTTTGCTCCAGTATCCTATGAGGAATTGAACTCCCTCTTGTACTCTTTCTATTACCACTACTGCCTGCTTCAAAATACCCAGCAAGCCGCTGAGCGGCTGCGGAGTCTGCTGCAGAGTCTTTTGGTCTGTGTCTGGGAGAAACTCTACAGCGTTTTTGCTCCAGTATCCTGTGAGGAATTGAAATCCCTCTTGTCCTCTTTCTATTAACACTACTGCCTGCTTCAAAATACCCAGCAAGCCGCGGAGCGGCCGCGGAGTCTGCTGCAGAGTCTTTTGGTCTGTGTCTGGGAGAGACTCTACAGCGTTTTTGCTCCAGTATCCTGTGAGGAATTGAAATCCCTCTTGTCCTCTTTCTATTACCACTACTGCCTGCTTCAAAATACCCAGCAAGCCACGGAGCGGCCGTGGAGTCTGCTGCAGAGTCTTTTGGTCTGTGTCTGGGAGAGACTCTACAGCGTTTTTGCTCCAGTATCCTGTGAGGAATTGAAATCCCTCTTGTCCTCTTTCTATTACCACTACTGCCTCCTTCAAAATACCCAGCAAGCCACGGAGCGGCCGCGGAGTCTGCTGCAGAGTCTTTTGGTCTGTGTCTGGGAGAGACTCTACAGCGTTTTTGCTCCAGTATCCTGTGAGGAATTGAAATCCCTCTTGTCCTCTTTCTATTACCACTACTGCCTGCTTCAAAATACCCAGCAAGCCGCGGAGCGGCCCAGAGTCTGCTGCAGAGTTTTTTGGTCTGTGTCTGGGAGAGACTCTACAGCGTTTTTGCTCCAGTATGCTGTGAGGAATTGAAATCCCTCTTGTCCTCTTTCTCTTACCAGTACTGCCTGCTTCAAAATTCCCAGCAAGCCGCGGAGCAGCCGCGGAGTCTGCTGCAGAGTCTTTTGGTCTGTGTCTGGGAGAGACTATACAGCATTTTTGCTCCAGTATCCTGTGAGGAATTGAAATCCCTCTTGTCCTCTTTCTATTACCACTACTGCCTGCTTCAAAATACCCAGCAAGCTGCTGAGTGGCCACAGAGTCTGCTGCAGAGTCTTTTGGTCTGTGTCTGGGAGAGACTCTACAGCGTTTGTGCTCCAGTATCCTGTGAGGAATTGAAATCCCTCTTGTCCTCTTTCTATTACCATTACTGCCTAATTCAAAATACCCAGCAAGCCGCGGAGCGGCCGCGGAGTCTGCTGCAGAGTCTTTTGGTCTGTGTCTGGGAGAGACTCTACAGCGTTTTTGCTCCAGTATCCTGTGAGGAATTGAAATCCCTCTTGTCCTCTTTCTCTTACCACTACCGCCTGCTTCAAAATTCCCAGCAAGCCACGGAGCGGCCGCGGAGTCTGCTGTAGATTCTTTTGGTCTGTGTCTGGGAGAGACTCTACAGCGTGTTTGCTCCAGTATCCTGTGAGGAATTGAAATCCCTTTTGTCCTCTTTCTATTACCACTACTGCCTGCTTCAAAATACCCAGCAAGCCACAGAGCGGCCGCAGAGTCTGCTGCAGAGTCTTTTGGTCTGTGTCTGGGAGAGACTCTACAGCGTTTTTGCTCCAGTATCCTGTGAGGAATTGAAATCCCTCTTGTCCGCTTTCTATTACCACTACTGCCTGCTTCAAAATACCCAGCAAGCCGCGGAGCGGCCGCGGAGTCTGCTGCAGAGTCTTTTGGTCTGTGTCTGGGAGAGACTCTACAGCGTTTTTGCTCCAGTATCCTGTGAGGAATTGAAATCCCTCTTGTCCTCTTTCTATTACCACTACTGCCTGCTTCAAAATACCCAGCAAGCCGCGGAGCGGCCGCAGAGCCTGCTGCAGAGTCTTTTGGTCTGTGTCTGGGAGAGACTCTACAGCGTTTTTGCTCCAGTATCCTGTGAGGAATTGAAATCCCTCTTGTCCTCTTTCTATTACCACTACTGCCTGCTTCAAAATACCCAGCAAGCTGCGGAGCGGCCGCAGAGTCTGCTGCAGAGTCTTTTCATCTGTGTCTGGGAGAGACTCTACAGCGTTTTTGGTCCAGTATCCTGTGAGGCATTGAAATCCCTCTTGTCCTCTTTCTATTACCACTACTGCCTGCTTCAAAATACCCAGCAAGCCGCGGAGCAGCCGCGGAGTCTGCTGCTGAGTCTTTTGGTCTGTGTCTGGGAGAGACTCTACAGCGTTTTTGCTCCAGTATCCTGTGAGGAATTGAAATCCACCTTGTCCTCTTTCTATTACCACTACTGCCTGCTTCTAAATTCCCAGCAAGCCGCGGAGCGGCCGCGGAGTCTGCTGCAGAGTCTTTTGGTCTGTGTCTGGGAGAGACTCTACAGCGTTTTTGCTCCAGTATCCTGTGAGGAATTGAAATCCCTCTTGTCCTCTTTCTATTACCACTACTGCCTGCTTCAAAATACCCAGCAAGCCGCGGAGTGCCGCGGAGTCTGCTGCAGCGTCTTTTGGTCTGTGTCTGGGAGAGACTCTACATCGTTTTTGCTCCAGTATCCAGTGAGGAATTGAAATCCCTCTTGTCCTCCTTCTATTACCACTACTGCCTGCTTCAAAATACCCAGCAAGCCGCGGAGCGGCCGCGCAGTCTGCTGTAGAGTCTTTTGGTCTGTGTCTGGGAGAGACTCTACAGCGTTTTTGCTCCAGTATCCTGTGAGGAATTGAAATCCCTCTTGTCCTCTTTCTATTACCACTACTGCCTGCTTCAAAATACCCAGCGAGCCACAGAGCGGCCGCGGAGTCTGCTGCAGAGTCTTTTGGTCTGTGTCTGGGAGAGACTCTACAGCTTTTTTGCTCCATTATCCTGTGAGGTATTGAAATCCCTCTTGTCCTCTTTCTATTACCACTACTGCCTGCTTCAAAATACCCAGCAAGCCGATGAGCGGCCGCGGAGTCTGCTGCAGAGTCTTTTGGTCTGTGTCTGGGAGAGACTCTACAGTGTTTTTGCTCCAGTATCCTGTGAGGAATTGAAATCCCTCTTGTCCTCTTTCTATTACCACTACTGTCTGCTTCAAAATACCCAGCAAGCCGCGGAGTCTGCTGCAGAGTCTTTTGGTCTGTGTCTGGGAGAGACTCTACAGCGTTTTTGCTCCAGTATCCTGTGAGGAATTGAAATCCCTCTTGTACTCTTTCTATTACCACTACTGCCTGCTTCAAAATACCCAGCAAGCCGCAGAGCGGCCACGGAGTCTGCTGCAGAGTCTTTTGGTCTGTGTCTGGGAGAGACTCTACAGCGTTTTTGCTCCAGTATCCTGTGAGGAATTGAAATCCCTCTTGTCCTCTTTCTATTACCACTACTGCCTGCTTCAAAATACCCAGCAAGCCGCAGAGCGGCCGCAGAGTCTGCTGCAGAGTCTTTTGGTCTGTGTCTGGGAGAGACTCTACAGTTTTTTTGCTCCATTATCCTGTGAGGAAGTGAAATTCCTCTTGTCCTCTTTCTATTACCACTACTGCCTGCTTCAAAATACCCAGCAAGCCCCGGTTCGGCCGCAGAGTCTGCTGCAGAGTCTTTTGGTCTCTGTCTGGGAGAGACTCTACAGCGTTTTTGCTCCAGTATCCTGTGAGGAATTGAAATCCCTCTTGTCCTCTTTCTATTACGACTACTGCCTGCTTCAAAATACCCAGCAAGCCGCGGAGCGGCCGCGGAGTCTGCTGCAGAGTCTTTTGGTCAGTGTCTGGGAGAGACTCTACAGCGTTTTTACTCCAGTATCCTGTGAGGAATTGAAATCCCTCTTGTCCTCTTTCTATTACCACTACTGCCTGCTTCAAAATACCCAGCAAGCCGCGGAGCGGCCGCGGAGTCTGCTGCAGAGTCTTTTGGTCTGTGTCTGGGAGAGACCCCACAGCGTTTTTGCTCCAGTATCCTGTGAGGAATTGAAATCCCTCTTGTCCTCTTTCTATTACCACTACTGCCTGCTTCAAAATACCCAGCAAGCCGCGGAGCGGCCGCGGAGTCTGCTGCAGAGTCTTTTGGTCTGTGTCTGGGAGAGACTCTACAGCGTTTTTGCTCCAGTGTCCTGTGAGGAATTGAAATCCCTCTTGTCCTCTTTCTATTACCACTACTGCCTGCTTCAAAATACCCAGCAAGCTGCGGAGCGGCCGCGGAGTCTGCTGCAGAGTCTTTTGGTCTGTGTCTGGGAGAGACTCTACAGCGTTTTTGCTCCAGTGTCCTGTGAGGAATTGAAATCCCTCTTGTCCTCTTTCTATTACCACTACTGCCTGCTTCAAAATACCCAGCAAGCCGCGGAGCGGCCGTGGAGTCTGCTGCAGAGTCTTTTCGTCTGTGTCTGGGAGAGACTCTACAGCGTTTTTGGTCCAGTATCCTGTGAGACATTGAAATCCCTCTTGTCCTCTTTCTATTACCACTACTGCCTGCTTCAAAATACCCAGCAAGCCGCGGAGCGGCCGCGGAGTCTGCTGCTGAGTCTTTTGGTCTGTGTCTGGGAGAGACTCTACAGCGTTTTTGCTCCAGTATCCTGTGAGGAATTGAAATCCCTCTTGTCCTCTTTCTATTACCACTACTGCCTGCTTCAAAATTCCCAGCAAGCCGCGGAGCGGCCGCGGAGTCTGCTGCAGAGTCTTTTGGTCTGTGTCTGGGAGAGACTCTACAGCGTTTTTGCTCCAGTATCCTGTGAGGAATTGAAATCCCTCTTGTCCTCTTTCTATTACCACTACTGCCTGCTTCAAAATACCCAGCAAGCCGCGGAGTGCCGCGGAGTCTGCTGCAGCGTCTTTTGGTCTGTGTCTGGGAGAGACTCTACAGCGTTTTTGCTCCAGTATCCAGTGAGGAATTGAAATCCCTCTTGTCCTCTTTCTATTACCACTAGTGCCTGCTTCAAAATACCCAGCAAGCCGCGGAGCGGCCGCGGAGTCTGCTGCAGAGTCTTTTGGTCAGTGTCTGGGAGAGACTCTACAGCGTTTTTACTCCAGTATCCTGTGAGGAATTGAAATCCCTCTTGTCCTCTTTCTATTACCACTACTGCCTGCTTCAAAATACCCAGCAAGCCACGGAGCGGCCGCGGAGTCTGCTGCAGAGTCTTTTGGTCTGTGTCTGGGAGAGACCCCACAGCGTTTTTGCTCCAGTATCCTGTGAGGAATTGAAATCCCTCTTGTCCTCTTTCTATTACCACTACTGCCTGCTTCAAAATACCCAGCAAGCCGCGGAGCGGCCGCGGAGTCTGCTGCAGAGTCTTTTGGTCTGTGTCTGGGAGAGACTCTACAGCGTTTTTGCTCCAGTATCCTGTGAGGAATTGAAATCCCTCTTGTCCTCTTTCTATTACCACTACTGCCTGCTTCAAAATACCCAGCAAGCCGCGGAGCGGCCGCAGAGTCTGCTGCAGAGTCTTTTGGTCTGTGTCTGGGAGAGACTCTACAGCGTTTTTGCTCCAGTGTCCTGTGAGGAATTGAAATCCCTCTTGTCCTCTTTCTATTACCACTACTGCCTGCTTCAAAATACCCAGCAAGCCGCGGAGCGGCCGTGGAGTCTGCTGCAGAGTCTTTTCGTCTGTGTCTGGGAGAGACTCTACAGCGTTTTTGGTCCAGTATCCTGTGAGACATTGAAATCCCTCTTGTCCTCTTTCTATTACCATTACTGCCTGCTTCAAAATACCCAGCAAGCCGCGGAGCGGCCGCGGAGTCTGCTGCTGAGTCTTTTGGTCTGTGTCTGGGAGAGACTCTACAGCGTTTTTGCTCCAGTATCCTGTGAGGAATTGAAATCCCTCTTGTCCTCTTTCTATTACCACTACTGCCTGCTTCAAAATTCCCAGCAAGCCGCGGAGCGGCCGCGGAGTCTGCTGCAGAGTCTTTTGGTCTGTGTCTGGGAGAGACTCTACAGCGTTTTTGCTCCAGTATCCTGTGAGGAATTGAAATCCCTCTTGTCCTCTTTCTATTACCACTACTGCCTGCTTCAAAATACCCAGCAAGCCGCGGAGTGCCGCGGAGTCTGCTGCAGCGTCTTTTGGTCTGTGTCTGGGAGAGACTCTACAGCGTTTTTGCTCCAGTATCCAGTGAGGAATTGAAATCCCTCTTGTCCTCTTTCTATTACCACTAGTGCCTGCTCCAAAATACCCAGCAAGCCGCGGAGCGGCCGCGGATTCTGCTGCAGATTCTTTTGGTCTGTGTCTGGGAGAGACTCTAAATCGTTTGTGCTCCAGTATCCTGTGAGGAATTGAAATCCCTCTTGTCCTCTTTCTATTACCACTACTGCCTGCTTCAAAATACCCAGCAAGCCGGGGAATGGCCGCAGAGTCTGCTGCAGAGTCTTTTGGTCTGTGCCTGGGAGATACTCTACAGCGTTTGTGCTCCAGTATCCTGTGAGGAATTGAAATCCCTCTTGTCCTCTTTCTATTACCACTACTGCCTGCTTCAAAATATCCAGCAAGCCACGGAACGGCCGCGGAGTCTGCTGCAGAGTATTTTGGTCTGTGTCTGGGAGAGACTCTACAGCGTTTTTGCTCCAGTATGCTGTGAGGAATTGAAATCCCTCTTGTCCTCTTTCTCCTACCAGTACTGCCTGCTTCAAAATTCCCAGCAAGCCGCGGAGCAGCCGCGGAGTCTGCTGCAGAGTCTTTTGGTCTGTGTCTGGGAGAGACTATACAGCATTTTTGCTCCAGTATCCTGTGAGGAATTGAAATCCCTCTTGTCCTCTTTCTATTATCACTACTGCCTGCTTCAAAATAGCCAGCAAGCTGCTGAGTGGCCACAGAGTCTGCTGCAGAGTCTTTTGGTCTGTGTCTGGGAGAGACTCTACAGCGTTTGTGCTCCAGTATCCTGTGAGGAATTGAAATCCCTCTTGTCCTCTTTCTATTACCACTACTGCCTGCTTCAAAATATCCAGCAAGCCGCGGAACGGCCGCGGAGTCTGCTGCAGAGTATTTTGGTCTGTGTCTGGGAGAGACTCTACAGCGTTTTTGCTCCAGTATCCTGTGAGGAATTGAAATCCCTCTTGTCATCTTTCTATTACCATTACTGCCTAATTCAAAATACCCAGCAAGCCACGGAGCGGCTACGCAGTCTGCTGCAGAGTCTTTTGGTCTGTGTCTGGGAGAGACTCTACAGCGTTTTTGCTCCAGTATCCTGTGAGGAATTGAAATCCCTCTTGTCCTCTTTCTATTACCACTACTGCCTGCTTCAAAATACCCAGCAAGCCGCCGAGCGGCCGCGGAGTCTGCTGCAGAGTCTTTTGGTTTGTGTCTGGGAGAGACTCTACAGCGTTTTTGCTCCAGTATCCTGTGAGGAATTGAAATCCCTCTTGTCCTCTTTCTATTACCACTACTGCCTGCTTCAAAATACCCAGCAAGCCGTGGAGCGGCCGCGGAGTCTGCTGCAGAGTCTTTTGGTCTGTGTCTGGGAGAGACTCTACAGCGTTTTTGCTCCAGTATCCTGTGAGGAATTGAAATCCCTCTTGTCCTCTTTCTATTACCACTACTGCCTGCTTCAAAATACCCAGAAAGCCGCGGAGCGGCCGCGGAGTCTGCTGCTGAGTCTTTTGGTCTGTGTCTGGGAGAGACTCTACAGCGTTTTTGCTCCAGTATCCTGTGAGGAATTGAAATCCACCTTGTCCTCTTTCTATTACCACTACTGCCTGCTTCAAAATTCCCAGCAAGCCGCGGAGCGGCCGCGGAGTCTGCTGCAGAGTCTTTTGGTCTGTGTCTGGGAGAGACTCTACAGCGTTTTTGCTCCAGTATCCTGTGAGGAATTGAAATCCCTCTTGTCCTCTTTCTATTACCACTACTGCCTGCTTCAAAATACCCAGCAAGCCGCGGAGTTCCGCGGAGTCTGCTGCAGCGTCTTTTGGTCTGTGTCTGGGAGAGACTCTACAGCGTTTTTGCTCCAGTATCCTGTGAGGAATTGAAATCCCTCTTGTCATCTTTCTATTACCATTACTGCCTAATTCAAAATACCCAGCAAGCCACGGAGCGGCGACATAGTCTGCTGCAGAGTCTTTTGGTCTGTGTCTGGGAGAGACTCTACAGTGTTTTTGCTCCAGTATCCTGTGAGGAATTGAAATCCCTCTTGTCCTCTTTCTATTACCACTACTGCCTGCTTCAAAATACCCAGCAAGCCGCGGAGCGGCCGCAGAGTCTGCTGCAGAGTCTTTTGGTCTGTGTCTGGGAGAGACTCTACAGCGTTTTTGCTCCAGTATCCTGTGAGGAATTGAAATCCCTCTTGTCCTCTTTCTATTACCACTACTGCCAGCTTCAAAATACCCAGCAAGCCGCGGAGCGGCCGCGGAGTCTGCTGCAGAGTCTTTTGGTCTGTGTCTGGGAGAGACTCTACAGCGTTTTTGCTCCAGTATCCTGTGAGGAATTGAAATCCCTCTTGTCCTCTTTCTATTACCACTACTGTCTGCTTCAAAATACCCAGCAAGCCGCAGAGTCTGCTGCAGAGTCTTTTGGTCTGTGTCTGGGAGAGACTCTACAGCGTTTTTGCTCCAGTATCCTGTGAGGAATTGAAATCCCTCTTGTCCTCTTTCTATTACCACTACTGCCTGCTTCAAAATACCCAGCAAGCCACGGAGCGGCCGCGGCGTCTGCTGCAGAGTCTTTTGGTCTGTGTCTGGGAGAGACTCTACAGCGTTTTTGCTTCAGTATCCTGTGAGGAATTGAAATCCCTCTTGTCCTCTTTCTATTACCACTACTGCCTGCTTCAAAATACCCAGCAAGCCGCGGAGCGGCCGCGGAGTCTGCTGCAGTGTCTTTTGGTCTGTGTCTGGGAGAGACTCTACAGCGTTTTTGCTCCAGTATCCTGTGAGGAATTGAAATCCCTCTTGTCCTCTTTCTATTACCACTACTGTCTGCTTCAAAATACCCAGCAAGCCGCAGAGTCTGCTGCAGAGTCTTTTGGTCTGTGTCTGGGAGAGACTCTACAGCGTTTTTGCTCCAGTATCCTGTGAGGAATTGAAATCCCTCTTGTCCTCTTTCTATTACCACTACTGCCTGCTTCAAAATACCCAGCAAGCCACGGAGCGGCCGCGGAGTCTGCTGCAGAGTCTTTTGGTCTGTGTCTGGGAGAGACTCTACAGCGTTTTTGCTCCAGTATCCTGTGAGGAATTGAAATCCCTCTTGTCCTCTTTCTATTACCACTACTGTCTGCTTCAAAATACCCAGCAAGCCGCAGAGTCTGCTGCAGAGTCTTTTGGTCTGTGTCTGGGAGAGACTCTACAGCATTTTTGCTCCAGTATCCTGTGAGGAATTGAAATCCCTCTTGTCCTCTTTCTATTACCACTACTGCCTGCTTCAAAATACCCATCAAGCCACGGAGCGGCCACGGAGTCTGCTGCAGAGTCTTTTGGTCTGTGTCTGGGAGAGACTCTACAGAGTTTTTGCTCCAGTATCCTGTGAGGAATTCAAATCCCTCTTGTCCTCTTTCTATTACCACTACTGTCTGCTTCAAAATACCCAGCAAGCCGCAGAGTCTGCTGCAGAGTCTTTTGGTCTGTGTCTGGGAGAGACTCTACAGCGTTTTTGCTCCAGTATCCTGTGAGGAATTGAAATCCCTCTTGTCCTCTTTCTATTACCACTACTGCCTGCTTCAAAATACCCAGCAAGCCACGGAGCGGCCGCGGAGTCTGCTGCAGAGTCTTTTGGTCTGTGTCTGGGAGAGACTCTACAGAGTTTTTGCTCCAGTATCCTGTGAGGAATTAAAATCCCTCTTGTCCTCTTTCTATTACCACTACTGCCTGCTTCAAAATACCCAGCAAGCTGCTGAGTGGCCACAGAGTCTGCTGCAGAGTCTTTTGGTCTGTGTCTGGGAGAGACTCTACAGCGTTTTTGCTCCAGTATCCTGTGAGGAATTGAAATCCACCTTGTCCTCTTTCTATTACCACTACTGCCTGCTTCAAAATAACCAGCAAGCCGTGGAGCGGCCGCGGAGTCTGCTGCAGAGTCTTTTGGTCTGTGTCTGGGAGAGACTCTACAGCGTTTTTGCTCCAGTATCCTGTGAGGAATTGAAATCCCTCTTGTCCTCTTTCTATTACCACTACTGCCTGCTTCAAAATACCCAGCAAGCCGCAGAGTGCCGCGGAGTCTGCTGCAGCGTCTTTTGGTCTGTGTCTGTGAGAGACTCTACAGCGTTTTTGCTCCAGTATCCAGTGAGGAATTGAAATCCCTCTTGTCCTCTTTCTATTACCACTAGTGCCTGCTTCAAAATACCCAGCAAGCCGCGGAGCGGCCGCGGATTCTGCTGCAGATTCTTTTGGTCTGTGTCTGGGAGAGACTCTACATCGTTTGTGCTCCAGTATCCTGTGAGGAATTGAAATCCCTCTTGTCCTCTTTCTATTACCACTACTGCCTGCTTCAAAATACCCAGCAAGCCGGGGAATGGCCGCAGAGTCTGCTGCAGAGTCTTTTGGTCTGTGCCTGGGAGAGACTCTACAGCGTTTGTGCTCCAGTATCCTGTGAGGAATTAAAATCCCTCTTGTCCTCTTTCTATTACCACTACTGCCTGCTTCAAAATATCCAGCAAGCCGCGGAACGGCCGCGGAGTCTGCTGCAGAGTATTTTGGTCTGTGTCTGGGAGAGACTCTACAGCGTTTTTGCTACAGTATGCTGTGAGGAATTGAAGTCCCTCTTGTCCTCTTTCTCTTATCAGTACTGCCTGCTTCAAAATTCCCAGCAAGCCGCGGAGCAGCCGCGGAGTCTGCTGCAGAGTCTTTTGGTCTGTGTCTGGGAGAGACTATACAGCATTTTTGCTCCAGTATCCTGTGAGGAATTGAAATCCCTCTTGTCCTCTTTCTATTACCACTACTGCCTGCTTCAAAATACCCAGCAAGCTGCTGAGTGGCCACAGAGTCTGCTGCAGAGTCTTTTGGTCTGTGTCTGGGAGAGACTCTACAGCATTTGTGCTCCAGTATCCTGTGAGGAATTGAAATCCCTCTTGTCCTCTTTCTATTACCACTACTGCCTGCTTCAAAATATCCAGCAAGCCACGGAACGGCCGCGGAGTCTGCTGCAGAGTATTTTGGTCTGTGTCTGGGAGAGACTCTACAGCGTTTTTGCTCCAGTATCCTGTGAGGAATTGAAATCCCTCTTGTCATCTTTCTATTACCACTACTGCCTGCTTCAAAATACCCAGCAAGCCGCGGAGCGGGCGCGGAATCTGCTGCAGAGTCTTTTAGTCTGTGGGAGAGACTCTACAGCGTTTTTGCTCCAGTATCCTGTGAGGAATTGAAATCCCTCTTGTCCTCTTTCTATTACCACTACTGCCTGCTTCAAAATACCCAGCAAGCCACGGAGCGGCCGCGGAGTCTGCTGCAGAGTCTTTTGGTCTGTGTCTGGGAGAGACTCTACAGAGTTTTTGCTCCAGTATCCTGTGAGGAATTAAAATCCCTCTTGTCCTCTTTCTATTACCACTACTGCCTGCTTCAAAATACCCAGCAAGCTGCTGAGTGGCCACAGAGTCTGCTGCAGAGTCTTTTGGTCTGTGTCTGGGAGAGACTCTACAGCGTTTTTGCTCCAGTATCCTGTGAGGAATTGAAATCCACCTTGTCCTCTTTCTATTACCACTACTGCCTGCTTCAAAATAACCAGCAAGCCGTGGAGCGGCCGCGGAGTCTGCTGCAGAGTCTTTTGGTCTGTGTCTGGGAGAGACTCTACAGCGTTTTTGCTCCAGTATCCTGTGAGGAATTGAAATCCCTCTTGTCCTCTTTCTATTACCACTACTGCCTGCTTCAAAATACCCAGCAAGCCGCAGAGTGCCGCGGAGTCTGCTGCAGCGTCTTTTGGTCTGTGTCTGTGAGAGACTCTACAGCGTTTTTGCTCCAGTATCCAGTGAGGAATTGAAATCCCTCTTGTCCTCTTTCTATTACCACTAGTGCCTGCTTCAAAATACCCAGCAAGCCGCGGAGCGGCCGCGGATTCTGCTGCAGATTCTTTTGGTCTGTGTCTGGGAGAGACTCTACATCGTTTGTGCTCCAGTATCCTGTGAGGAATTAAAATCCCTCTTGTCCTCTTTCTATTACCACTACTGCCTGCTTCAAAATATCCAGCAAGCCGCGGAACGGCCGCGGAGTCTGCTGCAGAGTATTTTGGTCTGTGTCTGGGAGAGACTCTACAGCGTTTTTGCTACAGTATGCTGTGAGGAATTGAAGTCCCTCTTGTCCTCTTTCTCTTATCAGTACTGCCTGCTTCAAAATTCCCAGCAAGCCGCAGAGCAGCCGCGGAGTCTGCTGCAGAGTCTTTTGGTCTGTGTCTGGGAGAGACTATACAGCATTTTTGCTCCAGTATCCTGTGAGGAATTGAAATCCCTCTTGTCCTCTTTCTATTACCACTACTGCCTGCTTCAAAATACCCAGCAAGCTGCTGAGTGGCCACAGAGTCTGCTGCAGAGTCTTTTGGTCTGTGTCTGGGAGAGACTCTACAGCATTTGTGCTCCAGTATCCTGTGAGGAATTGAAATCCCTCTTGTCCTCTTTCTATTACCACTACTGCCTGCTTCAAAATATCCAGCAAGCCACGGAACGGCCGCGGAGTCTGCTGCAGAGTATTTTGGTCTGTGTCTGGGAGAGACTCTACAGCGTTTTTGCTCCAGTATCCTGTGAGGAATTGAAATCCCTCTTGTCATCTTTCTATTACCACTACTGCCTGCTTCAAAATACCCAGCAAGCCGCGGAGCGGGCGCGGAATCTGCTGCAGAGTCTTTTAGTCTGTGGGAGAGACTCTACAGCGTTTTTGCTCCAGTATCCTTTGAGGAATTGAAATCCCTCTTGTCCTCTTTCTATTACCACTACTGCCTGCTTCAAAATACCCAGCAAGCCGTGGAGCGGCCGCGGAGTCTGCTGCAGAGTCTTTTGGTCTGTGTCTGGGAGAGACTCTACAGCGTTTTTGCTCCAGTATCCTGTGAGGAATTGAAATCCCTCTTGTCCTCTTTCTCTTACCACTACTGCCTGATGCAAAATTCCCAGCAAGCCGCGTAGCGGCCGCAGAGTCTGCTGTAGAGTCTTTTGGTCTGTGTCTGGGAGAGACTCTACAGCGTTTTTGCTCCAGAATCCTGTGAGGAATTGAAATCCCTCTTGTCCTCTTTCTATTACCACTACTGCCTGCTTCAAAATACCCAGCAAGCCGCAGAGTGCCGCGGAGTCTGCTGCAGCGTCTTTTGGTCTGTGTCTGGGAGAGACTATACAGCGTTTTTGCTCCAGTATCCAGTGAGGAATTGAAATCCCTCTTGTCCTCTTTCTATTACCACTACTGCCTGCTTCAAAATACCCAGCAAGCCGTGGAGCGGCCGCGGAGTCTGCTGCAGAGTCTTTTGGTCTGTGTCTGTGAGAGACTCTACAGCGTTTTTGCTCCAGTATCCTGTGAGGAATTGAAATCCCTCTTGTCCTCTTTCTATTACCACTACTGCCTGCTTCAAAATACCCAGAAAGCCGCGGAGCGGCCGCGGAGTCTGCTGCAGAGTCTTTTGGTCTGTGTCTGGGAGAGACTCTACAGCGTTTTTGCTCCAGTATCCTGTGAGGAATTGAAATCCCTCTTGTCCTCTTTCTATTACCACTACTGCCTGCTTCAAAATCCCCAGCAAGCCGCAGAGTCTGCTGCAGAGTCTTTTGGTCTGTGTCTGGGAGAGACTCTACAGCGTTTTTGCTCCAGTATCCTGTGAGGAATTGAAATCCCTCTTGTCCTCTTTCTATTACCACTACTGCCTGCTTCAAAATACCCAGCAAGCCGCGGAGCGGCCGCGGAGTCTGCTGCAGAGTCTTTTGGTCTGTGTCTGGGAGAGACTCTACAGCGTTTTTGCTCCAGTATCCTGTGAGGAATTGAAATCCCTCTTGTCCTCTTTCTATTACCACTACTGCCTGCTTCAAAATACCCAGCAAGCCGCGGAGCGGCCGCAGAGTCTGCTGCAGAGTCTTTTGGTCTGTGTCTGGGAGAGACTCTACAGCGTTTTTGCTCCAGTATCCTGTGAGGAATTGAAATCCCTCTTGTCCTCTTTCTATTACCACTACTGCCTGCTTCAAAATACCCAGCAAGCCGCGGAGCGGCCGCAGAGTCTGCTGCAGAGTCTTTTCGTCTGTGTCTGGGAGAGACTCTACAGCGTTTTTGGTCCAGTATCCTGTGAGGCATTGAAATCCCTCTTGTCCTCTTTCTATTACCACTACTGCCTGCTTCAAAATACCCAGCAAGCCGCGGAGTGCCGCGGAGTCTGCTGCAGCGTCTTTTGGTCTGTGTCTGGGAGAGACTCTACAGCGTTTTTGCTCCAGTATCCAGTGAGGAATTGAAATCCCTCTTGTCCTCTTTCTATTACCACTAGTGCCTGCTTCAAAATACCCAGCAAGCCGCGGAGCGGCCGCGGATTCTGCTGCAGATTCTTTTGGTCTGTGTCTGGGAGAGACTCTAAATCGTTTGTGCTCCAGTATCCTGTGAGGAATTGAAATCCCTCTTGTCCTCTTTCTATTACCACTACTGCCTGCTTCAAAATACCCAGCAAGCCGGGGAATGGCCGCAGAGTCTGCTGCAGAGTCTTTTGGTCTGTGCCTGGGAGAGACTCTACAGCGTTTGTGCTCCAGTATCCTGTGAGGAATTGAAATCCCTCTTGTCCTCTTTCTATTACCACTACTGCCTGCTTCAAAATATCCAGCAAGCCACGGAACGGCCGCGGAGTCTGCTGCAGAGTATTTTGGTCTGTGTCTGGGAGAGACTCTACAGCGTTTTTGCTCCAGTATGCTGTGAGGAATTGAAATCCCTCTTGTCCTCTTTCTCTTACCAGTACTGCCTGCTTCAAAATTCCCAGCAAGCCGCGGAGCAGCCGCGGAGTCTGCTGCAGAGTCTTTTGGTCTGTGTCTGGGAGAGACTATACAGCATTTTTGCTCCAGTATCCTGTGAGGAATTGAAATCCCTCTTGTCCTCTTTCTATTACCACTACTGCCTGCTTCAAAATACCCAGCAAGCTGCTGAGTGGCCACAGAGTCTGCTGCAGAGTCTTTTGGTCTGTGTCTGGGAGAGACTCTACAGCGTTTGTGCTCCAGTATCCTGTGAGGAATTGAAATCCCTCTTGTCCTCTTTCTATTACCACTACTGCCTGCTTCAAAATATCCAGCAAGCCGCGGAACGGCCGCGGAGTCTGCTGCAGTGTATTTTGGTCTGTGTCTGGGAGAGACTCTACAGCGTTTTTGCTCCAGTATCCTGTGAGGAATTGAAATCCCTCTTGTCATCTTTCTATTACCATTACTGCCTAATTCAAAATACCCAGCAAGCCACGGAGCGGCGACGTAGTCTGCTGAAGAGTCTTTTGGTCTGTGTCTGGGAGAGACTCTACAGTGTTTTTGCTCCAGTGTCCTGTGAGGAATTGAAATCCCTCTTGTCCTCTTTCTATTACCACTACTGCCTGCTTCAAAATACCCAGCAAGCCGCGGAGCGGCCGCGGAGTCTGCTGCAGAGTCTTTTGGTCTGTGTCTGGGAGAGACTCTACAGCGTTTTTGCTCCAGTATCCTGTGAGGAATTGAAATCCCTCTTGTCCTCTTTCTATTACCACTACTGCCAGCTTCAAAATACCCAGCAAGCCGCGGAGCGGCCGCGGAGTCTGCTGCAGAGTCTTTTGGTCTGTGTCTGGGAGAGACTCTACAGCGTTTTTGCTCCAGTATCCTGTGAGGAATTGAAATCCCTCTTGTCCTCTTTCTATTACCACTACTGTCTGCTTCAAAATACCCAGCAAACCGCAGAGTCTGCTGCAGAGTCTTTTGGTCTGTGTCTGGGAGAGACTCTACAGCGTTTTTGCTCCAGTATCCTGTGAGGAATTGAAATCCCTCTTGTCCTCTTTCTATTACCACTACTGCCTGCTTCAAAATACCCAGCAAGCCACGGAGCGGCCGCGGCGTCTGCTGCAGAGTCTTTTGGTCTGTGTCTGGGAGAGACTCTACAGCGTTTTTGCTCCAGTATCCTGTGAGGAATTGAAATCCCTCTTGTCCTCTTTCTATTACCACTACTGCCTGCTTCAAAATACCCAGCAAGCCGCGGAGCGGCCGCGGAGTCTGCTGCAGAGTCTTTTGGTCTGTGTCTGGGAGAGACTCTACAGCGTTTTTGCTCCAGTATCCTGTGAGGAATTGAAATCCCTCTTGTCCTCTTTCTATTACCACTACTGTCTGCTTCAAAATACCCAGCAAGCCGCAGAGTCTGCTGCAGAGTCTTTTGGTCTGTGTCTGGGAGAGACTCTACAGCGTTTTTGCTCCAGTATCCTGTGAGGAATTGAAATCCCTCTTGTCCTCTTTCTATTACCACTAGTGCCTGCTTCAAAATACCCAGCAAGCCGCGGAGCGGCCGCGGATTCTGCTGCAGATTCTTTTGGTCTGTGTCTGGGAGAGACTCTAAATCGTTTGTGCTCCAGTATCCTGTGAGGAATTGAAATCCCTCTTGTCCTCTTTCTATTACCACTACTGCCTGCTTCAAAATACCCAGCAAGCCGGGGAATGGCCGCAGAGTCTGCTGCAGAGTCTTTTGGTCTGTGCCTGGGAGATACTCTACAGCGTTTGTGCTCCAGTATCCTGTGAGGAATTGAAATCCCTCTTGTCCTCTTTCTATTACCACTACTGCCTGCTTCAAAATATCCAGCAAGCCACGGAACGGCCGCGGAGTCTGCTGCAGAGTATTTTGGTCTGTGTCTGGGAGAGACTCTACAGCGTTTTTGCTCCAGTATGCTGTGAGGAATTGAAATCCCTCTTGTCCTCTTTCTCTTACCAGTACTGCCTGCTTCAAAATTCCCAGCAAGCCGCGGAGCAGCCGCGGAGTCTGCTGCAGAGTCTTTTGGTCTGTGTCTGGGAGAGACTATACAGCATTTTTGCTCCAGTATCCTGTGAGGAATTGAAATCCCTCTTGTCCTCTTTCTATTACCACTACTGCCTGCTTCAAAATAGCCAGCAAGCTGCTGAGTGGCCACAGAGTCTGCTGCAGAGTCTTTTGGTCTGTGTCTGGGAGAGACTCTACAGCGTTTTTGCTCCAGTATCCTGTGAGGAATTGAAATCCCTCTTGTCCTCTTTCTATTACCACTACTGCCTGCTTCAAAATACCCAGCAAGCCGCGGAGCGGCCGCAGAGTCTGCTGCAGAGTCTTTTCGTCTGTGTCTGGGAGAGACTCTACAGCGTTTTTGGTCCAGTATCCTGTGAGGCATTGAAATCCCTCTTGTCCTCTTTCTATTACCACTACTGCCTGCTTCAAAATACCCAGCAAGCCGCGGAGTGCCGCGGAGTCTGCTGCAGCGTCTTTTGGTCTGTGTCTGGGAGAGACTCTACAGCGTTTTTGCTCCAGTATCCAGTGAGGAATTGAAATCCCTCTTGTCCTCTTTCTATTACCACTAGTGCCTGCTTCAAAATACCCAGCAAGCCGCGGAGCGGCCGCGGATTCTGCTGCAGATTCTTTTGGTCTGTGTCTGGGAGAGACTCTAAATCGTTTGTGCTCCAGTATCCTGTGAGGAATTGAAATCCCTCTTGTCCTCTTTCTATTACCACTACTGCCTGCTTCAAAATACCCAGCAAGCCGGGGAATGGCCGCAGAGTCTGCTGCAGAGTCTTTTGGTCTGTGCCTGGGAGAGACTCTACAGCGTTTGTGCTCCAGTATCCTGTGAGGAATTGAAATCCCTCTTGTCCTCTTTCTATTACCACTACTGCCTGCTTCAAAATATCCAGCAAGCCACGGAACGGCCGCGGAGTCTGCTGCAGAGTATTTTGGTCTGTGTCTGGGAGAGACTCTACAGCGTTTTTGCTCCAGTATGCTGTGAGGAATTGAAATCCCTCTTGTCCTCTTTCTCTTACCAGTACTGCCTGCTTCAAAATTCCCAGCAAGCCGCGGAGCAGCCGCGGAGTCTGCTGCAGAGTCTTTTGGTCTGTGTCTGGGAGAGACTATACAGCATTTTTGCTCCAGTATCCTGTGAGGAATTGAAATCCCTCTTGTCCTCTTTCTATTACCACTACTGCCTGCTTCAAAATACCCAGCAAGCTGCTGAGTGGCCACAGAGTCTGCTGCAGAGTCTTTTGGTCTGTGTCTGGGAGAGACTCTACAGCGTTTGTGCTCCAGTATCCTGTGAGGAATTGAAATCCCTCTTGTCCTCTTTCTATTACCACTACTGCCTGCTTCAAAATATCCAGCAAGCCGCGGAACGGCCGCGGAGTCTGCTGCAGTGTATTTTGGTCTGTGTCTGGGAGAGACTCTACAGCGTTTTTGCTCCAGTATCCTGTGAGGAATTGAAATCCCTCTTGTCATCTTTCTATTACCATTACTGCCTAATTCAAAATACCCAGCAAGCCACGGAGCGGCGACGTAGTCTGCTGAAGAGTCTTTTGGTCTGTGTCTGGGAGAGACTCTACAGTGTTTTTGCTCCAGTGTCCTGTGAGGAATTGAAATCCCTCTTGTCCTCTTTCTATTACCACTACTGCCTGCTTCAAAATACCCAGCAAGCCGCGGAGCGGCCGCGGAGTCTGCTGCAGAGTCTTTTGGTCTGTGTCTGGGAGAGACTCTACAGCGTTTTTGCTCCAGTATCCTGTGAGGAATTGAAATCCCTCTTGTCCTCTTTCTATTACCACTACTGCCAGCTTCAAAATACCCAGCAAGCCGCGGAGCGGCCGCGGAGTCTGCTGCAGAGTCTTTTGGTCTGTGTCTGGGAGAGACTCTACAGCGTTTTTGCTCCAGTATCCTGTGAGGAATTGAAATCCCTCTTGTCCTCTTTCTATTACCACTACTGTCTGCTTCAAAATACCCAGCAAACCGCAGAGTCTGCTGCAGAGTCTTTTGGTCTGTGTCTGGGAGAGACTCTACAGCGTTTTTGCTCCAGTATCCTGTGAGGAATTGAAATCCCTCTTGTCCTCTTTCTATTACCACTACTGCCTGCTTCAAAATACCCAGCAAGCCACGGAGCGGCCGCGGCGTCTGCTGCAGAGTCTTTTGGTCTGTGTCTGGGAGAGACTCTACAGCGTTTTTGCTCCAGTATCCTGTGAGGAATTGAAATCCCTCTTGTCCTCTTTCTATTACCACTACTGCCTGCTTCAAAATACCCAGCAAGCCGCGGAGCGGCCGCGGAGTCTGCTGCAGAGTCTTTTGGTCTGTGTCTGGGAGAGACTCTACAGCGTTTTTGCTCCAGTATCCTGTGAGGAATTGAAATCCCTCTTGTCCTCTTTCTATTACCACTACTGTCTGCTTCAAAATACCCAGCAAGCCGCAGAGTCTGCTGCAGAGTCTTTTGGTCTGTGTCTGGGAGAGACTCTACAGCGTTTTTGCTCCAGTATCCTGTGAGGAATTGAAATCCCTCTTGTCCTCTTTCTATTACCACTACTGCCTGCTTCAAAATACCCAGCAAGCCACGGAGCGGCAGCGGAGTCTGCTGCAGAGTCTTTTGGTCTGTGTCTGGGAGAGACTCTACAGAGTTTTTGCTCCAGTATCCTGTGAGGAATTGAAATCCCTCTTGTCCTCTTTCTATTACCACTACTGCCTGCTTCAAAATACCCAGCAAGCCGCGGAGTGCCGCGGAGTCTGCTGCAGCGTCTTTTGGTCTGTGTCTGGGAGAGACTCTACAGCGTTTTTGCTCCAGTATCCAGTGAGGAATTGAAATCCCTCTTGTCCTCTTTCTATTACCACTAGTGCCCGCTTCAAAATACCCAGCAAGCCGCGGAGTGGCCGCGGATTCTGCTGCAGATTCTTTTGGTCTGTGTCTGGGAGAGACTCTAAATCGTTTGTGCTCCAGTATCCTGTGAGGAATTGAAATCCCTCTTGTCCTCTTTCTATTACCACTACTGCCTGCTTCAAAATACCCAGCAAGCCGGGGAATGGCCGCAGAGTCTGCTGCAGAGTCTTTTGGTCTGTGCCTGGGAGAGACTCTACAGCGTTTGTGCTCCAGTATCCTGTGAGGAATTGAAATCCCTCTTGTCCTCTTTCTATTACCACTACTGCCTGCTTCAAAATATCCAGCAAGCCACGGAACGGCCGCGGAGTCTGCTGCAGAGTATTTTGGTCTGTGTCTGGGAGAGACTCTACAGCGTTTTTGCTCCAGTATGCTGTGAGGAATTGAAATCCCTCTTGTCCTCTTTCTCTTACCAGTACTGCCTGCTTCAAAATTCCCAGCAAGCCGCGGAGCAGCCGCGGAGTCTGCTGCAGAGTCTTTTGGTCTGTGTCTGGGAGAGACTATACAGCATTTTTGCTCCAGTATCCTGTGAGGAATTGAAATCCCTCTTGTCCTCTTTCTATTACCACTACTGCCTGCTTCAAAATACCCAGCAAGCTGCTGAGTGGCCACAGAGTCTGCTGCAGAGTCCTTTGGTCTGTGTCTGGGAGAGACTCTACAGCGTTTGTGCTCCAGTATCCTGTGAGGAATTGAAATCCCTCTTGTCCTCTTTCTATTACCACTACTGCCTGCTTCAAAATATCCAGCAAGCCGCGGAACGGCCGCGGAGTCTGCTGCAGTGTATTTTGGTCTGTGTCTGGGAGAGACTCTACAGCGTTTTTGCTCCAGTATCCTGTGAGGAATTGAAATCCCTCTTGTCATCTTTCTATTACCATTACTGCCTAATTCAAAATACCCAGCAAGCCACGGAGCGGCGACGTAGTCTGCTGCAGAGTCTTTTGGTCTGTGTCTGGGAGAGACTCTACAGTGTTTTTGCTCCAGTATCCTGTGAGGAATTGAAATCCCTCTTGTCCTCTTTCTATTACCACTACTGCCTGCTTCAAAATACCCAGCAAGCCGCGGAGCGGCCGCGGAGTCTGCTGCAGAGTCTTTTGGTCTGTGTCTGGGAGAGACTCTACAGCGTTTTTGCTCCAGTATCCTGTGAGGAATTGAAATCCCTCTTGTCCTCTTTCTATTACCACTACTGCCTGCTTCAAAATACCCAGCAAGCCGCGGAGTGCCGCGGAGTCTGCTGCAGCGTCTTTTGGTCTGTGTCTGGGAGAGACTCTACAGCGTTTTTGCTCCAGTATCCAGTGAGGAATTGAAATCCCTCTTGTCCTCTTTCTATTACCACTAGTGCGTGCTTCAAAATACCCAGCAAGCCGCGGAGCGGCCGCGGATTCTGCTGCAGATTCTTTTGGTCTGTGTCTGGGAGAGACTCTAAATCGTTTGTGCTCCAGTATCCTGTGAGGAATTGAAATCCCTCTTGTCCTCTTTCTATTACCACTACTGCCTGCTTCAAAATACCCAGCAAGCCGGGGAATGGCCGCAGAGTCTGCTGCAGAGTCTTTTGGTCTGTGCCTGGGAGAGACTCTACAGCGTTTGTGCTCCAGTATCCTGTGAGGAATTGAAATCCCTCTTGTCCTCTTTCTATTACCACTACTGCCTGCTTCAAAATATCCAGCAAGCCACGGAACGGCCGCGGAGTCTGCTGCAGAGTATTTTGGTCTGTGTCTGGGAGAGACTCTACAGCGTTTTTGCTCCAGTATGCTGTGAGGAATTGAAATCCCTCTTGTCCTCTTTCTCTTACCAGTACTGCCTGCTTCGAAATTCCCAGCAAGCCGCGGAGCAGCCGCGGAGTCTGCTGCAGAGTCTTTTGGTCTGTGTCTGGGAGAGACTATACAGCATTTTTGCTCCAGTATCCTGTGAGGAATTGAAATCCCTCTTGTCCTCTTTCTATTACCACTACTGCCTGCTTCAAAATACCCAGCAAGCTGCTGAGTGGCCACAGAGTCTGCTGCAGAGTCCTTTGGTCTGTGTCTGGGAGAGACTCTACAGCGTTTGTGCTCCAGTATCCTGTGAGGAATTGAAATCCCTCTTGTCCTCTTTCTATTACCACTACTGCCTGCTTCAAAATATCCAGCAAGCCGCGGAACGGCCGCGGAGTCTGCTGCAGTGTATTTTGGTCTGTGTCTGGGAGAGACTCTACAGCGTTTTTGCTCCAGTATCCTGTGAGGAATTGAAATCCCTCTTGTCATCTTTCTATTACCATTACTGCCTAATTCAAAATACCCAGCAAGCCACGGAGCGGCGACGTAGTCTGCTGCAGAGTCTTTTGGTCTGTGTCTGGGAGAGACTCTACAGTGTTTTTGCTCCAGTATCCTGTGAGGAATTGAAATCCCTCTTGTCCTCTTTCTATTACCACTACTGCCTGCTTCAAAATACCCAGCAAGCCGTGGAGCGGCCGCGGAGTCTGCTGCAGAGTCTTTTGGCCTGTGTCTGGGAGAGACTCTACAGCGTTTTTGCTCCAGTATCCTGTGAGGAATTGAAATCCCTCTTGTCCTCTTTCTATTACCACTACTGCCAGCTTCAAAATACCCAGCAAGCCGCGGAGCGGCCGCAGAGTCTGCTGCAGAGTCTTTTGGTCTGTGTCTGGGAGAGACTCTACAGCGTTTTTGCTCCAGTATCCTGTGAGGAATTGAAATCCCTCTTGTCCTCTTTCTATTACCACTACTGTCTGCTTCAAAATACCCAGCAAGCCGCAGAGTCTGCTGCAGAGTCTTTTGGTCTGTGTCTGGGAGAGACTCTACAGCGTTTTTGCTCCAGTATCCTGTGAGGAATTGAAATCCCTCTTGTCCTCTTTCTATTACCACTACTGCCTGCTTCAAAATACCCAGCAAGCCACGGAGCGGCCGCGGCGTCTGCTGCAGAGTCTTTTGGTCTGTGTCTGGGAGAGACTCTACAGCGTTTTTGCTCCAGTATCCTGTGAGGAATTGAAATCCCTCTTGTCCTCTTTCTATTACCACTACTGCCTGCTTCAAAATACTGCAAGCCGCGGAGCGGCCGCGGAGTCTGCTGCAGAGTCTTTTGGTCTGTGTCTGGGAGAGACTCTACAGCGTTTTTGCTCCAGTATCCTGTGAGGAATTGAAATCCCTCTTGTCCTCTTTCTATTACCACTACTGTCTGCTTCAAAATACCCAGCAAGCCGCAGAGTCAGCTGCAGAGTCTTTTGGTCTGTGTCTGGGAGAGACTCTACAGCGTTTTTGCTCCAGTATCCTGTGAGGAATTGAAATCCCTCTTGTCCTCTTTCTATTACCACTACTGCCTGCTTCAAAATACCCAGCAAGCCGCGGAGCGGCCGCGGAGTCTGCTGCAGAGTCTTTTGGTCTGTGTCTGGGAGAGACTCTACAGCGTTTTTGCTCCAGTATCCTGTGAGGAATTGAAATCCCTCTTGTCCTCTTTCTATTACCACTACTGCCTGCTTCAAAATACCCAGCAAGCCGCGGAGTGCCGCGGAGTCTGCTGCAGCGTCTTTTGGTCTGTGTCTGGGAGAGACTCTACAGCGTTTTTGCTCCAGTATCCAGTGAGGAATTGAAATCCCTCTTGTCCTCTTTCTATTACCACTAGTGCCTGCTTCAAAATACCCAGCAAGCCGCGGAGCGGCCGCGGTTTCTGCTGCAGATTCTTTTGGTCTGTGTCTGGGAGAGACTCTAAATCGTTTGTGCTCCAGTATCCTGTGAGGAATTGAAATCCCTCTTGTCCTCTTTCTATTACCACTACTGCCTGCTTCAAAATACCCAGCAAGCCGGGGAATGGCCGCAGAGTCGGCTGCAGAGTCTTTTGGTCTGTGCCTGGGAGAGACTCTACAGCGTTTGTGCTCCAGTATCCTGTGAGGAATTGAAATCCCTCTTGTCCTCTTTCTATTACCACTACTGCCTGCTTCAAAATATCCAGCAAGCCACGGAACGGCCGCGGAGTCTGCTGCAGAGTATTTTGGTCTGTGTCTGGGAGAGACTCTACAGCGTTTTTGCTCCAGTATGCTGTGAGGAATTGAAATCCCTCTTGTCCTCTTTCTCTTACCAGTACTGCCTGCTTCGAAATTCCCAGCAAGCCGCGGAGCAGCCGCGGAGTCTGCTGCAGAGTCTTTTGGTCTGTGTCTGGGAGAGACTATACAGCATTTTTGCTCCAGTATCCTGTGAGGAATTGAAATCCCTCTTGTCCTCTTTCTATTACCACTACTGCCTGCTTCAAAATACCCAGCAAGCTGCTGAGTGGCCACAGAGTCTGCTGCAGAGTCCTTTGGTCTGTGTCTGGGAGAGACTCTACAGCGTTTGTGCTCCAGTATCCTGTGAGGAATTGAAATCCCTCTTGTCCTCTTTCTATTACCACTACTGCCTGCTTCAAAATATCCAGCAAGCCGCGGAACGGCCGCGGAGTCTGCTGCAGTGTATTTTGGTCTGTGTCTGGGAGAGACTCTACAGCGTTTTTGCTCCAGTATCCTGTGAGGAATTGAAATCCCTCTTGTCCTCTTTCTATTACCACTACTGTCTGCTTCAAAATACCCAGCAAGCCGCAGAGTCTGCTGCAGAGTCTTTTGGTCTGTGTCTGGGAGAGACTCTACAGCGTTTTTGCTCCAGTATCCTGTGAGGAATTGAAATCCCTCTTGTCCTCTTTCTATTACCACTACTGCCTGCTTCAAAATACCCAGCAAGCCGCGGAGTGCCGCGGAGTCTGCTGCAGCGTCTTTTGGTCTGTGTCTGGGAGAGACTCTACATCGTTTTTGCTCCAGTATCCAGTGAGGAATTGAAATCCCTCTTGTCCTCTTTCTATTACCACTACTGCCTGCTTCAAAATACCCAGCAAGCTGCTGAGTGGCCACAGAGTCTGCTGCAGAGTCCTTTGGTCTGTGTCTGGGAGAGACTCTACAGCGTTTTTGCTCCAGTATGCTGTGAGGAATTGAAATCCCTCTTGTCCTCTTTCTCTTACCAGTACTGCCTGCTTCGAAATTCCCAGCAAGCCGCGGAGCAGCCGCGGAGTCTGCTGCAGAGTCTTTTGGTCTGTGTCTGGGAGAGACTATACAGCATTTTTGCTCCAGTATCCTGTGAGGAATTGAAATCCCTCTTGTCCTCTTTCTATTACCACTACTGCCTGCTTCAAAATACCCAGCAAGCTGCTGAGTGGCCACAGAGTCTGCTGCAGAGTCCTTTGGTCTGTGCCTGGGAGAGACTCTACAGCGTTTGTGCTCCAGTATCCTGTGAGGAATTGAAATCCCTCTTGTCCTCTTTCTATTACCACTACTGCCTGCTTCAAAATATCCAGCAAGCCACGGAACGGCCGCGGAGTCTGCTGCAGAGTATTTTGGTCTGTGTCTGGGAGAGACTCTACAGCGTTTTTGCTCCAGTATGCTGTGAGGAATTGAAATCCCTCTTGTCCTCTTTCTCTTACCAGTACTGCCTGCTTCGAAATTCCCAGCAAGCCGCGGAGCAGCCGCGGAGTCTGCTGCAGAGTCTTTTGGTCTGTGTCTGGGAGAGACTATACAGCATTTTTGCTCCAGTATCCTGTGAGGAATTGAAATCCCTCTTGTCCTCTTTCTATTACCACTACTGCCTGCTTCAAAATACCCAGCAAGCTGCTGAGTGGCCACAGAGTCTGCTGCAGAGTCCTTTGGTCTGTGTCTGGGAGAGACTCTACAGCGTTTGTGCTCCAGTATCCTGTGAGGAATTGAAATCCCTCTTGTCCTCTTTCTATTACCACTACTGCCTGCTTCAAAATATCCAGCAAGCCGCGGAACGGCCGCGGAGTCTGCTGCAGTGTATTTTGGTCTGTGTCTGGGAGAGACTCTACAGCGTTTTTGCTCCAGTATCCTGTGAGGAATTGAAATCCCTCTTGTCCTCTTTCTATTACCACTACTGTCTGCTTCAAAATACCCAGCAAGCCGCAGAGTCTGCTGCAGAGTCTTTTGGTCTGTGTCTGGGAGAGACTCTACAGCGTTTTTGCTCCAGTATCCTGTGAGGAATTGAAATCCCTCTTGTCCTCTTTCTATTACCACTACTGCCTGCTTCAAAATACCCAGCAAGCCACGGAGCGGCCGCGGCGTCTGCTGCAGAGTCTTTTGGTCTGTGTCTGGGAGAGACTCTACAGCGTTTTTGCTCCAGTATCCTGTGAGGAATTGAAATCCCTCTTGTCCTCTTTCTATTACCACTACTGCCTGCTTCAAAATACCCAGCAAGCCGCGGAGCGGCCGCGGAGTCTGCTGCAGAGTCTTTTGGTCTGTGTCTGGGAGAGACTCTACAGCGTTTTTGCTCCAGTATCCTGTGAGGAATTGAAATCCCTCTTGTCCTCTTTCTATTACCACTACAGTCTGCTTCAAAATACCCAGCAAGCCGCAGAGTCTGCTGCAGAGTCTTTTGGTCTGTGTCTGGGAGAGACTCTACAGCGTTTTTGCTCCAGTATCCTGTGAGGAATTGAAATCCCTCTTGTCCTCTTTCTATTACCACTACTGCCTGCTTCAAAATACCCAGCAAGCCACGGAGCGGCCGCGGAGTCTGCTGCAGAGTCTTTTGGTCTGTGTCTGGGAGAGACTCTACAGCGTTTTTGCTCCAGTATCCTGTGAGGAATTGAAATCCCTCTTGTCCTCTTTCTATTACCACTACTGTCTGCTTCAAAATACCCAGCAAGCTGCAGAGTCTGCTGCAAAGTCTTTTGGTCTGTGTCTGGGAGAGACTCTACAGCGTTTTTGCTCCAGTATCCTGTGAGGAATTGAAATCCCTCTTGTCCTCTTTCTATTACCACTACTGCCTGCTTCAAAATACCCATCAAGCCACGGAGCGGCCGCGGAGTCGGCTGCAGAGTCTTTTGGTCTGTGTCTGGGAGAGACTCTACAGAGTTTTTGCTCCAGTATCCTGTGAGGAATTGAAATCCCTCTTGTCCTCTTTCTATTACCACTACTGCCTGCTTCAAAATACCCAGCAAGCCACGGAGCGGCCGCAGAGTCTGCTGCAGAGTCTTTTGGTCTGTGTCTGGGAGAGACTCTACAGCGTTTTTGCTCCAGTATCCTGTGAGGAATTGAAATCCCTCTTGTCCTCTTTCTATTACCACTACTGTCTGCTTCAAAATACCCAGCAAGCCGCAGAGTCTGCTGCAGAGTCTTTTGGTCTGTGTCTGGGAGAGACTCTACAGCGTTTTTGCTCCAGTATCCTGTGAGGAATTGAAATCCCTCTTGTCCTCTTTCTATTACCACTACTGCCTGCTTCAAAATACCCAGCAAGCCACGGAGCGGCCGCGGAGTCTGCTGCAGAGTCTTTTGGTCTGTGTCTGGGAGAGACTCTACAGAGTTTTTGCTCCAGTATCCTGTGAGGAATTGAAATCCCTCTTGTCCTCTTTCTATTACCACTACTGCCTGCTTCAAAATACCCAGCAAGCTGCTGAGTGGCCACAGAGTCTGCTGCAGAGTCTTTTGGTCTGTGTCTGGGAGAGACTCTACAGCGTTTGTGCTCCAGTATCCTGTGAGGAATTGAAATCCCTCTTGTCCTCTTTCTATTACCACTACTGCCTGCTTCAAAATATCCAGCAAGCCGCGGAACGGCCGCGGAGTCTGCTGCAGTGTATTTTGGTCTGTGTCTGGGAGAGACTCTACAGCGTTTTTGCTCCAGTATCCTGTGAGGAATTGAAATCCCTCTTGTCCTCTTTCTATTACCACTACTGCCTGCTTCAAAATACTGCAAGCCGCGGAGCGGCCGCGGAGTCTGCTGCAGAGTCTTTTGGTCTGTGTCTGGGAGAGACTCTACAGCGTTTTTGCTCCAGTATCCTGTGAGGAATTGAAATCCCTCTTGTCCTCTTTCTATTACCACTACTGTCTGCTTCAAAATACCCAGCAAGCCGCAGAGTCAGCTGCAGAGTCTTTTGGTCTGTGTCTGGGAGAGACTCTACAGCGTTTTTGCTCCAGTATCCTGTGAGGAATTGAAATCCCTCTTGTCCTCTTTCTATTACCACTACTGCCTGCTTCAAAATACCCAGCAAGCCGCGGAGCGGCCGCGGAGTCTGCTGCAGAGTCTTTTGGTCTGTGTCTGGGAGAGACTCTACAGCGTTTTTGCTCCAGTATCCTGTGAGGAATTGAAATCCCTCTTGTCCTCTTTCTATTACCACTACTGCCTGCTTCAAAATACCCAGCAAGCCGCGGAGTGCCGCGGAGTCTGCTGCAGCGTCTTTTGGTCTGTGTCTGGGAGAGACTCTACAGCGTTTTTGCTCCAGTATCCAGTGAGGAATTGAAATCCCTCTTGTCCTCTTTCTATTACCACTAGTGCCTGCTTCAAAATACCCAGCAAGCCGCGGAGCGGCCGCGGATTCTGCTGCAGATTCTTTTGGTCTGTGTCTGGGAGAGACTCTAAATCGTTTGTGCTCCAGTATCCTGTGAGGAATTGAAATCCCTCTTGTCCTCTTTCTATTACCACTACTGCCTGCTTCAAAATACCCAGCAAGCCGGGGAATGGCCGCAGAGTCTGCTGCAGAGTCTTTTGGTCTGTGCCTGGGAGAGACTCTACAGCGTTTGTGCTCCAGTATCCTGTGAGGAATTGAAATCCCTCTTGTCCTCTTTCTATTACCACTACTGCCTGCTTCAAAATATCCAGCAAGCCACGGAACGGCCGCGGAGTCTGCTGCAGAGTATTTTGGTCTGTGTCTGGGAGAGACTCTACAGCGTTTTTGCTCCAGTATGCTGTGAGGAATTGAAATCCCTCTTGTCCTCTTTCTCTTACCAGTACTGCCTGCTTCGAAATTCCCAGCAAGCCGCGGAGCAGCCGCGGAGTCTGCTGCAGAGTCTTTTGGTCTGTGTCTGGGAGAGACTATACAGCATTTTTGCTCCAGTATCCTGTGAGGAATTGAAATCCCTCTTGTCCTCTTTCTATTACCACTACTGCCTGCTTCAAAATACCCAGCAAGCTGCTGAGTGGCCACAGAGTCTGCTGCAGAGTCCTTTGGTCTGTGTCTGGGAGAGACTCTACAGCGTTTGTGCTCCAGTATCCTGTGAGGAATTGAAATCCCTCTTGTCCTCTTTCTATTACCACTACTGCCTGCTTCAAAATATCCAGCAAGCCGCGGAACGGCCGCGGAGTCTGCTGCAGTGTATTTTGGTCTGTGTCTGGGAGAGACTCTACAGCGTTTTTGCTCCAGTATCCTGTGAGGAATTGAAATCCCTCTTGTCCTCTTTCTATTACCACTACTGTCTGCTTCAAAATACCCAGCAAGCCGCAGAGTCTGCTGCAGAGTCTTTTGGTCTGTGTCTGGGAGAGACTCTACAGCGTTTTTGCTCCAGTATCCTGTGAGGAATTGAAATCCCTCTTGTCCTCTTTCTATTACCACTACTGCCTGCTTCAAAATACCCAGCAAGCCACGGAGCGGCCGCGGCGTCTGCTGCAGAGTCTTTTGGTCTGTGTCTGGGAGAGACTCTACAGCGTTTTTGCTCCAGTATCCTGTGAGGAATTGAAATCCCTCTTGTCCTCTTTCTATTACCACTACTGCCTGCTTCAAAATACCCAGCAAGCCGCGGAGCGGCCGCGGAGTCTGCTGCAGAGTCTTTTGGTCTGTGTCTGGGAGAGACTCTACAGCGTTTTTGCTCCAGTATCCTGTGAGGAATTGAAATCCCTCTTGTCCTCTTTCTATTACCACTACAGTCTGCTTCAAAATACCCAGCAAGCCGCAGAGTCTGCTGCAGAGTCTTTTGGTCTGTGTCTGGGAGAGACTCTACAGCGTTTTTGCTCCAGTATCCTGTGAGGAATTGAAATCCCTCTTGTCCTCTTTCTATTACCACTACTGCCTGCTTCAAAATACCCAGCAAGCCACGGAGCGGCCGCGGAGTCTGCTGCAGAGTCTTTTGGTCTGTGTCTGGGAGAGACTCTACAGCGTTTTTGCTCCAGTATCCTGTGAGGAATTGAAATCCCTCTTGTCCTCTTTCTATTACCACTACTGTCTGCTTCAAAATACCCAGCAAGCTGCAGAGTCTGCTGCAAAGTCTTTTGGTCTGTGTCTGGGAGAGACTCTACAGCGTTTTTGCTCCAGTATCCTGTGAGGAATTGAAATCCCTCTTGTCCTCTTTCTATTACCACTACTGCCTGCTTCAAAATACCCATCAAGCCACGGAGCGGCCGCGGAGTCGGCTGCAGAGTCTTTTGGTCTGTGTCTGGGAGAGACTCTACAGAGTTTTTGCTCCAGTATCCTGTGAGGAATTGAAATCCCTCTTGTCCTCTTTCTATTACCACTACTGCCTGCTTCAAAATACCCAGCAAGCCACGGAGCGGCCGCAGAGTCTGCTGCAGAGTCTTTTGGTCTGTGTCTGGGAGAGACTCTACAGCGTTTTTGCTCCAGTATCCTGTGAGGAATTGAAATCCCTCTTGTCCTCTTTCTATTACCACTACTGTCTGCTTCAAAATACCCAGCAAGCCGCAGAGTCTGCTGCAGAGTCTTTTGGTCTGTGTCTGGGAGAGACTCTACAGCGTTTTTGCTCCAGTATCCTGTGAGGAATTGAAATCCCTCTTGTCCTCTTTCTATTACCACTACTGCCTGCTTCAAAATACCCAGCAAGCCACGGAGCGGCCGCGGAGTCTGCTGCAGAGTCTTTTGGTCTGTGTCTGGGAGAGACTCTACAGAGTTTTTGCTCCAGTATCCTGTGAGGAATTGAAATCCCTCTTGTCCTCTTTCTATTACCACTACTGCCTGCTTCAAAATACCCAGCAAGCTGCTGAGTGGCCACAGAGTCTGCTGCAGAGTCTTTTGGTCTGTGTCTGGGAGAGACTCTACAGCGTTTGTGCTCCAGTATCCTGTGAGGAATTGAAATCCCTCTTGTCCTCTTTCTATTACCACTACTGCCTGCTTCAAAATATCCAGCAAGCCGCGGAACGGCCGCGGAGTCTGCTGCAGTGTATTTTGGTCTGTGTCTGGGAGAGACTCTACAGCGTTTTTGCTCCAGTATCCTGTGAGGAATTGAAATCCCTCTTGTCATCTTTCTATTACCATTACTGCCTAATTCAAAATACCCAGCAAGCCACGGAGCGGCGACGTAGTCTGCTGCAGAGTCTTTTGGTCTGTGTCTGGGAGAGACTCTACAGTGTTTTTGCTCCAGTATCCTGTGAGGAATTGAAATCCCTCTTGTCCTCTTTCTATTACCACTACTGCCTGCTTCAAAATACCCAGCAAGCCGCGGAGCGGCCGCGGAGTCTGCTGCAGAGTCTTTTGGTCTGTGTCTGGGAGAGACTCTACAGCGTTTTTGCTCCAGTATCCTGTGAGGAATTGAAATCCCTCTTGTCCTCTTTCTATTACCACTACTGCCAGCTTCAAAATACCCAGCAAGCCGCGGAGCGGCCGCGGAGTCTGCTGCAGAGTCTTTTGGTCTGTGTCTGGGAGAGACTCTACAGCGTTTTTGCTCCAGTATCCTGTGAGGAATTGAAATCCCTCTTGTCCTCTTTCTATTACCACTACTGTCTGCTTCAAAATACCCAGCAAGCCGCAGAGTCTGCTGCAGAGTCTTTTGGTCTGTGTCTGGGAGAGACTCTACAGCGTTTTTGCTCCAGTATCCTGTGAGGAATTGAAATCCCTCTTGTCCTCTTTCTATTACCACTACTGCCTGCTTCAAAATACCCAGCAAGCCACGGAGCGGCCGCGGAGTCTGCTGCAGAGTCTTTTGGTCTGTGTCTGGGAGAGACTCTACAGCGTTTTTGCTCCAGTATCGTGAGGAATTGAAATCCCTCTTGTCCTCTTTCTATTACCACTACTGCCTGCTTCAAAATACCCAGCAAGCCGCGGAGCGGCCGCGGAGTCTGCTGCAGAGTCTTTTGGTCTGTGTCTGGGAGAGACTCTACAGCGTTTTTGCTCCAGTATCCTGTGAGGAATTGAAATCCCTCTTGTCCTCTTTCTATTACCACTACTGTCTGCTTCAAAATACCCAGCAAGCCACAGAGTCTGCTGCAGAGTCTTTTGGTCTGTGTCTGGGAGAGACTCTACAGCGTTTTTGCTCCAGTATCCTGTGAGGAATTGAAATCCCTCTTGTCCTCTTTCTATTACCACTACTGCCTGCTTCAAAATACCCAGCAAGCCACGGAGCGGCCGCGGAGTCTGCTGCAGAGTCTTTTGGTCTGTGTCTGGGAGAGACTCTACAGCGTTTTTGCTCCAGTATCCTGTGAGGAATTGAAATCCCTCTTGTCCTCTTTCTATTACCACTACTGTCTGCTTCAAAATACCCAGCAAGCCGCAGAGTCTGCTGCAGAGTCTTTTGGTCTGTGTCTGGGAGAGACTCTACAGCGTTTTTGCTCCAGTATCCTGTGAGGAATTGAAATCCCTCTTGTCCTCTTTCTATTACCACTACTGCCTGCTTCAAAATACCCAGCAAGCCACGGAGCGGCCGCAGAGTCTGCTGCAGAGTCTTTTGGTCTGTGTCTGGGAGTGACTCTACAGCGTTTTTGCTCCAGTATCCTGTGAGGAATTGAAATCCCTCTTGTCCTCTTTCTATTACCACTACTGTCAGCTTCAAAATACCCAGCAAGCCGCAGAGTCTGCTGCAGAGTCTTTTGGTCTGTGTCTGGGAGAGACTCTACAGCGTTTTTGCTCCAGTATCCTGTGAGGAATTGAAATCCCTCTTGTCCTCTTTCTATTACCACTACTGCCTGCTTCAAAATACCCAGCAAGTCACGGAGCGGCCGCGGAGTCTGCTGCAGAGTCTTTTGGTCTGTGTCTGGGAGAGACTCTACAGAGTTTTTGCTCCAGTATCCTGTGAGGAATTGAAATCCCTCTTGTCCTCTTTCTATTACCACTACTGCCTGCTTCAGAATACCCAGCAAGCCGCAGAGCGGCCGCAGAGTCTGCTGCAGAGTCTTTTGGTCTGTTTCTGGCAGAGACTCTACAGCGTTTCTGCTCCAGAATCCTGTGAGGAATTGAAATCCCTCTTGTCCTCTTTCTCTTACCACTACTGCCTGCTTCAAAATTCCCAGCAAGCCGCGGAGCGGCCGCGGAGTCTGCTGTAGAGTCTTTTGGTCTGTGTCTGGGAGAGACTCTACAACTTTTTTGCTCCAGTATCCTGTGAGGAATTGAAATCCCTCTTGTCCTCTTTCTATTACCACTACTGCCTGCTTCAAAATTCCCAGCAAGCCGCGGAGCGGCCGCGGAGTCTGCTGCAGAGTCTTTTGGTCTGTGTCTGGGAGAGACTCTACAGCGTTTTTGCTCCAGTATCCTGTGAGGAATTGAAATCCCTCTTGTCCTCTTTCTATTACCACTACTGCCTGCTTCAAAATACCCAGCAAGCCGCGGAGTGCCGCGGAGTCTGCTGTAGAGTCTTTTGGTCTGTGTCTGGGAGAGACTCTACAACGTTTTTGCTCCAGTATCCTGTGAGGAATTGAAATCCCTCTTGTCCTTTTTCTATTACCACTACTGCCTGCTTCAAAATTCCCAGCAAGCCGCGGAGCGGCCGCGGAGTCTGCTGCAGAGTCTTTTGGTCTGTGTCTGGGAGAGACTCTACAGCGTTTTTGCTCCAGTATCCTGTGAGGAATTGAAATCCCTCTTGTCCTCTTTCTATTACCACTACTGCCTGCTTCAAAATACCCAGCAAGCCACGGAGCGGCCGCGGAGTCTGCTGCAGAGTCTTTTGGTCTGTGTCTGGGAGAGACTCTACAGAGTTTTTGCTCCAGTATCCTGTGAGGAATTGAAATCCCTCTTGTCCTCTTTCTATTACCACTACTGCCTGCTTCAAAATACCCAGCAAGCTGCTGAGTGGCCACAGAGTCTGCTGCAGAGTCTTTTGGTCTGTGTCTGGGAGAGACTCTACAGCGTTTGTGCTCCAGTATCCTGTGAGGAATTGAAATCCCTCTTGTCCTCTTTCTATTACCACTACTGCCTGCTTCAAAATATCCAGCAAGCCGCGGAACGGCCGCGGAGTCTGCTGCAGTGTATTTTGGTCTGTGTCTGGGAGAGACTCTACAGCGTTTTTGCTCCAGTATCCTGTGAGGAATTGAAATCCCTCTTGTCATCTTTCTATTACCATTACTGCCTAATTCAAAATACCCAGCAAGCCACGGAGCGGCGACGTAGTCTGCTGCAGAGTCTTTTGGTCTGTGTCTGGGAGAGACTCTACAGTGTTTTTGCTCCAGTATCCTGTGAGGAATTGAAATCCCTCTTGTCCTCTTTCTATTACCACTACTGCCTGCTTCAAAATACCCAGCAAGCCGCGGAGCGGCCGTGGAGTCTGCTGCAGAGTCTTTTGGTCTGTGTCTGGGAGAGACTCTACAGCGTTTTTGCTCCAGTATCCTGTGAGGAATTGAAATCCCTCTTGTCCTCTTTCTATTACCACTACTGCCAGCTTCAAAATACCCAGCAAGCCGCGGAGCGGCCGCGGAGTCTGCTGCAGAGTCTTTTGGTCTGTGTCTGGGAGAGACTCTACAGCGTTTTTGCTCCAGTATCCTGTGAGGAATTGAAATCCCTCTTGTCCTCTTTCTATTACCACTACTGTCTGCTTCAAAATACCCAGCAAGCCGCAGAGTCTGCTGCAGAGTCTTTTGGTCTGTGTCTTGGAGAGACTCTACAGCGTTTTTGCTCCAGTATCCTGTGAGGAATTGAAATCCCTCTTGTCCTCTTTCTATTACCACTACTGCCTGCTTCAAAATACCCAGCAAGCCACGGAGCGGCCGCGGAGTCTGCTGCAGAGTCTTTTGGTCTGTGTCTGGGAGAGACTCTACAGCGTTTTTGC
This sequence comes from Ambystoma mexicanum, assembly GCF_040938575.1. Lineage (NCBI taxonomy): Eukaryota > Metazoa > Chordata > Amphibia > Caudata > Ambystomatidae > Ambystoma > Ambystoma mexicanum. The sequence goes on along the minus strand of NC_090929.1, from coordinate 1,669,637,064 downwards.
TCCAGTATCCTGTGAGGAATTGAAATCCCTCTTGTCCTCTTTCTATTACCACTACTGCCTGCTTCAAAATACCCAGCAAGCCGCGGAGCGGCCGCGGAGTCTGCTGCAGAGTCTTTTGGTCTGTGTCTGGGAGAGACTCTACAGCGTTTTTGCTCCAGTATCCTGTGAGGAATTGAAATCCCTCTTGTCCTCTTTCTATTACCACTACTGTCTGCTTCAAAATACCCAGCAAGCCGCAGAGTCTGCTGCAGAGTCTTTTGGTCTGTGTCTGGGAGAGACTCTACAGCGTTTTTGCTCCAGTATCCTGTGAGGAATTGAAATCCCTCTTGTCCTCTTTCTATTACTACTACTGCCTGCTTCAAAATACCCATCAAGCCACGGAGCGGCCGCGGAGTCTGCTGCAGAGTCTTTTGGTCTGTGTCTGGGAGAGACTCTACAGAGTTTTTGCTCCAGTATCCTGTGAGGAATTGAAATCCCTCTTGTCCTCTTTCTATTACCACTACTGCCTGCTTCAAAATACCCAGCAAGCCACGGAGCGGCCGCAGAGTCTGCTGCAGAGTCTTTTGGTCTGTGTCTGGCAGTGACTCTACAGCGTTTTTGCTCCAGTATCCTGTGAGGAATTGAAATCCCTCTTGTCCTCTTTCTATTACCACTACTGTCTGCTTCAAAATACCCAGCAAGCCGCAGAGTCTGCTGCAGAGTCTTTTGGTCTGTGTCTGGGAGAGACTCTACAGCGTTTTTGCTCCAGTATCCTGTGTCGAATTGAAATCCCTCTTGTCCTCTTTCTATTACCACTACTGCCTGCTTCAAAATACCCAGCAAGCCACGGAGCGGCCGCGGAGTCTGCTGCAGAGTCTTTTGGTCTGTGTCTGGGAGAGACTCTACAGAGTTTTTGCTCCAGTATCCTGTGAGGAATTGAAATCCCTCTTGTCCTCTTTCTATTACCACTACTGCCTGCTTCAGAATACCCAGCAAGCCGCAGAGCGGCCGCAGAGTCTGCTGCAGAGTCTTTTGGTCTGTTTCTGGCAGAGACTCTACAGCGTTTCTGCTCCAGAATCCTGTGAGGAATTGAAATCCCTCTTGTCCTCTTTCTCTTACCACTACTGCCTGCTTCAAAATTCCCAGCAAGCCGCGGAGCGGCCGCGGAGTCTGCTGTAGAGTCTTTTGGTCTGTGTCTGGGAGAGACTCTACAACGTTTTTGCTCCAGTATCCTGTGAGGAATTGAAATCCCTCTTGTCCTCTTTCTATTACCACTACTGCCTGCTTCAAAATTCCCAGCAAGCCGCGGAGCGGCCGCGGAGTCTGCTGCAGAGTCTTTTGGTCTGTGTCTGGGAGAGACTCTACAGCGTTTTTGCTCCAGTATCCTGTGAGGAATTGAAATCCCTCTTGTCCTCTTTCTATTACCACTACTGCCTGCTTCAAAATACCCAGCAAGCCGCGGAGTGCCGCAGAGTCTGCTGTAGAGTCTTTTGGTCTGTGTCTGGGAGAGACTCTACAACGTTTTTGCTCCAGTATCCTGTGAGGAATTGAAATCCCTCTTGTACTCTTTCTATTACCACTACTGCCTGCTTCAAAATTCCCAGCAAGCCGCGGAGCGGCCGCGGAGTCTGCTGCAGAGTCTTTTGGTCTGTGTCTGGGAGAGACTCTACAGCGTTTTTGCTCCAGTATCCTGTGAGGAATTGAAATCCCTCTTGTCCTCTTTCTATTACCGCTACTGCCTGCTTCAAAATACCCAGCAAGCCGCGGAGTGCCGCGGAGTCTGCTGCAGCGTCTTTTGGTCTGTGTCTGGGAGAGACTCTACAGCGTTTTTGCTCCAGTATCCAGTGAGGAATTGAAATCCCTCTTGTCCTCTTTCTATTACCACTAGTGCCTGCTTCAAAATACCCAGCAAGCCGCGGAGCGGCCGCGGATTCTGCTGCAGATTCTTTTGGTCTGTGTCTGGGAGAGACTCTAAATCGTTTGTGCTCCAGTATCCTGTGAGGAATTGAAATCCCTCTTGTCCTCTTTCTATTACCACTACTGCCTGCTTCAAAATTCCCAGCAAGGCGGGGAATGGCCGCAGAGTCTGCTGCAGAGTCTTTTGGTCTGTGCCTGGGAGAGACTCTACAGCGTTTGTGCTCCAGTATCCTGTGAGGAATTGAAATCCCTCTTGTCCTCTTTCTATTACCACTACTGCCTGCTTCAAAATATCCAGCAAGCCACGGAACGGCCGCGGAGTCTGCTGCAGAGTATTTTGGTCTGTGTCTGGGAGAGACTCTACAGTGTTTTTGCTCCAGTATGCTGTGAGGAATTGAAATCCCTCTTGTCCTCTTTCTCTTACTAGTACTGCCTGCTTCAAAATTCCCAGCAAGCCGCGGAGCAGCCCCGGAGTCTGCTGCAGAGTCTTTTGGTCTGTGTCTGGGAGAGACTATACAGCATTTTTGCTCCAGTATCCTGTGAGGAATTGAAATCCCTCTTGTCCTCTTTCTATTACCACTACCGCCTGCTTCAAAATACCCAGCAAGCTGCTGAGTGGCCACAGAGTCTGCTGCAGAGTCTTTTGGTCTGTGTCTGGGAGAGACTCTACAGCGTTTGTGCTCCAGTATCCTGTGAGGAATTGAAATCCCTCTTGTCCTCTTTCTATTACCACTACTGCCTGCTTCAAAATATCCAGCAAGCCACGGAACGGCCGCAGAGTCTGCTGCAGTGTATTTTGGTCTGTGTCTGGGAGAGACTCTACAGCGTTTTTGCTCCAGTATCCTGTGAGGAATTGAAATCCCTCTTGTCATCTTTCTATTACCATTACTGCCTAATTCAAAATACCCAGCAAGCCACGGAGCGGCGACGTAGTCTGCTGCAGAGTCTTTTGGTCTGTGTCTGGGAGAGACTCTACAGTGTTTTTGCTCCAGTATCCTGTGAGGAATTGAAATCCCTCTTGTCCTCTTTCTATTACCACTACTGCCTGCTTCAAAATACCCAGCAAGCCACGGAGCGGCCGCAGAGTCTGCTGCAGAGTCTTTTGGTCTGTGTCTGGGAGAGACTCTACAGCGTTTTTGCTCCAGTATCCTGTGAGGAATTGAAATCCCTCTTGTCCTCTTTCTATTACCACTACTGTCTGCTTCAAAATACCCAGCAAGCCGCAGAGTCTGCTGCAGAGTCTTTTGGTCTGTGTCTGGGAGAGACTCTACAGCGTTTTTGCTCCAGTATCCTGTGAGGAATTGAAATCCCTCTTGTCCTCTTTCTATTACCACTACTGCCTGCTTCAAAATACCCAGCAAGCCACGGAGCGGCCGCGGAGTCTGCTGCAGAGTCTTTTGGTCTGTGTCTGGGAGAGACTCTACAGAGTTTTTGCTCCAGTATCCTGTGAGGAATTGAAATCCCTCTTGTCCTCTTTCTATTACCACTACTGCCTGCTTCAAAATACCCAGCAAGCTGCTGAGTGGCCACAGAGTCTGCTGCAGAGTCTTTTGGTCTGTGTCTGGGAGAGACTCTACAGCGTTTGTGCTCCAGTATCCTGTGAGGAATTGAAATCCCTCTTGTCCTCTTTCTATTACCACTACTGCCTGCTTCAAAATATCCAGCAAGCCGCGGAACGGCCGCGGAGTCTGCTGCAGTGTATTTTGGTCTGTGTCTGGGAGAGACTCTACAGCGTTTTTGCTCCAGTATCCTGTGAGGAATTGAAATCCCTCTTGTCATCTTTCTATTACCATTACTGCCTAATTCAAAATACCCAGCAAGCCACGGAGCGGCGACGTAGTCTGCTGCAGAGTCTTTTGGTCTGTGTCTGGGAGAGACTCTACAGTGTTTTTGCTCCAGTATCCTGTGAGGAATTGAAATCCCTCTTGTCCTCTTTCTATTACCACTACTGCCTGCTTCAAAATACCCAGCAAGCCGCGGAGCGGCCGCGGAGTCTGCTGCAGAGTCTTTTGGTCTGTGTCTGGGAGAGACTCTACAGCGTTTTTGCTCCAGTATCGTGAGGAATTGAAATCCCTCTTGTCCTCTTTCTATTACCACTACTGCCTGCTTCAAAATACCCAGCAAGCCGCGGAGCGGCCGCGGAGTCTGCTGCAGAGTCTTTTGGTCTGTGTCTGGGAGAGACTCTACAGCGTTTTTGCTCCAGTATCCTGTGAGGAATTGAAATCCCTCTTGTCCTCTTTCTATTACCACTACTGTCTGCTTCAAAATACCCAGCAAGCCACAGAGTCTGCTGCAGAGTCTTTTGGTCTGTGTCTGGGAGAGACTCTACAGCGTTTTTGCTCCAGTATCCTGTGAGGAATTGAAATCCCTCTTGTCCTCTTTCTATTACCACTACTGCCTGCTTCAAAATACCCAGCAAGCCACGGAGCGGCCGCGGAGTCTGCTGCAGAGTCTTTTGGTCTGTGTCTGGGAGAGACTCTACAGCGTTTTTGCTCCAGTATCCTGTGAGGAATTGAAATCCCTCTTGTCCTCTTTCTATTACCACTACTGTCTGCTTCAAAATACCCAGCAAGCCGCAGAGTCTGCTGCAGAGTCTTTTGGTCTGTGTCTGGGAGAGACTCTACAGCATTTTTGCTCCAGTATCCTGTGAGGAATTGAAATCCCTCTTGTCCTCTTTCTATTACCACTACTGCCTGCTTCAAAATACCCATCAAGCCACGGAGCGGCCGCGGAGTCTGCTGCAGATTCTTTTGGTCTGTGTCTGGGAGAGACTCTACAGAGTTTTTGCTCCAGTATCCTGTGAGGAATTGAAATCCCTCTTGTCCTCTTTCTATTACCACTACTGCCTGCTTCAAAATACCCAGCAAGCCACGGAGCGGCCGCAGAGTCTGCTGCAGAGTCTTTTGGTCTGTGTCTGGGAGTGACTCTACAGCGTTTTTGCTCCAGTATCCTGTGAGGAATTGAAATCCCTCTTGTCCTCTTTCTATTACCACTACTGTCAGCTTCAAAATACCCAGCAAGCCGCAGAGTCTGCTGCAGAGTCTTTTGGTCTGTGTCTGGGAGAGACTCTACAGCGTTTTTGCTCCAGTATCCTGTGAGGAATTGAAATCCCTCTTGTCCTCTTTCTATTACCACTACTGCCTGCTTCAAAATACCCAGCAAGTCACGGAGCGGCCGCGGAGTCTGCTGCAGAGTCTTTTGGTCTGTGTCTGGGAGAGACTCTACAGAGTTTTTGCTCCAGTATCCTGTGAGGAATTGAAATCCCTCTTGTCCTCTTTCTATTACCACTACTGCCTGCTTCAGAATACCCAGCAAGCCGCAGAGCGGCCGCAGAGTCTGCTGCAGAGTCTTTTGGTCTGTTTCTGGCAGAGACTCTACAGCGTTTCTGCTCCAGAATCCTGTGAGGAATTGAAATCCCTCTTGTCCTCTTTCTCTTACCACTACTGCCTGCTTCAAAATTCCCAGCAAGCCGCGGAGCGGCCGCGGAGTCTGCTGTAGAGTCTTTTGGTCTGTGTCTGGGAGAGACTCTACAACGTTTTTGCTCCAGTATCCTGTGAGGAATTGAAATCCCTCTTGTCCTCTTTCTATTACCACTACTGCCTGCTTCAAAATTCCCAGCAAGCCGCGGAGCGGCCGCGGAGTCTGCTGCAGAGTCTTTTGGTCTGTGTCTGGGAGAGACTCTACAGCGTTTTTGCTCCAGTATCCTGTGAGGAATTGAAATCCCTCTTGTCCTCTTTCTATTACCACTACTGCCTGCTTCAAAATACCCAGCAAGCCGCGGAGTGCCGCGGAGTCTGCTGTAGAGTCTTTTGGTCTGTGTCTGGGAGAGACTCTACAACGTTTTTGCTCCAGTATCCTGTGAGGAATTGAAATCCCTCTTGTCCTCTTTCTATTACCACTACTGCCTGCTTCAAAATTCCCAGCAAGCCGCGGAGCGGCCGCGGAGTCTGCTGCAGAGTCTTTTGGTCTGTGTCTGGGAGAGACTCTACAGCGTTTTTGCTCCAGTATCCTGTGAGGAATTGAAATCCCTCTTGTCCTCTTTCTATTACCACTACTGCCTGCTTCAAAATACCCAGCAAGCCACGGAGCGGCCGCGGAGTCTGCTGCAGAGTCTTTTGGTCTGTGTCTGGGAGAGACTCTACAGAGTTTTTGCTCCAGTATCCTGTGAGGAATTGAAATCCCTCTTGTCCTCTTTCTATTACCACTACTGCCTGCTTCAAAATACCCAGCAAGCTGCTGAGTGGCCACAGAGTCTGCTGCAGAGTCTTTTGGTCTGTGTCTGGGAGAGACTCTACAGCGTTTGTGCTCCAGTATCCTGTGAGGAATTGAAATCCCTCTTGTCCTCTTTCTATTACCACTACTGCCTGCTTCAAAATATCCAGCAAGCCGCGGAACGGCCGCGGAGTCTGCTGCAGTGTATTTTGGTCTGTGTCTGGGAGAGACTCTACAGCGTTTTTGCTCCAGTATCCTGTGAGGAATTGAAATCCCTCTTGTCATCTTTCTATTACCATTACTGCCTAATTCAAAATACCCAGCAAGCCACGGAGCGGCGACGTAGTCTGCTGCAGAGTCTTTTGGTCTGTGTCTGGGAGAGACTCTACAGTGTTTTTGCTCCAGTATCCTGTGAGGAATTGAAATCCCTCTTGTCCTCTTTCTATTACCACTACTGCCTGCTTCAAAATACCCAGCAAGCCGCGGAGCGGCCGCGGAGTCTGCTGCAGAGTCTTTTGGTCTGTGTCTGGGAGAGACTCTACAGCGTTTTTGCTCCAGTATCCTGTGAGGAATTGAAATCCCTCTTGTCCTCTTTCTATTACCACTACTGCCAGCTTCAAAATACCCAGCAAGCCGCGGAGCGGCCGCGGAGTCTGCTGCAGAGTCTTTTGGTCTGTGTCTGGGAGAGACTCTACAGCGTTTTTGCTCCAGTATCCTGTGAGGAATTGAAATCCCTCTTGTCCTCTTTCTATTACCACTACTGTCTGCTTCAAAATACCCAGCAAGCCGCAGAGTCTGCTGCAGAGTCTTTTGGTCTGTGTCTGGGAGAGACTCTACAGCGTTTTTGCTCCAGTATCCTGTGAGGAATTGAAATCCCTCTTGTCCTCTTTCTATTACCACTACTGCCTGCTTCAAAATACCCAGCAAGCCACGGAGCGGCCGCGGAGTCTGCTGCAGAGTCTTTTGGTCTGTGTCTGGGAGAGACTCTACAGCGTTTTTGCTCCAGTATCGTGAGGAATTGAAATCCCTCTTGTCCTCTTTCTATTACCACTACTGCCTGCTTCAAAATACCCAGCAAGCCGCGGAGCGGCCGCGGAGTCTGCTGCAGAGTCTTTTGGTCTGTGTCTGGGAGAGACTCTACAGCGTTTTTGCTCCAGTATCCTGTGAGGAATTGAAATCCCTCTTGTCCTCTTTCTATTACCACTACTGTCTGCTTCAAAATACCCAGCAAGCCACAGAGTCTGCTGCAGAGTCTTTTGGTCTGTGTCTGGGAGAGACTCTACAGCGTTTTTGCTCCAGTATCCTGTGAGGAATTGAAATCCCTCTTGTCCTCTTTCTATTACCACTACTGCCTGCTTCAAAATACCCAGCAAGCCACGGAGCGGCCGCGGAGTCTGCTGCAGAGTCTTTTGGTCTGTGTCTGGGAGAGACTCTACAGCGTTTTTGCTCCAGTATCCTGTGAGGAATTGAAATCCCTCTTGTCCTCTTTCTATTACCACTACTGTCTGCTTCAAAATACCCAGCAAGCCGCAGAGTCTGCTGCAGAGTCTTTTGGTCTGTGTCTGGGAGAGACTCTACAGCGTTTTTGCTCCAGTATCCTGTGAGGAATTGAAATCCCTCTTGTCCTCTTTCTATTACCACTACTGCCTGCTTCAAAATACCCAGCAAGCCACGGAGCGGCCGCAGAGTCTGCTGCAGAGTCTTTTGGTCTGTGTCTGGGAGTGACTCTACAGCGTTTTTGCTCCAGTATCCTGTGAGGAATTGAAATCCCTCTTGTCCTCTTTCTATTACCACTACTGTCAGCTTCAAAATACCCAGCAAGCCGCAGAGTCTGCTGCAGAGTCTTTTGGTCTGTGTCTGGGAGAGACTCTACAGCGTTTTTGCTCCAGTATCCTGTGAGGAATTGAAATCCCTCTTGTCCTCTTTCTATTACCACTACAGCCTGCTTCAAAATACCCAGCAAGTCACGGAGCGGCCGCGGAGTCTGCTGCAGAGTCTTTTGGTCTGTGTCTGGGAGAGACTCTACAGAGTTTTTGCTCCAGTATCCTGTGAGGAATTGAAATCCCTCTTGTCCTCTTTCTATTACCACTACTGCCTGCTTCAGAATACCCAGCAAGCCGCAGAGCGGCCGCAGAGTCTGCTGCAGAGTCTTTTGGTCTGTTTCTGGCAGAGACTCTACAGCGTTTCTGCTCCAGAATCCTGTGAGGAATTGAAATCCCTCTTGTCCTCTTTCTCTTACCACTACTGCCTGCTTCAAAATTCCCAGCAAGCCGCGGAGCGGCCGCGGAGTCTGCTGTAGAGTCTTTTGGTCTGTGTCTGGGAGAGACTCTACAACGTTTTTGCTCCAGTATCCTGTGAGGAATTGAAATCCCTCTTGTCCTCTTTCTATTACCACTACTGCCTGCTTCAAAAGTCCCAGCAAGCCGCGGAGCGGCCGCGGAGTCTGCTGCAGAGTCTTTTGGTCTGTGTCTGGGAGAGACTCTACAGCGTTTTTGCTCCAGTATCCTGTGAGGAATTGAAATCCCTCTTGTCCTCTTTCTATTACCACTACTGCCTGCTTCAAAATACCCAGCAAGCCGCGGAGTGCCGCGGAGTCTGCTGTAGAGTCTTTTGGTCTGTGTCTGGGAGAGACTCTACAACGTTTTTGCTCCAGTATCCTGTGAGGAATTGAAATCCCTCTTGTCCTTTTTCTATTACCACTACTGCCTGCTTCAAAATTCCCAGCAAGCCGCGGAGCGGCCGCGGAGTCTGCTGCAGAGTCTTTTGGTCTGTGTCTGGGAGAGACTCTACAGCGTTTTTGCTCCAGTATCCTGTGAGGAATTGAAATCCCTCTTGTCCTCTTTCTATTACCACTACTGCCTGCTTCAAAATACCCAGCAAGCCACGGAGCGGCCGCGGAGTCTGCTGCAGAGTCTTTTGGTCTGTGTCTGGGAGAGACTCTACAGAGTTTTTGCTCCAGTATCCTGTGAGGAATTGAAATCCCTCTTGTCCTCTTTCTATTACCACTACTGCCTGCTTCAAAATACCCAGCAAGCTGCTGAGTGGCCACAGAGTCTGCTGCAGAGTCTTTTGGTCTGTGTCTGGGAGAGACTCTACAGCGTTTGTGCTCCAGTATCCTGTGAGGAATTGAAATCCCTCTTGTCCTCTTTCTATTACCACTACTGCCTGCTTCAAAATATCCAGCAAGCCGCGGAACGGCCGCGGAGTCTGCTGCAGTGTATTTTGGTCTGTGTCTGGGAGAGACTCTACAGCGTTTTTGCTCCAGTATCCTGTGAGGAATTGAAATCCCTCTTGTCATCTTTCTATTACCATTACTGCCTAATTCAAAATACCCAGCAAGCCACGGAGCGGCGACGTAGTCTGCTGCAGAGTCTTTTGGTCTGTGTCTGGGAGAGACTCTACAGTGTTTTTGCTCCAGTATCCTGTGAGGAATTGAAATCCCTCTTGTCCTCTTTCTATTACCACTACTGCCTGCTTCAAAATACCCAGCAAGCCGCGGAGCGGCCGTGGAGTCTGCTGCAGAGTCTTTTGGTCTGTGTCTGGGAGAGACTCTACAGCGTTTTTGCTCCAGTATCCTGTGAGGAATTGAAATCCCTCTTGTCCTCTTTCTATTACCACTACTGCCAGCTTCAAAATACCCAGCAAGCCGCGGAGCGGCCGCGGAGTCTGCTGCAGAGTCTTTTGGTCTGTGTCTGGGAGAGACTCTACAGCGTTTTTGCTCCAGTATCCTGTGAGGAATTGAAATCCCTCTTGTCCTCTTTCTATTACCACTACTGTCTGCTTCAAAATACCCAGCAAGCCGCAGAGTCTGCTGCAGAGTCTTTTGGTCTGTGTCTTGGAGAGACTCTACAGCGTTTTTGCTCCAGTATCCTGTGAGGAATTGAAATCCCTCTTGTCCTCTTTCTATTACCACTACTGCCTGCTTCAAAATACCCAGCAAGCCACGGAGCGGCCGCGGAGTCTGCTGCAGAGTCTTTTGGTCTGTGTCTGGGAGAGACTCTACAGCGTTTTTGCTCCAGTATCCTGTGAGGAATTGAAATCCCTCTTGTCCTCTTTCTATTACCACTACTGCCTGCTTCAAAATACCCAGCAAGCCGCGGAGCGGCCGCGGAGTCTGCTGCAGAGTCTTTTGGTCTGTGTCTGGGAGAGACTCTACAGCGTTTTTGCTCCAGTATCCTGTGAGGAATTGAAATCCCTCTTGTCCTCTTTCTATTACCACTACTGTCTGCTTCAAAATACCCAGCAAGCCGCAGAGTCTGCTGCAGAGTCTTTTGGTCTGTGTCTGGGAGAGACTCTACAGCGTTTTTGCTCCAGTATCCTGTGAGGAATTGAAATCCCTCTTGTCCTCTTTCTATTACCACTACTGCCTGCTTCAAAATACCCAGCAAGCCACGGAGCGGCCGCGGAGTCTGCTGCAGAGTCTTTTGGTCTGTGTCTGGGAGAGACTCTACAGCGTTTTTGCTCCAGTATCCTGTGAGGAATTGAAATCCCTCTTGTCATCTTTCTATTACCACTACTGTCTGCTTCAAAATACCCAGCAAGCCGCAGAGTCTGCTGCAGAGTCTTTTGGTCTGTGTCTGGGAGAGACTCTACAGCGTTTTTGCTCCAGTATCCTGTGAGGAATTGAAATCCCTCTTGTCCTCTTTCTATTACTACTACTGCCTGCTTCAAAATACCCATCAAGCCACGGAGCGGCCGCGGAGTCTGCTGCAGAGTCTTTTGGTCTGTGTCTGGGAGAGACTCTACAGAGTTTTTGCTCCAGTATCCTGTGAGGAATTGAAATCCCTCTTGTCCTCTTTCTATTACCACTACTGCCTGCTTCAAAATACCCAGCAAGCCACGGAGCGGCCGCAGAGTCTGCTGCAGAGTCTTTTGGTCTGTGTCTGGCAGTGACTCTACAGCGTTTTTGCTCCAGTATCCTGTGAGGAATTGAAATCCCTCTTGTCCTCTTTCTATTACCACTACTGTCTGCTTCAAAATACCCAGCAAGCCGCAGAGTCTGCTGCAGAGTCTTTTGGTCTGTGTCTGGGAGAGACTCTACAGCGTTTTTGCTCCAGTATCCTGTGTCGAATTGAAATCCCTCTTGTCCTCTTTCTATTACCACTACTGCCTGCTTCAAAATACCCAGCAAGCCACGGAGCGGCCGCGGAGTCTGCTGCAGAGTCTTTTGGTCTGTGTCTGGGAGAGACTCTACAGAGTTTTTGCTCCAGTATCCTGTGAGGAATTGAAATCCCTCTTGTCCTCTTTCTATTACCACTACTGCCTGCTTCAGAATACCCAGCAAGCCGCAGAGCGGCCGCAGAGTCTGCTGCAGAGTCTTTTGGTCTGTTTCTGGCAGAGACTCTACAGCGTTTCTGCTCCAGAATCCTGTGAGGAATTGAAATCCCTCTTGTCCTCTTTCTCTTACCACTACTGCCTGCTTCAAAATTCCCAGCAAGCCGCGGAGCGGCCGCGGAGTCTGCTGTAGAGTCTTTTGGTCTGTGTCTGGGAGAGACTCTACAACGTTTTTGCTCCAGTATCCTGTGAGGAATTGAAATCCCTCTTGTCCTCTTTCTATTACCACTACTGCCTGCTTCAAAATTCCCAGCAAGCCGCGGAGCGGCCGCGGAGTCTGCTGCAGAGTCTTTTGGTCTGTGTCTGGGAGAGACTCTACAGCGTTTTTGCTCCAGTATCCTGTGAGGAATTGAAATCCCTCTTGTCCTCTTTCTATTACCACTACTGCCTGCTTCAAAATACCCAGCAAGCCGCGGAGTGCCGCAGAGTCTGCTGTAGAGTCTTTTGGTCTGTGTCTGGGAGAGACTCTACAACGTTTTTACTCCAGTATCCTGTGAGGAATTGAAATCCCTCTTGTCCTCTTTCTATTACCACTACTGCCTGCTTCAAAATTCCCAGCAAGCCGCGGAGCGGCCGCGGAGTCTGCTGCAGAGTCTTTTGGTCTGTGTCTGGGAGAGACTCTACAGCGTTTTTGCTCCAGTATCCTGTGAGGAATTGAAATCCCTCTTGTCCTCTTTCTATTACCGCTACTGCCTGCTTCAAAATACCCAGCAAGCCGCGGAGTGCCGCGGAGTCTGCTGCAGCGTCTTTTGGTCTGTGTCTGGGAGAGACTCTACAGCGTTTTTGCTCCAGTATCCAGTGAGGAATTGAAATCCCTCTTGTCCTCTTTCTATTACCACTAGTGCCTGCTTCAAAATACCCAGCAAGCCGCGGAGCGGCCGCGGATTCTGCTGCAGATTCTTTTGGTCTGTGTCTGGGAGAGACTCTAAATCGTTTGTGCTCCAGTATCCTGTGAGCAATTGAAATCCCTCTTGTCCTCTTTCTATTACCACTACTGCCTGCTTCAAAATTCCCAGCAAGGCGGGGAATGGCCGCAGAGTCTGCTGCAGAGTCTTTTGGTCTGTGCCTGGGAGAGACTCTACAGCGTTTGTGCTCCAGTATCCTGTGAGGAATTGAAATCCCTCTTGTCCTCTTTCTATTACCACTACTGCCTGCTTCAAAATATCCAGCAAGCCACGGAACGGCCGCGGAGTCTGCTGCAGAGTATTTTGGTCTGTGTCTGGGAGAGACTCTACAGTGTTTTTGCTCCAGTATGCTGTGAGGAATTGAAATCCCTCTTGTCCTCTTTCTCTTACTAGTACTGCCTGCTTCAAAATTCCCAGCAAGCCGCGGAGCAGCCCCGGAGTCTGCTGCAGAGTCTTTTGGTCTGTGTCTGGGAGAGACTATACAGCATTTTTGCTCCAGTATCCTGTGAGGAATTGAAATCCCTCTTGTCCTCTTTCTATTACCACTACCGCCTGCTTCAAAATACCCAGCAAGCTGCTGAGTGGCCACAGAGTCTGCTGCAGAGTCTTTTGGTCTGTGTCTGGGAGAGACTCTACAGCGTTTGTGCTCCAGTATCCTGTGAGGAATTGAAATCCCTCTTGTCCTCTTTCTATTACCACTACTGCCTGCTTCAAAATATCCAGCAAGCCACGGAACGGCCGCAGAGTCTGCTGCAGTGTATTTTGGTCTGTGTCTGGGAGAGACTCTACAGCGTTTTTGCTCCAGTATCCTGTGAGGAATTGAAATCCCTCTTGTCATCTTTCTATTACCATTACTGCCTAATTCAAAATACCCAGCAAGCCACGGAGCGGCGACGTAGTCTGCTGCAGAGTCTTTTGGTCTGTGTCTGGGAGAGACTCTACAGTGTTTTTGCTCCAGTATCCTGTGAGGAATTGAAATCCCTCTTGTCCTCTTTCTATTACCACTACTGCCTGCTTCAAAATACCCAGCAAGCCACGGAGCGGCCGCAGAGTCTGCTGCAGAGTCTTTTGGTCTGTGTCTGGGAGAGACTCTACAGCGTTTTTGCTCCAGTATCCTGTGAGGAATTGAAATCCCTCTTGTCCTCTTTCTATTACCACTACTGTCTGCTTCAAAATACCCAGCAAGCCGCAGAGTCTGCTGCAGAGTCTTTTGGTCTGTGTCTGGGAGAGACTCTACAGCGTTTTTGCTCCAGTATCCTGTGAGGAATTGAAATCCCTCTTGTCCTCTTTCTATTACCACTACTGCCTGCTTCAAAATACCCAGCAAGCCACGGAGCGGCCGCGGAGTCTGCTGCAGAGTCTTTTGGTCTGTGTCTGGGAGAGACTCTACAGAGTTTTTGCTCCAGTATCCTGTGAGGAATTGAAATCCCTCTTGTCCTCTTTCTATTACCACTACTGCCTGCTTCAAAATACCCAGCAAGCTGCTGAGTGGCCACAGAGTCTGCTGCAGAGTCTTTTGGTCTGTGTCTGGGAGAGACTCTACAGCGTTTGTGCTCCAGTATCCTGTGAGGAATTGAAATCCCTCTTGTCCTCTTTCTATTACCACTACTGCCTGCTTCAAAATATCCAGCAAGCCGCGGAACGGCCGCGGAGTCTGCTGCAGTGTATTTTGGTCTGTGTCTGGGAGAGACTCTACAGCGTTTTTGCTCCAGTATCCTGTGAGGAATTGAAATCCCTCTTGTCATCTTTCTATTACCATTACTGCCTAATTCAAAATACCCAGCAAGCCACGGAGCGGCGACGTAGTCTGCTGCAGAGTCTTTTGGTCTGTGTCTGGGAGAGACTCTACAGTGTTTTTGCTCCAGTATCCTGTGAGGAATTGAAATCCCTCTTGTCCTCTTTCTATTACCACTACTGCCTGCTTCAAAATACCCAGCAAGCCGCGGAGCGGCCGCAGAGTCTGCTGCAGAGTCTTTTGGTCTGTGTCTGGGAGAGACTCTACAGCGTTTTTGCTCCAGTATCGTGAGGAATTGAAATCCCTCTTGTCCTCTTTCTATTACCACTACTGCCTGCTTCAAAATACCCAGCAAGCCGCGGAGCGGCCGCGGAGTCTGCTGCAGAGTCTTTTGGTCTGTGTCTGGGAGAGACTCTACAGCGTTTTTGCTCCAGTATCCTGTGAGGAATTGAAATCCCTCTTGTCCTCTTTCTATTACCACTACTGTCTGCTTCAAAATACCCAGCAAGCCACAGAGTCTGCTGCAGAGTCTTTTGGTCTGTGTCTGGGAGAGACTCTACAGCGTTTTTGCTCCAGTATCCTGTGAGGAATTGAAATCCCTCTTGTCCTCTTTCTATTACCACTACTGCCTGCTTCAAAATACCCAGCAAGCCACGGAGCGGCCGCGGAGTCTGCTGCAGAGTCTTTTGGTCTGTGTCTGGGAGAGACTCTACAGCGTTTTTGCTCCAGTATCCTGTGAGGAATTGAAATCCCTCTTGTCCTCTTTCTATTACCACTACTGTCTGCTTCAAAATACCCAGCAAGCCGCAGAGTCTGCTGCAGAGTCTTTTGGTCTGTGTCTGGGAGAGACTCTACAGCATTTTTGCTCCAGTATCCTGTGAGGAATTGAAATCCCTCTTGTCCTCTTTCTATTACCACTACTGCCTGCTTCAAAATACCCATCAAGCCACGGAGCGGCCGCAGAGTCTGCTGCAGAGTCTTTTGGTCTGTGTCTGGGAGAGACTCTACAGAGTTTTTGCTCCAGTATCCTGTGAGGAATTGAAATCCCTCTTGTCCTCTTTCTATTACCACTACTGCCTGCTTCAAAATACCCAGCAAGCCACGGAGCGGCCGCAGAGTCTGCTGCAGAGTCTTTTGGTCTGTGTCTGGGAGTGACTCTACAGCGTTTTTGCTCCAGTATCCTGTGAGGAATTGAAATCCCTCTTGTCCTCTTTCTATTACCACTACTGTCAGCTTCAAAATACCCAGCAAGCCGCAGAGTCTGCTGCAGAGTCTTTTGGTCTGTGTCTGGGAGAGACTCTACAGCGTTTTTGCTCCAGTATCCTGTGAGGAATTGAAATCCCTCTTGTCCTCTTTCTATTACCACTACTGCCTGCTTCAAAATACCCAGCAAGTCACGGAGCGGCCGCGGAGTCTGCTGCAGAGTCTTTTGGTCTGTGTCTGGGAGAGACTCTACAGAGTTTTTGCTCCAGTATCCTGTGAGGAATTGAAATCCCTCTTGTCCTCTTTCTATTACCACTACTGCCTGCTTCAGAATACCCAGCAAGCCGCAGAGCGGCCGCAGAGTCTGCTGCAGAGTCTTTTGGTCTGTTTCTGGCAGAGACTCTACAGCGTTTCTGCTCCAGAATCCTGTGAGGAATTGAAATCCCTCTTGTCCTCTTTCTCTTACCACTACTGCCTGCTTCAAAATTCCCAGCAAGCCGCGGAGCGGCCGCGGAGTCTGCTGTAGAGTCTTTTGGTCTGTGTCTGGGAGAGACTCTACAACGTTTTTGCTCCAGTATCCTGTGAGGAATTGAAATCCCTCTTGTCCTCTTTCTATTACCACTACTGCCTGCTTCAAAATTCCCAGCAAGCCGCGGAGCGGCCGCGGAGTCTGCTGCAGAGTCTTTTGGTCTGTGTCTGGGAGAGACTCTACAGCGTTTTTGCTCCAGTATCCTGTGAGGAATTGAAATCCCTCTTGTCCTCTTTCTATTACCACTACTGCCTGCTTCAAAATACCCAGCAAGCCGCGGAGTGCCGCGGAGTCTGCTGTAGAGTCTTTTGGTCTGTGTCTGGGAGAGACTCTACAACGTTTTTGCTCCAGTATCCTGTGAGGAATTGAAATCCCTCTTGTCCTCTTTCTATTACCACTACTGCCTGCTTCAAAATTCCCAGCAAGCCGCGGAGCGGCCGCGGAGTCTGCTGCAGAGTCTTTTGGTCTGTGTCTGGGAGAGACTCTACAGCGTTTTTGCTCCAGTATCCTGTGAGGAATTGAAATCCCTCTTGTCCTCTTTCTATTACCACTACTGCCTGCTTCAAAATACCCAGCAAGCCACGGAGCGGCCGCGGAGTCTGCTGCAGAGTCTTTTGGTCTGTGTCTGGGAGAGACTCTACAGAGTTTTTGCTCCAGTATCCTGTGAGGAATTGAAATCCCTCTTGTCCTCTTTCTATTACCACTACTGCCTGCTTCAAAATACCCAGCAAGCTGCTGAGTGGCCACAGAGTCTGCTGCAGAGTCTTTTGGTCTGTGTCTGGGAGAGACTCTACAGCGTTTGTGCTCCAGTATCCTGTGAGGAATTGAAATCCCTCTTGTCCTCTTTCTATTACCACTACTGCCTGCTTCAAAATATCCAGCAAGCCGCGGAACGGCCGCGGAGTCTGCTGCAGTGTATTTTGGTCTGTGTCTGGGAGAGACTCTACAGCGTTTTTGCTCCAGTATCCTGTGAGGAATTGAAATCCCTCTTGTCATCTTTCTATTACCATTACTGCCTAATTCAAAATACCCAGCAAGCCACGGAGCGGCGACGTAGTCTGCTGCAGAGTCTTTTGGTCTGTGTCTGGGAGAGACTCTACAGTGTTTTTGCTCCAGTATCCTGTGAGGAATTGAAATCCCTCTTGTCCTCTTTCTATTACCACTACTGCCTGCTTCAAAATACCCAGCAAGCCGCGGAGCGGCCGTGGAGTCTGCTGCAGAGTCTTTTGGTATGTGTCTGGGAGAGACTCTACAGCGTTTTTGCTCCAGTATCCTGTGAGGAATTGAAATCCCTCTTGTCCTCTTTCTATTACCACTACTGCCAGCTTCAAAATACCCAGCAAGCCGCGGAGCGGCCGCGGAGTCTGCTGCAGAGTCTTTTGGTCTGTGTCTGGGAGAGACTCTACAGCGTTTTTGCTCCAGTATCCTGTGAGGAATTGAAATCCCTCTTGTCCTCTTTCTATTACCACTACTGTCTGCTTCAAAATACCCAGCAAGCCGCAGAGTCTGCTGCAGAGTCTTTTGGTCTGTGTCTTGGAGAGACTCTACAGCGTTTTTGCTCCAGTATCCTGTGAGGAATTGAAATCCCTCTTGTCCTCTTTCTATTACCACTACTGCCTGCTTCAAAATACCCAGCAAGCCACGGAGCGGCCGCGGAGTCTGCTGCAGAGTCTTTTGGTCTGTGTCTGGGAGAGACTCTACAGCGTTTTTGCTCCAGTATCCTGTGAGGAATTGAAATCCCTCTTGTCCTCTTTCTATTACCACTACTGCCTGCTTCAAAATACCCAGCAAGCCGCGGAGCGGCCGCGGAGTCTGCTGCAGAGTCTTTTGGTCTGTGTCTGGGAGAGACTCTACAGCGTTTTTGCTCCAGTATCCTGTGAGGAATTGAAATCCCTCTTGTCCTCTTTCTATTACCACTACTGTCTGCTTCAAAATACCCAGCAAGCCGCAGAGTCTGCTGCAGAGTCTTTTGGTCTGTGTCTGGGAGAGACTCTACAGCGTTTTTGCTCCAGTATCCTGTGAGGAATTGAAATCCCTCTTGTCCTCTTTCTATTACCACTACTGCCTGCTTCAAAATACCCAGCAAGCCACGGAGCGGCCGCGGAGTCTGCTGCAGAGTCTTTTGGTCTGTGTCTGGGAGAGACTCTACAGCGTTTTTGCTCCAGTATCCTGTGAGGAATTGAAATCCCTCTTGTCCTCTTTCTATTTCCACTACTGTCTGCTTCAAAATACCCAGCAAGCCGCAGAGTCTGCTGCAGAGTCTTTTGGTCTGTGTCTGGGAGAGACTCTACAGCGTTTTTGCTCCAGTATCCTGTGAGGAATTGAAATCCCTCTTGTCCTCTTTCTATTACCACTACTGCCTGCTTCAAAATACCCATCAAGCCACGGAGCGGCCGCGGAGTCTGCTGCAGAGTCTTTTGGTCTGTGTCTGGGAGAGACTCTACAGAGTTTTTGCTCCAGTATCCTGTGAGGAATTGAAATCCCTCTTGTCCTCTTTCTATTACCACTACTGCCTGCTTCAAAATACCCAGCAAGCCACGGAGCGGCCGCAGAGTCTGCTGCAGAGTCTTTTGGTCTGTGTCTGGCAGTGACTCTACAGCGTTTTTGCTCCAGTATCCTGTGAGGAATTGAAATCCCTCTTGTCCTCTTTCTATTACCACTACTGTCTGCTTCAAAATACCCAGCAAGCCGCAGAGTCTGCTGCAGAGTCTTTTGGTCTGTGTCTGGGAGAGACTCTACAGCGTTTTTGCTCCAGTATCCTGTGTCGAATTGAAATCCCTCTTGTCCTCTTTCTATTACCACTACTGCCTGCTTCAAAATACCCAGCAAGCCACGGAGCGGCCGCGGAGTCTGCTGCAGAGTCTTTTGGTCTGTGTCTGGGAGAGACTCTGCAGAGTTTTTGCTCCAGTATCCTGTGAGGAATTGAAATCCCTCTTGTCCTCTTTCTATTACCACTACTGCCTGCTTCAGAATACCCAGCAAGCCGCAGAGCGGCCGCAGAGTCTGCTGCAGAGTCTTTTGGTCTGTTTCTGGCAGAGACTCTACAGCGTTTCTGCTCCAGAATCCTGTGAGGAATTGAAATCCCTCTTGTCCTCTTTCTCTTACCACTACTGCCTGCTTCAAAATTCCCAGCAAGCCGCGGAGCGGCCGCGGAGTCTGCTGTAGAGTCTTTTGGTCTGTGTCTGGGAGAGACTCTACAACGTTTTTGCTCCAGTATCCTGTGAGGAATTGAAATCCCTCTTGTCCTCTTTCTATTACCACTACTGCCTGCTTCAAAATTCCCAGCAAGCCGCGGAGCGGCCGCGGAGTCTGCTGCAGAGTCTTTTGGTCTGTGTCTGGGAGAGACTCTACAGCGTTTTTGCTCCAGTATCCTGTGAGGAATTGAAATCCCTCTTGTCCTCTTTCTATTACCACTACTGCCTGCTTCAAAATACCCAGCAAGCCGCGGAGTGCCGCAGAGTCTGCTGTAGAGTCTTTTGGTCTGTGTGTGGGAGAGACTCTACAACGTTTTTGCTCCAGTATCCTGTGAGGAATTGAAATCCCTCTTGTCCTCTTTCTATTACCACTACTGCCTGCTTCAAAATTCCCAGCAAGCCGCGGAGCGGCCGCGGAGTCTGCTGCAGAGTCTTTTGGTCTGTGTCTGGGAGAGACTCTACAGCGTTTTTGCTCCAGTATCCTGTGAGGAATTGAAATCCCTCTTGTCCTCTTTCTATTACCACTACTGCCTGCTTCAAAATACCCAGCAAGCCGCGGAGTGCCGCGGAGTCTGCTGCAGCGTCTTTTGGTCTGTGTCTGGGAGAGACTCTACAGCGTTTTTGCTCCAGTATCCAGTGAGGAATTGAAATCCCTCTTGTCCTCTTTCTATTACCACTAGTGCCTGCTTCAAAATACCCAGCAAGCCGCGGAGCGGCCGCGGATTCTGCTGCAGATTCTTTTGGTCTGTGTCTGGGAGAGACTCTAAATCGTTTGTGCTCCAGTATCCTGTGAGGAATTGAAATCCCTCTTGTCCTCTTTCTATTACCACTACTGCCTGCTTCAAAATTCCCAGCAAGGCGGGGAATGGCCGCAGAGTCTGCTGCAGAGTCTTTTGGTCTGTGCCTGGGAGAGACTCTACAGCGTTTGTGCTCCAGTATCCTGTGAGGAATTGAAATCCCTCTTGTCCTCTTTCTATTACCACTACTGCCTGCTTCAAAATATCCAGCAAGCCACGGAACGGCCGCGGAGTCTGCTGCAGAGTATTTTGGTCTGTGTCTGGGAGAGACTCTACAGCGTTTTTGCTCCAGTATGCTGTGAGGAATTGAAATCCCTCTTGTCCTCTTTCTCTTACCAGTACTGCCTGCTTCAAAATTCCCAGCAAGCCGCGGAGCAGCCCCGGAGTCTGCTGCAGAGTCTTTTGGTCTGTGTCTGGGAGAGACTATACAGCATTTTTGCTCCAGTATCCTGTGAGGAATTGAAATCCCTCTTGTCCTCTTTCTATTACCACTACTGCCTGCTTCAAAATACCCAGCAAGCTGCTGAGTGGCCACAGAGTCTGCTGCAGAGTCTTTTGGTCTGTGTCTGGGAGAGACTCTACAGCGTTTGTGCTCCAGTATCCTGTGAGGAATTGAAATCCCTCTTGTCCTCTTTCTATTACCACTACTGCCTGCTTCAAAATATCCAGCAAGCCGCGGAACGGCCGCAGAGTCTGCTGCAGTGTATTTTGGTCTGTGTCTGGGAGAGACTCTACAGCGTTTTTGCTCCAGTATCCTGTGAGGAATTGAAATCCCTCTTGTCATCTTTCTATTACCATTACTGCCTAATTCAAAATACCCAGCAAGCCACGGAGCGGCGACGTAGTCTGCTGCAGAGTCTTTTGGTCTGTGTCTGGGAGAGACTCTACAGTGTTTTTGCTCCAGTATCCTGTGAGGAATTGAAATCCCTCTTGTCCTCTTTCTATTACCACTACTGCCTGCTTCAAAATACCCAGCAAGCCGCGGAGCGGCCGCGGAGTCTGCTGCAGAGTCTTTTGGTCTGTGTCTGGGAGAGACTCTACAGCGTTTTAGATCAAGTATCCTGTGAGGAATTGAAATCCCTCTTGTCCTCTTTCTATTACCACTACTGCCAGCTTCAAAATACCCAGCAAGCCGCGGAGCGGCCGCGGAGTCTGCTGCAGAGTCTTTTGGTCTGTGTCTGGGAGAGACTCTACAGCGTTTTTGCTCCAGTATCCTGTGAGGAATTGAAATCCCTCTTGTCCTCTTTCTATTACCACTACTGTCTGCTTCAAAATACCCAGCAAGCCGCAGAGTCTGCTGCAGAGTCTTTTGGTCTGTGTCTGGGAGAGACTCTACAGCGTTTTTGCTCCAGTATCCTGTGAGGAATTGAAATCCCTCTTGTCCTCTTTCTATTACCACTACTGCCTGCTTCAAAATACCCAGCAAGCCACGGAGCGTCCGCGGCGTCTGCTGCAGAGTCTTTTGGTCTGTGTCTGGGAGAGACTCTACAGCGTTTTTGCTCCAGTATCCTGTGAGGAATTGAAATCCCTCTTGTCCTCTTTCTATTACCACTACTGCCTGCTTCAAAATACCCAGCAAGCCGCGGAGCGGCCGCGGAGTCTGCTGCAGAGTCTTTTGGTCTGTGTCTGGGAGAGACTCTACAGCGTTTTTTCTCCAGTATCCTGTGAGGAATTGAAATCCCTCTTGTCCTCTTTCTATTACCACTACTGTCTGCTTCAAAATACCCAGCAAGCCGCAGAGTCTGCTGCAGAGTCTTTTGGTCTGTGTCTGGGAGAGACTCTACAGCGTTTTTGCTCCAGTATCCTGTGAGGAATTGAAATCCCTCTTGTCCTCTTTCTATTACCACTACTGCCTCCTTCAAAATACCCATCAAGCCACGGAGCGGCCGCGGAGTCTGCTGCAGAGTCTTTTGGTCTGTGTCTGGGAGAGACTCTACAGAGTTTTTGCTCCAGTATCCTGTGAGGAATTGAAATCCCTCTTGTCCTCTTTCTATTACCACTACTGCCTGCTTCAAAATACCCAGCAAGCCACGGAGCGGCCGCAGAGTCTGCTGCAGAGTCTTTTGGTCTGTGTCTGGGAGAGACTCTACAGCGTTTTTGCTCCAGTATCCTGTGAGGAATTGAAATCCCTCTTGTCCTCTTTCTATTACCACTACTGTCTGCTTCAAAATACCCAGCAAGCCGCAGAGTCTGCTGCAGAGTCTTTTGGTCTGTGTCTGGGAGAGACTCTACAGCGTTTTTGCTCCAGTATCCTGTGAGGAAATGAAATCCCTCTTGTCCTCTTTCTATTACCACTACTGCCTGCTTCAAAATACCCAGCAAGCCACGGAGCGGCCGCGGAGTCTGCTGCAGAGTCTTTTGGTCTGTGTCTGGGAGAGACTCTACAGAGTTTTTGCTCCAGTATCCTGTGAGGAATTGAAATCCCTCTTGTCCTCTTTCTATTACCACTACTGCCTGCTTCAAAATACCCAGCAAGCTGCTGAGTGGCCACAGAGTCTGCTGCAGAGTCTTTTGGTCTGTGTCTGGGAGAGACTCTACAGCGTTTGTGCTCCAGTATCCTGTGAGGAATTGAAATCCCTCTTGTCCTCTTTCTATTACCACTACTGCCTGCTTCAATATATCCAGCAAGCCGCGGAACGGCCGCGGAGTCTGCTGCAGTGTATTTTGGTCTGTGTCTGGGAGAGACTCTACAGCGTTTTTGCTCCAGTATCCTGTGAGGAATTGAAATCCCTCTTGTCATCTTTCTATTACCATTACTGCCTAATTCAAAATACCCAGCAAGCCACGGAGCGGCGACGTAGTCTGCTGCAGAGTCTTTTGGTCTGTGTCTGGGAGAGACTCTACAGTGTTTTTGCTCCAGTATCCTGTGAGGAATTGAAATCCCTCTTGTCCTCTTTCTATTACCACTACTGCCTGCTTCAAAATACCCAGCAAGCCGCGGAGCGGCCGCGGAGTCTGCTGCAGAGTCTTTTGGTCTGTGTCTGGGAGAGACTCTACAGCGTTTTTGCTCCAGTATCCTGTGAGGAATTGAAATCCCTCTTGTCCTCTTTCTATTACCACTACTGCCAGCTTCAAAATACCCAGCAAGCCGCGGAGCGGCCGCGGAGTCTGCTGCAGAGTCTTTTGGTCTGTGTCTGGGAGAGACTGTACAGCGTTTTTGCTCCAGTATCCTGTGAGGAATTGAAATCCCTCTTGTCCTCTTTCTATTACCACTACTGTCTGCTTCAAAATACCCAGCAAGCCGCAGAGTCTGCTGCAGAGTCTTTTGGTCTGTGTCTGGGAGAGACTCTACAGCGTTTTTGCTCCAGTATCCTGTGAGGAATTGAAATCCCTCTTGTCATCTTTCTATTACCACTACTGCCTGCTTCAAAATACCCAGCAAGCCACGGAGCGGCCGCGGAGTCTGCTGCAGAGTCTTTTGGTCTGTGTCTGGGAGAGACTCTACAGCGTTTTTGCTCCAGTATCCTGTGAGGAATTGAAATCCCTCTTGTCCTCTTTCTATTACCACTACTGCCTGCTTCAAAATACCCAGCAAGCCGCGGAGCGGCCGCGGAGTCTGCTGCAGAGTCTTTTGGTCTGTGTCTGGGAGAGACTCTACAGCGTTTTTGCTCCAGTATCCTGTGAGGAATTGAAATCCCTCTTGTCCTCTTTCTATTACCACTACTGTCTGCTTCAAAATACCCAGCAAGCCGCAGAGTCTGCTGCAGAGTCTTTTGGTCTGTGTCTGGGAGAGACTCTACAGCGTTTTTGCTCCAGTATCCTGTGAGGAATTGAAATCCCTCTTGTCCTATTTCTATTACCACTACTGGCTGCTTCAAAATACCCAGCAAGCCACGGAGCGGCCGCGGAGTCTGCTGCAGAGTCTTTTGGTCTGTGTCTGGGAGAGACTCTACAGCGTTTTTGCTCCAGTATCCTGTGAGGAATTGAAATCCCTCTTGTCCTCTTTCTATTACCACTACTGTCTGCTTCAAAATACTCAGCAAGCCGCAGAGTCTGCTGCAGAGTCTTTTGGTCTGTGTCTGGGAGAGACTCTACAGCGTTTTTGCTCCAGTATCCTGTGAGGAATTGAAATCCCTCTTGTCCTCTTTCTATTACCACTACTGCCTGCTTCAAAATACCCATCAAGCCACGGAGCGGCCGCGGAGTCTGCTGCAGAGTCTTTTGGTCTGTGTCTGGGAGAGACTCTACAGAGTTTTTGCTCCAGTATCCTGTGAGGAATTGAAATCCCTCTTGTCCTCTTTCTATTACCACTACTGCCTGCTTCAAAATACCCAGCAAGCCACGGAGCGGCCGCAGAGTCTGCTGCAGAGTCTTTTGGTCTGTGTCTGGGAGAGACTCTACAGCGTTTTTGCTCCAGTATCCTGTGAGGAATTGAAATCCCTCTTGTCCTCTTTCTATTACCACTACTGCCTGCTTCAAAATACCCAGCAAGCCGTGGAGCGGCCGCAGAGTCTGCTGCAGAGTCTTTTGGTCTGTGTCTGGGAGAGACTCTACAGCGTTTTTGCTCCAGTATCCTGTGAGGAATTGAAATCCCTCTTGTCCTCTTTCTATTACCACTACTGCCTGCTTCAAAATACCCAGCAAGCCACGGAGCGGCCGCGGAGTCTGCTGCAGAGTCTTTTGGTCTGTGTCTGGGAGAGACTACAGCGTTTTTGCTCCAGTATCCTGTGAGGAATTGAAATCCCTCTTGTCCTCTTTCTATTGCCACTACTGACTGCTTCAAAATACCCAGCAAGCCGCGGAGCGGCCGCGGAGTCTGCTGCAGAGTCTTTTGGTCTGTGTCTGGGAGAGACTACAGCGTTTTTGCTCCAGTATCCTGTGAGGAAGTGAAATTCCTCTTGTCCTCTTTCTATTACCACTACTGCCTGCTTCAAAATACCCAGCAAGCCGCGGAGCGGCGGCGGAGTCTGCTGCAGAGTCTTTTGGTCTGTGTCTGGGAGAGACTCTACAGCGTTTTTGCTCCAGTATCCTGTGAGGAATTGAAATCCCTCTTGTCCTCTTTCTATTACCACTACTGCCTGCTTCAAAATACCCAGCAAGCCGCAGAGTCTGCTGCAGAGTCTTTTGGTCTGTGTCTGGGAGAGACTCTACAGCGTTTTTGCTCCAGTATCCTGTGAGGAATTGAAATCCCTCTTGTACTCTTTCTATTACCAGTACTGCCTGCTTCAAAATACCCAGCAAGCCGCAGAGCGGCCGCGGAGTCTGCTGCAGAGTCTTTTGGTCTGTGTCTGGGAGAGACTCTACAGCGTTTTTGCTCCAGTATCCTGTGAGGAATTGAAATCCCTCTTGTCCTCTTTCTATTACCACTACTGCCTGCTTCAAAATACCCAGCAAGCCACGGAGCGGCCGCGGAGTCTGCTGCAGAGTCTTTTGGTCTGTGTCTGGGAGAGACTACAGCGTTTTTGCTCCAGTATCCTGTGAGGAATTGAAATCCCTCTTGTCCTCTTTCTATTGCCACTACTGCCTGCTTCAAAATACCCAGCAAGCCGCGGAGCGGCCGCGGAGTCTGCTGCAGAGTCTTTTGGTCTGTGTCTGGGAGAGACTCTACAGCGTTTTTGCTCCAGTATCCTGTGAGGAATTGAAATCCCTCTTGTCCTCTTTCTATTACCACTACTGCCTGCTTCAAAATACCCAGCAAGCCGCAGAGTCTGCTGCAAAGTCTTTTGGTCTGTGTCTGGGAGAGACTCTACAGCGTTTTTGCTCCAGTATCCTGTGAGGAATTGAAATCCCTCTTGTCCTCTTTCTATTAACACTACTGCCTGCTTCAAAATACCCAGCAAGCCGCGGAGCGGCCGCGGAGTCTGCTGCAGAGTCTTTTGGTCTGTGTCTGGGAGAGACTCTACAGCGTTTTTGCTCCAGTATCCTGTGAGGAATTGAAATCCCTCTTGTCCTCTTTCTATTACCACTACTGCCTGCTTCAAAATACCCAGCAAGCCGCGGAGCGGCCGCGGAGACTGCTGCAGAGTCTTTTCGTTTGTGTCTGGGAGAGACTCTACAGCGTTTTTGCTCCAGTATCCTGTGAGGAATTGAAATCCCTCTTGTCCTCTTTCTATTACCACTACTGCCTGCTTCAAAATACCCAGCAAGCCGGGGAGCGGCCGAGGAGTCTGCTGCAGAGACTTTTGGTCTGTGTCTGGGAGAGACTCTACAGCGTTTTTGCTCCAGTATCCTATGAGGAATTGAACTCCCTCTTGTACTCTTTCTATTACCACTACTGCCTGCTTCAAAATACCCAGCAAGCCGCTGAGCGGCTGCGGAGTCTGCTGCAGAGTCTTTTGGTCTGTGTCTGGGAGAAACTCTACAGCGTTTTTGCTCCACTATCCTGTGAGGAATTGAAATCCCTCTTGTCCTCTTTCTATTACCACTACTGCCTGCTTCAAAATACCCAGCAAGCCGCGGAGCGGCCGCGGAGGCTGCTGCAGAGTCTTTTGGTCTGTGTCTGGGAGAGACTCTACAGCGTTTTTGCTCCAGTATCCTGTGAGGAATTGAAATCCCTCTTGTCCTCTTTCTATTACCACTACTGCCTGCTTCAAAATACCCAGCAAGCCACGGAGCGGCCGTGGAGTCTGCTGCAGAGTCTTTTGGTCTGTGTCTGGGAGAGACTCTACAGCGTTTTTGCTCCAGTATCCTGTGAGGAATTGAAATCCCTCTTGTCCTCTTTCTATTACCACTACTGCCTCCTTCAAAATACCCAGCAAGCCGCGGAGCGGCCGCGGAGTCTGCTGCAGAGTCTTTTGGTCTGTGTCTGGGAGAGACTCTACAGCGTTTTTGCTCCAGTATCCTGTGAGGAATTGAAATCCCTCTTGTCCTCTTTCTATTACCACTACTGCCTGCTTCAAAATACCCAGCAAGCCGCGGAGCGGCCCAGAGTCTGCTGCAGAGTTTTTTGGTCTGTGTCTGGGAGAGACTCTACAGCGTTTTTGCTCCAGTATGCTGTGAGGAATTGAAATCCCTCTTGTCCTCTTTCTCTTACCAGTACTGCCTGCTTCAAAATTCCCAGCAAGCCGCGGAGCAGCCGCGGAGTCTGCTGCAGAGTCTTTTGGTCTGTGTCTGGGAGAGACTATACAGCATTTCTGCTCCAGTATCCTGTGAGGAATTGAAATCCCTCTTGTCCTCTTTCTATTACCACTACTGCCTGCTTCAAAATACCCAGCAAGCTGCTGAGTGGCCACAGAGTCTGCTGCAGAGTCTTTTGGTCTGTGTCTGGGAGAGACTCTACAGCGTTTGTGCTCCAGTATCCTGTGAGGAATTGAAATCCCTCTTGTCCTCTTTCTATTACCATTACTGCCTAATTCAAAATACCCAGCAAGCCGCGGAGCGGCCGCGGAGTCTGCTGCAGAGTCTTTTGGTCTGTGTCTGGGAGAGACTCTACAGCGTTTTTGCTCCAGTATCCTGTGAGGAATTGAAATCCCTCTTGTCCTCTTTCTCTTACCACTACCGCCTGCTTCAAAATTCCCAGCAAGCCACGGAGCGGCCGCGGAGTCTGCTGTAGAGTCTTTTGGTCTGTGTCTGGGAGAGACTCTACAGCGTGTTTGCTCCAGTATCCTGTGAGGAATTGAAATCCCTTTTGTCCTCTTTCTATTACCACTACTGCCTGCTTCAAAATACCCAGCAAGCCACAGAGCGGCCGCGGAGTCTGCTGCAGAGTCTTTTGGTCTGTGTCTGGGAGAGACTCTACAGCTTTTTTGCTCCATTATCCTGTGAGGTATTGAAATCCCTCTTGTCCTCTTTCTATTACCACTACTGCCTGCTTCAAAATACCCAGCAAGCCGCGGAGCGGCGGCGGAGTCTGCTGCAGAGTCTTTTGGTCTGTGTCTGGGAGAGACTCTACAGCGTTTTTGCTCCAGTATCCTGTGAGGAAGTCTGCTGCAGAGTCTTTTGGTCTGTGTCTGGGAGAGACTCTACAGCGTTTTTGCTCCAGTATCCTGTGAGGAATTGAAATCCCTCTTGTACTCTTTCTATTACCACTACTGCCTGCTTCAAAATACCCAGCAAGCCGCAGAGCGGCCACGGAGTCTGCTGCAGAGTCTTTTGGTCTGTGTCTGGGAGGGACTCTACAGCGTTTTTGCTCCAGTATCCTGTGAGGAATTGAAATCCCTCTTGTCCTCTTTCTATTACCACTACTGCCTGCTTCAAAATACCCAGCAAGCCGCGGAGCGGCCGCAGAGTCTGCTGCAGAGTCTTTTGGTCTGTGTCTGGGAGAGACTCTACAGTTTTTTTGCTCCATTATCCTGTGAGGAAGTGAAATTCCTCTTGTCCTCTTTCTATTACCACTACTGCCTGCTTCAAAATACCCAGCAAGCCGTGGAGCGGCCGCAGAGTCTGCTGCAGAGTCTTTTGGTCTGTGTCTGGGAGAGACTCTACAGCGTTTTTGCTCCAGTATCCTGTGAGGAATTGAAATCCCTCTTGTCCTCTTTCTATTACCACTACTGCCTGCTTCAAAATACCCAGCAAGCCACGGAGCGGCCGCGGAGTCTGCTGCAGAGTCTTTTGGTCTGTGTCTGGGAGAGACTACAGCGTTTTTGCTCCAGTATCCTGTGAGGAATTGAAATCCCTCTTGTCCTCTTTCTATTGCCACTACTGACTGCTTCAATATACCCAGCAAGCCGCGGAGCGGCCGCGGAGTCTGCTGCAGAGTCTTTTGGTCTGTGTCTGGGAGAGACTACAGCGTTTTTGCTCCAGTATCCTGTGAGGAAGTGAAATTCCTCTTGTCCTCTTTCTATTACCACTACTGCCTGCTTCAAAATACCCAGCAAGCCGCGGAGCGACGGCGGAGTCTGCTGCAGAGTCTTTTGGTCTGTGTCTGGGAGAGACTCTACAGCGTTTTTGCTCCAGTATCCTGTGAGGAATTGAAATCCCTCTTGTCCTCTTTCTATTACCACTACTGCCTGCTTCAAAATACCCAGCAAGCCGCAGAGTCTGCTGCAGAGTCTTTTGGTCTGTGTCTGGGAGAGACTCTACAGCGTTTTTGCTCCAGTATCCTGTGAGGAATTGAAATCCCTCTTGTACTCTTTCTATTACCACTACTGCATGCTTCAAAATACCCAGCAAGCCGCAGAGCGGCCGCGGAGTCTGCTGCAGAGTCTTTTGGTCTGTGTCTGGGAGAGACTCTACAGCGTTTTTGCTCCAGTATCCTGTGAGGAATTGAAATCCCTCTTGTCCTCTTTCTATTACCACTACTGCCTGCTTCAAAATACCCAGCAAGCCACGGAGCGGCCGCGGAGTCTGCTGCAGAGTCTTTTGGTCTGTGTCTGGGAGAGACTACAGCGTTTTTGCTCCAGTATCCTGTGAGGAAGTGAAATTCCTCTTGTCCTCTTTCTATTACCACTACTGCCTGCTTCAAAATACCCAGCAAGCCGCGGAGCGACGGCGGAGTCTGCTGCAGAGTCTTTTGGTCTGTGTCTGGGAGAGACTCTACAGCGTTTTTGCTCCAGTATCCTGTGAGGAATTGAAATCCCTCTTGTCCTCTTTCTATTACCACTACTGCCTGCTTCAAAATACCCAGCAAGCCGCGGAGCGACGGCGGAGTCTGCTGCAGAGTCTTTTGGTCTGTGTCTGGGAGAGACTCTACAGCGTTTTTGTTCCAGTATCCTGTGAGGAATTGAAATCACTCTTGTCCTCTTTCTATTACCACTACTGTCTGCTTCAAAATACCCAGCAAGCCGCAGAGTCTGCTGCAGAGTCTTTTGGTCTGTGTCTGGGAGAGACTCTACAGCGTTTTTGCTCCAGTATCCTGTGAGGAATTGAAATCCCTCTTGTCCTCTTTCTATTACCACTACTGCCTGCTTCAAAATACCCAGCAAGCCACGGAGCGGCCGCGGAGTCTGCTGCAGAGTCTTTTGGTCTGTGTCTGGGAGAGACTACAGCGATTTTGCTCCAGTATCCTGTGAGGAAGTGAAATTCCTCTTGTCCTCTTTCTATTACCACTACTGCCTGCTTCAAAATACCCAGCAAGCCGCGGAGCGACGGCGGAGTCTGCTGCAGAGTCTTTTGGTCTGTGTCTGGGAGAGACTCTACAGCGTTTTTGCTCCAGTATCCTGTGAGGAATTGAAATCCCTCTTGTCCTCTTTCTATTACCACTACTGCCTGCTTCAAAATACCCAGCAAGCCGCAGAGTCTGCTGCAGAGTCTTTTGGTCTGTGTCTGGGAGAGACTCTACAGCGTTTTTGCTCCAGTATCCTGTGAGGAATTGAAATCCCTCTTGTACTCTTTCTATTACCACTACTGCATGCTTCAAAATACCCAGCAAGCCGCAGAGCGGCCGCGGAGTCTGCTGCAGAGTCTTTTGGTCTGTGTCTGGGAGAGACTCTACAGCGTTTTTGCTCCAGTATCCTGTGAGGAATTGAAATCCCTCTTGTCCTCTTTCTATTACCACTACTGCCTGCTTCAAAATACCCAGCAAGCCGCAGAGTCTGCTGCAGAGTCTTTTGGTCTGTGTCTGGGAGAGACTCTACAGCGTTTTTGCTCCAGTATCCTGTGAGGAATTGAAATCCCTCTTGTACTCTTTCTATTACCACTACTGCCTGCTTCAAAATACCCAGCAAGCCGCAGAGCGGCCGCGGAGTCTGCTGCAGAGTCTTTTGGTCTGTGTCTGGGAGAGACTCTACAGCGTTTTTGCTCCAGTATCCTGTGAGGAATTGAAATCCCTCTTGTCCTCTTTCTATTACCACTACTGCCTGCTTCAAAATACCCAGCAAGCCACGGAGCGGCCGCGGAGTCTGCTGCAGAGTCTTTTGGTCTGTGTCTGGGAGAGACTACAGCGTTTTTGCTCCAGTATCCTGTGAGGAATTGAAATCCCTCTTGTCCTCTTTCTATTGCCACTACTGCCTGCTTCAAAATACCCAGCAAGCCGCGGAGCGGCCGCGGAGTCTGCTGCAGAGTCTTTTGGTCTGTGTCTGGGAGAGACTCTACAGCGTTTTTGCTCCAGTATCCTGTGAGGAATTGAAATCCCTCTTGTCCTCTTTCTATTACCACTACTGCCTGCTTCAAAATACCCAGCAAGCCGCGGAGCGGCCGCGGAGACTGCTGCAGAGTCTTTTCGTTTGTGTCTGGGAGAGACTCTACAGCGTTTTTGCTCCAGTATCCTGTGAGGAATTGAAATCCCTCTTGTCCTCTTTCTATTACCACTACTGCCTGCTTCAAAATACCCAGCAAGCCGGGGAGCGGCCGAGGAGTCTGCTGCAGAGGCTTTTGGTCTGTGTCTGGGAGAGACTCTACAGCGTTTTTGCTCCAGTATCCTGTGAGGAATTGAACTCCCTCTTGTCCTCTTTCTATTACCACTACTGCCTGCTTCAAAATACCCAGCAAGCCGCTGAGCGGCCGCGGAGTCTGCTGCAGGGTCTTTTGGTCTGTGTCTGGGAGAAACTCTACAGCGTTTTTGCTCCAGTATCCTGTGAGGAATTGAAATCCCTCTTGTCCTCTTTCTATTACCACTACTGCCTGCTTCAAAATACCCAGCAAGCCGCGGAGCGGCCGCGGAGTCTGCTGCAGAGTCTTTTGGTCTGTGTCTGGGAGAGACTCTACAGCGTTTTTGCTCCAGTATCCTGTGAGGAATTGAAATCCCTCTTGTCCTCTTTCTATTACCACTACTGCCTGCTTCAAAATACCCAGCAAGCCGCGGAGCGGCCGTGGAGTCTGCTGCAGAGTCTTTTGGTCTGTGTCTGGGAGAGACTCTACAGCGTTTTTGCTCCAGTATCCTGTGAGGAATTGAAATCCCTCTTGTCCTCTTTCTATTACCACTACTGCCTCCTTCAAAATACCCAGCAAGCCGCGGAGCGGCCGCGGAGTCTGCTGCAGAGTCTTTTGGTCTGTGTCTGGGAGAGACTCTACAGCGTTTTTGCTCCAGTATCCTGTGAGGAATTGAAATCCCTCTTGTCCTCTTTCTATTACCACTACTGCCTGCTTCAAAATACCCAGCTAGCCGTGGAGCGGCCCAGAGTCTGCTGCAGAGTTTTTTGGTCTGTGTCTGGGAGAGACTCTACAGCGTTTTTGCTCCAGTATGCTGTGAGGAATTGAAATCCCTCTTGTCCTCTTTCTCTTACCAGTACTGCCTGCTTCAAAATTCCCAGCAAGCCGCGGAGCAGCCGCGGAGTCTGCTGCAGAGTCTTTTGGTCTGTGTCTGGGAGAGACTATACAGCATTTTTGCTCCAGTATCCTGTGAGGAATTGAAATCCCTCTTGTCCTCTTTCTATTACCACTACTGCCTGCTTCAAAATACCCAGCAAGCTGCTGAGTGGCCACAGAGTCTGCTGCAGAGTCTTTTGGTCTGTGTCTGGGAGAGACTCTACAGCGTTTGTGCTCCAGTATCCTGTGAGGAATTGAAATCCCTCTTGTCCTCTTTCTATTACCATTACTGCCTAATTCAAAATACCCAGCAAGCCGCGGAGCGGCCGCGGAGTCTGCTGCAGAGTCTTTTGGTCTGTGTCTGGGAGAGACTCTACAGCGTTTTTGCTCCAGTATCCTGTGAGGAATTGAAATCCCTCTTGTCCTCTTTCTCTTACCACTACCGCCTGCTTCAAAATTCCCAGCAAGCCACGGAGCGGCCGCGGAGTCTGCTGTAGAGTCTTTTGGTCTGTGTCTGGGAGAGACTCTACAGCGTGTTTGCTCCAGTATCCTGTGAGGAATTGAAATCCCTTTTGTCCTCTTTCTATTACCACTACTGCCTGCTTCAAAATACCCAGCAAGCCACAGAGCGGCCGCGGAGTCTGCTGCAGAGTCTTTTGGTCTGTGTCTGGGAGAGACTCTACAGCTTTTTTGCTCCATTATCCTGTGAGGTATTGAAATCCCTCTTGTCCTCTTTCTATTACCACTACTGCCTGCTTCAAAATACCCAGCAAGCCGCGGAGCGGCGGCGGAGTCTGCTGCAGAGTCTTTTGGTCTGTGTCTGGGAGAGACTCTACAGCGTTTTTGCTCCAGTATCCTGTGAGGAAGTCTGCTGCAGAGTCTTTTGGTCTGTGTCTGGGAGAGACTCTACAGCGTTTTTGCTCCAGTATCCTGTGAGGAATTGAAATCCCTCTTGTACTCTTTCTATTACCACTACTGCCTGCTTCAAAATACCCAGCAAGCCGCAGAGCGGCCACGGAGTCTGCTGCAGAGTCTTTTGGTCTGTGTCTGGGAGGGACTCTACAGCGTTTTTGCTCCAGTATCCTGTGAGGAATTGAAATCCCTCTTGTCCTCTTTCTATTACCACTACTGCCTGCTTCAAAATACCCAGCAAGCCGCGGAGCGGCCGCAGAGTCTGCTGCAGAGTCTTTTGGTCTGTGTCTGGGAGAGACTCTACAGTTTTTTTGCTCCATTATCCTGTGAGGAAGTGAAATTCCTCTTGTCCTCTTTCTATTACCACTACTGCCTGCTTCAAAATACCCAGCAAGCCGTGGAGCGGCCGCAGAGTCTGCTGCAGAGTCTTTTGGTCTGTGTCTGGGAGAGACTCTACAGCGTTTTTGCTCCAGTATCCTGTGAGGAATTGAAATCCCTCTTGTCCTCTTTCTATTACCACTACTGCCTGCTTCAAAATACCCAGCAAGCCACGGAGCGGCCGCGGAGTCTGCTGCAGAGTCTTTTGGTCTGTGTCTGGGAGAGACTCTACAGCGTTTTTGCTCCAGTATCCTGTGAGGAATTGAAATCCCTCTTGTCCTCTTTCTCTTACCACTACCGCCTGCTTCAAAATTCCCAGCAAGCCACGGAGCGGCCGCGGAGTCTGCTGTAGAGTCTTTTGGTCTGTGTCTGGGAGAGACTCTACAGCGTGTTTGCTCCAGTATCCTGTGAGGAATTGAAATCCCTTTTGTCCTCTTTCTATTACCACTACTGCCTGCTTCAAAATACCCAGCAAGCCACAGAGCGGCCGCGGAGTCTGCTGCAGAGTCTTTTGGTCTGTGTCTGGGAGAGACTCTACGGCTTTTTTGCTCCATTATCCTGTGAGGTATTGAAATCCCTCTTGTCCTCTTTCTATTACCACTACTGCCTGCTTCAAAATACCCAGCAAGCCGCGGAGCGGCGGCGGAGTCTGCTGCAGAGTCTTTTGGTCTGTGTCTGGGAGAGACTCTACAGCGTTTTTGCTCCAGTATCCTGTGAGGAAGTCTGCTGCAGAGTCTTTTGGTCTGTGTCTGGGAGAGACTCTACAGCGTTTTTGCTCCAGTATCCTGTGAGGAATTGAAATCCCTCTTGTACTCTTTCTATTACCACTACTGCCTGCTTCAAAATACCCAGCAAGCCGCAGAGCGGCCACGGAGTCTGCTGAAGAGTCTTTTGGTCTGTGTCTGGGAGGGACTCTACAGCGTTTTTGCTCCAGTATCCTGTGAGGAATTGAAATCCCTCTTGTCCTCTTTCTATTACCACTACTGCCTGCTTCAAAATACCCAGCAAGCCGCGGAGCGGCCGCAGAGTCTGCTGCAGAGTCTTTTGGTCTGTGTCTGGGAGAGACTCTACAGTTTTTTTGCTCCATTATCCTGTGAGGAAGTGAAATTCCTCTTGTCCTCTTTCTATTACCACTACTGCCTGCTTCAAAATACCCAGCAAGCCGTGGAGCGGCCGCAGAGTCTGCTGCAGAGTCTTTTGGTCTGTGTCTGGGAGAGACTCTACAGCGTTTTTGCTCCAGTATCCTGTGAGGAATTGAAATCCCTCTTGTCCTCTTTCTATTACCACTACTGCCTGCTTCAAAATACCCAGCAAGCCACGGAGCGGCCGCGGAGTCTGCTGCAGAGTCTTTTGGTCTGTGTCTGGGAGAGACTACAGCGTTTTTGCTCCAGTATCCTGTGAGGAATTGAAATCCCTCTTGTCCTCTTTCTATTGCCACTACTGACTGCTTCAAAATACCCAGCAAGCCGCGGAGCGGCCGCGGAGTCTGCTGCAGAGTCTTTTGGTCTGTGTCTGGGAGAGACTACAGCGTTTTTGCTCCAGTATCCTGTGAGGAATTGAAATCCCTCTTGTACTCTTTCTATTACCACTACTGCCTGCTTCAAAATACCCAGCAAGCCGCAGAGCGGCCACAGAGTCTGCTGCAGAGTCTTTTGGTCTGTGTCTGGGAGGGTCTCTACAGCGTTTTTGCTCCAGTATCCTGTGAGGAATTGAAATCCCTCTTGTCCTCTTTCTATTACCACTACTGCCTGCTTCAAAATACCCAGCAAGCCGCGGAGCGGCCGCAGAGTCTGCTGCAGAGTCTTTTGGTCTGTGTCTGGGAGAGACTCTACAGTTTTTTTGCTCCATTATCCTGTCAGGAAGTGAAATTCCTCTTGTCCTCTTTCTATTACCACTACTGCCTGCTTCAAAATACCCAGCAAGCCGTGGAGCGGCCGCAGAGTCTGCTGCAGAGTCTTTTGGTCTGTGTCTGGGAGAGACTCTACAGCGTTTTTGCTCCAGTATCCTGTGAGGAATTGAAATCCCTCTTGTCCTCTTTCTATTACCACTACTGCCTGCTTCAAAATACCCAGCAAGCCACGGAGCGGCCGCGGAGTCTGCTGCAGAGTCTTTTGGTCTGTGTCTGGGAGAGACTACAGCGTTTTTGCTCCAGTATCCTGTGAGGAATTGAAATCCCTCTTGTCCTCTTTCTATTGCCACTACTGACTGCTTCAAAATACCCAGCAAGCCGCGGAGCGGCCGCGGAGTCTGCTGCAGAGTCTTTTGGTCTGTGTCTGGGAGAGACTACAGCGTTTTTGCTCCAGTATCCTGTGAGGAAGTGAAATTCCTCTTGTCCTCTTTCTATTACCACTACTGCCTGCTTCAAAATACCCAGCAAGCCGCGGAGCGGCGGCGGAGTCTGCTGCAGAGTCTTTTGGTCTGTGTCTGGGAGAGACTCTACAGCGTTTTTGCTCCAGTATCCTGTGAGGAATTGAAATCCCTCTTGTCCTCTTTCTATTACCACTACTGCCTGCTTCAAAATACCCAGCAAGCCGCAGAGTCTGCTGCAGAGTCTTTTGGTCTGTGTCTGGGAGAGGCTCTACAGCGTTTTTGCTCCAGTATCCTGTGAGGAATTGAAATCCCTCTTGTACTCTTTCTATTACCACTACTGCCTGCTTCAAAATACCCAGCAAGCCGCAGAGCGGCCGCGGAGTCTGCTGCAGAGTCTTTTGGTCTGTGTCTGGGAGAGACTCTACAGCGTTTTTGCTCCAGTATCCTGTGAGGAATTGAAATCCCTCTTGTCCTCTTTCTATTACCACTACTGCCTGCTTCAAAATACCCAGCAAGCCACGGAGCGGCCGCGGAGTCTGCTGCAGAGTCTTTTGGTCTCTGTCTGGGAGAGACTACAGCGTTATTGCTCCAGTATCCTGTGAGGAATTGAAATCCCTCTTGTCCTCTTTCTATTGCCACTACTGCCTGCTTCAAAATACCCAGCAAGCCGCGGAGCGGCCGCGGAGTCTGCTGCAGAGTCTTTTGGTCTGTGTCTGGGAGAGACTCTACAGCGTTTTTGCTCCAGTATCCTGTGAGGAATTGAAATCCCTCTTGTCCTCTTTCTATTACCACTACTGCCTGCTTCAAAATACCCAGCAAGCTGCTGAGTGGCCACAGAGTCTGCTGCAGAGTCTTTTGGTCTGTGTCTGGGAGAGACTCTACAGCGTTTGTGCTCCAGTATCCTGTGAGGAATTGAAATCCCTCTTGTCCTCTTTCTATTACCACTACTGCCTGCTTCAAAATACCCAGCAAGCCGCGGAGCGGCCGCAGAGTCTGCTGCAGAGTCTTTTGGTCTGTGTCTGGGAGAGACTCTACAGTTTTTTTGCTCCATTATCCTGTGAGGAAGTGAAATTCCTCTTGTCCTCTTTCTATTACCACTACTGCCTGCTTCAAAATACCCAGCAAGCCGTGGAGCGGCCGCAGAGTCTGCTGCAGAGTCTTTTGGTCTGTGTCTGGGAGAGACTCTACAGCGTTTTTGCTCCAGTATCCTGTGAGGAATTGAAATCCCTCTTGTCCTCTTTCTATTACCACTACTGCCTGCTTCAAAATACCCAGCAAGCCACGGAGCGGCCGCGGAGTCTGCTGCAGAGTCTTTTGGTCTGTGTCTGGGAGAGACTACAGCGTTTTTGCTCCAGTATCCTGTGAGGAATTGAAATCCCTCTTGTCCTCTTTCTATTGCCACTACTGACTGCTTCAAAATACCCAGCAAGCCGCGGAGCGGCCGCGGAGTCTGCTGCAGAGTCTTTTGGTCTGTGTCTGGGAGAGACTACAGCGTTTTTGCTCCAGTATCCTGTGAGGAAGTGAAATTCCTCTTGTCCTCTTTCTATTACCACTACTGCCTGCTTCAAAATACCCAGCAAGCCGCGGAGCGACGGCGTAGTCTGCTGCAGAGTCTTTTGGTCTGTGTCTGGGAGAGACTCTACAGCGTTTTTGCTCCAGTATCCTGTGAGAAATTGAAATCCCTCTTGTCCTCTTTCTATTACCACTACTGCCTGCTTCAAAATACCCAGCAAGCCGCAGAGTCTGCTGCAGAGTCTTTTGGTCTGTGTCTGGGAGAGACTCTACAGCGTTTTTGCTCCAGTATCCTGTGAGGAATTGAAATCCCTCTTGTACTCTTTCTATTACCACTACTGCATGCTTCAAAATACCCAGCAAGCCGCAGAGCGGCCGCGGAGTCTGCTGCAGAGTCTTTTGGTCTGTGTCTGGGAGAGACTCTACAGCGTTTTTGCTCCAGTATCCTGTGAGGAATTGAAATCCCTCTTGTCCTCTTTCTATTACCACTACTGCCTGCTTCAAAATACCCAGCAAGCCACGGAGCGGCCGCGGAGTCTGCTGCAGAGTCTTTTGGTCTGTGTCTGGGAGAGACTACAGCGTTTTTGCTCCAGTATCCTGTGAGGAATTGAAATCCCTCTTGTCCTCTTTCTATTGCCACTACTGCCTGCTTCAAAATACCCAGCAAGCCGCGGAGCGGCCGCGGAGTCTGCTGCAGAGTCTTTTGGTCTGTGTCTGGGAGAGACTCTACAGCGTTTTTGCTCCAGTATCCTGTGAGGAATTGAAATCCCTCTTGTCCTCTTTCTATTACCACTACTGCCTGCTTCAAAATACCCAGCAAGCCGCAGAGTCTGCTGCAAAGTCTTTTGGTCTGTGTCTGGGAGAGACTCTACAGCGTTTTTGCTCCAGTATCCTGTGAGGAATTGAAATCCCTCTTGTCCTCTTTCTATTAACACTACTGCCTGCTTCAAAATACCCAGCAAGCCGCGGAGCGGCCGCGGAGTCTGCTGCAGAGTCTTTTGGTCTGTGTCTGGGAGAGACTCTACAGCGTTTTTGCTCCAGTATCCTGTGAGGAATTGAAATCCCTCTTGTCCTCTTTCTATTACCACTACTGCCTGCTTCAAAATACCCAGCAAGCCGCGGAGCGGCCGCGGAGACTGCTGCAGAGTCTTTTCGTTTGTGTCTGGGAGAGACTCTACAGCGTTTTTGCTCCAGTATCCTGTGAGGAATTGAAATCCCTCTTGTCCTCTTTCTATTACCACTACTGCCTGCTTCAAAATACCCAGCAAGCCGCAGAGTCTGCTGCAGAGTCTTTTGGTCTGTGTCTGGGAGAGGCTCTACAGCGTTTTTGCTCCAGTATCCTGTGAGGAATTGAAATCCCTCTTGTACTCTTTCTATTACCACTACTGCCTGCTTCAAAATACCCAGCAAGCCGCAGAGCGGCCGCGGAGTCTGCTGCAGAGTCTTTTGGTCTGTGTCTGGGAGAGGCTCTACAGCGTTTTTGCTCCAGTATCCTGTGAGGAATTGAAATCCCTCTTGTACTCTTTCTATTACCACTACTGCCTGCTTCAAAATACCCAGCAAGCCGCAGAGCGGCCGCGGAGTCTGCTGCAGAGTCTTTTGGTCTGTGTCTGGGAGAGACTACAGCGTTTTTGCTCCAGTATCCTGTGAGGAAGTGAAATTCCTCTTGTCCTCTTTCTATTACCACTACTGCCTGCTTCAAAATACCCAGCAAGCCGCAGAGCGGCGGCGGAGTCTGCTGCAGAGTCTTTTGGTCTGTGTCTGGGAGAGACTCTACAGCGTTTTTGCTCCAGTATCCTGTGAGGAATTGAAATCCCTCTTGTCCTCTTTCTATTACCACTACTGCCTGCTTCAAAATACCCAGCAAGCCGCAGAGTCTGCTGCAGAGTCTTTTGGTCTGTGTCTGGGAGAGGCTCTACAGCGTTTTTGCTCCAGTATCCTGTGAGGAATTGAAATCCCTCTTGTACTCTTTCTATTACCACTACTGCCTGCTTCAAAATACCCAGCAAGCCGCAGAGCGGCCGCGGAGTCTGCTGCAGAGTCTTTTGGTCTGTGTCTGGGAGAGACTCTACAGCGTTTTTGCTCCAGTATCCTGTGAGGAATTGAAATCCCTCTTGTCCTCTTTCTATTACCACTACTGCCTGCTTCAAAATACCCAGCAAGCCACGGAGCGGCCGCGGAGTCTGCTGCAGAGTCTTTTGGTCTCTGTCTGGGAGAGACTACAGCGTTATTGCTCCAGTATCCTGTGAGGAATTGAAATCCCTCTTGTCCTCTTTCTATTGCCACTACTGCCTGCTTCAAAATACCCAGCAAGCCGCGGAGCGGCCGCGGAGTCTGCTGCAGAGTCTTTTGGTCTGTGTCTGGGAGAGACTCTACAGCGTTTTTGCTCCAGTATCCTGTGAGGAATTGAAATCCCTCTTGTCCTCTTTCTATTACCACTACTGCCTGCTTCAAAATACCCAGCAAGCTGCTGAGTGGCCACAGAGTCTGCTGCAGAGTCTTTTGGTCTGTGTCTGGGAGAGACTCTACAGCGTTTGTGCTCCAGTATCCTGTGAGGAATTGAAATCCCTCTTGTCCTCTTTCTATTACCACTACTGCCTGCTTCAAAATACCCAGCAAGCCGCGGAGCGGCCGCAGAGTCTGCTGCAGAGTCTTTTGGTCTGTGTCTGGGAGAGACTCTACAGTTTTTTTGCTCCATTATCCTGTGAGGAAGTGAAATTCCTCTTGTCCTCTTTCTATTACCACTACTGCCTGCTTCAAAATACCCAGCAAGCCGTGGAGCGGCCGCAGAGTCTGCTGCAGAGTCTTTTGGTCTGTGTCTGGGAGAGACTCTACAGCGTTTTTGCTCCAGTATCCTGTGAGGAATTGAAATCCCTCTTGTCCTCTTTCTATTACCACTACTGCCTGCTTCAAAATACCCAGCAAGCCACGGAGCGGCCGCGGAGTCTGCTGCAGAGTCTTTTGGTCTGTGTCTGGGAGAGACTACAGCGTTTTTGCTCCAGTATCCTGTGAGGAATTGAAATCCCTCTTGTCCTCTTTCTATTGCCACTACTGACTGCTTCAAAATACCCAGCAAGCCGCGGAGCGGCCGCGGAGTCTGCTGCAGAGTCTTTTGGTCTGTGTCTGGGAGAGACTACAGCGTTTTTGCTCCAGTATCCTGTGAGGAAGTGAAATTCCTCTTGTCCTCTTTCTATTACCACTACTGCCTGCTTCAAAATACCCAGCAAGCCGCGGAGCGACGGCGGAGTCTGCTGCAGAGTCTTTTGGTCTGTGTCTGGGAGAGACTCTACAGCGTTTTTGCTCCAGTATCCTGTGAGAAATTGAAATCCCTCTTGTCCTCTTTCTATTACCACTACTGCCTGCTTCAAAATACCCAGCAAGCCGCAGAGTCTGCTGCAGAGTCTTTTGGTCTGTGTCTGGGAGAGACTCTACAGCGTTTTTGCTCCAGTATCCTGTGAGGAATTGAAATCCCTCTTGTACTCTTTCTATTACCACTACTGCATGCTTCAAAATACCCAGCAAGCCGCAGAGCGGCCGCGGAGTCTGCTGCAGAGTCTTTTGGTCTGTGTCTGGGAGAGACTCTACAGCGTTTTTGCTCCAGTATCCTGTGAGGAATTGAAATCCCTCTTGTCCTCTTTCTATTACCACTACTGCCTGCTTCAAAATACCCAGCAAGCCACGGAGCGGCCGCGGAGTCTGCTGCAGAGTCTTTTGGTCTGTGTCTGGGAGAGACTACAGCGTTTTTGCTCCAGTATCCTGTGAGGAATTGAAATCCCTCTTGTCCTCTTTCTATTGCCACTACTGCCTGCTTCAAAATACCCAGCAAGCCGCGGAGCGGCCGCGGAGTCTGCTGCAGAGTCTTTTGGTCTGTGTCTGGGAGAGACTCTACAGCGTTTTTGCTCCAGTATCCTGTGAGGAATTGAAATCCCTCTTGTCCTCTTTCTATTACCACTACTGCCTGCTTCAAAATACCCAGCAAGCCGCAGAGTCTGCTGCAAAGTCTTTTGGTCTGTGTCTGGGAGAGACTCTACAGCGTTTTTGCTCCAGTATCCTGTGAGGAATTGAAATCCCTCTTGTCCTCTTTCTATTAACACTACTGCCTGCTTCAAAATACCCAGCAAGCCGCGGAGCGGCCGCAGAGTCTGCTGCAGAGTCTTTTGGTCTGTGTCTGGGAGAGACTCTACAGCGTTTTTGCTCCAGTATCCTGTGAGGAATTGAAATCCCTCTTGTCCTCTTTCTATTACCACTACTGCCTGCTTCAAAATACCCAGCAAGCCGCGGAGCGGCCGCGGAGACTGCTGCAGAGTCTTTTCGTTTGTGTCTGGGAGAGACTCTACAGCGTTTTTGCTCCAGTATCCTGTGAGGAATTGAAATCCCTCTTGTCCTCTTTCTATTACCACTACTGCCTGCTTCAAAATACCCAGCAAGCCGGGGAGCGGCCGAGGAGTCTGCTGCAGAGACTTTTGGTCTGTGTCTGGGAGAGACTCTACAGCGTTTTTGCTCCAGTATCCTATGAGGAATTGAACTCCCTCTTGTACTCTTTCTATTACCACTACTGCCTGCTTCAAAATACCCAGCAAGCCGCTGAGCGGCTGCGGAGTCTGCTGCAGAGTCTTTTGGTCTGTGTCTGGGAGAAACTCTACAGCGTTTTTGCTCCAGTATCCTGTGAGGAATTGAAATCCCTCTTGTCCTCTTTCTATTACCACTACTGCCTGCTTCAAAATACCCAGCAAGCCGCGGAGCGGCCGCGGAGGCTGCTGCAGAGTCTTTTGGTCTGTGTCTGGGAGAGACTCTACAGCGTTTTTGCTCCAGTATCCTGTGAGGAATTGAAATCCCTCTTGTCCTCTTTCTATTACCACTACTGCCTGCTTCAAAATACCCAGCAAGCCACGGAGCGGCCGTGGAGTCTGCTGCAGAGTCTTTTGGTCTGTGTCTGGGAGAGACTCTACAGCGTTTTTGCTCCAGTATCCTGTGAGGAATTGAAATCCCTCTTGTCCTCTTTCTATTACCACTACTGCCTCCTTCAAAATACCCAGCAAGCCGCGGAGCGGCCGCGGAGTCTGCTGCAGAGTCTTTTGGTCTGTGTCTGGGAGAGACTCTACAGCGTTTTTGCTCCAGTATCCTGTGAGGAATTGAAATCCCTCTTGTCCTCTTTCTATTACCACTACTGCCTGCTTCAAAATACCCAGCAAGCCGCGGAGCGGCCCAGAGTCTGCTGCAGAGTTTTTTGGTCTGTGTCTGGGAGAGACTCTACAGCGTTTTTGCTCCAGTATGCTGTGAGGAATTGAAATCCCTCTTGTCCTCTTTCTCTTACCAGTACTGCCTGCTTCAAAATTCCCAGCAAGCCGCGGAGCAGCCGCGGAGTCTGCTGCAGAGTCTTTTGGTCTGTGTCTGGGAGAGACTATACAGCATTTTTGCTCCAGTATCCTGTGAGGAATTGAAATCCCTCTTGTCCTCTTTCTATTACCACTACTGCCTGCTTCAAAATACCCAGCAAGCTGCTGAGTGGCCACAGAGTCTGCTGCAGAGTCTTTTGGTCTGTGTCTGGGAGAGACTCTACAGCGTTTGTGCTCCAGTATCCTGTGAGGAATTGAAATCCCTCTTGTCCTCTTTCTATTACCATTACTGCCTAATTCAAAATACCCAGCAAGCCGCGGAGCGGCCGCGGAGTCTGCTGCAGAGTCTTTTGGTCTGTGTCTGGGAGAGACTCTACAGCGTTTTTGCTCCAGTATCCTGTGAGGAATTGAAATCCCTCTTGTCCTCTTTCTCTTACCACTACCGCCTGCTTCAAAATTCCCAGCAAGCCACGGAGCGGCCGCGGAGTCTGCTGTAGAGTCTTTTGGTCTGTGTCTGGGAGAGACTCTACAGCGTGTTTGCTCCAGTATCCTGTGAGGAATTGAAATCCCTTTTGTCCTCTTTCTATTACCACTACTGCCTGCTTCAAAATACCCAGCAAGCCACAGAGCGGCCGCGGAGTCTGCTGCAGAGTCTTTTGGTCTGTGTCTGGGAGAGACTCTACAGCTTTTTTGCTCCATTATCCTGTGAGGTATTGAAATCCCTCTTGTCCTCTTTCTATTACCACTACTGCCTGCTTCAAAATACCCAGCAAGCCGCGGAGCGGCGGCGGAGTCTGCTGCAGAGTCTTTTGGTCTGTGTCTGGGAGAGACTCTACAGCGTTTTTGCTCCAGTATCCTGTGAGGAAGTCTGCTGCAGAGTCTTTTGGTCTGTGTCTGGGAGAGACTCTACAGCGTTTTTGCTCCAGTATCCTGTGAGGAATTGAAATCCCTCTTGTACTCTTTCTATTACCACTACTGCCTGCTTCAAAATACCCAGCAAGCCGCAGAGCGGCCACGGAGTCTGCTGCAGAGTCTTTTGGTCTGTGTCTGGGAGGGACTCTACAGCGTTTTTGCTCCAGTATCCTGTGAGGAATTGAAATCCCTCTTGTCCTCTTTCTATTACCACTACTGCCTGCTTCAAAATACCCAGCAAGCCGCGGAGCGGCCGCAGAGTCTGCTGCAGAGTCTTTTGGTCTGTGTCTGGGAGAGACTCTACAGTTTTTTTGCTCCATTATCCTGTGAGGAAGTGAAATTCCTCTTGTCCTCTTTCTATTACCACTACTGCCTGCTTCAAAATACCCAGCAAGCCGTGGAGCGGCCGCAGAGTCTGCTGCAGAGTCTTTTGGTCTGTGTCTGGGAGAGACTCTACAGCGTTTTTGCTCCAGTATCCTGTGAGGAATTGAAATCCCTCTTGTCCTCTTTCTATTACCACTACTGCCTGCTTCAAAATACCCAGCAAGCCACGGAGCGGCCGCGGAGTCTGCTGCAGAGTCTTTTGGTCTGTGTCTGGGAGAGACTACAGCGTTTTTGCTCCAGTATCCTGTGAGGAATTGAAATCCCTCTTGTCCTCTTTCTATTGCCACTACTGACTGCTTCAATATACCCAGCAAGCCGCGGAGCGGCCGCGGAGTCTGCTGCAGAGTCTTTTGGTCTGTGTCTGGGAGAGACTACAGCGTTTTTGCTCCAGTATCCTGTGAGGAAGTGAAATTCCTCTTGTCCTCTTTCTATTACCACTACTGCCTGCTTCAAAATACCCAGCAAGCCGCGGAGCGACGGCGGAGTCTGCTGCAGAGTCTTTTGGTCTGTGTCTGGGAGAGACTCTACAGCGTTTTTGCTCCAGTATCCTGTGAGGAATTGAAATCCCTCTTGTCCTCTTTCTATTACCACTACTGCCTGCTTCAAAATACCCAGCAAGCCGCAGAGTCTGCTGCAGAGTCTTTTGGTCTGTGTCTGGGAGAGACTCTACAGCGTTTTTGCTCCAGTATCCTGTGAGGAATTGAAATCCCTCTTGTACTCTTTCTATTACCACTACTGCATGCTTCAAAATACCCAGCAAGCCGCAGAGCGGCCGCGGAGTCTGCTGCAGAGTCTTTTGGTCTGTGTCTGGGAGAGACTCTACAGCGTTTTTGCTCCAGTATCCTGTGAGGAATTGAAATCCCTCTTGTCCTCTTTCTATTACCACTACTGCCTGCTTCAAAATACCCAGCAAGCCA
This sequence comes from Ambystoma mexicanum, assembly GCF_040938575.1. NCBI lineage: Eukaryota > Metazoa > Chordata > Amphibia > Caudata > Ambystomatidae > Ambystoma > Ambystoma mexicanum. Next base: position 1,669,592,535 of record NC_090929.1, on the reverse strand, counting down.
CGGAGCGGCCGCGGAGTCTGCTGCAGAGTCTTTTGGTCTGTGTCTGGGAGAGACTACAGCGTTTTTGCTCCAGTATCCTGTGAGGAAGTGAAATTCCTCTTGTCCTCTTTCTATTACCACTACTGCCTGCTTCAAAATACCCAGCAAGCCGCGGAGCGACGGCGGAGTCTGCTGCAGAGTCTTTTGGTCTGTGTCTGGGAGAGACTCTACAGCGTTTTTGCTCCAGTATCCTGTGAGGAATTGAAATCCCTCTTGTCCTCTTTCTATTACCACTACTGCCTGCTTCAAAATACCCAGCAAGCCGCGGAGCGACGGCGGAGTCTGCTGCAGAGTCTTTTGGTCTGTGTCTGGGAGAGACTCTACAGCGTTTTTGTTCCAGTATCCTGTGAGGAATTGAAATCACTCTTGTCCTCTTTCTATTACCACTACTGTCTGCTTCAAAATACCCAGCAAGCCGCAGAGTCTGCTGCAGAGTCTTTTGGTCTGTGTCTGGGAGAGACTCTACAGCGTTTTTGCTCCAGTATCCTGTGAGGAATTGAAATCCCTCTTGTCCTCTTTCTATTACCACTACTGCCTGCTTCAAAATACCCAGCAAGCCACGGAGCGGCCGCGGAGTCTGCTGCAGAGTCTTTTGGTCTGTGTCTGGGAGAGACTACAGCGATTTTGCTCCAGTATCCTGTGAGGAAGTGAAATTCCTCTTGTCCTCTTTCTATTACCACTACTGCCTGCTTCAAAATACCCAGCAAGCCGCGGAGCGACGGCGGAGTCTGCTGCAGAGTCTTTTGGTCTGTGTCTGGGAGAGACTCTACAGCGTTTTTGCTCCAGTATCCTGTGAGGAATTGAAATCCCTCTTGTCCTCTTTCTATTACCACTACTGCCTGCTTCAAAATACCCAGCAAGCCGCAGAGTCTGCTGCAGAGTCTTTTGGTCTGTGTCTGGGAGAGACTCTACAGCGTTTTTGCTCCAGTATCCTGTGAGGAATTGAAATCCCTCTTGTACTCTTTCTATTACCACTACTGCATGCTTCAAAATACCCAGCAAGCCGCAGAGCGGCCGCGGAGTCTGCTGCAGAGTCTTTTGGTCTGTGTCTGGGAGAGACTCTACAGCGTTTTTGCTCCAGTATCCTGTGAGGAATTGAAATCCCTCTTGTCCTCTTTCTATTACCACTACTGCCTGCTTCAAAATACCCAGCAAGCCGCAGAGTCTGCTGCAGAGTCTTTTGGTCTGTGTCTGGGAGAGACTCTACAGCGTTTTTGCTCCAGTATCCTGTGAGGAATTGAAATCCCTCTTGTCCTCTTTCTATTACCACTACTGCCTGCTTCAAAATACCCAGCAAGCCACGGAGCGGCTGCGGAGTCTGCTGCAGAGTCTTTTGGTCTGTGTCTGGGAGAGACTACAGCGTTTTTGCTCCAGTATCCTGTGAGGAATTGAAATCCCTCTTGTCCTCTTTCTATTGCCACTACTGCCTGCTTCAAAATACCCAGCAAGCCGCGGAGCGGCCGCGGAGTCTGCTGCAGAGTCTTTTGGTCTGTGTCTGGGAGAGACTCTACAGCGTTTTTGCTCCAGTATCCTGTGAGGAATTGAAATCCCTCTTGTCCTCTTTCTATTACCACTACTGCCTGCTTCAAAATACCCAGCAAGCCGCGGAGCGGCCGCGGAGACTGCTGCAGAGTCTTTTCGTTTGTGTCTGGGAGAGACTCTACAGCGTTTTTGCTCCAGTATCCTGTGAGGAATTGAAATCCCTCTTGTCCTCTTTCTATTACCACTACTGCCTGCTTCAAAATACCCAGCAAGCCGGGGAGCGGCCGAGGAGTCTGCTGCAGAGGCTTTTGGTCTGTGTCTGGGAGAGACTCTACAGCGTTTTTGCTCCAGTATCCTGTGAGGAATTGAACTCCCTCTTGTCCTCTTTCTATTACCACTACTGCCTGCTTCAAAATACCCAGCAAGCCGCTGAGCGGCCGCGGAGTCTGCTGCAGGGTCTTTTGGTCTGTGTCTGGGAGAAACTCTACAGCGTTTTTGCTCCAGTATCCTGTGAGGAATTGAAATCCCTCTTGTCCTCTTTCTATTACCACTACTGCCTGCTTCAAAATACCCAGCAAGCCGCGGAGCGGCCGCGGAGTCTGCTGCAGAGTCTTTTGGTCTGTGTCTGGGAGAGACTCTACAGCGTTTTTGCTCCAGTATCCTGTGAGGAATTGAAATCCCTCTTGTCCTCTTTCTATTACCACTACTGCCTGCTTCAAAATACCCAGCAAGCCGCGGAGCGGCCGTGGAGTCTGCTGCAGAGTCTTTTGGTCTGTGTCTGGGAGAGACTCTACAGCGTTTTTGCTCCAGTATCCTGTGAGGAATTGAAATCCCTCTTGTCCTCTTTCTATTACCACTACTGCCTCCTTCAAAATACCCAGCAAGCCGCGGAGCGGCCGCGGAGTCTGCTGCAGAGTCTTTTGGTCTGTGTCTGGGAGAGACTCTACAGCGTTTTTGCTCCAGTATCCTGTGAGGAATTGAAATCCCTCTTGTCCTCTTTCTATTACCACTACTGCCTGCTTCAAAATACCCAGCTAGCCGTGGAGCGGCCCAGAGTCTGCTGCAGAGTTTTTTGGTCTGTGTCTGGGAGAGACTCTACAGCGTTTTTGCTCCAGTATGCTGTGAGGAATTGAAATCCCTCTTGTCCTCTTTCTCTTACCAGTACTGCCTGCTTCAAAATTCCCAGCAAGCCGCGGAGCAGCCGCGGAGTCTGCTGCAGAGTCTTTTGGTCTGTGCCTGGGAGAGACTATACAGCATTTTTGCTCCAGTATCCTGTGAGGAATTGAAATCCCTCTTGTCCTCTTTCTATTACCACTACTGCCTGCTTCAAAATACCCAGCAAGCTGCTGAGTGGCCACAGAGTCTGCTGCAGAGTCTTTTGGTCTGTGTCTGGGAGAGACTCTACAGCGTTTGTGCTCCAGTATCCTGTGAGGAATTGAAATCCCTCTTGTCCTCTTTCTATTACCATTACTGCCTAATTCAAAATACCCAGCAAGCCGCGGAGCGGCCGCGGAGTCTGCTGCAGAGTCTTTTGGTCTGTGTCTGGGAGAGACTCTACAGCGTTTTTGCTCCAGTATCCTGTGAGGAATTGAAATCCCTCTTGTCCTCTTTCTCTTACCACTACCGCCTGCTTCAAAATTCCCAGCAAGCCACGGAGCGGCCGCGGTGTCTGCTGTAGAGTCTTTTGGTCTGTGTCTGGGAGAGACTCTACAGCGTGTTTGCTCCAGTATCCTGTGAGGAATTGAAATCCCTTTTGTCCTCTTTCTATTACCACTACTGCCTGCTTCAAAATACCCAGCAAGCCACAGAGCGGCCGCGGAGTCTGCTGCAGAGTCTTTTGGTCTGTGTCTGGGAGAGACTCTACAGCTTTTTTGCTCCATTATCCTGTGAGGTATTGAAATCCCTCTTGTCCTCTTTCTATTACCACTACTGCCTGCTTCAAAATACCCAGCAAGCCGCGGAGCGGCGGCGGAGTCTGCTGCAGAGTCTTTTGGTCTGTGTCTGGGAGAGACTCTACAGCGTTTTTGCTCCAGTATCCTGTGAGGAAGTCTGCTGCAGAGTCTTTTGGTCTGTGTCTGGGAGAGACTCTACAGCGTTTTTGCTCCAGTATCCTGTGAGGAATTGAAATCCCTCTTGTACTCTTTCTATTACCACTACTGCCTGCTTCAAAATACCCAGCAAGCCGCAGAGCGGCCACGGAGTCTGCTGCAGAGTCTTTTGGTCTGTGTCTGGGAGGGACTCTACAGCGTTTTCGCTCCAGTATCCTGTGAGGAATTGAAATCCCTCTTGTCCTCTTTCTATTACCACTACTGCCTGCTTCAAAATACCCAGCAAGCCACGGAGCGGCCGCAGAGTCTGCTGCAGAGTCTTTTGGTCTGTGTCTGGGAGAGACTCTACAGTTTTTTTGCTCCATTATCCTGTGAGGAAGTGAAATTCCTCTTGTCCTCTTTCTATTACCACTACTGCCTGCTTCAAAATACCCAGCAAGCCGTGGAGCGGCCGCAGAGTCTGCTGCAGAGTCTTTTGGTCTGTGTCTGGGAGAGACTCTACAGCGTTTTTGCTCCAGTATCCTGTGAGGAATTGAAATCCCTCTTGTCCTCTTTCTATTACCACTACTGCCTGCTTCAAAATACCCAGCAAGCCACGGAGCGGCCGCGGAGTCTGCTGCAGAGTCTTTTGGTCTGTGTCTGGGAGAGACTCTACAGCGTTTTTGCTCCAGTATCCTGTGAGGAATTGAAATCCCTCTTGTCCTCTTTCTCTTACCACTACCGCCTGCTTCAAAATTCCCAGCAAGCCACGGAGCGGCCGCGGAGTCTGCTGTAGAGTCTTTTGGTCTGTGTCTGGGAGAGACTCTACAGCGTGTTTGCTCCAGTATCCTGTGAGGAATTGAAATCCCTTTTGTCCTCTTTCTATTACCACTACTGCCTGCTTCAAAATACCCAGCAAGCCACAGAGCGGCCGCGGAGTCTGCTGCAGAGTCTTTTGGTCTGTGTCTGGGAGAGACTCTACAGCTTTTTTGCTCCATTATCCTGTGAGGTATTGAAATCCCTCTTGTCCTCTTTCTATTACCACTACTGCCTGCTTCAAAATACCCAGCAAGCCGCGGAGCGGCGGCGGAGTCTGCTGCAGAGTCTTTTGGTCTGTGTCTGGGAGAGACTCTACAGCGTTTTTGCTCCAGTATCCTGTGAGGAAGTCTGCTGCAGAGTCTTTTGGTCTGTGTCTGGGAGAGACTCTACAGCGTTTTTGCTCCAGTATCCTGTGAGGAATTGAAATCCCTCTTGTACTCTTTCTATTACCACTACTGCCTGCTTCAAAATACCCAGCAAGCCGCAGAGCGGCCACGGAGTCTGCTGAAGAGTCTTTTGGTCTGTGTCTGGGAGGGACTCTACAGCGTTTTTGCTCCAGTATCCTGTGAGGAATTGAAATCCCTCTTGTCCTCTTTCTATTACCACTACTGCCTGCTTCAAAATACCCAGCAAGCCGCGGAGCGGCCGCAGAGTCTGCTGCAGAGTCTTTTGGTCTGTGTCTGGGAGAGACTCTACAGTTTTTTTGCTCCATTATCCTGTGAGGAAGTGAAATTCCTCTTGTCCTCTTTCTATTACCACTACTGCCTGCTTCAAAATACCCAGCAAGCCGTGGAGCGGCCGCAGAGTCTGCTGCAGAGTCTTTTGGTCTGTGTCTGGGAGAGACTCTACAGCGTTTTTGCTCCAGTATCCTGTGAGGAATTGAAATCCCTCTTGTCCTCTTTCTATTACCACTACTGCCTGCTTCAAAATACCCAGCAAGCCACGGAGCGGCCGCGGAGTCTGCTGCAGAGTCTTTTGGTCTGTGTCTGGGAGAGACTACAGCGTTTTTGCTCCAGTATCCTGTGAGGAATTGAAATCCCTCTTGTCCTCTTTCTATTGCCACTACTGACTGCTTCAAAATACCCAGCAAGCCGCGGAGCGGCCGCGGAGTCTGCTGCAGAGTCTTTTGGTCTGTGTCTGGGAGAGACTACAGCGTTTTTGCTCCAGTATCCTGTGAGGAATTGAAATCCCTCTTGTACTCTTTCTATTACCACTACTGCCTGCTTCAAAATACCCAGCAAGCCGCAGAGCGGCCACGGAGTCTGCTGCAGAGTCTTTTGGTCTGTGTCTGGGAGGGTCTCTACAGCGTTTTTGCTCCAGTATCCTGTGAGGAATTGAAATCCCTCTTGTCCTCTTTCTATTACCACTACTGCCTGCTTCAAAATACCCAGCAAGCCGCGGAGCGGCCGCAGAGTCTGCTGCAGAGTCTTTTGGTCTGTGTCTGGGAGAGACTCTACAGTTTTTTTGCTCCATTATCCTGTGAGGAAGTGAAATTCCTCTTGTCCTCTTTCTATTACCACTACTGCCTGCTTCAAAATACCCAGCAAGCCGTGGAGCGGCCGCAGAGTCTGCTGCAGAGTCTTTTGGTCTGTGTCTGGGAGAGACTCTACAGCGTTTTTGCTCCAGTATCCTGTGAGGAATTGAAATCCCTCTTGTCCTCTTTCTATTACCACTACTGCCTGCTTCAAAATACCCAGCAAGCCACGGAGCGGCCGCGGAGTCTGCTGCAGAGTCTTTTGGTCTGTGTCTGGGAGAGACTACAGCGTTTTTGCTCCAGTATCCTGTGAGGAATTGAAATCCCTCTTGTCCTCTTTCTATTGCCACTACTGACTGCTTCAAAATACCCAGCAAGCCGCGGAGCGGCCGCGGAGTCTGCTGCAGAGTCTTTTGGTCTGTGTCTGGGAGAGACTACAGCGTTTTTGCTCCAGTATCCTGTGAGGAAGTGAAATTCCTCTTGTCCTCTTTCTATTACCACTACTGCCTGCTTCAAAATACCCAGCAAGCCGCGGAGCGGCGGCGGATTCTGCTGCAGAGTCTTTTGGTCTGTGTCTGGGAGAGACTCTACAGCGTTTTTGCTCCAGTATCCTGTGAGGAATTGAAATCCCTCTTGTCCTCTTTCTATTACCACTACTGCCTGCTTCAAAATACCCAGCAAGCCGCAGAGTCTGCTGCAGAGTCTTTTGGTCTGTGTCTGGGAGAGGCTCTACAGCGTTTTTGCTCCAGTATCCTGTGAGGAATTGAAATCCCTCTTGTACTCTTTCTATTACCACTACTGCCTGCTTCAAAATACCCAGCAAGCCGCAGAGCGGCCGCGGAGTCTGCTGCAGAGTCTTTTGGTCTGTGTCTGGGAGAGACTCTACAGCGTTTTTGCTCCAGTATCCTGTGAGGAATTGAAATCCCTCTTGTCCTCTTTCTATTACCACTACTGCCTGCTTCAAAATACCCAGCAAGCCACGGAGCGGCCGCGGAGTCTGCTGCAGAGTCTTTTGGTCTCTGTCTGGGAGAGACTACAGCGTTATTGCTCCAGTATCCTGTGAGGAATTGAAATCCCTCTTGTCCTCTTTCTATTGCCACTACTGCCTGCTTCAAAATACCCAGCAAGCCGCGGAGCGGCCGCGGAGTCTGCTGCAGAGTCTTTTGGTCTGTGTCTGGGAGAGACTCTACAGCGTTTTTGCTCCAGTATCCTGTGAGGAATTGAAATCCCTCTTGTCCTCTTTCTATTACCACTACTGCCTGCTTCAAAATACCCAGCAAGCTGCTGAGTGGCCACAGAGTCTGCTGCAGAGTCTTTTGGTCTGTGTCTGGGAGAGACTCTACAGCGTTTGTGCTCCAGTATCCTGTGAGGAATTGAAATCCCTCTTGTCCTCTTTCTATTACCACTACTGCCTGCTTCAAAATACCCAGCAAGCCGCGGAGCGGCCGCAGAGTCTGCTGCAGAGTCTTTTGGTCTGTGTCTGGGAGAGACTCTACAGTTTTTTTGCTCCATTATCCTGTGAGGAAGTGAAATTCCTCTTGTCCTCTTTCTATTACCACTACTGCCTGCTTCAAAATACCCAGCAAGCCGTGGAGCGGCCGCAGAGTCTGCTGCAGAGTCTTTTGGTCTGTGTCTGGGAGAGACTCTACAGCGTTTTTGCTCCAGTATCCTGTGAGGAATTGAAATCCCTCTTGTCCTCTTTCTATTACCACTACTGCCTGCTTCAAAATACCCAGCAAGCCACGGAGCGGCCGCGGAGTCTGCTGCAGAGTCTTTTGGTCTGTGTCTGGGAGAGACTACAGCGTTTTTGCTCCAGTATCCTGTGAGGAATTGAAATCCCTCTTGTCCTCTTTCTATTGCCACTACTGACTGCTTCAAAATACCCAGCAAGCCGCGGAGCGGCCGCGGAGTCTGCTGCAGAGTCTTTTGGTCTGTGTCTGGGAGAGACTACAGCGTTTTTGCTCCAGTATCCTGTGAGGAAGTGAAATTCCTCTTGTCCTCTTTCTATTACCACTACTGCCTGCTTCAAAATACCCAGCAAGCCGCGGAGCGACGGCGGAGTCTGCTGCAGAGTCTTTTGGTCTGTGTCTGGGAGAGACTCTACAGCGTTTTTGCTCCAGTATCCTGTGAGAAATTGAAATCCCTCTTGTCCTCTTTCTATTACCACTACTGCCTGCTTCAAAATACCCAGCAAGCCGCAGAGTCTGCTGCAGAGTCTTTTGGTCTGTGTCTGGGAGAGACTCTACAGCGTTTTTGCTCCAGTATCCTGTGAGGAATTGAAATCCCTCTTGTACTCTTTCTATTACCACTACTGCATGCTTCAAAATACCCAGCAAGCCGCAGAGCGGCCGCGGAGTCTGCTGCAGAGTCTTTTGGTCTGTGTCTGGGAGAGACTCTACAGCGTTTTTGCTCCAGTATCCTGTGAGGAATTGAAATCCCTCTTGTCCTCTTTCTATTACCACTACTGCCTGCTTCAAAATACCCAGCAAGCCACGGAGCGGCCGCGGAGTCTGCTGCAGAGTCTTTTGGTCTGTGTCTGGGAGAGACTACAGCGTTTTTGCTCCAGTATCCTGTGAGGAAGTGAAATTCCTCTTGTCCTCTTTCTATTACCACTACTGCCTGCTTCAAAATACCCAGCAAGCCGCGGAGCGACGGCAGAGTCTGCTGCAGAGTCTTTTGGTCTGTGTCTGGGAGAGACTCTACAGCGTTTTTGCTCCAGTATCCTGTGAGGAATTGAAATCCCTCTTGTTCTCTTTCTATTACCACTACTGCCTGCTTCAAAATACCCAGCAAGCCGCGGAGCGACGGCGGAGTCTGCTGCAGAGTCTTTTGGTCTGTGTCTGGGAGAGACTCTACAGGGTTTTTGCTCCAGTATCCTGTGAGGAATTGAAATCCCTCTTGTCCTCTTTCTATTACCACTACTGTCTGCTTCAAAATACCCAGCAAGCCGCAGAGTCTGCTGCAGAGTCTTTTGGTCTGTGTCTGGGAGAGACTCTACAGCGTTTTTGCTCCAGTATCCTGTGAGGAATTGAAATCCCTCTTGTCCTCTTTCTATTACCACTACTGCCTGCTTCAAAATACCCAGCAAGCCACGGAGCGGCCGCGGAGTCTGCTGCAGAGTCTTTTGGTCTGTGTCTGGGAGAGACTACAGCGTTTTTGCTCCAGTATCCTGTGAGGAAGTGAAATTCCTCTTGTCCTCTTTCTATTACCACTACTGCCTGCTTCAAAATACCCAGCAAGCCGCGGAGCGACGGCGGAGTCTGCTGCAGAGTCTTTTGGTCTGTGTCTGGGAGAGACTCTACAGCGTTTTTGCTCCAGTATCCTGTGAGGAATTGAAATCCCTCTTGTCCTCTTTCTATTACCACTACTGCCTGCTTCAAAATACCCAGCAAGCCGCAGAGTCTGCTGCAGAGTCTTTTGGTCTGTGTCTGGGAGAGACTCTACAGCGTTTTTGCTCCAGTATCCTGTGAGGAATTGAAATCCCTCTTGTACTCTTTCTATTACCACTACTGCATGCTTCAAAATACCCAGCAAGCCGCAGAGCGGCCGCGGAGTCTGCTGCAGAGTCTTTTGGTCTGTGTCTGGGAGAGACTCTACAGCGTTTTTGCTCCAGTATCCTGTGAGGAATTGAAATCCCTCTTGTCCTCTTTCTATTACCACTACTGCCTGCTTCAAAATACCCAGCAAGCCGCAGAGTCTGCTGCAGAGTCTTTTGGTCTGTGTCTGGGAGAGACTCTACAGCGTTTTTGCTCCAGTATCCTGTGAGGAATTGAAATCCCTCTTGTACTCTTTCTATTACCACTACTGCATGCTTCAAAATACCCAGCAAGCCGCAGAGCGGCCGCGGAGTCTGCTGCAGAGTCTTTTGGTCTGTGTCTGGGAGAGACTCTACAGCGTTTTTGCTCCAGTATCCTGTGAGGAATTGAAATCCCTCTTGTCCTCTTTCTATTACCACTACTGCCTGCTTCAAAATACCCAGCAAGCCACGGAGCGGCCGCGGAGTCTGCTGCAGAGTCTTTTGGTCTGTGTCTGGGAGAGACTACAGCGTTTTTGCTCCAGTATCCTGTGAGGAATTGAAATCCCTCTTGTCCTCTTTCTATTGCCACTACTGCCTGCTTCAAAATACCCAGCAAGCCGCTGAGCGGCCGCGGAGTCTGCTGCAGAGTCTTTTGGTCTGTGTCTGGGAGAGACTCTACAGCGTTTTTGCTCCAGTATCCTGGGAGGAATTGAAATCCCTCTTGTCCTCTTTCTATTACCACTACTGCCTGCTTCAAAATACCCAGCAAGCCGCAGAGTCTGCTGCAGAGTCTTTTGGTCTGTGTCTGAGAGACACTCTACAGCGTTTTTGCTCCAGTATCCTGTGAGGAATTGAAATCCCTCTTGTCCTCTTTCTATTAACACTACTGCCTTCTTCAAAATACCCAGCAAGCCGCGGAGCGGCCGCGGAGTCTGCTGCAGAGTCTTTTGGTCTGTGTCTGGGAGAGACTCTACAGCGTTTTTGCTCCAGTATCCTGTGAGGAATTGAAATCCCTCTTGTCCTCTTTCTATTACCACTACTGCCTGCTTCAAAATACCCAGCAAGCCGCGGAGCGGCCACGGAGACTGCTGCAGAGTCTTTTCGTTTGTGTCTGGGAGAGACTCTACAGCGTTTTTGCTCCAGTATCCTGTGAGGAATTGAAATCCCTCTTGTCCTCTTTCTATTACCACTACTGCCTGCTTCAAAATACCCAGCAAGCCACGGAGCGGCCGAGGAGTCTGCTGCAGAGGCTTTTGGTCTGTGTCTGGGAGAGACTCTACAGCGTTTTTGCTCCAGTATCCTGTGAGGAATTGAACTCCCTCTTGTACTCTTTCTATTACCACTACTGCCTGCTTCAAAATACCCAGCAAGCCGCTGAGCGGCCGCGGAGTCTGCTGCAGGGTCTTTTGGTCTGTGTCTGGGAGAAACTCTACAGCGTTTTTGCTCCTGTATCCTGTGAGGAATTGAAATCCCTCTTGTCCTCTTTCTATTACCACTACTGCCTGCTTCAAAATACCCAGCAAGCCGCGGAGCGGCCGCGGAGTCTGCTGCAGAGTCTTTTGGTCTGTGTCTGGGAGAGACTCTACAGCGTTTTTGCTCCAGTATCCTGTGAGGAATTGAAATCCCTCTTGTCCTCTTTCTATTACCACTACTGCCTGCTTCAAAATACCCAGCAAGCCACGGAGCGGCCGTGGAGTCTGCTGCAGAGTCTTTTGGTCTGTGTCTGGGAGAGACTCTACAGCGTTTTTGCTCCAGTATCCTGTGAGGAATTGAAATCCCTCTTGTCCTCTTTCTATTACCACTACTGCCTCCTTCAAAATACCCAGCAAGCCGCGGAGCGGCCGCGGAGTCTGCTGCAGAGTCTTTTGGTCTGTGTCTGGGAGAGACTCTACAGCGTTTTTGCTCCAGTATCCTGTGAGGAATTGAAATCCCTCTTGTCCTCTTTCTATTACCACTACTGCCTGCTTCAAAATACCCAGCAAGCCGCGGAGCGGCCCAGAGTCTGCTGCAGAGTTTTTTGGTCTGTGTCTGGGAGAGACTCTACAGCGTTTTTGCTCCAGTATGCTGTGAGGAATTGAAATCCCTCTTGTCCTCTTTCTCTTACCAGTACTGCCTGCTTCAAAATTCCCAGCAAGCCGCGGAGCAGCCGCGGAGTCTGCTGCAGAGTCTTTTGGTCTGTGTCTGGGAGAGACTATACAGCATTTTTGCTCCAGTATCCTGTGAGGAATTGAAATCCCTCTTGTCCTCTTTCTATTACCACTACTGCCTGCTTCAAAATACCCAGCAAGCTGCTGAGTGGCCACAGAGTCTGCTGCAGAGTCTTTTGGTCTGTGTCTGGGAGAGACTCTACAGCGTTTGTGCTCCAGTATCCTGTGAGGAATTGAAATCCCTCTTGTCCTCTTTCTATTACCATTACTGCCTAATTCAAAATACCCAGCAAGCCGCGGAGCGGCCGCGGAGTCTGCTGCAGAGTCTTTTGGTCTGTGTCTGGGAGAGACTCTACAGCGTTTTTGCTCCAGTATCCTGTGAGGAATTGAAATCCCTCTTGTCCTCTTTCTCTTACCACTACCGCCTGCTTCAAAATTCCCAGCAAGCCACGGAGCGGCCGCGGAGTCTGCTGTAGAGTCTTTTGGTCTGTGTCTGGGAGAGACTCTACAGCGTGTTTGCTCCAGTATCCTGTGAGGAATTGAAATCCCTTTTGTCCTCTTTCTATTACCACTACTGCCTGCTTCAAAATACCCAGCAAGCCACAGAGCGGCCGCGGAGTCTGCTGCAGAGTCTTTTGGTCTGTGTCTGGGAGAGACTCTACAGCTTTTTTGCTCCATTATCCTGTGAGGTATTGAAATCCCTCTTGTCCTCTTTCTATTACCACTACTGCCTGCTTCAAAATACCCAGCAAGCCGCGGAGCGGCGGCGGAGTCTGCTGCAGAGTCTTTTGGTCTGTGTCTGGGAGAGACTCTACAGCGTTTTTGCTCCAGTATCCTGTGAGGAAGTCTGCTGCAGAGTCTTTTGGTCTGTGTCTGGGAGAGACTCTACAGCGTTTTTGCTCCAGTATCCTGTGAGGAATTGAAATCCCTCTTGTACTCTTTCTATTACCACTACTGCCTGCTTCAAAATACCCAGCAAGCCGCAGAGCGGCCACGGAGTCTGCTGCAGAGTCTTTTGGTCTGTGTCTGGGAGGGACTCTACAGCGTTTTTGCTCCAGTATCCTGTGAGGAATTGAAATCCCTCTTGTCCTCTTTCTATTACCACTACTGCCTGCTTCAAAATACCCAGCAAGCCGCGGAGCGGCCGCAGAGTCTGCTGCAGAGTCTTTTGGTCTGTGTCTGGGAGAGACTCTACAGTTTTTTTGATCCATTATCCTGTGAGGAAGTGAAATTCCTCTTGTCCTCTTTCTATTACCACTACTGCCTGCTTCAAAATACCCAGCAAGCCGTGGAGCGGCCGCAGAGTCTGCTGCAGAGTCTTTTGGTCTGTGTCTGGGAGAGACTCTACAGTTTTTTTGATCCATTATCCTGTGAGGAAGTGAAATTCCTCTTGTCCTCTTTCTATTACCACTACTGCCTGCTTCAAAATACCCAGCAAGCCGCGGAGCGGCCGCGGAGTCTGCTGCAGGGTCTTTTGGTCTGTGTCTGGGAGAAACTCTACAGCGTTTTTGCTCCAGTATCCTGTGAGGAATTGAAATCCCTCTTGTCCTCTTTCTATTACCACTACTGCCTGCTTCAAAATACCCAGCAAGCCGCGGAGCGGCCGCGGAGTCTGCTGCAGAGTCTTTTGGTCTGTGTCTGGGAGAGACTCTACAGCGTTTTTGCTCCAGTATCCTGTGAGGAATTGAAATCCCTCTTGTCCTCTTTCTATTACCACTACTGCCTGCTTCAAAATACCCAGCAAGCCACGGAGCGGCCGTGGAGTCTGCTGCAGAGTCTTTTGGTCTGTGTCTGGGAGAGACTCTACAGCGTTTTTGCTCCAGTATCCTGTGAGGAATTGAAATCCCTCTTGTCCTCTTTCTATTACCACTACTGCCTCCTTCAAAATACCCAGCAAGCCGCGGAGCGGCCGCGGAGTCTGCTGCAGAGTCTTTTGGTCTGTGTCTGGGAGAGACTCTACAGCGTTTTTGCTCCAGTATCCTGTGAGGAATTGAAATCCCTCTTGTCCTCTTTCTATTACCACTACTGCCTGCTTCAAAATACCCAGCAAGCCGCGGAGCGGCCCAGAGTCTGCTGCAGAGTTTTTTGGTCTGTGTCTGGGAGAGACTCTACAGCGTTTTTGCTCCAGTATGCTGTGAGGAATTGAAATCCCTCTTGTCCTCTTTCTCTTACCAGTACTGCCTGCTTCAAAATTCCCAGCAAGCCGCGGAGCAGCCGCGGAGTCTGCTGCAGAGTCTTTTGGTCTGTGTCTGGGAGAGACTATACAGCATTTTTGCTCCAGTATCCTGTGAGGAATTGAAATCCCTCTTGTCCTCTTTCTATTACCACTACTGCCTGCTTCAAAATACCCAGCAAGCTGCTGAGTGGCCACAGAGTCTGCTGCAGAGTCTTTTGGTCTGTGTCTGGGAGAGACTCTACAGCGTTTGTGCTCCAGTATCCTGTGAGGAATTGAAATCCCTCTTGTCCTCTTTCTATTACCATTACTGCCTAATTCAAAATACCCAGCAAGCCGCGGAGCGGCCGCGGAGTCTGCTGCAGAGTCTTTTGGTCTGTGTCTGGGAGAGACTCTACAGCGTTTTTGCTCCAGTATCCTGTGAGGAATTGAAATCCCTCTTGTCCTCTTTCTCTTACCACTACCGCCTGCTTCAAAATTCCCAGCAAGCCACGGAGCGGCCGCGGAGTCTGCTGTAGAGTCTTTTGGTCTGTGTCTGGGAGAGACTCTACAGCGTGTTTGCTCCAGTATCCTGTGAGGAATTGAAATCCCTTTTGTCCTCTTTCTATTACCACTACTGCCTGCTTCAAAATACCCAGCAAGCCACAGAGCGGCCGCGGAGTCTGCTGCAGAGTCTTTTGGTCTGTGTCTGGGAGAGACTCTACAGCTTTTTTGCTCCATTATCCTGTGAGGTATTGAAATCCCTCTTGTCCTCTTTCTATTACCACTACTGCCTGCTTCAAAATACCCAGCAAGCCGCGGAGCGGCGGCGGAGTCTGCTGCAGAGTCTTTTGGTCTGTGTCTGGGAGAGACTCTACAGCGTTTTTGCTCCAGTATCCTGTGAGGAAGTCTGCTGCAGAGTCTTTTGGTCTGTGTCTGGGAGAGACTCTACAGCGTTTTTGCTCCAGTGTCCTGTGAGGAATTGAAATCCCTCTTGTACTCTTTCTATTACCACTACTGCCTGCTTCAAAATACCCAGCAAGCCGCAGAGCGGCCACGGAGTCTGCTGCAGAGTCTTTTGGTCTGTGTCTGGGAGGGACTCTACAGCGTTTTTGCTCCAGTATCCTGTGAGGAATTGAAATCCCTCTTGTCCTCTTTCTATTACCACTACTGCCTGCTTCAAAATACCCAGCAAGCCGCGGAGCGGCCGCAGAGTCTGCTGCAGAGTCTTTTGGTCTGTGTCTGGGAGAGACTCTACAGTTTTTTTGATCCATTATCCTGTGAGGAAGTGAAATTCCTCTTGTCCTCTTTCTATTACCACTACTGCCTGCTTCAAAATACCCAGCAAGCCGTGGAGCGGCCGCAGAGTCTGCTGCAGAGTCTTTTGGTCTGTGTCTGGGAGAGACTCTACAGCGTTTTTGCTCCAGTATCCTGTGAGGAATTGAAATCCCTCTTGTCCTCTTTCTATTACCACTACTGCCTGCTTCAAAATACCCAGCAAGCCACGGAGCGGCCGCGGAGTCTGCTGCAGAGTCTTTTGGTCTGTGTCTGGGAGAGACTACAGCGTTTTTGCTCCAGTATCCTATGAGGAATTGAAATCCCTCTTGTCCTCTTTCTATTGCCACTACTGACTGCTTCAAAATACCCAGCAAGCCGCGGAGCGGCCGCGGAGTCTGCTGCAGAGTCTTTTGGTCTGTGTCTGGGAGAGACTACAGCGTTTTTGCTCCAGTATCCTGTGAGGAATTGAAATCCCTCTTGTACTCTTTCTATTACCACTACTGCCTGCTTCAAAATACCCAGCAAGCCGCAGAGCGGCCACGGAGTCTGCTGCAGAGTCTTTTGGTCTGTGTCTGGGAGGGACTCTACAGCGTTTTTGCTCCAGTATCCTGTGAGGAATTGAAATCCCTCTTGTCCTCTTTCTATTACCACTACTGCCTGCTTCAAAATACCCAGCAAGCCGCGGAGCGGCCGCGGAGTCTGCTGCAGAGTCTTTTGGTCTGTGTCTGGGAGAGACTCTACAGCGTTTTTGCTCCAGTATCCTGTGAGGAATTGAAATCCCTCTTGTCCTCTTTCTATTACCACTACTGCCTGCTTCAAAATACCCAGCAAGCCACGGAGCGGCCGTGGAGTCTGCTGCAGAGTCTTTTGGTCTGTGTCTGGGAGAGACTCTACAGCGTTTTTGCTCCAGTATCCTGTGAGGAATTGAAATCCCTCTTGTCCTCTTTCTATTACCACTACTGCCTCCTTCAAAATACCCAGCAAGCCGCGGAGCGGCCGCGGAGTCTGCTGCAGAGTCTTTTGGTCTGTGTCTGGGAGAGACTCTACAGCGTTTTTGCTCCAGTATCCTGTGAGGAATTGAAATCCCTCTTGTCCTCTTTCTATTACCACTACTGCCTGCTTCAAAATACCCAGCAAGCCGCGGAGCGGCCCAGAGTCTGCTGCAGAGTTTTTTGGTCTGTGTCTGGGAGAGACTCTACAGCGTTTTTGCTCCAGTATGCTGTGAGGAATTGAAATCCCTCTTGTCCTCTTTCTCTTACCAGTACTGCCTGCTTCAAAATTCCCAGCAAGCCGCGGAGCAGCCGCGGAGTCTGCTGCAGAGTCTTTTGGTCTGTGTCTGGGAGAGACTATACAGCATTTTTGCTCCAGTATCCTGTGAGGAATTGAAATCCCTCTTGTCCTCTTTCTATTACCACTACTGCCTGCTTCAAAATACCCAGCAAGCTGCTGAGTGGCCACAGAGTCTGCTGCAGAGTCTTTTGGTCTGTGTCTGGGAGAGACTCTACAGCGTTTGTGCTCCAGTATCCTGTGAGGAATTGAAATCCCTCTTGTCCTCTTTCTATTACCATTACTGCCTAATTCAAAATACCCAGCAAGCCGCGGAGCGGCCGCGGAGTCTGCTGCAGAGTCTTTTGGTCTGTGTCTGGGAGAGACTCTACAGCGTTTTTGCTCCAGTATCCTGTGAGGAATTGAAATCCCTCTTGTCCTCTTTCTCTTACCACTACCGCCTGCTTCAAAATTCCCAGCAAGCCACGGAGCGGCCGCGGAGTCTGCTGTAGAGTCTTTTGGTCTGTGTCTGGGAGAGACTCTACAGCGTGTTTGCTCCAGTATCCTGTGAGGAATTGAAATCCCTTTTGTCCTCTTTCTATTACCACTACTGCCTGCTTCAAAATACCCAGCAAGCCACAGAGCGGCCGCGGAGTCTGCTGCAGAGTCTTTTGGTCTGTGTCTGGGAGAGACTCTACAGCTTTTTTGCTCCATTATCCTGTGAGGTATTGAAATCCCTCTTGTCCTCTTTCTATTACCACTACTGCCTGCTTCAAAATACCCAGCAAGCCGCGGAGCGGCGGCGGAGTCTGCTGCAGAGTCTTTTGGTCTGTGTCTGGGAGAGACTCTACAGCGTTTTTGCTCCAGTATCCTGTGAGGAAGTCTGCTGCAGAGTCTTTTGGTCTGTGTCTGGGAGAGACTCTACAGCGTTTTTGCTCCAGTATCCTGTGAGGAATTGAAATCCCTCTTGTACTCTTTCTATTACCACTACTGCCTGCTTCAAAATACCCAGCAAGCCGCAGAGCGGCCACGGAGTCTGCTGCAGAGTCTTTTGGTCTGTGTCTGGGAGGGACTCTACAGCGTTTTTGCTCCAGTATCCTGTGAGGAATTGAAATCCCTCTTGTCCTCTTTCTATTACCACTACTGCCTGCTTCAAAATACCCAGCAAGCCGCGGAGCGGCCGCAGAGTCTGCTGCAGAGTCTTTTGGTCTGTGTCTGGGAGAGACTCTACAGTTTTTTTGATCCATTATCCTGTGAGGAAGTGAAATTCCTCTTGTCCTCTTTCTATTACCACTACTGCCTGCTTCAAAATACCCAGCAAGCCGTGGAGCGGCCGCAGAGTCTGCTGTAGAGTCTTTTGGTCTGTGTCTGGGAGAGACTCTACAGTTTTTTTGATCCATTATCCTGTGAGGAAGTGAAATTCCTCTTGTCCTCTTTCTATTACCACTACTGCCTGCTTCAAAATACCCAGCAAGCCGCGGAGCGGCCGCGGAGTCTGCTGCAGGGTCTTTTGGTCTGTGTCTGGGAGAAACTCTACAGCGTTTTTGCTCCAGTATCCTGTGAGGAATTGAAATCCCTCTTGTCCTCTTTCTATTACCACTACTGCCTGCTTCAAAATACCCAGCAAGCCGCGGAGCGGCCGCGGAGTCTGCTGCAGAGTCTTTTGGTCTGTGTCTGGGAGAGACTCTACAGCGTTTTTGCTCCAGTATCCTGTGAGGAATTGAAATCCCTCTTGTCCTCTTTCTATTACCACTACTGCCTGCTTCAAAATACCCAGCAAGCCACGGAGCGGCCGTGGAGTCTGCTGCAGAGTCTTTTGGTCTGTGTCTGGGAGAGACTCTACAGCGTTTTTGCTCCAGTATCCTGTGAGGAATTGAAATCCCTCTTGTCCTCTTTCTATTACCACTACTGCCTCCTTCAAAATACCCAGCAAGCCGCGGAGCGGCCGCGGAGTCTGCTGCAGAGTCTTTTGGTCTGTGTCTGGGAGAGACTCTACAGCGTTTTTGCTCCAGTATCCTGTGAGGAATTGAAATCCCTCTTGTCCTCTTTCTATTACCACTACTGCCTGCTTCAAAATACCCAGCAAGCCGCGGAGCGGCCCAGAGTCTGCTGCAGAGTTTTTTGGTCTGTGTCTGGGAGAGACTCTACAGCGTTTTTGCTCCAGTATGCTGTGAGGAATTGAAATCCCTCTTGTCCTCTTTCTCTTACCAGTACTGCCTGCTTCAAAATTCCCAGCAAGCCGCGGAGCAGCCGCGGAGTCTGCTGCAGAGTCTTTTGGTCTGTGTCTGGGAGAGACTATACAGCATTTTTGCTCCAGTATCCTGTGAGGAATTGAAATCCCTCTTGTCCTCTTTCTATTACCACTACTGCCTGCTTCAAAATACCCAGCAAGCTGCTGAGTGGCCACAGAGTCTGCTGCAGAGTCTTTTGGTCTGTGTCTGGGAGAGACTCTACAGCGTTTGTGCTCCAGTATCCTGTGAGGAATTGAAATCCCTCTTGTCCTCTTTCTATTACCATTACTGCCTAATTCAAAATACCCAGCAAGCCGCGGAGCGGCCGCGGAGTCTGCTGCAGAGTCTTTTGGTCTGTGTCTGGGAGAGACTCTACAGCGTTTTTGCTCCAGTATCCTGTGAGGAATTGAAATCCCTCTTGTCCTCTTTCTCTTACCACTACCGCCTGCTTCAAAATTCCCAGCAAGCCACGGAGCGGCCGCGGAGTCTGCTGTAGAGTCTTTTGGTCTGTGTCTGGGAGAGACTCTACAGCGTGTTTGCTCCAGTATCCTGTGAGGAATTGAAATCCCTTTTGTCCTCTTTCTATTACCACTACTGCCTGCTTCAAAATACCCAGCAAGCCACAGAGCGGCCGCGGAGTCTGCTGCAGAGTCTTTTGGTCTGTGTCTGGGAGAGACTCTACAGCTTTTTTGCTCCATTATCCTGTGAGGTATTGAAATCCCTCTTGTCCTCTTTCTATTACCACTACTGCCTGCTTCAAAATACCCAGCAAGCCGCGGAGCGGCGGCGGAGTCTGCTGCAGAGTCTTTTGGTCTGTGTCTGGGAGAGACTCTACAGCGTTTTTGCTCCAGTATCCTGTGAGGAAGTCTGTTGCAGAGTCTTTTGGTCTGTGTCTGGGAGAGACTCTACAGCGTTTTTGCTCCAGTATCCTGTGAGGAATTGAAATCCCTCTTGTACTCTTTCTATTACCACTACTGCCTGCTTCAAAATACCCAGCAAGCCGCAGAGCGGCCACGGAGTCTGCTGCAGAGTCTTTTGGTCTGTGTCTGGGAGGGACTCTACAGCGTTTTTGCTCCAGTATCCTGTGAGGAATTGAAATCCCTCTTGTCCTCTTTCTATTACCACTACTGCCTGCTTCAAAATACCCAGCAAGCCGCGGAGCGGCCGCAGAGTCTGCTGCAGAGTCTTTTGGTCTGTGTCTGGGAGAGACTCTACAGTTTTTTTGATCCATTATCCTGTGAGGAAGTGAAATTCCTCTTGTCCTCTTTCTATTACCACTACTGCCTGCTTCAAAATACCCAGCAAGCCGTGGAGCGGCCGCAGAGTCTGCTGCAGAGTCTTTTGGTCTGTGTCTGGGAGAGACTCTACAGCGTTTTTGCTCCAGTATCCTGTGAGGAATTGAAATCCCTCTTGTCCTCTTTCTATTACCACTACTGCCTGCTTCAAAATACCCAGCAAGCCACGGAGCGGCCGCGGAGTCTGCTGCAGAGTCTTTTGGTCTGTGTCTGGGAGAGACTACAGCGTTTTTGCTCCAGTATCCTGTGAGGAATTGAAATCCCTCTTGTCCTCTTTCTATTGCCACTACTGACTGCTTCAAAATACCCAGCAAGCCGCGGAGCGGACGCGGAGTCTGCTGCAGAGTCTTTTGGTCTGTGTCTGGGAGAGACTACAGCGTTTTTGCTCCAGTATCCTGTGAGGAATTGAAATCCCTCTTGTACTCTTTCTATTACCACTACTGCCTGCTTCAAAATACCCAGCAAGCCGCAGAGCGGCCACGGAGTCTGCTGCAGAGTCTTTTGGTCTGTGTCTGGGAGGGACTCTACAGCGTTTTTGCTCCAGTATCCTGTGAGGAATTGAAATCCCTCTTGTCCTCTTTCTATTACCACTACTGCCTGCTTCAAAATACCCAGCAAGCCGCGGAGCGGCCGCAGAGTCTGCTGCAGAGTCTTTTGGTCTGTGTCTGGGAGAGACTCTACAGTTTTTTTGCTCCATTATCCTGTGAGGAAGTGAAATTCCTCTTGTCCTCTTTCTATTACCACTACTGCCTGCTTCAAAATACCCAGCAAGCCGTGGAGCGGCCGCAGAGTCTGCTGCAGAGTCTTTTGGTCTGTGTCTGGGAGAGACTCTACAGCGTTTTTGCTCCAGTATCCTGTGAGGAATTGAAATCCCTCTTGTCCTCTTTCTATTACCACTACTGCCTGCTTCAAAATACCCAGCAAGCCACGGAGCGGCCGTGGAGTCTGCTGCAGAGTCTTTTGGTCTGTGTCTGGGAGAGACTACAGCGTTTTTGCTCCAGTATCCTGTGAGGAATTGAAATCCCTCTTGTCCTCTTTCTATTGCCACTACTGACTGCTTCAAAATACCCAGCAAGCCGCGGAGCGGCCGCGGAGTCTGCTGCAGAGTCTTTTGGTCTGTGTCTGGGAGAGACTACAGCGTTTTTGCTCCAGTATCCTGTGAGGAAGTGAAATTCCTCTTGTCCTCTTTCTATTACCACTACTGCCTGCTTCAAAATACCCAGCAAGCCGCGGAGCGGCGGCAGAGTCTGCTGCAGAGTCTTTTGGTCTGTGTCTGGGAGAGACTCTACAGCGTTTTTGCTCCAGTATCCTGTGAGGAATTGAAATCCCTCTTGTCCTCTTTCTATTACCACTACTGCCTGCTTCAAAATACCCAGCAAGCCGCAGAGTCTGCTGCAGAGTCTTTTGGTCTGTGTCTGGGAGAGGCTCTACAGCGTTTTTGCTCCAGTATCCTGTGAGGAATTGAAATCCCTCTTGTACTCTTTCTATTACCACTACTGCCTGCTTCAAAATACCCAGCAAGCCACAGAGCGGCCGCGGAGTCTGCTGCAGAGTCTTTTGGTCTGTGTCTGGGAGAGACTCTACAGCGTTTTTGCTCCAGTATCCTGTGAGGAATTGAAATCCCTCTTGTCCTCTTTCTATTACCACTACTGCCTCCTTCAAAATACCCAGCAAGCCGCGGAGCGGCCGCGGAGTCTGCTGCAGAGTCTTTTGGTCTGTGTCTGGGAGAGACTCTACAGCGTTTTTGCTCCAGTATCCTGTGAGGAATTGAAATCCCTCTTGTCCTCTTTCTATTACCACTACTGCCTGCTTCAAAATACCCAGCAAGCCGCGGAGCGGCCCAGAGTCTGCTGCAGAGTTTTTTGGTCTGTGTCTGGGAGAGACTCTACAGCGTTTTTGCTCCAGTATGCTGTGAGGAATTGAAATCCCTCTTGTCCTCTTTCTCTTACCAGTACTGCCTGCTTCAAAATTCCCAGCAAGCCGCGGAGCAGCCGCGGAGTCTGCTGCAGAGTCTTTTGGTCTGTGTCTGGGAGAGACTATACAGCATTTTTGCTCCAGTATCCTGTGAGGAATTGAAATCCCTCTTGTCCTCTTTCTATTACCACTACTGCCTGCTTCAAAATACCCAGCAAGCTGCTGAGTGGCCACAGAGTCTGCTGCAGAGTCTTTTGGTCTGTGTCTGGGAGAGACTCTACAGCGTTTGTGCTCCAGTATCCTGTGAGGAATTGAAATCCCTCTTGTCCTCTTTCTATTACCATTACTGCCTAATTCAAAATACCCAGCAAGCCGCGGAGCGGCCGCGGAGTCTGCTGCAGAGTCTTTTGGTCTGTGTCTGGGAGAGACTCTACAGCGTTTTTGCTCCAGTATCCTGTGAGGAATTGAAATCCCTCTTGTCCTCTTTCTCTTACCACTACCGCCTGCTTCAAAATTCCCAGCAAGCCACAGAGCGGCCGCGGAGTCTGCTGTAGAGTCTTTTGGTCTGTGTCTGGGAGAGACTCTACAGCGTGTTTGCTCCAGTATCCTGTGAGGAATTGAAATCCCTTTTGTCCTCTTTCTATTACCACTACTGCCTGCTTCAAAATACCCAGCAAGCCACAGAGCGGCCGCGGAGTCTGCTGCAGAGTCTTTTGGTCTGTGTCTGGGAGAGACTCTACAGCTTTTTTGCTCCATTATCCTGTGAGGTATTGAAATCCCTCTTGTCCTCTTTCTATTACCACTACTGCCTGCTTCAAAATACCCAGCAAGCCGCGGAGCGGCGGCGGAGTCTGCTGCAGAGTCTTTTGGTCTGTGTCTGGGAGAGACTCTACAGCGTTTTTGCTCCAGTATCCTGTGAGGAAGTCTGCTGCAGAGTCTTTTGGTCTGTGTCTGGGAGAGACTCTACAGCGTTTTTGCTCCAGTGTCCTGTGAGGAATTGAAATCCCTCTTGTACTCTTTCTATTACCACTACTGCCTGCTTCAAAATACCCAGCAAGCCGCAGAGCGGCCACGGAGTCTGCTGCAGAGTCTTTTGGTCTGTGTCTGGGAGGGACTCTACAGCGTTTTTGCTCCAGTATCCTGTGAGGAATTGAAATCCCTCTTGTCCTCTTTCTATTACCACTACTGCCTGCTTCAAAATACCCAGCAAGCCGCGGAGCGGCCGCAGAGTCTGCTGCAGAGTCTTTTGGTCTGTGTCTGGGAGAGACTCTACAGTTTTTTTGATCCATTATCCTGTGAGGAAGTGAAATTCCTCTTGTCCTCTTTCTATTACCACTACTGCCTGCTTCAAAATACCCAGCAAGCCGTGGAGCGGCCGCAGAGTCTGCTGCAGAGTCTTTTGGTCTGTGTCTGGGAGAGACTCTACAGCGTTTTTGCTCCAGTATCCTGTGAGGAATTGAAATCCCTCTTGTCCTCTTTCTATTACCACTACTGCCTGCTTCAAAATACCCAGCAAGCCACGGAGCGGCCGCGGAGTCTGCTGCAGAGTCTTTTGGTCTGTGTCTGGGAGAGACTACAGCGTTTTTGCTCCAGTATCCTATGAGGAATTGAAATCCCTCTTGTCCTCTTTCTATTGCCACTACTGACTGCTTCAAAATACCCAGCAAGCCGCGGAGCGGCCGCGGAGTCTGCTGCAGAGTCTTTTGGTCTGTGTCTGGGAGAGACTACAGCGTTTTTGCTCCAGTATCCTGTGAGGAATTGAAATCCCTCTTGTACTCTTTCTATTACCACTACTGCCTGCTTCAAAATACCCAGCAAGCCGCAGAGCGGCCACGGAGTCTGCTGCAGAGTCTTTTGGTCTGTGTCTGGGAGGGACTCTACAGCGTTTTTGCTCCAGTATCCTGTGAGGAATTGAAATCCCTCTTGTCCTCTTTCTATTACCACTACTGCCTGCTTCAAAATACCCAGCAAGCCGCGGAGCGGCCGCGGAGTCTGCTGCAGAGTCTTTTGGTCTGTGTCTGGGAGAGACTCTACAGCGTTTTTGCTCCAGTATCCTGTGAGGAATTGAAATCCCTCTTGTCCTCTTTCTATTACCACTACTGCCTGCTTCAAAATACCCAGCAAGCCACGGAGCGGCCGTGGAGTCTGCTGCAGAGTCTTTTGGTCTGTGTCTGGGAGAGACTCTACAGCGTTTTTGCTCCAGTATCCTGTGAGGAATTGAAATCCCTCTTGTCCTCTTTCTATTACCACTACTGCCTCCTTCAAAATACCCAGCAAGCCGCGGAGCGGCCGCGGAGTCTGCTGCAGAGTCTTTTGGTCTGTGTCTGGGAGAGACTCTACAGCGTTTTTGCTCCAGTATCCTGTGAGGAATTGAAATCCCTCTTGTCCTCTTTCTATTACCACTACTGCCTGCTTCAAAATACCCAGCAAGCCGCGGAGCGGCCCAGAGTCTGCTGCAGAGTTTTTTGGTCTGTGTCTGGGAGAGACTCTACAGCGTTTTTGCTCCAGTATGCTGTGAGGAATTGAAATCCCTCTTGTCCTCTTTCTCTTACCAGTACTGCCTGCTTCAAAATTCCCAGCAAGCCGCGGAGCAGCCGCGGAGTCTGCTGCAGAGTCTTTTGGTCTGTGTCTGGGAGAGACTATACAGCATTTTTGCTCCAGTATCCTGTGAGGAATTGAAATCCCTCTTGTCCTCTTTCTATTACCACTACTGCCTGCTTCAAAATACCCAGCAAGCTGCTGAGTGGCCACAGAGTCTGCTGCAGAGTCTTTTGGTCTGTGTCTGGGAGAGACTCTACAGCGTTTGTGCTCCAGTATCCTGTGAGGAATTGAAATCCCTCTTGTCCTCTTTCTATTACCATTACTGCCTAATTCAAAATACCCAGCAAGCCGCGGAGCGGCCGCGGAGTCTGCTGCAGAGTCTTTTGGTCTGTGTCTGGGAGAGACTCTACAGCGTTTTTGCTCCAGTATCCTGTGAGGAATTGAAATCCCTCTTGTCCTCTTTCTCTTACCACTACCGCCTGCTTCAAAATTCCCAGCAAGCCACGGAGCGGCCGCGGAGTCTGCTGTAGAGTCTTTTGGTCTGTGTCTGGGAGAGACTCTACAGCGTGTTTGCTCCAGTATCCTGTGAGGAATTGAAATCCCTTTTGTCCTCTTTCTATTACCACTACTGCCTGCTTCAAAATACCCAGCAAGCCACAGAGCGGCCGCGGAGTCTGCTGCAGAGTCTTTTGGTCTGTGTCTGGGAGAGACTCTACAGCTTTTTTGCTCCATTATCCTGTGAGGTATTGAAATCCCTCTTGTCCTCTTTCTATTACCACTACTGCCTGCTTCAAAATACCCAGCAAGCCGCGGAGCGGCGGCGGAGTCTGCTGCAGAGTCTTTTGGTCTGTGTCTGGGAGAGACTCTACAGCGTTTTTGCTCCAGTATCCTGTGAGGAAGTCTGCTGCAGAGTCTTTTGGTCTGTGTCTGGGAGAGACTCTACAGCGTTTTTGCTCCAGTATCCTGTGAGGAATTGAAATCCCTCTTGTACTCTTTCTATTACCACTACTGCCTGCTTCAAAATACCCAGCAAGCCGCAGAGCGGCCACGGAGTCTGCTGCAGAGTCTTTTGGTCTGTGTCTGGGAGGGACTCTACAGCGTTTTTGCTCCAGTATCCTGTGAGGAATTGAAATCCCTCTTGTCCTCTTTCTATTACCACTACTGCCTGCTTCAAAATACCCAGCAAGCCGCGGAGCGGCCGCAGAGTCTGCTGCAGAGTCTTTTGGTCTGTGTCTGGGAGAGACTCTACAGTTTTTTTGATCCATTATCCTGTGAGGAAGTGAAATTCCTCTTGTCCTCTTTCTATTACCACTACTGCCTGCTTCAAAATACCCAGCAAGCCGTGGAGCGGCCGCAGAGTCTGCTGTAGAGTCTTTTGGTCTGTGTCTGGGAGAGACTCTACAGTTTTTTTGATCCATTATCCTGTGAGGAAGTGAAATTCCTCTTGTCCTCTTTCTATTACCACTACTGCCTGCTTCAAAATACCCAGCAAGCCGCGGAGCGGCCGCGGAGTCTGCTGCAGGGTCTTTTGGTCTGTGTCTGGGAGAAACTCTACAGCGTTTTTGCTCCAGTATCCTGTGAGGAATTGAAATCCCTCTTGTCCTCTTTCTATTACCACTACTGCCTGCTTCAAAATACCCAGCAAGCCGCGGAGCGGCCGCGGAGTCTGCTGCAGAGTCTTTTGGTCTGTGTCTGGGAGAGACTCTACAGCGTTTTTGCTCCAGTATCCTGTGAGGAATTGAAATCCCTCTTGTCCTCTTTCTATTACCACTACTGCCTGCTTCAAAATACCCAGCAAGCCACGGAGCGGCCGTGGAGTCTGCTGCAGAGTCTTTTGGTCTGTGTCTGGGAGAGACTCTACAGCGTTTTTGCTCCAGTATCCTGTGAGGAATTGAAATCCCTCTTGTCCTCTTTCTATTACCACTACTGCCTCCTTCAAAATACCCAGCAAGCCGCGGAGCGGCCGCGGAGTCTGCTGCAGAGTCTTTTGGTCTGTGTCTGGGAGAGACTCTACAGCGTTTTTGCTCCAGTATCCTGTGAGGAATTGAAATCCCTCTTGTCCTCTTTCTATTACCACTACTGCCTGCTTCAAAATACCCAGCAAGCCGCGGAGCGGCCCAGAGTCTGCTGCAGAGTTTTTTGGTCTGTGTCTGGGAGAGACTCTACAGCGTTTTTGCTCCAGTATGCTGTGAGGAATTGAAATCCCTCTTGTCCTCTTTCTCTTACCAGTACTGCCTGCTTCAAAATTCCCAGCAAGCCGCGGAGCAGCCGCGGAGTCTGCTGCAGAGTCTTTTGGTCTGTGTCTGGGAGAGACTATACAGCATTTTTGCTCCAGTATCCTGTGAGGAATTGAAATCCCTCTTGTCCTCTTTCTATTACCACTACTGCCTGCTTCAAAATACCCAGCAAGCTGCTGAGTGGCCACAGAGTCTGCTGCAGAGTCTTTTGGTCTGTGTCTGGGAGAGACTCTACAGCGTTTGTGCTCCAGTATCCTGTGAGGAATTGAAATCCCTCTTGTCCTCTTTCTATTACCATTACTGCCTAATTCAAAATACCCAGCAAGCCGCGGAGCGGCCGCGGAGTCTGCTGCAGAGTCTTTTGGTCTGTGTCTGGGAGAGACTCTACAGCGTTTTTGCTCCAGTATCCTGTGAGGAATTGAAATCCCTCTTGTCCTCTTTCTCTTACCACTACCGCCTGCTTCAAAATTCCCAGCAAGCCACGGAGCGGCCGCGGAGTCTGCTGTAGAGTCTTTTGGTCTGTGTCTGGGAGAGACTCTACAGCGTGTTTGATCCAGTATCCTGTGAGGAATTGAAATCCCTTTTGTCCTCTTTCTATTACCACTACTGCCTGCTTCAAAATACCCAGCAAGCCACAGAGCGGCCGCGGAGTCTGCTGCAGAGTCTTTTGGTCTGTGTCTGGGAGAGACTCTACAGCTTTTTTGCTCCATTATCCTGTGAGGTATTGAAATCCCTCTTGTCCTCTTTCTATTACCACTACTGCCTGCTTCAAAATACCCAGCAAGCCGCGGAGCGGCGGCGGAGTCTGCTGCAGAGTCTTTTGGTCTGTGTCTGGGAGAGACTCTACAGCGTTTTTGCTCCAGTATCCTGTGAGGAAGTCTGTTGCAGAGTCTTTTGGTCTGTGTCTGGGAGAGACTCTACAGCGTTTTTGCTCCAGTATCCTGTGAGGAATTGAAATCCCTCTTGTACTCTTTCTATTACCACTACTGCCTGCTTCAAAATACCCAGCAAGCCGCAGAGCGGCCACGGAGTCTGCTGCAGAGTCTTTTGGTCTGTGTCTGGGAGGGACTCTACAGCGTTTTTGCTCCAGTATCCTGTGAGGAATTGAAATCCCTCTTGTCCTCTTTCTATTACCACTACTGCCTGCTTCAAAATACCCAGCAAGCCGCGGAGCGGCCGCAGAGTCTGCTGCAGAGTCTTTTGGTCTGTGTCTGGGAGAGACTCTACAGTTTTTTTGATCCATTATCCTGTGAGGAAGTGAAATTCCTCTTGTCCTCTTTCTATTACCACTACTGCCTGCTTCAAAATACCCAGCAAGCCGTGGAGCGGCCGCAGAGTCTGCTGCAGAGTCTTTTGGTCTGTGTCTGGGAGAGACTCTACAGCGTTTTTGCTCCAGTATCCTGTGAGGAATTGAAATCCCTCTTGTCCTCTTTCTATTACCACTACTGCCTGCTTCAAAATACCCAGCAAGCCACGGAGCGGCCGCGGAGTCTGCTGCAGAGTCTTTTGGTCTGTGTCTGGGAGAGACTACAGCGTTTTTGCTCCAGTATCCTGTGAGGAATTGAAATCCCTCTTGTCCTCTTTCTATTGCCACTACTGACTGCTTCAAAATACCCAGCAAGCCGCGGAGCGGACGCGGAGTCTGCTGCAGAGTCTTTTGGTCTGTGTCTGGGAGAGACTACAGCATTTTTGCTCCAGTATCCTGTGAGGAATTGAAATCCCTCTTGTACTCTTTCTATTACCACTACTGCCTGCTTCAAAATACCCAGCAAGCCGCAGAGCGGCCACGGAGTCTGCTGCAGAGTCTTTTGGTCTGTGTCTGGGAGGGACTCTACAGCGTTTTTGCTCCAGTATCCTGTGAGGAATTGAAATCCCTCTTGTCCTCTTTCTATTACCACTACTGCCTGCTTCAAAATACCCAGCAAGCCGCGGAGCGGCCGCAGAGTCTGCTGCAGAGTCTTTTGGTCTGTGTCTGGGAGAGACTCTACAGTTTTTTTGCTCCATTATCCTGTGAGGAAGTGAAATTCCTCTTGTCCTCTTTCTATTACCACTACTGCCTGCTTCAAAATACCCAGCAAGCCGTGGAGCGGCCGCAGAGTCTGCTGCAGAGTCTTTTGGTCTGTGTCTGGGAGAGACTCTACAGCGTTTTTGCTCCAGTATCCTGTGAGGAATTGAAATCCCTCTTGTCCTCTTTCTATTACCACTACTGCCTGCTTCAAAATACCCAGCAAGCCACGGAGCGGCCGTGGAGTCTGCTGCAGAGTCTTTTGGTCTGTGTCTGGGAGAGACTACAGCGTTTTTGCTCCAGTATCCTGTGAGGAATTGAAATCCCTCTTGTCCTCTTTCTATTGCCACTACTGACTGCTTCAAAATACCCAGCAAGCCGCGGAGCGGCCGCGGAGTCTGCTGCAGAGTCTTTTGGTCTGTGTCTGGGAGAGACTACAGCGTTTTTGCTCCAGTATCCTGTGAGGAAGTGAAATTCCTCTTGTCCTCTTTCTATTACCACTACTGCCTGCTTCAAAATACCCAGCAAGCCGCGGAGCGGCGGCAGAGTCTGCTGCAGAGTCTTTTGGTCTGTGTCTGGGAGAGACTCTACAGCGTTTTTGCTCCAGTATCCTGTGAGGAATTGAAATCCCTCTTGTCCTCTTTCTATTACCACTACTGCCTGCTTCAAAATACCCAGCAAGCCGCAGAGTCTGCTGCAGAGTCTTTTGGTCTGTGTCTGGGAGAGGCTCTACAGCGTTTTTGCTCCAGTATCCTGTGAGGAATTGAAATCCCTCTTGTACTCTTTCTATTACCACTACTGCCTGCTTCAAAATACCCAGCAAGCCACAGAGCGGCCGCGGAGTCTGCTGCAGAGTCTTTTGGTCTGTGTCTGGGAGAGACTCTACAGCGTTTTTGCTCCAGTATCCTGTGAGGAATTGAAATCCCTCTTGTCCTCTTTCTATTACCACTACTGCCTGCTTCAAAATACCCAGCAAGCCACGGAGCGGCCGCGGAGTCTGCTGCAGAGTCTTTTGGTCTCTGTCTGGGAGAGACTACAGCGTTTTTGCTCCAGTATCCTGTGAGGAATTGAAATCCCTCTTGTCCTCTTTCTATTGCCACTACTGCCTGCTTCAAAATAAACAGCAAGCCGCGGAGCGGCCGCGGAGTCTGCTGCAGAGTCTTTTGGTCTGTGTCTGGGAGAGACTCTACAGCGTTTTTGCTCCAGTATCCTGTGAGGAATTGAAATCCCTCTTGTCCTCTTTCTATTACCACTACTGCCTGCTTCAAAATACCCAGCAAGCTGCTGAGTGGCCACAGAGTCTGCTGCAGAGTCTTTTGGTCTGTGTCTGGGAGAGACTCTACAGCGTTTGTGCTCCAGTATCCTGTGAGGAATTGAAATCCCTCTTGTCCTCTTTCTATTACCATTACTGCCTAATTCAAAATACCCAGCAAGCCGCGGAGCGGCCGCGGAGTCTGCTGCAGAGTCTTTTGGTCTGTGTCTGGGAGAGACTCTACAGCGTGTTTGCTCCAGTATCCTGTGAGGAATTGAAATCCCTTTTGTCCTCTTTCTATTACCACTACTGCCTGCTTCAAAATACCCAGCAAGCCACAGAGCGGCTGCGGAGTCTGCTGCAGAGTCTTTTGGTCTGTGTCTGGGAGAGACTCTACAGCTTTTTTGCTCCATTATCCTGTGAGGTATTGAAATCCCTCTTGTCCTCTTTCTATTACCACTAATGCCTGCTTCAAAATACCCAGCAAGCCGCGGAGCGGCGGCGGAGTCTGCTGCAGAGTCTTTTGGTCTGTGTCTGGGAGAGGCTCTACAGCGTTTTTGCTCCAGTATCCTGTGAGGAAGTCTGCTGCAGAGTCTTTTGGTCTGTGTCTGGGAGAGACTCTACAGCGTTTTTGCTCCAGTATCCTGTGAGGAATTGAAATCCCTCTTGTACTCTTTCTATTACCACTACTGCATGCTTCAAAATACCCAGCAAGCCGCAGAGCGGCCGCGGAGTCTGCTGCAGAGTCTTTTGGTCTGTGTCTGGGAGAGACTCTACAGCGTTTTGTGCTCCAGTATCCTGTGAGGAATTGAAATCCCTCTTGTCCTCTTTCTATTACCACTACTGCCTGCTTCAAAATACCCAGCAAGCCACGGAGCGGCCGCGGAGTCTGCTGCAGAGTCTTTTGGTCTGTGTCTGGGAGAGACTACAGCGTTTTTGCTCCAGTATCCTGTGAGGAAGTGAAATTCCTCTTGTCCTCTTTCTATTACCACTACTGCCTGCTTCAAAATACCCAGCAAGCCGCGGAGCGACGGCGGAGTCTGCTGCAGAGTCTTTTGGTCTGTGTCTGGGAGAGACTCTACAGCGTTTTTGCTCCAGTATCCTGTGAGGAATTGAAATCCCTCTTGTTCTCTTTCTATTACCACTACTGCCTGCTTCAAAATACCCAGCAAGCCGCGGAGCGACGGCGGAGTCTGCTGCAGAGTCTTTTGGTCTGTGTCTGGGAGAGACTCTACAGGGTTTTTGCTCCAGTATCCTGTGAGGAATTGAAATCCCTCTTGTCCTCTTTCTATTACCACTACTGTCTGCTTCAAAATACCCAGCAAGCCGCAGAGTCTGCTGCAGAGTCTTTTGGTCTGTGTCTGGGAGAGACTCTACAGCGTTTTTGCTCCAGTATCCTGTGAGGAATTGAAATCCCTCTTGTCCTCTTTCTATTACCACTACTGCCTGCTTCAAAATACCCAGCAAGCCACGGAGCGGCCGCGGAGTCTGCTGCAGAGTCTTTTGGTCTGTGTCTGGGAGAGACTACAGCGTTTTTGCTCCAGTATCCTGTGAGGAAGTGAAATTCCTCTTGTCCTCTTTCTATTACCACTACTGCCTGCTTCAAAATACCCAGCAAGCCGCGGAGCGACGGCGGAGTCTGCTGCAGAGTCTTTTGGTCTGTGTCTGGGAGAGACTCTACAGCGTTTTTGCTCCAGTATCCTGTGAGGAATTGAAATCCCTCTTGTCCTCTTTCTATTACCACTACTGCCTGCTTCAAAATACCCAGCAAGCCGCAGAGTCTGCTGCAGAGTCTTTTGGTCTGTGTCTGGGAGAGACTCTACAGCGTTTTTGCTCCAGTATCCTGTGAGGAATTGAAATCCCTCTTGTACTCTTTCTATTACCACTACTGCATGCTTCAAAATACCCAGCAAGCCGCAGAGCGGCCGCGGAGTCTGCTGCAGAGTCTTTTGGTCTGTGTCTGGGAGAGACTGTACAGCGTTTTTGCTCCAGTATCCTGTGAGGAATTGAAATCCCTCTTGTCCTCTTTCTATTACCACTACTGCCTGCTTCAAAATACCCAGCAAGCCGCAGAGTCTGCTGCAGAGTCTTTTGGTCTGTGTCTGGGAGAGACTCTACAGCGTTTTTGCTCCAGTATCCTGTGAGGAATTGAAATCCCTCTTGTACTCTTTCTATTACCACTACTGCATGCTTCAAAATACCCAGCAAGCCGCAGAGCGGCCGCGGAGTCTGCTGCAGAGTCTTTTGGTCTGTGTCTGGGAGAGACTCTACAGCGTTTTTGCTCCAGT
The DNA here is from genome assembly GCF_040938575.1 of Ambystoma mexicanum. Lineage (NCBI taxonomy): Eukaryota > Metazoa > Chordata > Amphibia > Caudata > Ambystomatidae > Ambystoma > Ambystoma mexicanum. Next base: position 1,669,560,571 of record NC_090929.1, on the reverse strand, counting down.
ATCCTGTGAGGAATTGAAATCCCTCTTGTCCTCTTTCTATTACCACTACTGCCTGCTTCAAAATACACAGCAAGCCACGGAGCGGCCGCGGAGTCTGCGGCAGAGTCTTTTGGTTTGTGTCTGGGAGAGACTACAGCATTTTTGCTCCAGTATCCTGTGAGGAATTGAAATCCCTCTTGTCCTCTTTCTATTGCCACTACTGCCTGCTTCAAAATACCCAGCAAGCCGCGGAGCGGCCGCGGAGTCTGCTGCAGAGTCTTTTGGTCTGTGTCTGGGAGAGACTCTACAGCGTTTTTGCTCCAGTATCCTGTGAGGAATTGAAATCCCTCTTGTCCTCTTTCTATTACCACTACTGCCTGCTTCAAAATACCCAGCAAGCCGCAGAGTCTGCTGCAGAGTCTTTTGGTCTGTGTCTGAGAGAGACTCTACAGCGTTTTTGCTCCAGTATCCTGTGAGGAATTGAAATCCCTCTTGTCCTCTTTCTATTAACACTACTGCCTGCTTCAAAATACCCAGCAAGCCGCGGAGCGGCCGCGGAGTCTGCTGCAGAGTCTTTTGGTCTGTGTCTGGGAGAGACTCTACAGCGTTTTTGCTCCAGTATCCTGTGAGGAATTGAAATCCCTCTTGTCCTCTTTCTATTACCACTACTGCCTGCTTCAAAATACCCAGCAAGCCGCGGAGCGGCCGCGGAGACTGCTGCAGAGTCTTTTCGTTTGTGTCTGGGAGAGACTCTACAGCGTTTTTGCTCCAGTATCCTGTGAGGAATTGAAATCCCTCTTGTCCTCTTTCTATTACCACTACTGCCTGCTTCAAAATACCCAGCAAGCCGGGGAGCGGCCGAGGAGTCTGCTGCAGAGGCTTTTGGTCTGTGTCTGGGAGAGACTCTACAGCGTTTTTGCTCCAGTATCCTGTGAGGAATTGAACTCCCTCTTGTACTCTTTCTATTACCACTACTGCCTGCTTCAAAATACCCAGCAAGCCGCTGAGCGGCCGCGGAGTCTGCTGCAGGGTCTTTTGGTCTGTGTCTGGGAGAAACTCTACAGCGTTTTTGCTCCAGTATCCTGTGAGGAATTGAAATCCCTTTTGTCCTCTTTCTATTACCACTACTGCCTGCTTCAAAATACCCAGCAAGCCGCGGAGCGGCCGCGGAGTCTGCTGCAGAGTCTTTTGGTCTGTGTCTGGGAGAGACTCTACAGCGTTTTTGCTCCAGTATCCTGTGAGGAATTGAAATCCCTCTTGTCCTCTTTCTATTACCACTACTGCCTGCTTCAAAATACCCAGCAAGCCACGGAGCGGCCGTGGAGTCTGCTGCAGAGTCTTTTGGTCTGTGTCTGGGAGAGACTCTACAGCGTTTTTGCTCCAGTATCCTGTGAGGAATTGAAATCCCTCTTGTCCTCTTTCTATTACCACTACTGCCTCCTTCAAAATACCCAGCAAGCCGCGGAGCGGCCGCGGAGTCTGCTGCAGAGTCTTTTGGTCTGTGTCTGGGAGAGACTCTACAGCGTTTTTGCTCCAGTATCCTGTGAGGAATTGAAATCCCTCTTGTCCTCTTTCTATTACCACTACTGCCTGCTTCAAAATACCCAGCAAGCCGCGGAGCGGCCCAGAGTCTGCTGCAGAGTTTTTTGGTCTGTGTCTGGGAGAGACTCTACAGCGTTTTTGCTCCAGTATGCTGTGAGGAATTGAAATCCCTCTTGTCCTCTTTCTCTTACCAGTACTGCCTGCTTCAAAATTCCCAGCAAGCCGCGGAGCAGCCGCGGAGTCTGCTGCAGAGTCTTTTGGTCTGTGTCTGGGAGAGACTATACAGCATTTTTGCTCCAGTATCCTGTGAGGAATTGAAATCCCTCTTGTCCTCTTTCTATTACCACTACTGCCTGCTTCAAAATACCCAGCAAGCTGCTGAGTGGCCACAGAGTCTGCTGCAGAGTCTTTTGGTCTGTGTCTGGGAGAGACTCTACAGCGTTTGTGCTCCAGTATCCTGTGAGGAATTGAAATCCCTCTTGTCCTCTTTCTATTACCATTACTGCCTAATTCAAAATACCCAGCAAGCCGCGGAGCGGCCGCGGAGTCTGCTGCAGAGTCTTTTGGTCTGTGTCTGGGAGAGACTCTACAGCGTTTTTGCTCCAGTATCCTGTGAGGAATTGAAATCCCTCTTGTCCTCTTTCTCTTACCACTACCGCCTGCTTCAAAATTCCCAGCAAGCCACGGAGCGGCCGCGGAGTCTGCTGTAGAGTCTTTTGGTCTGTGTCTGGGAGAGACTCTACAGCGTGTTTGCTCCAGTATCCTGTGAGGAATTGAAATCCCTTTTGTCTTCTTTCTATTACCACTACTGCCTGCTTCAAAATACCCAGCAAGCCACAGAGCGGCCGCGGAGTCTGCTGCAGAGTCTTTTGGTCTGTGTCTGGGAGAGACTCTACAGCTTTTTTGCTCCATTATCCTGTGAGGTATTGAAATCCCTCTTGTCCTCTTTCTATTACCACTACTGCCTGCTTCAAAATACCCAGCAAGCCGCGGAGCGGCGGCGGAGTCTGCTGCAGAGTCTTTTGGTCTGTGTCTGGGAGAGACTCTACAGCGTTTTTGCTCCAGTATCCTGTGAGGAAGTCTGCTGCAGAGTCTTTTGGTCTGTGTCTGGGAGAGACTCTACAGCGTTTTTGCTCCAGTATCCTGTGAGGAATTGAAATCCCTCTTGTACTCTTTCTATTACCACTACTGCCTGCTTCAAAATACCCAGCAAGCCGCAGAGCGGCCACGGAGTCTGCTGCAGAGTCTTTTGGTCTGTGTCTGGGAGGGACTCTACAGCGTTTTTGCTCCAGTATCCTGTGAGGAATTGAAATCCCTCTTGTCCTCTTTCTATTACCACTACTGCCTGCTTCAAAATACCCAGCAAGCCGCGGAGCGGCCGCAGAGTCTGCTGCAGAGTCTTTTGGTCTGTGTCTGGGAGAGACTCTACAGTTTTTTTGCTCCATTATCCTGTGAGGAAGTGAAATTCCTCTTGTCCTCTTTCTATTACCACTACTGCCTGCTTCAAAATACCCAGCAAGCCGTGGAGCGGCCGCAGAGTCTGCTGCAGAGTCTTTTGGTCTGTGTCTGGGAGAGACTCTACAGCGTTTTTGCTCCAGTGTCCTGTGAGGAATTGAAATCCCTCTTGTCCTCTTTCTATTACCACTACTGCCTGCTTCAAAATACCCAGCAAGCCACGGAGCGGCCGCGGAGTCTGCTGCAGAGTCTTTTGGTCTGTGTCTGGGAGAGACTACAGCGTTTTTGCTCCAGTATCCTGTGAGGAATTGAAATCCCTCTTGTCCTCTTTCTATTGCCACTACTGACTGCTTCAAAATACCCAGCAAGCCGCGGAGCGGCCGCGGAGTCTGCTGCAGAGTCTTTTGGTCTGTGTCTGGGAGAGACTACAGCGTTTTTGCTCCAGTATCCTGTGAGGAATTGAAATCCCTCTTGTACTCTTTCTATTACCACTACTGCCTGCTTCAAAATACCCAGCAAGCCGCAGAGCGGCCACGGAGTCTGCTGCAGAGTCTTTTGGTCTGTGTCTGGGAGGGACTCTACAGCGTTTTTGCTCCAGTATCCTGTGAGGAATTGAAATCCCTCTTGTCCTCTTTCTATTACCACTACTGCCTGCTTCAAAATACCCAGCAAGCCGCGGAGCGGCCGCAGAGTCTGCTGCAGAGTCTTTTGGTCTGTGTCTGGGAGAGACTCTACAGTTTTTTTGCTCCATTATCCTGTGAGGAAGTGAAATTCCTCTTGTCCTCTTTCTATTACCACTACTGCCTGCTTCAAAATACCCAGCAAGCCGTGGAGCGGCCGCAGAGTCTGCTGCAGAGTCTTTTGGTCTGTGTCTGGGAGAGACTCTACAGCGTTTTTGCTCCAGTATCCTGTGAGGAATTGAAATCCCTCTTGTCCTCTTTCTATTACCACTACTGCCTGCTTCAAAATACCCAGCAAGCCACGGAGCGGCCGCGGAGTCTGCTGCAGAGTCTTTTGGTCTGTGTCTGGGAGAGACTACAGCGTTTTTGCTCCAGTATCCTGTGAGGAATTGAAATCCCTCTTGTCCTCTTTCTATTGCCACTACTGACTGCTTCAAAATACCCAGCAAGCCGCGGAGCGGCCGCGGAGTCTGCTGCAGAGTCTTTTGGTCTGTGTCTGGGAGAGACTACAGCGTTTTTGCTCCAGTATCCTGTGAGGAAGTGAAATTCCTCTTGTCCTCTTTCTATTACCACTACTGCCTGCTTCAAAATACCCAGCAAGCCGCGGAGCGGCGGCAGAGTCTGCTGCAGAGTCTTTTGGTCTGTGTCTGGGAGAGACTCTACAGCGTTTTTGCTCCAGTATCCTGTGAGGAATTGAAATCCCTCTTGTCCTCTTTCTATTACCACTACTGCCTGCTTCAAAATACCCAGCAAGCCGCAGAGTCTGCTGCAGAGTCTTTTGGTCTGTGTCTGGGAGAGGCTCTACAGCGTTTTTGCTCCAGTATCCTGTGAGGAATTGAAATCCCTCTTGTACTCTTTCTATTACCACTACTGCCTGCTTCAAAATACCCAGCAAGCCGCAGAGCGGCCGCGGAGTCTGCTGCAGAGTCTTTTGGTCTGTGTCTGGGAGAGACTCTACAGCGTTTTTGCTCCAGTATCCTGTGAGGAATTGAAATCCCTCTTGTCCTCTTTCTATTACCACTACTGCCTGCTTCAAAATACCCAGCAAGCCACGGAGCGGCCGCGGAGTCTGCTGCAGAGTCTTTTGGTCTCTGTCTGGGAGAGACTACAGCGTTTTTGCTCCAGTATCCTGTGAGGAATTGAAATCCCTCTTGTCCTCTTTCTATTGCCACTACTGCCTGCTTCAAAATACCCAGCAAGCCGCGGAGCGGCCGCGGAGTCTGCTGCAGAGTCTTTTGGTCTGTGTCTGGGAGAGACTCTACAGCGTTTTTGCTCCAGTATCCTGTGAGGAATTGAAATCCCTCTTGTCCTCTTTCTATTACCACTACTGCCTGCTTCAAAATACCCAGCAAGCTGCTGAGTGGCCACAGAGTCTGCTGCAGAGTCTTTTGGTCTGTGTCTGGGAGAGACTCTACAGCGTTTGTGCTCCAGTATCCTGTGAGGAATTGAAATCCCTCTTGTCCTCTTTCTATTACCATTACTGCCTAATTCAAAATACCCAGCAAGCCGCGGAGCGGCCGCGGAGTCTGCTGCAGAGTCTTTTGGTCTGTGTCTGGGAGAGACTCTACAGCGTTTTTGCTCCAGTATCCTGTGAGGAATTGAAATCCCTCTTGTCCTCTTTCTCTTACCACTACCGCCTGCTTCAAAATTCCCAGCAAGCCACGGAGCGGCCGCGGAGTCTGCTGTAGAGTCTTTTGGTCTGTGTCTGGGAGAGACTCTACAGCGTGTTTGCTCCAGTATCCTGTGAGGAATTGAAATCCCTTTTGTCCTCTTTCTATTACCACTACTGCCTGCTTCAAAATACCCAGCAAGCCACAGAGCGGCCGCGGAGTCTGCTGCAGAGTCTTTTGGTCTGTGTCTGGGAGAGACTCTACAGCTTTTTTGCTCCATTATCCTGTGAGGTATTGAAATCCCTCTTGTCCTCTTTCTATTACCACTACTGCCTGCTTCAAAATACCCAGCAAGCCGCGGAGCGGCGGCGGAGTCTGCTGCAGAGTCTTTTGGTCTGTGTCTGGGAGAGGCTCTACAGCGTTTTTGCTCCAGTATCCTGTGAGGAAGTCTGCTGCAGAGTCTTTTGGTCTGTGTCTGGGAGAGACTCTACAGCGTTTTTGCTCCAGTATCCTGTGAGGAATTGAAATCCCTCTTGTACTCTTTCTATTACCACTACTGCCTGCTTCAAAATACCCAGCAAGCCGCAGAGCGGCCACGGAGTCTGCTGCAGAGTCTTTTGGTCTGTGTCTGGGAGGGACTCTACAGCGTTTTTGCTCCAGTATCCTGTGAGGAATTGAAATCCCTCTTGTCCTCTTTCTATTACCACTACTGCCTGCTTCAAAATACCCAGCAAGCCGCGGAGCGGCCGCAGAGTCTGCTGCAGAGTCTTTTGGTCTGTGTCTGGGAGAGACTCTACAGTTTTTTTGCTCCATTATCCTGTGAGGAAGTGAAATTCCTCTTGTCCTCTTTCTATTACCACTACTGCCTGCTTCAAAATACCCAGCAAGCCGTGGAGCGGCCGCAGAGTCTGCTGCAGAGTCTTTTGGTCTGTGTCTGGGAGAGACTCTACAGCGTTTTTGCTCCAGTATCCTGTGAGGAATTGAAATCCCTCTTGTCCTCTTTCTATTACCACTACTGCCTGCTTCAAAATACCCAGCAAGCCACGGAGCGGCCGCGGAGTCTGCTGCAGAGTCTTTTGGTCTGTGTCTGGGAGAGACTACAGCGTTTTTGCTCCAGTATCCTGTGAGGAATTGAAATCCCTCTTGTCCTCTTTCTATTGCCACTACTGACTGCTTCAAAATACCCAGCAAGCCGCGGAGCGGGCGCGGAGTCTGCTGCAGAGTCTTTTGGTCTGTGTCTGGGAGAGACTCTACAGCGTTTTTGCTCCAGTATCCTGTGAGGAATTGAAATCCCTCTTGTCCTCTTTCTATTACCACTACTGCCTGCTTCAAAATACCCAGCAAGCCGCAGAGTCTGCTGCAGAGTCTTTTGGTCTGTGTCTGGGAGAGACTCTACAGCGTTTTTGCTCCAGTATCCTGTGAGGAATTGAAATCCCTCTTGTACTCTTTCTATTACCACTACTGCCTGCTTCAAAATACCCAGCAAGCCGCAGAGCGGCCGCGGAGTCTGCTGCAGAGTCTTTTGGTCTGTGTCTGGGAGAGACTCTACAGCGTTTTTGCTCCAGTATCCTGTGAGGAATTGAAATCCCTCTTGTCCTCTTTCTATTACCACTACTGCCTGCTTCAAAATACCCAGCAAGCCACGGAGCGGCCGCGGAGTCTGCTGCAGAGTCTTTTGGTCTGTGTCTGGGAGAGACTACAGCGTTTTTGCTCCAGTATCCTGTGAGGAATTGAAATCCCTCTTGTCCTCTTTCTATTGCCACTACTGCCTGCTTCAAAATACCCAGCAAGCCGCGGAGCGGCCGCGGAGTCTGCTGCAGAGTCTTTTGGTCTGTGTCTGGGAGAGACTCTACAGCGTTTTTGCTCCAGTATCCTGTGAGGAATTGAAATCCCTCTTGTCCTCTTTCTATTACCACTACTGCCTGCTTCAAAATACCCAGCAAGCCGCAGAGTCTGCTGCAGAGTCTTTTGGTCTGTGTCTGGGAGAGACTCTAGAGCGTTTTTGCTCCAGTATCCTGTGAGGAATTGAAATCCCTCTTGTCCTCTTTCTATTAACACTACTGCCTGCTTCAAAATACCCAGCAAGCCGCGGAGCGGCCGCGGAGTCTGCTGCAGAGTCTTTTGGTCTGTGTCTGGGAGAGACTCTACAGCGTTTTTGCTCCAGTATCCTGTGAGGAATTGAAATCCCTCTTGTCCTCTTTCTATTACCACTACTGCCTGCTTCAAAATACCCAGCAAGCCGCAGAGCGGCCGCGGAGACTGCTGCAGAGTCTTTTCGTTTGTGTCTGGGAGAGACTCTACAGCGTTTTTGCTCCAGTATCCTGTGAGGAATTGAAATCCCTCTTGTCCTCTTTCTATTACCACTACTGCCTGCTTCAAAATACCCAGCAAGCCGGGGAGCGGCCGCGGAGTCTGCTGCAGAGGCTTTTGGTCTGTGTCTGGGAGAGACTCTACAGCGTTTTTGCTCCAGTATCCTGTGAGGAATTGAACTCCCTCTTGTACTCTTTCTATTACCACTACTGCCTGCTTCAAAATACCCAGCAAGCCGCTGAGCGGCCGCAGAGTCTGCTGCAGAGTCTTTTGGTCTGTGTCTGGGAGAGACTCTACAGCGTTTTTGCTCCAGTATCCTGTGAGGAATTGAAATCCCTCTTGTCCTCTTTCTATTACCACTACTGCCTGCTTCAAAATACCCAGGAAGCCACGGAGCGGCCGCGGAGTCTGCTGCAGAGTCTTTTGGTCTGTGTCTGGGAGAGACTCTACAGCTTTTTTGCTCCATTATCCTGAGAGGAATTGAAATTCCTTTTGTCCTCTTTCTATTACCACTACTGCCTGCTTCAAAATACCCAGCAAGCCGCGGAGCGGCCGCGGAGTCTGCTGCAGAGTCTTTTGGTCTGTGTCTGGGAGAGACTCTACAGCGTTTTTGCTCCAGTATCCTGTGAGGAATTGAAATCCCTCTTGTCCTCTTTCTATTACCACTACTGCCTGCTTCAAAATACCCTGCAAGCCACTGAGCGGCCGTGGAGTCTGCTGCAGAGTCTTTTGGTCTGTGTCTGGGAGAGACTCTACAGCGTTTTTGCTCCAGTATCCTGTGAGGAATTGAAATCCCTCTTGTCCTCTTTCTATTACCACTACTGCCTCCTTCAAAATACCCAGCAAGCCGCGGAGCGGCCGCGGAGTCTGCTGCAGAGTCTTTTGGTCTGTGTCTGGGAGAGACTCTACAGCGTTTTTGCTCCAGTATCCTGTGAGGAATTGAAATCCCTCTTGTCCTCTTTCTATTACCACTACTGCCTACTTCAAAATACCCAGCAAGCCGCGGAGCGGCCCAGAGTCTGCTGCAGAGTTTTTTGGTCTGTGTCTGGGAGAGACTCTACAGCGTTTTTGCTCCAGTATCCTGTGAGGAATTGAAATCCCTCTTGTCCTCTTTCTATTACCACTACTGCCTGCTTCAAAATACCCAGCAAGCCGCGGAGCAGCTGCGGAGTCTACTGCAGAGTCTTTTGGTCTGTGTCTGGGAGAGACTCTACAGCGTTTTTGCTCCAGTATCCAGTAACGAATTGAAATCCCTCTTGTCCTCTTTCTATTACCACTACTGCCTGCTTCAAAATACCCATCAAGCCACGGAGCGGCCGCAGAGTCTGCTGCAGAGTCTTTTGTTCTCCGTCTGGGAGAGACTCTATAGTGTTTTTGCTCCAGTATCCTGTGAGGAATTGAAATCCCTCTTGTCCTCTTTCTATTACCACTACAGCCTGCTTCAAAATACCCAGCAAGCCGCAGAGTCTGCTGCAGAGTCTTTTGGTCTGTGTCTGGGAGAGACTCTACAGCGTTTTTGCTCCAGTATCCTGTGAGGAATTGAAATCCCTCTTGTCCTCTTTCTATTACCACTACTGCCTGCTTCAAAATACCCAGCAAGCCGCGGAGCGGCCGCGGAGTCTGCTGCAGAGTCTTTTGGTCTGTGTCTGGGAGAGACTCTACAGCGTTTTTGCTCCAGTATCCTGTGAGGAATTGAAATCCCTCTTGTCCTCTTTCTATTACCACTACTGCCTGCTTCAAAATACCCAGCAAGCCGCGGAGCGGCCGCAGAGTCTGCTGCAGAGTCTTTTGGTCTGTGTCTGGGAGAGACTCTACAGCGTTTTTGCTCCAGTATCCTGTGAGGAATTGAAATCCCTCTTGTCCTCTTTCTATTACCACTACTGCCTGCTTCAAAATACCCAGCAAGCCGCGGAGCGGCCGCAGAGTCTGCTGCAGAGTCTTTTCATCTGTGTCTGGGAGAGACTCTACAGCGTTTTTGGTCCAGTATCCTGTGAGGCATTGAATTCCCTCTTGTCCTCTTTCTATTACCACTACTGCCTGCTTCAAAATACCCAGCAAGCCGCGGAGCAGCCGCGGAGTCTGCTGCTGAGTCTTTTGGTCTATGTCTGGGAGAGACTCTACAGCGTTTTTGCTCCAGTATCCTGTGAGTATTTGAAATCCACCTTGTCCTCTTTCTATTACCACTACTGCCTGCTTCAAAATTCCCAGCAAGCCGCGGAGCGGCCACGGAGTCTGCTGCAGAGTCTTTTGGTCTGTGTCTGGGAGAGACTCTACAGCGTTTTTGCTCCAGTATCCTGTGAGGAATTGAAATCCCTCTTGTCCTCTTTCTATTACCACTACTGCCTGCTTCAAAATACCCAGCAAGCCGCGGAGTGCCGCGGAGTCTGCTGCAGCGTCTTTTGGTCTGTGTCTGGGAGAGACTCTACAGCGTTTTTCCTCCAGTATCCAGTGAGGAATTGAAATCCCTCTTGTCCTCTTTCTATTACCACTAGTGCCTGCTTCAAAATACCCAGCAAGCCGCGGAGCGGCCGCGGATTCTGCTGCAGATTCTTTTGGTCTGTGTCTGGGAGAGACTCTAAATCGTTTGTGCTCCAGTATCCTGTGAGGAATTGAAATCCCTCTTGTCCTCTTTCTATTACCACTATTGCCTGCTTCAAAATACCCAGCAAGCCGGGGAATGGCCGCAGAGTCTGCTGCAGAGTCTTTTGGTCTGTGCCTGGGAGAGACTCTACAGCGTTTGTGCTCCAGTATCCTGTGAGGAATTGAAATCCCTCTTGTCCTCTTTCTATTACCACTACTGCCTGCTTCAAAATATCCAGCAAGCCACGGAACGGCCGCGGAGTCTGCTGCAGAGTATTTTGGTCTGTGTCTGGGAGAGACTCTACAGCGTTTTTGCTCCAGTATGCTGTGAGGAATTGAAATCCCTCTTGTCCTCTTTCTCTTACCAGTACTGCCTGCTTCAAAATTCCCAGCAAGCCGCGGAGCAGCCGCGAAGTCTGCTGCAGAGTCTTTTGGTCTGTGTCTGGGAGAGACTATACAGCATTTTTGCTCCAGTATCCTGTGAGGAATTGAAATCCCTCTTGTCCTCTTTCTATTACCACTACTGCCTGCTTCAAAATACCCAGCAAGCTGCTGAGTGGCCACAGAGTCTGCTGCAGAGTCTTTTGGTCTGTGTCTGGGAGAGACTCTACAGCGTTTGTGCTCCAGTATCCTGTGAGGAATTGAAATCCCTCTTGTCCTCTTTCTATTACCACTTCTGCCTGCTTCAAAATATCCAGCAAGCCGCGGAACGGCCGCGGAGTCTGCTGCAGTGTATTTTGGTCTGTGTCTGGGAGAGACTCTACAGCGTTTTTGCTCCAGTATCCTGTGAGGAATTGAAATCCCTCTTGTCATCTTTCTATTACCATTACTGCCTAATTCAAAATACCCAGCAAGCCACGGAGCGGCTACGTAGTCTGCTGCAGAGTCTTTTGGTCTGTGTCTGGGAGAGACTCTACAGCGTTTTTGCTCCAGTATCCTGTGAGGAATTGAAATCCCTCTTGTCCTCTTTCTATTACCACTACTGCCTGCTTCAAAATACCCAGCAAGCCGCGAAGCGGCCGCGGAGTCTGCTGCAGAGTCTTTTGGTCTGTGTCTATGAGAGACTCTACAGCGTTTTTGCTCCAGTATCCTGTGAGGAATTGAAATCCCTCTTGTCCTCTTTCTATTACCACTACTGCCTGCTTCAAAATACCCAGCAAGCCGCGGAGCGGCCGTGGAGTCTGCTGCAGAGTCTTTTGGTCTGTGTCTGGGAGAGACTCTACAGCGTTTTTGCTCCAGTATCCTGTGAGGAATTGAAATCCCTCTTGTCCTCTTTCTATTACCACTACTGTCTGCTTCAAAATACCCAGCAAGCCGCAGAGTCTGCTGCAGAGTCTTTTGGTCTGTGTCTGGGAGAGACTCTACAGCGTTTTTGCTCCAGTATCCTGTGAGGAATTGAAATCCCTGTTGTCCTCTTTCTATTACCACTACTGCCTGCTTCAAAATACCCACCAAGCCACGGAGCGGCCGCGGAGTCTGCTGCAGAGTCTTTTGGTCTGTGTCTGGGAGAGACTCTACAGCGTTTTTGCTCCAGTATCCTGTGAGGAATTAAAATCCCTCTTGTCCTCTTTCTATTAAAACTACTGCCTGCTTCAAAATACCCAGCAAGCCGCGGCGCGGCCGCGGAGTCTGCTGCAGAGTCTTTTGGTCTGTGTCTGGGAGAGACTCTACAGCGTTTTTGCTCCAGTATCCTGTGAGGAATTGAAATCCCTCTTGTCCTCTTTCTATTACCACTACTGTCTGCTTCAAAATACCCAGCAAGCCGCAGAGTCTGCTGCAGAGTCTTTTGGTCTGTGTCTGGGAGAGACTCTACAGCGTTTTTGCTCCAGTATCCTGTGAGGAATTGAAATCCCTCTTGTCCTCTTTCTATTACCACTACTGTCTGCTTCAAAATACCCAGCAAGCCGCAGAGTCTGCTGCAGAGTCTTTTGGTCTGTGTCTGGGAGAGACTCTACAGCGTTTTTGCTCCAGTATCCTGTGAGGAATTGAAATCCCTCTTGTCCTCTTTCTATTACCACTACTGCCTGCTTCAAAATACCCAGCAAGCCACGGAGCGGCCGCGGAGTCTGCTGCAGAGTCTTTTGGTCTGTGTCTGGGAGAGACTCTACAGAGTTTTTGCTCCAGTATCCTGTGAGGAATTGAAATCCCTCTTGTCATCTTTCTATTACCATTACTGCCTAATTCAAAATACCCAGCAAGCCACGGAGCGGCTACGTAGTCTGCTGCAGAGTCTTTTGGTCTGTGTCTGGGAGAGACTCTACAGCGTTTTTGCTCCAGTATCCTGTGAGGAATTGAAATCCCTCTTGTCCTCTTTCTATTACCACTACTGCCTGCTTCAAAATACCCAGCAAGCCGCGAAGCGGCCGCGGAGTCTGCTGCAGAGTCTTTTGGTCTGTGTCTATGAGAGACTCTACAGCGTTTTTGCTCCAGTATCCTGTGAGGAATTGAAATCCCTCTTGTCCTCTTTCTATTACCACTACTGCCTGCTTCAAAATACCCAGCAAGCCGCGGAGCGGCCGTGGAGTCTGCTGCAGAGTCTTTTGGTCTGTGTCTGGGAGAGACTCTACAGCGTTTTTGCTCCAGTATCCTGTGAGGAATTGAAATCCCTCTTGTCCTCTTTCTATTACCACTACTGTCTGCTTCAAAATACCCAGCAAGCCGCATAGTCTGCTGCAGAGTCTTTTGGTCTGTGTCTGGGAGAGACTCTACAGCGTTTTTGCTCCAGTATCCTGTGAGGAATTGAAATCCCTGTTGTCCTCTTTCTATTACCACTACTGCCTGCTTCAAAATACCCACCAAGCCACGGAGCGGCCGCGGAGTCTGCTGCAGAGTCTTTTGGTCTGTGTCTGGGAGAGACTCTACAGCGTTTTTGCTCCAGTATCCTGTGAGGAATTAAAATCCCTCTTGTCCTCTTTCTATTAAAACTACTGCCTGCTTCAAAATACCCAGCAAGCCGCGGCGCGGCCGCGGAGTCTGCTGCAGAGTCTTTTGGTCTGTGTCTGGGAGAGACTCTACAGCGTTTTTGCTCCAGTATCCTGTGAGGAATTGAAATCCCTCTTGTCCTCTTTCTATTACCACTACTGTCTGCTTCAAAATACCCAGCAAGCCGCAGAGTCTGCTGCAGAGTCTTTTGGTCTGTGTCTGGGAGAGACTCTACAGCGTTTTTGCTCCAGTATCCTGTGAGGAATTGAAATCCCTCTTGTCCTCTTTCTATTACCACTACTGTCTGCTTCAAAATACCCAGCAAGCCGCAGAGTCTGCTGCAGAGTCTTTTGGTCTGTGTCTGGGAGAGACTCTACAGCGTTTTTGCTCCAGTATCCTGTGAGGAATTGAAATCCCTCTTGTCCTCTTTCTATTACCACTACTGCCTGCTTCAAAATACCCAGCAAGCCACAGAGCGGCCGCGGAGTCTGCTGCAGAGTCTTTTGGTCTGTGTCTGGGAGAGACTCTACAGAGTTTTTGCTCCAGTATCCTGTGAGGAATTGAAATCCCTCTTGTCCTCTTTCTATTACCACTACTGCCTGCTTCAAAATACCCAGCAAGCCACGGAGCGGCCGCAGAGTCTGCTGCAGAGTCTTTTGGTCTGTGTCTGGGAGAGACTCTACAGCGTTTTTGCTCCAGTATCCTGTGAGGAATTGAAATCCCTCTTGTCCTCTTTCTATTACCACTACTGCCTGCTTCAAAATACCCAGCAAGCCGGGGAATGGCCGCAGAGTCTGCTGCAGAGTCTTTTGGTCTGTGCCTGGGAGAGACTCTACAGCGTTTTTGCTCCAGTATCCTGTGAGGAATTGAAATCCCTCTTGTCCTCTTTCTATTACCACTACTGCCTGCTTCAAAATACCCAGCAAGCCACGGAGCGGCCGCGGAGTCTGCTGCAGAGTCTTTTGGTCTGTGTCTGGGAGAGACTCTACAGCGTTTTTGCTCCAGTATCCTGTGAGAAATTAAAATCCCTCTTGTCCTCTTTCTATTAAAACTACTGCCTGCTGCAAAATACCCAGCAAGCCGCGGCGCGGCCGCGGAGTCTGCTGCAGAGTCTTTTGGTCTGTGTCTGGGAGAGACTCTACAGCGTTTTTGCTCCAGTATCCTGTGAGGAATTGAAATCCCTCTTGTCCTCTTTCTATTACCACTACTGTCTGCTTCAAAATACCCAGCAAGCCGCAGAGTCTGCTGCAGAGTCTTTTGGTCTGTGTCTGGGAGAGACTCTACAGCGTTTTTGCTCCAGTATCCTGTGAGGAATTGAAATCCCTCTTGTCCTCTTTCTATTACCACTACTGCCTGCTTCAAAATACCCAGCAAGCCACGGAGCGGCCGCGGAGTCTGCTGCAGAGTCTTTTGGTCTGTGTCTGGGAGAGACTCTACAGAGTTTTTGCTCCAGTATCCTGTGAGGAATTGAAATCCCTCTTGTCCTCTTTCTATTACCACTACTGCCTGCTTCAAAATACCCAGCAAGCCACGGAGCGGCCGCAGAGTCTGCTGCAGAGTCTTTTGGTCTGTGTCTGGGAGAGACTCTACAGCGTTTTTGCTCCAGTATCCTGTGAGGAATTGAAATCCCTCTTGTCCTCTTTCTATTACCACTACTGCCTGCTTCAAAATACCCAGCAAGCCGGGGAATGGCCGCAGAGTCTGCTGCAGAGTCTTTTGGTCTGTGCCTGGGAGAGACTCTACAGCGTTTGTGCTCCAGTATCCTGTGAGGAATTGAAATCCCTCTTGTCCTCTTTCTATTACCACTACTGCCTGCTTCAAAATATCCAGCAAGCCACGGAACGGCCGCGGAGTCTGCTGCAGTGTATTTTGGTCTGTGTCTGGGAGAGACTCTACAGCGTTTTTGCTCCAGTATGCTGTGAGGAATTGAAATCCCTCTTGTCATCTTTCTATTACCATTACTGCCTAATTCAAAATACCCAGCAAGCCACGGAGCGGCTACATAGTCTGCTGCAGAGTCTTTTGGTCTGTGTCTGGGAGAGACTATACAGCATTTTTGCTCCAGTATCCTGTGAGGAATTGAAATCCCTCTTGTCCTCTTTCTATTACCACTACTGCCTGCTTCAAAATACCCAGCAAGCCGCGGAGCGGCCGTGGAGTCTGCTGCAGAGTCTTTTGGTCTGTGTCTGGGAGAGACTCTACAGCGTTTTTGCTCCAGTATCCTGTGAGGAATTGAAATCCCTCTTGTCCTCTTTCTATTACCACTACTGTCTGCTTCAAAATACCCAGCAAGCCGCAGAGTCTGCTGCAGAGTCTTTTGGTCTGTGTCTGGGAGAGACTCTACAGCGTTTTTGCTCCAGTATCCTGTGAGGAATTGAAATCCCTGTTGTCCTCTTTCTATTACCACTACTGCCTGCTTCAAAATACCCACCAAGCCACGGAGCGGCCGCGGAGTCTGCTGCAGAGTCTTTTGGTCTGTGTCTGGGAGAGACTCTACAGCGTTTTTGCTCCAGTATCCTGTGAGGAATTAAAATCCCTCTTGTCCTCTTTCTATTAAAACTACTGCCTGCTTCAAAATACCCAGCAAGCCGCGGCGCGGCCGCGGAGTCTGCTGCAGAGTCTTTTGGTCTGTGTCTGGGAGAGACTCTACAGCGTTTTTGCTCCAGTATCCTGTGAGGAATTGAAATCCCTCTTGTCCTCTTTCTATTACCACTACTGTCTGCTTCAAAATACCCAGCAAGCCGCAGAGTCTGCTGCAGAGTCTTTTGGTCTGTGTCTGGGAGAGACTCTACAGCGTTTTTGCTCCAGTATCCTGTGAGGAATTGAAATCCCTCTTGTCCTCTTTCTATTACCACTACTGTCTGCTTCAAAATACCCAGCAAGCCGCAGAGTCTGCTGCAGAGTCTTTTGGTCTGTGTCTGGGAGAGACTCTACAGCGTTTTTGCTCCAGTATCCTGTGAGGAATTGAAATCCCTCTTGTCCTCTTTCTATTACCACTACTGCCTGCTTCAAAATACCCAGCAAGCCACGGAGCGGCCGCGGAGTCTGCTGCAGAGTCTTTTGGTCTGTGCCTGGGAGAGACTCTACAGTGTTTGTGCTCCAGTATCCTGTGAGGAATTGAAATCCCTCTTGTCCTCTTTCTATTACCACTACTGCCTGCTTCAAAATATCCAGCAAGCCACGGAACGGCCGCGGAGTCTGCTGCAGTGTATTTTGGTCTGTGTCTGGGAGAGACTCTACAGCGTTTTTGCTCCAGTATGCTGTGAGGAATTGAAATCCCTCTTGTCATCTTTCTATTACCATTACTGCCTAATTCAAAATACCCAGCAAGCCACGGAGCGGCTACATAGTCTGCTGCAGAGTCTTTTGGTCTGTGTCTGGGAGAGACTATACAGCATTTTTGCTCCAGTATCCTGTGAGGAATTGAAATCCCTCTTGTCCTCTTTCTATTACCACTACTGCCTGCTTCAAAATACCCAGCAAGCCGCGGAGCGGCCGTGGAGTCTGCTGCAGAGTCTTTTGGTCTGTGTCTGGGAGAGACTCTACAGCGTTTTTGCTCCAGTATCCTGTGAGGAATTGAAATCCCTCTTGTCCTCTTTCTATTACCACTACTGTCTGCTTCAAAATACCCAGCAAGCCGCAGAGTCTGCTGCAGAGTCTTTTGGTCTGTGTCTGGGAGAGACTCTACAGCGTTTTTGCTCCAGTATCCTGTGAGGAATTGAAATCCCTGTTGTCCTCTTTCTATTACCACTACTGCCTGCTTCAAAATACCCACCAAGCCACGGAGCGGCCGCGGAGTCTGCTGCAGAGTCTTTTGGTCTGTGTCTGGGAGAGACTCTACAGCGTTTTTGCTCCAGTATCCTGTGAGGAATTAAAATCCCTCTTGTCCTCTTTCTATTAAAACTACTGCCTGCTTCAAAATACCCAGCAAGCCGCGGCGCGGCCGCGGAGTCTGCTGCAGAGTCTTTTGGTCTGTGTCTGGGAGAGACTCTACAGCGTTTTTGCTCCAGTATCCTGTGAGGAATTGAAATCCCTCTTGTCCTCTTTCTATTACCACTACTGTCTGCTTCAAAATACCCAGCAAGCCGCAGAGTCTGCTGCAGAGTCTTTTGGTCTGTGTCTGGGAGAGACTCTACAGCGTTTTTGCTCCAGTATCCTGTGAGGAATTGAAATCCCTCTTGTCCTCTTTCTATTACCATTACTGCCTGCTTCAAAATACCCAGGAAGCCACGGAGCGGCCGCGGAGTCTGCTGCAGAGTCTTTTGGTCTGTGTCTGGGAGAGACTCTACAGCTTTTTTGCTCCATTATCCTGAGAGGAATTGAAATTCCTTTTATCCTCTTTCTATTACCACTACTGCCTGCTTCAAAATACCCAGCAAGCCGCGGAGCGGCCGCGGAGTCTGCTGCAGAGTCTTTTGGTCTGTGTCTGGGAGAGACTCTACAGCGTTTTTGCTCCAGTATCCTGTGAGGAATTGAAATCCCTCTTGTCCTCTTTCTATTACCACTACTGCCTGCTTCAAAATACCCAGCAAGCCACGGAGCGGCCGTGGAGTCTGCTGCAGAGTCTTTTGGTCTGTGTCTGGGAGAGACTCTACAGCGTTTTTGCTCCAGTATCCTGTGAGGAATTGAAATCCCTCTTGTCCTCTTTCTATTACCACTACTGCCTCCTTCAAAATACCCAGCAAGCCGCGGAGCGGCCGCGGAGTCTGCTGCAGAGTCTTTTGGTCTGTGTCTGGGAGAGACTCTACAGCGTTTTTGCTCCAGTATCCTGTGAGGAATTGAAATCCCTCTTGTCCTCTTTCTATTACCACTACTGCCTACTTCAAAATACCCAGCAAGCCGCGGAGCGGCCCAGAGTCTGCTGCAGAGTTTTTTGGTCTGTGTCTGGGAGAGACTCTACAGCGTTTTTGCTCCAGTATCCTGTGAGGAATTGAAATCCCTCTTGTCCTCTTTCTATTACCACTACTGCCTGCTTCAAAATACCCAGCAAGCCGCGGAGCAGCTGCGGAGTCTACTGCAGAGTCTTTTGGTCTGTGTCTGGGAGAGACTCTACAGCGTTTTTGCTCCAGTATCCAGTAACGAATTGAAATCCCTCTTGTCCTCTTTCTATTACCACTACTGCCTGCTTCAAAATACCCATCAAGCCACGCAGCGGCCGCAGAGTCTGCTGCAGAGTCTTTTGTTCTCCGTCTGGGAGAGACTCTACAGTGTTTTTGCTCCAGTATCCTGTGAGGAATTGAAATCCCTCTTGTCCTCTTTCTATTACCACTACAGCCTGCTTCAAAATACCCAGCAAGCCGCAGAGTCTGCTGCAGAGTCTTTTGGTCTGTGTCTGGGAGAGACTCTACAGCGTTTTTGCTCCAGTATCCTGTGAGGAATTGAAATCCCTCTTGTCCTCTTTCTATTACCACTACTGCCTGCTTCAAAATACCCAGCAAGCCGCGGAGCGGCCGCGGAGTCTGCTGCAGAGTCTTTTGGTCTGTGTCTGGGAGAGACTCTACAGCGTTTTTGCTCCAGTATCCTGTGAGGAATTGAAATCCCTCTTGTCCTCTTTCTATTACCACTACTGCCTGCTTCAAAATACCCAGCAAGCCGCGGAGCGGCCGCAGAGTCTGCTGCAGAGTCTTTTGGTCTGTGTCTGGGAGAGACTCTACAGCGTTTTTGCTCCAGTATCCTGTGAGGAATTGAAATCCCTCTTGTCCTCTTTCTATTACCACTACTGCCTGCTTCAAAATACCCAGCAAGCCGCGGAGCGGCCGCAGAGTCTGCTGCAGAGTCTTTTCATCTGTGTCTGGGAGAGACTCTACAGCGTTTTTGGTCCAGTATCCTGTGAGGCATTGAATTCCCTCTTGTCCTCTTTCTATTACCACTACTGCCTGCTTCAAAATACCCAGCAAGCCGCGGAGCAGCCGCGGAGTCTGCTGCTGAGTCTTTTGGTCTATGTCTGGGAGAGACTCTACAGCGTTTTTGCTCCAGTATCCTGTGAGTATTTGAAATCCACCTTGTCCTCTTTCTATTACCACTACTGCCTGCTTCAAAATTCCCAGCAAGCCGCGGAGCGGCCACGGAGTCTGCTGCAGAGTCTTTTGGTCTGTGTCTGGGAGAGACTCTACAGCGTTTTTGCTCCAGTATCCTGTGAGGAATTGAAATCCCTCTTGTCCTCTTTCTATTACCACTACTGCCTGCTTCAAAATACCCAGCAAGCCGCGGAGTGCCGTGGAGTCTGCTGCAGCGTCTTTTGGTCTGTGTCTGGGAGAGACTCTACAGCGTTTTTCCTCCAGTATCCAGTGAGGAATTGAAATCCCTCTTGTCCTCTTTCTATTACCACTAGTGCCTGCTTCAAAATACCCAGCAAGCCGCGGAGCGGCCGCGGATTCTGCTGCAGATTCTTTTGGTCTGTGTCTGGGAGAGACTCTAAATCGTTTGTGCTCCAGTATCCTGTGAGGAATTGAAATCCCTCTTGTCCTCTTTCTATTACCACTATTGCCTGCTTCAAAATACCCAGCAAGCCGGGGAATGGCCGCAGAGTCTGCTGCAGAGTCTTTTGGTCTGTGCCTGGGAGAGACTCTACAGCGTTTGTGCTCCAGTATCCTGTGAGGAATTGAAATCCCTCTTGTCCTCTTTCTATTACCACTACTGCCTGCTTCAAAATATCCAGCAAGCCACGGAACGGCCGCGGAGTCTGCTGCAGAGTATTTTGGTCTGTGTCTGGGAGAGACTCTACAGCGTTTTTGCTCCAGTATGCTGTGAGGAATTGAAATCCCTCTTGTCCTCTTTCTCTTACCAGTACTGCCTGCTTCAAAATTCCCAGCAAGCCGCGGAGCAGCCGCGGAGTCTGCTGCAGAGTCTTTTGGTCTGTGTCTGGGAGAGACTATACAGCATTTTTGCTCCAGTATCCTGTGAGGAATTGAAATCCCTCTTGTCCTCTTTCTATTACCACTACTGCCTGCTTCAAAATACCCAGCAAGCTGCTGAGTGGCCACAGAGTCTGCTGCAGAGTCTTTTGGTCTGTGTCTGGGAGAGACTCTACAGCGTTTGTGCTCCAGTATCCTGTGAGGAATTGAAATCCCTCTTGTCCTCTTTCTATTACCACTACTGCCTGCTTCAAAATATCCAGCAAGCCGCGGAACGGCCGCGGAGTCTGCTGCAGTGTATTTTGGTCTGTGTCTGGGAGAGACTCTACAGCGTTTTTGCTCCAGTATCCTGTGAGGAATTGAAATCCCTCTTGTCATCTTTCTATTACCATTACTGCCTAATTCAAAATACCCAGCAAGCCACGGAGCGGCTACGTAGTCTGCTGCAGAGTCTTTTGGTCTGTGTCTGGGAGAGACTCTACAGCGTTTTTGCTCCAGTATCCTGTGAGGAATTGAAATCCCTCTTGTCCTCTTTCTATTACCACTACTGCCTGCTTCAAAATACCCAGCAAGCCGCGAAGCGGCCGCGGAGTCTGCTGCAGAGTCTTTTGGTCTGTGTCTATGAGAGACTCTACAGCGTTTTTGCTCCAGTATCCTGTGAGGAATTGAAATCCCTCTTGTCCTCTTTCTATTACCACTACTGCCTGCTTCAAAATACCCAGCAAGCCGCGGAGCGGCCGTGGAGTCTGCTGCAGAGTCTTTTGGTCTGTGTCTGGGAGAGACTCTACAGCGTTTTTGCTCCAGTATCCTGTGAGGAATTGAAATCCCTCTTGTCCTCTTTCTATTACCACTACTGTCTGCTTCAAAATACCCAGCAAGCCGCAGAGTCTGCTGCAGAGTCCTTTGGTCTGTGTCTGGGAGAGACTCTACAGCGTTGTTGCTCCAGTATCCTGTGAGGAATTGAAATCCCTGTTGTCCTCTTTCTATTACCACTACTGCCTGCTTCAAAATACCCACCAAGCCACGGAGCGGCCGCGGAGTCTGCTGCAGAGTCTTTTGGTCTGTGTCTGGGAGAGACTCTACAGCGTTTTTGCTCCAGTATCCTGTGAGGAATTAAAATCCCTCTTGTCCTCTTTCTATTAAAACTACTGCCTGCTTCAAAATACCCAGCAAGCCGCGGCGCGGCCGCGGAGTCTGCTGCAGAGTCTTTTGGTCTGTGTCTGGGAGAGACTCTACAGCGTTTTTGCTCCAGTATCCTGTGAGGAATTGAAATCCCTCTTGTCCTCTTTCTATTACCACTACTGTCTGCTTCAAAATACCCAGCAAGCCGCAGAGTCTGCTGCAGAGTCTTTTGGTCTGTGTCTGGGAGAGACTCTACAGCGTTTTTGCTCCAGTATCCTGTGAGGAATTGAAATCCCTCTTGTCCTCTTTCTATTACCACTACTGTCTGCTTCAAAATACCCAGCAAGCCGCAGAGTCTGCTGCAGAGTCTTTTGGTCTGTGTCTGGGAGAGACTCTACAGCGTTTTTGCTCCAGTATCCTGTGAGGAATTGAAATCCCTCTTGTCCTCTTTCTATTACCACTACTGCCTGCTTCAAAATACCCAGCAAGCCACGGAGCGGCCGCGGAGTCTGCTGCAGAGTCTTTTGGTCTGTGTCTGGGAGAGACTCTACAGAGTTTTTGCTCCAGTATCCTGTGAGGAATTGAAATCCCTCTTGTCATCTTTCTATTACCATTACTGCCTAATTCAAAATACCCAGCAAGCCACGGAGCGGCTACGTAGTCTGCTGCAGAGTCTTTTGGTCTGTGTCTGGGAGAGACTCTACAGCGTTTTTGCTCCAGTATCCTGTGAGGAATTGAAATCCCTCTTGTCCTCTTTCTATTACCACTACTGCCTGCTTCAAAATACCCAGCAAGCCGCGAAGCGGCCGCGGAGTCTGCTGCAGAGTCTTTTGGTCTGTGTCTATGAGAGACTCTACAGCGTTTTTGCTCCAGTATCCTGTGAGGAATTGAAATCCCTCTTGTCCTCTTTCTATTACCACTACTGCCTGCTTCAAAATACCCAGCAAGCCGCAGAGCGGCCGTGGAGTCTGCTGCAGAGTCTTTTGGTCTGTGTCTGGGAGAGACTCTACAGCGTTTTTGCTCCAGTATCCTGTGAGGAATTGAAATCCCTCTTGTCCTCTTTCTATTACCACTACTGTCTGCTTCAAAATACCCAGCAAGCCGCAGAGTCTGCTGCAGAGTCTTTTGGTCTGTGTCTGGGAGAGACTCTACAGCGTTTTTGCTCCAGTATCCTGTGAGGAATTGAAATCCCTGTTGTCCTCTTTCTATTACCACTACTGCCTGCTTCAAAATACCCACCAAGCCACGGAGCGGCCGCGGAGTCTGCTGCAGAGTCTTTTGGTCTGTGTCTGGGAGAGACTCTACAGAGTTTTTGCTCCAGTATCCTGTGAGGAATTAAAATCCCTCTTGTTCTCTTTCTATTAAAACTACTGCCTGCTTCAAAATACCCAGCAAGCCGCGGCGCGGCCGCGGAGTCTGCTGCAGAGTCTTTTGGTCTGTGTCTGGGAGAGACTCTACAGCGTTTTTGCTCCAGTATCCTGTGAGGAATTGAAATCCCTCTTGTCCTCTTTCTATTACCACTACTGTCTGCTTCAAAATACCCAGCAAGCCGCAGAGTCTGCTGCAGAGTCTTTTGGTCTGTGTCTGGGAGAGACTCTACAGCGTTTTTGCTCCAGTATCCTGTGAGG
Source organism: Ambystoma mexicanum (assembly GCF_040938575.1). NCBI lineage: Eukaryota > Metazoa > Chordata > Amphibia > Caudata > Ambystomatidae > Ambystoma > Ambystoma mexicanum. The sequence continues at coordinate 1,669,537,889 of NC_090929.1, read as the reverse complement.
AATTGAAATCCCTCTTGTCCTCTTTCTATTACCACTACTGTCTGCTTCAAAATACCCAGCAAGCCGCAGAGTCTGCTGCAGAGTCTTTTGGTCTGTGTCTGGGAGAGACTCTACAGCGTTTTTGCTCCAGTATCCTGTGAGGAATTGAAATCCCTCTTGTCCTCTTTCTATTACCACTACTGCCTGCTTCAAAATAACCAGCAAGCCACGGAGCGGCCGCGGAGTCTGCTGCAGAGTCTTTTGGTCTGTGTCTGGGAGAGACTCTACAGAGTTTTTGCTCCAGTATCCTGTGAGGAATTGAAATCCCTCTTGTCCTCTTTCTATTACCACTACTGCCTGCTTCAAAATACCCAGCAAGCCACGGAGCGGCCGCAGAGTCTGCTGCAGAGTCTTTTGGTCTGTGTCTGGGAGAGACTCTACAGCGTTTTTGCTCCAGTATCCTGTGAGGAATTGAAATCCCTCTTGTCCTCTTTCTATTACCACTACTGCCTGCTTCAAAATACCCAGCAAGCCGGGGAATGGCCGCAGAGTCTGCTGCAGAGTCTTTTGGTCTGTGCCTGGGAGAGACTCTACAGCGTTTTTGCTCCAGTATCCTGTGAGGAATTGAAATCCCTCTTGTCCTCTTTCTATTACCACTACTGCCTGCTTCAAAATACCCAGCAAGCCACGGAGCGGCCGCGGAGTCTGCTGCAGAGTCTTTTGGTCTGTGTCTGGGAGAGACTCTACAGCGTTTTTGCTCCAGTATCCTGTGAGAAATTAAAATCCCTCTTGTCCTCTTTCTATTAAAACTACTGCCTGCTGCAAAATACCCAGCAAGCCGCGGCGCGGCCGCGGAGTCTGCTGCAGAGTCTTTTGGTCTGTGTCTGGGAGAGACTCTACAGCGTTTTTGCTCCAGTATCCTGTGAGGAATTGAAATCCCTCTTGTCCTCTTTCTATTACCACTACTGTCTGCTTCAAAATACCCAGCAAGCCGCAGAGTCTGCTGCAGAGTCTTTTGGTCTGTGTCTGGGAGAGACTCTACAGCGTTTTTGCTCCAGTATCCTGTGAGGAATTGAAATCCCTCTTGTCCTCTTTCTATTACCACTACTGCCTGCTTCAAAATACCCAGCAAGCCACGGAGCGGCCGCGGAGTCTGCTGCAGAGTCTTTTGGTCTGTGTCTGGGAGAGACTCTACAGAGTTTTTGCTCCAGTATCCTGTGAGGAATTGAAATCCCTCTTGTCCTCTTTCTATTACCACTACTGCCTGCTTCAAAATACCCAGCAAGCCACGGAGCGGCCGCAGAGTCTGCTGCAGAGTCTTTTGGTCTGTGTCTGGGAGAGACTCTACAGCGTTTTTGCTCCAGTATCCTGTGAGGAATTGAAATCCCTCTTGTCCTCTTTCTATTACCACTACTGCCTGCTTCAAAATACCCAGCAAGCCGGGGAATGGCCGCAGAGTCTGCTGCAGAGTCTTTTGGTCTGTGCCTGGGAGAGACTCTACAGCGTTTGTGCTCCAGTATCCTGTGAGGAATTGAAATCCCTCTTGTCCTCTTTCTATTACCACTACTGCCTGCTTCAAAATATCCAGCAAGCCACGGAACGGCCGCGGAGTCTGCTGCAGTGTATTTTGGTCTGTGTCTGGGAGAGACTCTACAGCGTTTTTGCTCCAGTATGCTGTGAGGAATTGAAATCCCTCTTGTCATCTTTCTATTACCATTACTGCCTAATTCAAAATACCCAGCAAGCCACGGAGCGGCTACATAGTCTGCTGCAGAGTCTTTTGGTCTGTGTCTGGGAGAGACTATACAGCATTTTTGCTCCAGTATCCTGTGAGGAATTGAAATCCCTCTTGTCCTCTTTCTATTACCACTACTGCCTGCTTCAAAATACCCAGCAAGCCGCGGAGCGGCCGTGGAGTCTGCTGCAGAGTCTTTTGGTCTGTGTCTGGGAGAGACTCTACAGCGTTTTTGCTCCAGTATCCTGTGAGGAATTGAAATCCCTCTTGTCCTCTTTCTATTACCACTACTGTCTGCTTCAAAATACCCAGCAAGCCGCAGAGTCTGCTGCAGAGTCTTTTGGTCTGTGTCTGGGAGAGACTCTACAGCGTTTTTGCTCCAGTATCCTGTGAGGAATTGAAATCCCTGTTGTCCTCTTTCTATTACCACTACTGCCTGCTTCAAAATACCCACCAAGCCACGGAGCGGCCGCGGAGTCTGCTGCAGAGTCTTTTGGTCTGTGTCTGGGAGAGACTCTACAGCGTTTTTGCTCCAGTATCCTGTGAGGAATTAAAATCCCTCTTGTCCTCTTTCTATTAAAACTACTGCCTGCTTCAAAATACCCAGCAAGCCGCGGCGCGGCCGCGGAGTCTGCTGCAGAGTCTTTTGGTCTGTGTCTGGGAGAGACTCTACAGCGTTTTTGCTCCAGTATCCTGTGAGGAATTGAAATCCCTCTTGTCCTCTTTCTATTACCACTACTGTCTGCTTCAAAATACCCAGCAAGCCGCAGAGTCTGCTGCAGAGTCTTTTGGTCTGTGTCTGGGAGAGACTCTACAGCGTTTTTGCTCCAGTATCCTGTGAGGAATTGAAATCCCTCTTGTCCTCTTTCTATTACCACTACTGTCTGCTTCAAAATACCCAGCAAGCCGCAAAGTCTGCTGCAGAGTCTTTTGGTCTGTGTCTGGGAGAGACTCTACAGCGTTTTTGCTCCAGTATCCTGTGAGGAATTGAAATCCCTCTTGTCCTCTTTCTATTACCACTACTGCCTGCTTCAAAATACCCAGCAAGCCACGGAGCGGCCGCGGAGTCTGCTGCAGAGTCTTTTGGTCTGTGTCTGGGAGAGACTCTACAGAGTTTTTGCTCCAGTATCCTGTGAGGAATTGAAATCCCTCTTGTCCTCTTTCTATTACCACTACTGCCTGCTTCAAAATACCCAGCAAGCCACGGAGCGGCCGCAGAGTCTGCTGCAGAGTCTTTTGGTCTGTGTCTGGGAGAGACTCTACAGCGTTTTTGATCCAGTATCCTGTGAGGAATTGAAATCCCTCTTGTCCTCTTTCTATTACCACTACTGCCTGCTTCAAAATACCCAGCAAGCCGGGGAATGGCCGCAGAGTCTGCTGCAGAGTCTTTTGGTCTGTGCCTGGGAGAGACTCTACAGCGTTTTTGCTCCAGTATCCTGTGAGGAATTGAAATCCCTCTTGTCCTCTTTCTATTACCACTACTGCCTGCTTCAAAATACCCAGCAAGCCACGGAGCGGCCGCGGAGTCTGCTGCAGAGTCTTTTGGTCTGTGTCTGGGAGAGACTCTACAGCGTTTTTGCTCCAGTATCCTGTGAGAAATTAAAATCCCTCTTGTCCTCTTTCTATTAAAACTACTGCCTGCTGCAAAATACCCAGCAAGCCGCGGCGCGGCCGCGGAGTCTGCTGCAGAGTCTTTTGGTCTGTGTCTGGGAGAGACTCTACAGCGTTTTTGCTCCAGTATCCTGTGAGGAATTGAAATCCCTCTTGTCCTCTTTCTATTACCACTACTGTCTGCTTCAAAATACCCAGCAAGCCGCAGAGTCTGCTGCAGAGTCTTTTGGTCTGTGTCTGGGAGAGACTCTACAGCGTTTTTGCTCCAGTATCCTGTGAGGAATTGAAATCCCTCTTGTCCTCTTTCTATTACCACTACTGTCTGCTTCAAAATACCCAGCAAGCCGCAGAGTCTGCTGCAGAGTCTTTTGGTCTGTGTCTGGGAGAGACTCTACAGCGTTTTTGCTCCAGTATCCTGTGAGGAATTGAAATCCCTCTTGTCCTCTTTCTATTACCACTACTGCCTGCTTCAAAATACCCAGCAAGCCACGGAGTGGCCGCGGAGTCTGCTGCAGAGTCTTTTGGTCTGTGTCTGGGAGAGACTCTACAGAGTTTTTGCTCCAGTATCCTGTGAGGAATTGAAATCCCTCTTGTCCTCTTTCTATTACCACTACTGCCTGCTTCAAAATACCCAGCAAGCCACGGAGCGGCCGCAGAGTCTGCTGCAGAGTCTTTTGGTCTGTGTCTGGGAGAGACTCTACAGCGTTTTTGCTCCAGTATCCTGTGAGGAATTGAAATCCCTCTTGTCCTCTTTCTATTACCACTACTGCCTGCTTCAAAATACCCAGCAAGCCGGGGAATGGCCGCAGAGTCTGCTGCAGAGTCTTTTGGTCTGTGCCTGGGAGAGACTCTACAGCGTTTGTGCTCCAGTATCCTGTGAGGAATTGAAATCCCTCTTGTCCTCTTTCTATTACCACTACTGCCTGCTTCAAAATATCCAGCAAGCCACGGAACGGCCGCGGAGTCTGCTGCAGAGTATTTTGGTCTGTGTCTGGGAGAGACTCTACAGCGTTTTTGCTCCAGTATGCTGTGAGGAATTGAAATCCCACTTGTCCTCTTTCTCTTACCAGTACTGCCTGCTTCAAAATTCCCAGCAAGCCGCGGAGCAGCCGCGGAGTCTGCTGCAGAGTCTTTTGGTCTGTGTCTGGGAGAGACTATACAGCATTTTTGCTCCAGTATCCTGTGAGGAATTGAAATCCCTCTTGTCCTCTTTCTATTACCACTACTGCCTGCTTCAAAATACCCAGCAAGCTGCTGAGTGGCCACAGAGTCTGCTGCAGAGTCTTTTGGTCTGTGTCTGGGAGAGACTCTACAGCGTTTGTGCTCCAGTATCCTGTGAGGAATTGAAATCCCTCTTGTCCTCTTTCTATTACCACTACTGCCTGCTTCAAAATATCCAGCAAGCCGCGGAACGGCCGCGGAGTCTGCTGCAGTGTATTTTGGTCTGTGTATGGGAGAGACTCTACAGAGTTTTTGCTCCAGTATCCTGTGAGGAATTGAAATCCCTCTTGTCATCTTTCTATTACCATTACTGCCTAATTCAAAATACCCAGCAAGCCACAGAGCGGCTACGTAGTCTGCTGCAGAGTCTTTTGGTCTGTGTCTGGGAGAGACTCTACAGCGTTTTTGCTCCAGTATCCTGTGAGGAATTGAAATCCCTCTTGTCCTCTTTCTATTACCACTACTGCCTGCTTCAAAATACCCAGCAAGCCGCGGAGCGGCCGCGGAGTCTGCTGCAGAGTCTTTTGGTCTGTGTCTGGGAGAGACTCTACAGCGTTTTTGCTCCAGTATCCTGTGAGGAATTGAAATCCCTCTTGTCCTCTTTGTATTACCACTACTGTCTGCTTCAAAATACCCAGCAAGCCGCAGAGTCTGCTGCAGAGTCTTTTGGTCTGTGTCTGGGAGAGACTCTACAGCGTTTTTGCTCCAGTATCCTGTGAGGAATTGAAATCCCTCTTGTCCTCTTTCTATTACCACTACTGCCTGCTTCAAAATACCCAGCAAGCCACGGAGCGGCCGCGGAGTCTGCTGCAGAGTCTTTTGGTCTGTGTCTGGGAGAGACTCTACAGCGTTTTTGCTCCAGTATCCTGTGAGGAATTGAAATCCCTCTTGTCCTCTTTCTATTACCACTACTGCCTGCTTCAAAATACCCAGCAAGCCGCGGAGCGGCCGCGGAGTCTGCTGCAGAGTCTTTTGGTCTGTGTCTGGGAGAGACTCTACAGCGTTTTTGCTCCAGTATCCTGTGAGGAATTGAAATCCCTCTTGTCCTCTTTCTATTACCACTACTGTCTGCTTCAAAATACCCAGCAAGCCGCAGAGTCTGCTGCAGAGTCTTTTGGTCTGTGTCTGGGAGAGACTCTACAGCGTTTTTGCTCCAGTATCCTGTGAGGAATTGAAATCCCTCTTGTCCTCTTTCTATTACCACTACTGCCTGCTTCAAAATACCCAGCAAGCCACGGAGCGGCCGCGGAGTCTGCTGCAGAGTCTTTTGGTCTGTGTCTGGGAGAGACTCTACAGAGTTTTTGCTCCAGTATCCTGTGAGGAATTGAAATCCCTCTTGTCCTCTTTCTATTACCACTACTGCCTGCTTCAAAATACCCAGCAAGCCACGGAGCGGCCGCAGAGTCTGCTGCAGAGTCTTTTGGTCTGTGTCTGGGAGAGACTCTACAGCGTTTTTGCTCCAGTATCCTGTGAGGAATTGAAATCCCTCTTGTCCTCTTTCTATTACCACTACTGCCTGCTTCAAAATACCCAGCAAGCCGGGGAATGGCCGCAGAGTCTGCTGCAGAGTCTTTTGGTCTGTGCCTGGGAGAGACTCTACAGCGTTTGTGCTCCAGTATCCTGTGAGGAATTGAAATCCCTCTTGTCCTCTTTCTATTACCACTACTGCCTGCTTCAAAATATCCAGCAAGCCACGGAACGGCTGCGGAGTCTGCTGCAGTGTATTTTGGTCTGTGTCTGGGAGAGACTCTACAGCGTTTTTGCTCCAGTATGCTGTGAGGAATTGAAATCCCTCTTGTCATCTTTCTATTACCATTACTGCCTAATTCAAAATACCCAGCAAGCCACGGAGCGGCTACATAGTCTGCTGCAGAGTCTTTTGGTCTGTGTCTGGGAGAGACTATACAGCATTTTTGCTCCAGTATCCTGTGAGGAATTGAAATCCCTCTTGTCCTCTTTCTATTACCACTACTGCCTGCTTCAAAATACCCAGCAAGCTGCTGAGTGGCCACAGAGTCTGCTGCAGAGTCTTTTGGTCTGTGTCTGGGAGAGACTCTACAGCGTTTGTGCTCCAGTATCCTGTGAGGAATTGAAATCCCTCTTGTCCTCTTTCTATTACCACTACTGCCTGCTTCAAAATATCCAGCAAGCCGCGGAACGGCCGCGGAGTCTGCTGCAGTGTATTTTGGTCTGTGTCTGGGAGAGACTCTACAGCGTTTTTGCTCCAGTATCCTGTGAGGAATTGAAATCCCTCTTGTCATCTTTCTATTACCATTACTGCCTAATTCAAAATACCCAGCAAGCCACGGAGCGGCTACGTAGTCTGCTGCAGAGTCTTTTGGTCTGTGTCTGGGAGAGACTCTACAGCGTTTTTGCTCCAGTATCCTGTGAGGAATTGAAATCCCTCTTGTCCTCTTTCTATTACCATTACTGCCTGCTTCAAAATACCCAGCAAGCCGCGGAGCAGCCGCGGAGTCTGCTGCAGAGTCTTTTGGTCTGTGTCTGGGAGAGACTCTACAGCGTTTTTGCTCCAGTATCCTGTGAGGAATTGAAATCCCTCTTGTCCTCTTTCTATTACCACTACTGCCTGCTTCAAAATACCCAGCAAGCCGCGGAGCGGCCGCGGAGTCTGCTGCAGAGTCTTTTGGTCTGTGTCTGGGAGAGACTCTACAGCGTTTTTGCTCCAGTATCCTGTGAGGAATTGAAATCCCTCTTGTCCTCTTTCTATTACCACTACTGTCTGCTTCAAAATACCCAGCAAGCCGCAGAGTCTGCTGCAGAGTCTTTTGGTCTGTGTCTGGGAGAGACTCTACAGCGTTTTTGCTCCAGTATCCTGTGAGGAATTGAAATCCCTCTTGTCCTCTTTCTATTACCACTACTGCCTGCTTCAAAATACCCAGCAAGCCACGGAGCGGCCGCGGAGTCTGCTGCAGAGTCTTTTGGTCTGTGTCTGGGAGAGACTCTACAGCGTTTTTGCTCCAGTATCCTGTGAGGAATTGAAATCCCTCTTTTCCTCTTTCTATTACCACTACTGCCTGCTTCAAAATACCCAGCAAGCCGCGGAGCGGCCGCGGAGTCTGCTGCAGAGTCTTTTGGTCTGTGTCTGGGAGAGACTACAGCGTTTTTACTCCAGTATCCTGTGAGGAATTGAAATCCCTCTTGTCCTCTTTCTATTACCACTACTGTCTGCTTCAAAATACCCAGCAAGCCGCAGAGTCTGCTGCAGAGTCTTTTGGTCTGTGTCTGGGAGAGACTCTACAGCGGTTTTGCTCCAGTATCCTGTGAGGAATTGAAATCCCTCTTGTCCTCTTTCTATTACCACTACTGCCTGCTTCAAAATACCCAGCAAGCCACGGAGCGGCCGCGGAGTCTGCTGCAGAGTCTTTTGGTCTGTGTCTGGGAGAGACTCTACAGCGTTTTTGCTCCAGTATCCTGTGAGGAATTGAAATCCCTCTTGTCCTCTTTCTATTACCACTACTGTCTGCTTCAAAATACCCAGCAAGCCGCAGAGTCTGCTGCAGAGTCTGCTGCAGAGTCTTTTGGTCTGTGTCTGGGAGAGACTCTACAGCGTTTTTGCTTCAGTATCCTGTGAGGAATTGAAATCCCTCTTGTCCTCTTTCTATTACCACTACTGCCTGCTTCAAAATACCCAGCAAGCCACGGAGCGGCCGCGGAGTCTGCTGCAGAGTCTTTTGGTCTGTGTCTGGGAGAGACTCTACAGCGTTTTTGCTCCAGTATCCTGTGAGGAATTGAAATCCCTCTTGTCCTCTTTCTATTACCACTACTGTCTGCTTCAAAATACCCAGAAAGCCGCAGAGTCTGCTGCAGAGTCTTTTGGTCTGTGTCTGGGAGAGACTCTACAGCGTTTTTGCTCCAGTATCCTGTGAGGAATTGAAATCCCTCTTGTCCTCTTTCTATTACCACTACTGCCTGCTTCAAAATACCCAGCAAGCCGGGGAATGGCCGCAGAGTCTGCTGCAGAGTCTTTTGGTCTGTGCCTGGGAGAGACTCTACAGCGTTTGTGCTCCAGTATCCTGTGAGGAATTGAAATCCCTCTTGTCCTCTTTCTATTACCACTACTGCCTGCTTCAAAATATCCAGCAAACCACGGAACGGCCGCGGAGTCTGCTGCAGAGTATTTTGGTCTGTGTCTGGGAGAGACTCTACAGCGTTTTTGCTCCAGTATGCTGTGAGGAATTGAAATCCCACTTGTCCTCTTTCTCTTACCAGTACTGCCTGCTTCAAAATTCCCAGCAAGCCACGGAGCAGCCGCGGAGTCTGCTGCAGAGTCTTTTGGTCTGTGTCTGGGAGAGACTATACAGCATTTTTGCTCCAGTATCCTGTGAGGAATTGAAATCCCTCTTGTCCTCTTTCTATTACCACTACTGCCTGCTTCAAAATACCCAGCAAGCTGCTGAGTGGCCACAGAGTCTGCTGCAGAGTCTTTTGGTCTGTGTCTGGGAGAGACTCTACAGCGTTTGTGCTCCAGTATCCTGTGAGGAATTGAAATCCCTCTTGTCCTCTTTCTATTACCACTACTGCCTGCTTCAAAATATCCAGCAAGCCGCGGAACGGCCGCGGAGTCTGCTGCAGTGTATTTTGGTCTGTGTCTGGGAGAGACTCTACAGAGTTTTTGCTCCAGTATCCTGTGAGGAATTGAAATCCCTCTTGTCTTCTTTCTATTACCATTACTGCCTAATTCAAAATACCCAGCAAGCCACGGAGCGGCTACGTAGTCTGCTGCAGAGTCTTTTGGTCTGTGTCTGGGAGAGACTCTACAGCGTTTTTGCTCCAGTATCCTGTGAGGAATTGAAATCCCTCTTGTCCTCTTTCTATTACCACTACTGCCTGCTTCAAAATACCCAGCAAGCCGCGGAGCGGCCGCGGAGTCTGCTGCAGAGTCTTTTGGTCTGTGTCTGGGAGAGACTCTACAGCGTTTTTGCTCCAGTATCCTGTGAGGAATTGAAATCCCTCTTCTCCTCTTTCTATTACCACTACTGTCTGCTTCAAAATACCCAGCAAGCCGCAGAGTCTGCTGCAGAGTCTTTTGGTCTGTGTCTGGGAGAGACTCTACAGCGTTTTTGCTCCAGTATCCTGTGAGGAATTGAAATCCCTCTTGTCCTCTTTCTATTACCACTACTGCCTGCTTCAAAATACCCAGCAAGCCACGGAGCGGCCGCGGAGTCTGCTGCAGAGTCTTTTGGTCTGTGTCTGGGAGAGACTCTACAGAGTTTTTGCTCCAGTATCCTGTGAGGAATTGAAATCCCTCTTGTCCTCTTTCTATTACCACTACTGCCTGCTTCAAAATACCCAGCAAGCCACGGAGCGGCCGCAGAGTCTGCTGCAGAGTCTTTTGGTCTGTGTCTGGGAGAGACTCTACAGCGTTTTTGCTCCAGTATCCTGTGAGGAATTGAAATCCCTCTTGTCCTCTTTGTATTACCACTACTGCCTGCTTCAAAATACCCAGCAAGCCGGGGAATGGCCGCAGAGTCTGCTGCAGAGTCTTTTGGTCTGTGCCTGGGAGAGACTCTACAGCGTTTGTGCTCCAGTATCCTGTGAGGAATTGAAATCCCGCTTGTCCTCTTTCTATTACCACTACTGCCTGCTTCAAAATATCCAGCAAGCCACGGAACGGCCGTTGAGTCTGCTGCAGAGTATTTTGGTCTGTGTCTGGGAGAGACTCTACAGCGTTTTTGCTCCAGTATGCTGTGAGGAATTGAAATCCCACTTGTCCTCTTTCTCTTACCAGTACTGCCTGCTTCAAAATTCCCAGCAAGCCGCGGAGCAGCCGCGGAGTCTGCTGCAGAGTCTTTTGGTCTGTGTCTGGGAGAGACTATACAGCATTTTTGCTCCAGTATCCTGTGAGGAATTGAAATCCCTCTTGTCCTCTTTCTATTACCACTACTGCCTGCTTCAAAATACCCAGCAAGCTGCTGAGTGGCCACAGAGTCTGCTGCAGAGTCTTTTGGTCTGTGTCTGGGAGAGACTCTACAGCGTTTGTGCTCCAGTATCCTGTGAGGAATTGAAATTCCTCTTGTCCTCTTTCTATTACCACTACTGTCTGCTTCAAAATATCCAGCAAGCCGCGGAACGGCCGCGGAGTCTGCTGCAGTGTATTTTGGTCTGTGTCTGGGAGAGACTCTACAGCGTTTTTGCTCCAGTATCCTGTGAGGAATTGAAATCCCTCTTGTCATCTTTCTATTACCATTACTGCCTAATTCAAAATACCCAGCAAGCCGCGGAGCGGCCACGGAGTCTGCTGCAGAGTCTTTTGGTCTGTGTCTGGGAGACACTCTACAGCGTTTTTGCTCCAGCATCCTGTGAGGAATTGAAATCCCTCTTGTCCTCCTTCTATTACCACTACTGTCTGCTTCAAAATACCCAGCAAGCCGCAGAGTCTGCTGCAGAGTCTTTTGGTCTGTGTCTGGGAGAGACTCTACAGCGTTTTTGCTCCAGTATCCTGTGAGGAATTGAAATCCCTTTTGTCCTCTTTCTATTACCACTACTGTCTGCTTCAAAATACCCAGCAAGCCGCAGAGTCTGCTGCAGAGTCTTTTGGTCTGTGTCTGGGAGAGACTCTACAGCGTTTTTGCTCCAGTATCCTGTGAGGAATTGAAATCCCTTTTGTCCTCTTTCTATTACCACTACTGTCTGCTTCAAAATACCCAGCAAGCCGCAGAGTCTGCTGCAGAGTCTTTTGGTCTGTGTCTGGGAGAGACTCTACAGCGTTTTTGCTCCAGTATCCTGTGAGGAATTGAAATCCCTCTTGTCCTCTTTCTATTACCACTACTGTCTGCTTCAAAATACCCAGCAAGCCGCAGAGTCTGCTGCAGAGTCTTTTGGTCTGTGTCTGGGAGAGACTCTACAGCGTTTTTGCTCCAGTATCCTGTGAGGAATTGAAATCCCTTTTGTCCTCTTTCTATTACCACTACTGCCTGCTTCAAAATACCCAGCAAGCCGCGGAGCGGCCGCAGAGTCTGCTGCAGAGTCTTTTGGTCTGTGTCTGGGAGAGACTCTACAGCGTTTTTGCTCCAGTATCCTGTGAGGAATTGAAATCCCTCTTGTCCTCTTTCTATTACCACTACTGTCTGCTTCAAAATACCCAGCAAGCCGCAGAGTCTGCTGCAGAGTCTTTTGGTCTGTGTCTGGGAGAGACTCTACAGCGTTTTTGCTCCAGTATCCTGTGAGGAATTGAAATCCCTCTTGTCCTCTTTCTATTACCACTACTGCCTGCTTCAAAATACCCAGCAAGCCACGGAGCGGCCGCGGAGTCTGCTGCAGAGTCTTTTGGTCTGTGTCTGGGAGAGACTCTACAGCGTTTTTGCTCCAGTATCCTGTGAGTAATTGAAATCCCTCTTGTCCTCTTTCTATTACCACTACTGCCTGCTTCAAAATACCCAGCAAGCCGCGGAGCGGCCGCGGAGTCTGCTGCAGAGTCTTTTGGTCTGTGTCTGGGAGAGACTCTACAGCGTTTTTGCTCCAGTATCCTGTGAGGAATTGAAATCGCTCTTGTCCTCTTTCTATTACCACTACTGCCTGCTTCAAAATACCCAGCAAGCCACGGAGCGGCCGCGGAGTCTGCTGCAGAGTCTTTTGGTCTGTGTCTGGGAGAGACTCTACAGCGTTTTTGCTCCAGTATCCTGTGAGGAATTGAAATCCCTCTTGTCCTCTTTCTATTACCACTACTGCCTGCTTCAAAATACCCAGCAAGCCGCGGAGCGGCCGCGGAGTCTGCTGCAGAGTCTTTTGGTCTGTGTCTGGGAGAGACTCTACAGCGTTTTTGCTCCAGTATCCTGTGAGGAATTGAAATCCCTCTTGTCCTCTTTCTATTACCACTACTGTCTGCTTCAAAATACCCAGCAAGCCGCAGAGTCTGCTGCAGAGTCTTTTGGTCTGTGTCTGGGAGAGACTCTACAGCGTTTTTGCTCCAGTATCCTGTGAGGAATTGAAATCCCTCTTGTCCTCTTTCTATTACCACTACTGCCTGCTTCAAAATACCCAGCAAGCCACGGAGCGGCCGCGGAGTCTGCTGCAGAGTCTTTTGGTCTGTGTCTGAGAGAGACTCTACAGCGTTTTTGCTCCAGTATCCTGTGAGGAATTGAAATCCCTCTTGTTCTCTTTCTATTACCACTACTGCCTGCTTCAAAATACCCAGCAAGCCGGGGAATGGCCGCAGAGTCTGCTGCAGAGTCTTTTGGTCTGTGCCTGGGAGAGACTCTACAGCGTTTGTGCTCCAGTATCCTGTGAGGAATTGAAATCCCTCTTGTCCTCTTTCTATTACCACTACTGCCTGCTTCAAAATATCCAGCAAGCCACGGAACGGCCGCGGAGTCTGCTGCAGTGTATTTTGGTCTGTGTCTGGGAGAGACTCTACAGCGTTTTTGCTCCAGTATGCTGTGAGGAATTGAAATCCCTCTTGTCCTCTTTCTCTTACCAGTACTGCCTGCTTCAAAATTCCCAGCAAGCCGCGGAGCAGCCGCGGAGTCTGCTGCAGAGTCTTTTGGTCTGTGTCTGGGAGAGACTATACAGCATTTTTGCTCCAGTATCCTGTGAGGAATTGAAATCCCTCTTGTCCTCTTTCTATTACCACTACTGCCTGCTTCAAAATACCCAGCAAGCTGCTGAGTGGCCACAGAGTCTGCTGCAGAGTCTTTTGGTCTGTGTCTGGGAGAGACTCTACAGCGTTTGTGCTCCAGTATCCTGTGAGGAATTGAAATCCCTCTTGTCCTCTTTCTATTACCACTACTGCCTGCTTCAAAATATCCAGCAAGCCGCGGAACGGCCGCGGAGTCTGCTGCAGTGTATTTTGGTCTGTGTCTGGGAGAGACTCTACAGCGTTTTTGCTCCAGTATCCTGTGAGGAATTGAAATCCCTCTTGTCATCTTTCTATTACCATTACTGCCTAATTCAAAACACCCAGCAAGCCACGGAGCGGCTACGTAGTCTGCTGCAGAGTCTTTTGGTCTGTGTCTGGGAGAGACTATACAGCATTTTTGCTCCAGTATCCTGTGAGGAATTGAAATCCCTCTTGTCCTCTTTCTATTACCACTACTGCCTGCTTCAAAATACCCAGCAAGCTGCTGAGTGGCCACAGAGTCTGCTGCAGAGTCTTTTGGTCTGTGTCTGGGAGAGACTCTACAGCGTTTGTGCTCCAGTATCCTGTGAGGAATTGAAATCCCTCTTGTCCTCTTTCTATTACCACTACTGCCTGCTTCAAAATATCCAGCAAGCCGCGGAACGGCCGCGGAGTCTGCTGCAGTGTATTTTGGTCTGTGTCTGGGAGAGACTCTACAGCGTTTTTGCTCCAGTATCCTGTGAGGAATTGAAATCCCTCTTGTCATCTTTCTATTACCATTACTGCCTAATTCAAAATACCCAGCAAGCCACGGAGCGGCTACGTAGTCTGCTGCAGAGTCTTTTGGTCTGTGTCTGGGAGAGACTCTACAGCGTTTTTGCTCCAGTATCCTGTGAGGAATTGAAATCCCACTTGTCCTCTTTCTATTACCACTACTGCCTGCTTCAAAATACCCAGCAAGCCGCGGAGCGGCCGCGGAGTCTGCTGCAGAGTCTTTTGGTCTGTGTCTGGGAGAGACTCTACAGCGTTTTTGCTCCAGTATCCTGTGAGGAATTGAAATCCCTCTTGTCCTCTTTCTATTACCACTACTGCCTGCTTCAAAATACCCAGCAAGCCGCGGAGCGGCCGCGGAGTCTGCTGCAGAGTCTTTTAGTCTGTGTCTGGAAGAGACTCTACAGCGTTTTTGCTCCAGTATCCTGTGAGGAATTGAAATCCCTCTTGTCCTCTTTCTATTACCACTACTGTCTGCTTCAAAATACCCAGCAAGCCGCAGAGTCTGCTGCAGAGTCTTTTGGTCTGTGTCTGGGAGAGACTCTACAGCGTTTTTGCTCCAGTATCCTGTGAGGAATTGAAATCCCTCTTGTCCTCTTTCTATTACCACTACTGCCTGCTTCAAAATACCCAGCAAGCCACGGAGCGGCCGCGGAGTCTGCTGCAGAGTCTTTTGGTCTGTGTCTGGGAGAGACTCTACAGCGTTTTTGCTCCAGTATCCTGTGAGGAATTGAAATCCCTCTTGTCCTCTTTCTATTACCACTACTGCCTGCTTCAAAATACCCAGCAAGCCGCGGAGCGGCCGCGGAGTCTGCTGCAGAGTCTTTTGGTCTGTGTCTGGGAGAGACTCTACAGCGTTTTTACTCCAGTATCCTGTGAGGAATTGAAATCCCTCTTGTCCTCTTTCTATTACCACTACTGTCTGCTTCAAAATACCCAGCAAGCCGCAGAGTCTGCTGCAGAGTCTTTTGGTCTGTGTCTGGGAGAGACTCTACAGCGGTTTTGCTCCAGTATCCTGTGAGGAATTGAAATCCCTCTTGTCCTCTTTCTATTACCACTACTGCCTGCTTCAAAATACCCAGCAAGCCACGGAGCGGCCGCGGAGTCTGCTGCAGAGTCTTTTGGTCTGTGTCTGGGAGAGACTCTACAGCGTTTTTGCTCCAGTATCCTGTGAGGAATTGAAATCCCTCTTGTCCTCTTTCTATTACCACTACTGTCTGCTTCAAAATACCCAGCAAGCCGCAGAGTCTGCTGCAGAGTCTTTTGGTCTGTGTCTGGGAGAGACTCTACAGCGTTTTTGCTTCAGTATCCTGTGAGGAATTGAAATCCCTCTTGTCCTCTTTCTATTACCACTACTGCCTGCTTCAAAATACCCAGCAAGCCACGGAGCGGCCGCGGAGTCTGCTGCAGAGTCTTTTGGTCTGTGTCTGGGAGAGACTCTACAGAGTTTTTGCTCCAGTATCCTGTGAGGAATTGAAATCCCTCTTGTCCTCTTTCTATTACCACTACTGCCTGCTTCAAAATACCCAGCAAGCCACGGAGCGGCCGCGGAGTCTGCTGCAGAGTCTTTTGGTCTGTGTCTGGGAGAGACTCTACAGCGTTTTTGCTCCAGTATCCTGTGAGGAATTGAAATCCCTCTTGTCCTCTTTCTATTACCACTACTGTCTGCTTCAAAATACCCAGCAAGCCGCAGAGTCTGCTGCAGAGTCTTTTGGTCTGTGTCTGGGAGAGACTCTACAGCGTTTTTGCTCCAGTATCCTGTGAGGAATTGAAATCCCTCTTGTCCTCTTTCTATTACCACTACTGCCTGCTTCAAAATACCCAGCAAGCCGGGGAATGGCCGCAGAGTCTGCTGCAGAGTCTTTTGGTCTGTGCCTGGGAGAGACTCTACAGCGTTTGTGCTCCAGTATCCTGTGAGGAATTGAAATCCCTCTTGTCCTCTTTCTATTACCACTACTGCCTGCTTCAAAATATCCAGCAAGCCACGGAACGGCCGCGGAGTCTGCTGCAGAGTCTTTTGGTCTGTGTCTGGGAGAGACTATACAGCATTTTTGCTCCAGTATCCTGTGAGGAATTGAAATCCCTCTTGTCCTCTTTCTATTACCACTACTGTCTGCTTCAAAATACCCAGCAAGCCGCAGAGTCTGCTGCAGAGTCTTTTGGTCTGTGTCTGGGAGAGACTCTACAGCGTTTTTGCTCCAGTATGCTGTGAGGAATTGAAATCCCACTTGTCCTCTTTCTCTTACCAGTACTGCCTGCTTCAAAATTCCCAGCAAGCCGCGGAGCAGCCGCGGAGTCTGCTGCAGAGTCTTTTGGTCTGTGTCTGGGAGAGACTATACAGCATTTTTGCTCCAGTATCCTGTGAGGAATTGAAATCCCTCTTGTCCTCTTTCTATTACCACTACTGCCTGCTTCAAAATACCCAGCAAGCTGCTGAGTGGCCACAGAGTCTGCTGCAGAGTCTTTTGGTCTGTGTCTGGGAGAGACTCTACAGCGTTTGTGCTCCAGTATCCTGTGAGGAATTGAAATCCCTCTTGTCCTCTTTCTATTACCACTACTGCCTGCTTCAAAATATCCAGCAAGCCGCGGAACGGCCGCGGAGTCTGCTGCAGTGTATTTTGGTCTGTGTCTGGGAGAGACTCTACAGTGTTTTTGCTCCAGTATCCTGTGAGGAATTGAAATCCCTCTTGTCATCTTTCTATTACCATTACTGCCTAATTCAAAATACCCAGCAAGCCGCGGAGCGGCCGCAGAGTCTGCTGCAGAGTCTTTTGGTCTGTGTCTGGGAGAGACTCTACAGCGTTTTTGCTCCAGTATCCTGTGAGGAATTGAAATCCCTCTTGTCCTCTTTCTATTACCACTACTGTCTGCTTCAAAATACCCAGCAAGCCGCAGAGTCTGCTGCAGAGTCTTTTGGTCTGTGTCTGGGAGAGACTCTACAGCGTTTTTGCTCCAGTATCCTGTGAGGAATTGAAATCCCTTTTGTCCTCTTTCTATTACCACTACTGTCTGCTTCAAAATACCCAGCAAGCCGCAGAGTCTGCTGCAGAGTCTTTTGGTCTGTGTCTGGGAGAGACTCTGCAGCGTTTTTGCTCCAGTATCCTGTGAGGAATTGAAATCCCTCTTGTCCTCTTTCTATTACCACTACTGTCTGCTTCAAAATACCCAGCAAGCCGCAGAGTCTGCTGCAGAGTCTTTTGGTCTGTGTCTGGGAGAGACTCTACAGCGTTTTTGCTCCAGTATCCTGTGAGGAATTGAAATCCCTTTTGTCCTCTTTCTATTACCACTACTGCCTGCTTCAAAATACCCAGCAAGCCGCGGAGCGGCCCCAGAGTCTGCTGCAGAGTCTTTTGGTCTGTGTCTGGGAGAGACTCTACAGCGTTTTTGCTGCAGTATCCTGTGAGGAATTGAAATCCCTCTTGTCCTCTTTCTATTACCACTACTGTCTGCTTCAAAATACCCAGCAAGCCGCAGAGTCTGCTGCAGAGTCTTTTGGTCTGTGTCTGGGAGAGACTCTACAGCGTTTTTGCTCCAGTATCCTGTGAGGAATTGAAATCCCTCTTGTCCGCTTTCTATTACCACTACTGCCTGCTTCAAAATACCCAGCAAGCCACGGAGCGGCCGCAGAGTCTGCTGCAGAGTCTTTTGGTCTGTGTCTGGGAGAGACTCTACAGCGTTTTTGCTCCAGTATCCTGTGAGGAATTGAAATCCCTCTTGTCCTCTTTCTATTACCACTACTGCCTGCTTCAAAATACCCAGCAAGCCGCGGAGCGGCCGCGGAGTCTGCTGCAGAGTCTTTTGGTCTGTGTCTGGGAGAGACTCTACAGCGTTTTTGCTCCAGTATCCTGTGAGGAATTGAAATCCCTCTTGTCCTCTTTCTATTACCACTACTGCCTGCTTCAAAATACCCAGCAAGCCACGGAGCGGCCGCGGAGTCTGCTGCAGAGTCTTTTGGTCTGTGTCTGGGAGAGACTCTACAGCGTTTTTGCTCCAGTATCCTGTGAGGAATTGAAATCCCTCTTGTCCTCTTTCTATTACCACTACTGCCTGCTTCAAAATACCCAGCAAGCCGCGGAGCGGCCGCGGAGTCTGCTGCAGAGTCTTTTGGTCTGTGTCTGGGAGAGACTCTACAGCGTTTTTGCTCCAGTATCCTGTGAGGAATTGAAATCCCTCTTGTCCTCTTTCTATTACCACTACTGTCTGCTTCAAAATACCCAGCAAGCCGCAGAGTCTGCTGCAGAGTCTTTTGGTCTGTGTCTGGGAGAGACTCTACAGCGTTTTTGCTCCAGTATCCTGTGAGGAATTGAAATCCCTCTTGTCCTCTTTCTATTACCACTACTGCCTGCTTCAAAATACCCAGCAAGCCACGGAGCGGCCGCGGAGTCTGCTGCAGAGTCTTTTGGTCTGTGTCTGGGAGAGACTCTACAGCGTTTTTGCTCCAGTATCCTGTGAGGAATTGAAATCCCTCTTGTCCTCTTTCTATTACCACTACTGCCTGCTTCAAAATACCCAGCAAGCCGCAGAGTCTGCTGCAGAGTCTTTTGGTCTGTGTCTGGGAGAGACTCTACAGCGTTTTTGCTCCAGTATCCTGTGAGGAATTGAAATCCCTTTTGTCCTCTTTCTATTACCACTACTGTCTGCTTCAAAATACCCAGCAAGCCGCAGAGTCTGCTGCAGAGTCTTTTGGTCTGTGTCTGGGAGAGACTCTACAGCGTTTTTGCTCCAGTATCCTGTGAGGAATTGAAATCCCTCTTGTCCTCTTTCTATTACCACTACTGTCTGCTTCAAAATACCCAGCAAGCCGCAGAGTCTGCTGCAGAGTCTTTTGGTCTGTGTCTGGGAGAGACTCTACAGCGTTTTTGCTCCAGTATCCTGTGAGGAATTGAAATCCCTCTTGTCCTCTTTCTATTACCACTACTGCCTGCTTCAAAATACCCAGCAAGCCACGGAGCGGCCGCGGAGTCTGCTGCAGAGTCTTTTGGTCTGTGTCTGGGAGAGACTCTACAGCGTTTTTGCTCCAGTATCCTGTGAGGAATTGAAATCCCTCTTGTCCTCTTTCTATTACCACTACTGCCTGCTTCAAAATACCCAGCAAGCCGCGGAGCGGCCGCGGAGTCTGCTGCAGAGTCTTTTGGTCTGTGTCTGGGAGAGACTCTACAGCGTTTTTGCTCCAGTATCCTGTGAGGAATTGAAATCCCTCTTGTCCTCTTTCTATTACCACTACTGCCTGCTTCAAAATACCCAGCAAGCCACGGAGCGGCCGCGGAGTCTGCTGCAGAGTCTTTTGGTCTGTGTCTGGGATAGACTCTACAGCGTTTTTGCTCCAGTATCCTGTGAGGAATTGAAATCCCTCTTGTCCTCTTTCTATTACCACTACTGCCTGCTTCAAAATACCCAGCAAGCCGCGGAGCGGCCGCGGAGTCTGCTGCAGAGTCTTTTGGTCTGTGTCTGGGAGAGACTCTACAGCGTTTTTGCTCCAGTATCCTGTGCGGAATTGAAATCCCTCTTGTCCTCTTTCTATTACCACTACTGTCTGCTTCAAAATACCCAGCAAGCCGCAGAGTCTGCTGCAGAGTCTTTTGGTCTGTGTCTGGGAGAGACTCTACAGCGTTTTTGCTCCAGTATCCTGTGAGGAATTGAAATCCCTCTTGTCCTCTTTCTATTACCACTACTGCCTGCTTCAAAATACCCAGCAAGCCACGGAGCGGCCGCAGAGTCTGCTGCAGAGTCTTTTGGTCTGTGTCTGGGAGAGACTCTACAGCGTTTTTGCTCCAGTATCCTGTGAGGAATTGAAATCCCTCTTGTCCTCTTTCTATTACCACTACTGCCTGCTTCAAAATACCCAGCAAGCCGGGGAATGGCCGCAGAGTCTGCTGCAGAGTCTTTTGGTCTGTGCCTGGGAGAGACTCTACAGCGTTTGTGCTCCAGTATCCTGTGAGGAATTGAAATCCCTCTTGTCCTCTTTCTATTACCAGTACTGCCTGCTTCAAAATTCCCAGCAAGCCACGGAACGGCCGCGGAGTCTGCTGCAGTGTATTTTGGTCTGTGTCTGGGAGAGACTCTACAGCGTTTTTGCTCCAGTATGCTGTGAGGAATTGAAATCCCTCTTGTCCTCTTTCTCTTACCAGTACTGCCTGCTTCAAAATTCCCAGCAAGCCGCGGAGCAGCCGCGGAGTCTGCTGCAGAGTCTTTTGGTCTGTGTCTGGGAGAGACTATACAGCATTTTTGCTTCAGTATCCTGTGAGGAATTGAAATCCCTCTTGTCCTCTTTCTATTACCACTACTGCCTGCTTCAAAATACCCAGCAAGCCACGGAGCGGCCGCGGAGTCTGCTGCAGAGTCTTTTGGTCTGTGTCTGGGAGAGACTCTACAGAGTTTTTGCTCCAGTATCCTGTGAGGAATTGAAATCCCTCTTGTCCTCTTTCTATTACCACTACTGCCTGCTTCAAAATACCCAGCAAGCCACGGAGCGGCCGCAGAGTCTGCTGCAGAGTCTTTTGGTCTGTGTCTGGGAGAGACTCTACAGCGTTTTTGCTCCAGTATCCTGTGAGGAATTGAAATCCCTCTTGTCCTCTTTCTATTACCACTACTGTCTGCTTCAAAATACCCAGCAAGCCGCAGAGTCTGCTGCAGAGTCTTTTGGTCTGTGTCTGGGAGAGACTCTACAGCGTTTTTGCTCCAGTATCCTGTGAGGAATTGAAATCCCTCTTGTCCTCTTTCTATTACCACTACTGCCTGCTTCAAAATACCCAGCAAGCCGGGGAATGGCCGCAGAGTCTGCTGCAGAGTCTTTTGGTCTGTGCCTGGGAGAGACTCTACAGCGTTTGTGCTCCAGTATCCTGTGAGGAATTGAAATCCCTCTTGTCCTCTTTCTATTACCACTACTGCCTGCTTCAAAATATCCAGCAAGCCACGGAACGGCCGCGGAGTCTGCTGCAGAGTATTTTGGTCTGTGTCTGGGAGAGACTCTACAGCGTTTTTGCTTCAGTATGCTGTGAGGAATTGAAATCCCACTTGTCCTCTTTCTCTTACCAGTACTGCCTGCTTCAAAATTCCCAGCAAGCCGCGGAGCAGCCGCGGAGTCTGCTGCAGAGTCTTTTGGTCTGTGTCTGGGAGAGACTATACAGCATTTTTGCTCCAGTATCCTGTGAGGAATTGAAATCCCTCTTGTCCTCTTTCTATTACCACTACTGCCTGCTTCAAAATACCCAGCAAGCTGCTGAGTGGCCACAGAGTCTGCTGCAGAGTCTTTTGGTCTGTGTCTGGGAGAGACTCTACAGCGTTTGTGCTCCAGTATCCTGTGAGGAATTGAAATCCCTCTTGTCCTCTTTCTATTACCACTACTGCCTGCTTCAAAATATCCAGCAAGCCGCGGAACGGCCGCGGAGTCTGCTGCAGTGTATTTTGGTCTGTGTCTGGGAGAGACTTTACAGTGTTTTTGCTCCAGTATCCTGGTTGGAATTGAAATCCCTCTTGTCATCTTTCTATTACCATTACTGCCTAATTCAAAATACCCAGCAAGCCGCGGAGCGGCCGCGGAGTCTGCTGCAGAGTCTTTTGGTCTGTGTCTGGGAGAGACTCTACAGCGTTTTTGCTCCAGTATCCTGTGAGGAATTGAAATCCCTCTTGTCCTCTTTCTATTACCACTACTGTCTGCTTCAAAATACCCAGCAAGCCGCAGAGTCTGCTGCAGAGTCTTTTGGTCTGTGTCTGGGAGAGACTCTACAGCGTTTTTGCTCCAGTATCCTGTGAGGAATTGAAATCCCTTTTGTCCTCTTTCTATTACCACTACTGTCTGCTTCAAAATACCCAGCAAGCCGCAGAGTCTGCTGCAGAGTCTTTTGGTCTGTGTCTGGGAGAGACTCTACAGCGTTTTTGCTCCAGTATCCTGTGAGGAATTGAAATCCCTCTTGTCCTCTTACTATTACCACTACTGTCTGCTTCAAAATACCCAGCAAGCCGCAGAGTCTGCTGCAGAGTCTTTTGGTCTGTGTCTGGGAGAGACTCTACAGCGTTTTTGCTCCAGTATCCTGTGAGGAATTGAAATCCCTTTTGTCCTCTTTCTATTACCACTACTGCCTGCTTCAAAATACCCAGCAAGCCGCGGAGCGGCCGCAGAGTCTGCTGCAGAGTCTTTTGGTCTGTGTCTGGGAGAGACTCTACAGCGTTTTTGCTCCAGTATCCTGTGAGGAATTGAAATCCCTCTTGTCCTCTTTCTATTACCACTACTGTCTGCTTCAAAATACCCAGCAAGCCGCAGAGTCTGCTGCAGAGTCTTTTGGTCTGTGTCTGGGAGAGACTCTACAGCGTTTTTTCTCCAGTATCCTGTGAGGAATTGAAATCCCTCTTGTCCTCTTTCTATTACCACTACTGCCTGCTTCAAAATACCCAGCAAGCCACGGAGCGGCCGCGGAGTCTGCTGCAGAGTCTTTTGGTCTGTGTCTGGGAGAGACTCTACAGCGTTTTTGCTCCAGTATCCTGTGAGGAATTGAAATCCCTCTTGTCCTCTTTCTATTACCACTACTGCCTGCTTCAAAATACCCAGCAAGCCGCGGAGCGGCCGCGGAGTCTGCTGCAGAGTCTTTTGGTCTGTGTCTGGGAGAGACTCTACAGCGTTTTTGCTCCAGTATCCTGTGAGGAATTGAAATCCCTCTTGTCCTCTTTCTATTACCACTACTGCCTGCTTCAAAATACCCAGCAAGCCACGGAGCGGCCGCGGAGTCTGCTGCAGAGTCTTTTGGTCTGTGTCTGGGAGAGACTCTACAGCGTTTTTGCTCCAGTATCCTGTGAGGAATTGAAATCCCTCTTGTCCTCTTTCTATTACCACTACTGCCTGCTTCAAAATACCCAGCAAGCCGCGGAGCGGCCGCGGAGTCTGCTGCAGAGTCTTTTGGTCTGTGTCTGGGAGAGACTCTACAGCGTTTTTGCTCCAGTATCCTGTGAGGAATTGAAATCCCTCTTGTCCTCTTTCTATTACCACTACTGTCTGCTTCAAAATACCCAGCAAGCCGCAGAGTCTGCTGCAGAGTCTTTTGGTCTGTGTCTGGGAGAGACTCTACAGCGTTTTTGCTCCAGTATCCTGTGAGGAATTGAAATCCCTCTTGTCCTCTTTCTATTACCACTACTGCCTGCTTCAAAATACCCAGCAAGCCACGGAGCGGCCGCGGAGTCTGCTGCAGAGTCTTTTGGTCTGTGTCTGGGAGAGACTCTACAGCGTTTTTGCTCCAGTATCCTGTGAGGAATTGAAATCCCTCTTGTCCTCTTTCTATTACCACTACTGCCTGCTTCAAAATACCCAGCAAGCCGCAGAGTCTGCTGCAGAGTCTTTTGGTCTGTGTCTGGGAGAGACTCTACAGCGTTTTTGCTCCAGTATCCTGTGAGGAATTGAAATCCCTTTTGTCCTCTTTCTATTACCACTACTGTCTGCTTCAAAATACCCAGCAAGCCGCAGAGTCTGCTGCAGAGTCTTTTGGTCTGTGTCTGGGAGAGACTCTACAGCGTTTTTGCTCCAGTATCCTGTGAGGAATTGAAATCCCTCTTGTCCTCTTTCTATTACCACTACTGTCTGCTTCAAAATACCCAGCAAGCCGCAGAGTCTGCTGCAGAGTCTTTTGGTCTGTGTCTGGGAGAGACTCTACAGCGTTTTTGCTCCAGTATCCTGTGAGGAATTGAAATCCCTTTTGTCCTCTTTCTATTACCACTACTGCCGGCTTCAAAATACCCAGCAAGCCGCGGAGCGGCCGCAGAGTCTGCTGCAGAGTCTTTTGGTCTGTGTCTGGGAGAGACTCTACAGCGTTTTTGCTCCAGTATCCTGTGAGGAATTGAAATCCCTCTTGTCCTCTTTCTATTACCACTACTGTCTGCTTCAAAATACCCAGCAAGCCGCAGAGTCTGCTGCAGAGTCTTTTGGTCTGTGTCTGGGAGAGACTCTACAGCGTTTTTGCTCCAGTATCCTGTGAGGAATTGAAATCCCTCTTGTCCTCTTTCTATTACCACTACTGCCTGCTTCAAAATACCCAGCAAGCCACGGAGCGGCCGCGGAGTCTGCTGCAGAGTCTTTTGGTCTGTGTCTGGGAGAGACTCTACAGCGTTTTTGCTCCAGTATCCTGTGAGGAATTGAAATCCCTCTTGTCCTCTTTCTATTACCACTACTGCCTGCTTCAAAATACCCAGCAAGCCGCGGAGCGGCCGCGGAGTCTGCTGCAGAGTCTTTTGGTCTGTGTCTGGGAGAGACTCTACAGCGTTTTTGCTCCAGTATCCTGTGAGGAATTGAAATCCCTCTTGTCCTCTTTCTATTACCACTACTGCCTGCTTCAAAATACCCAGCAAGCCACGGAGCGGCCGCGGAGTCTGCTGCAGAGTCTTTTGGTCTGTGTCTGGGAGAGACTCTACAGCGTTTTTGCTCCAGTATCCTGTGAGGAATTGAAATCCCTCTTGTCCTCTTTCTATTACCACTACTGCCTGCTTCAAAATACCCAGCAAGCCGCGGAGCGGCCGCGGAGTTTGCTGCAGAGTCTTTTGGTCTGTGTCTGGGAGAGACTCTACAGCGTTTTTGCTCCAGTATCCTGTGAGGAATTGAAATCCCTCTTGTCCTCTTTCTATTACCACTACTGTCTGCTTCAAAATACCCAGCAAGCCGCAGAGTCTGCTGCAGAGTCTTTTGGTCTGTGTCTGGGAGAGACTCTACAGCGTTTTTGCTACAGTATCCTGTGAGGAATTGAAATCCCTCTTGTCCTCTTTCTATTACCACTACTGCCTGCTTCAAAATACCCAGCAAGCCACGGAGCGGCCGCGGAGTCTGCTGCAGAGTCTTTTGGTCTGTGTCTGGGAGAGACTCTACAGCGTTTTTGCTCCAGTATCCTGTGAGGAATTGAAATCCCTCTTGTCCTCTTTCTATTACCACTACTGCCTGCTT
Source organism: Ambystoma mexicanum (assembly GCF_040938575.1). Taxonomy (NCBI): domain Eukaryota; kingdom Metazoa; phylum Chordata; class Amphibia; order Caudata; family Ambystomatidae; genus Ambystoma; species Ambystoma mexicanum. Next base: position 1,669,513,082 of record NC_090929.1, on the reverse strand, counting down.
CAAAATACCCAGCAAGCCGGGGAATGGCCGCAGAGTCTGCTGCAGAGTCTTTTGGTCTGTGCCTGGGAGAGACTCTACAGCGTTTGTGCTCCAGTATCCTGTGAGGAATTGAAATCCCTCTTGTCCTCTTTCTATTACCACTACTGCCTGCTTCAAAATATCCAGCAAGCCACGGAACGGCCGCGGAGTCTGCTGCAGTGTATTTTGGTCTGTGTCTGGGAGAGACTCTACAGCGTTTTTGCTCCAGTATGCTGTGAGGAATTGAAATCCCTCTTGTCCTCTTTCTCTTACCAGTACTGCCTGCTTCAAAATTCCCAGCAAGCCGCGGAGCAGCCGCGGAGCAGCCGCGGAGTCTGCTGCAGAGTCTTTTGGTCTGTGTCTGGGAGAGACTATACAGCATTTTTGCTCCAGTATCCTGTGAGGAATTGAAATCCCTCTTGTCCTCTTTCTATTACCACTACTGCCTGCTTCAAAATACCCAGCAAGCTGCTGAGTGGCCACAGAGTCTGCTGCAGAGTCTTTTGGTCTGTGTCTGGGAGAGACTCTACAGCGTTTGTGCTCCAGTATCCTGTGAGGAATTGAAATCCCTCTTGTCCTCTTTCTATTACCACTACTGCCTGCTTCAAAATACCCAGCAAGCCGGGGAATGGCCGCAGAGTCTGCTGCAGAGTCTTTTGGTCTGTGCCTGGGAGAGACTCTACAGCGTTTGTGCTCCAGTATCCTGTGAGGAATTGAAATCCCGCTTGTCCTCTTTCTATTACCACTACTGCCTGCTTCAAAATATCCAGCAAGCCACGGAACGGCCGTTGAGTCTGCTGCAGAGTATTTTGGTCTGTGTCTGGGAGAGACTCTACAGCGTTTTTGCTCCAGTATGCTGTGAGGAATTGAAATCCCACTTGTCCTCTTTCTCTTACCAGTACTGCCTGCTTCAAAATTCCCAGCAAGCCGCGGAGCAGCCGCGGAGTCTGCTGCAGAGTCTTTTGGTCTGTGTCTGGGAGAGACTATACAGCATTTTTGCTCCAGTATCCTGTGAGGAATTGAAATCCCTCTTGTCCTCTTTCTATTACCACTACTGCCTGCTTCAAAATACCCAGCAAGCTGCTGAGTGGCCACAGAGTCTGCTGCAGAGTCTTTTGGTCTGTGTCTGGGAGAGACTCTACAGCGTTTGTGCTCCAGTATCCTGTGAGGAATTGAAATTCCTCTTGTCCTCTTTCTATTACCACTACTGTCTGCTTCAAAATATCCAGCAAGCCGCGGAACGGCCGCGGAGTCTGCTGCAGTGTATTTTGGTCTGTGTCTGGGAGAGACTCTACAGCGTTTTTGCTCCAGTATCCTGTGAGGAATTGAAATCCCTCTTGTCATCTTTCTATTACCATTACTGCCTAATTCAAAATACCCAGCAAGCCGCGGAGCGGCCACGGAGTCTGCTGCAGAGTCTTTTGGTCTGTGTCTGGGAGACACTCTACAGCGTTTTTGCTCCAGCATCCTGTGAGGAATTGAAATCCCTCTTGTCCTCCTTCTATTACCACTACTGTCTGCTTCAAAATACCCAGCAAGCCGCAGAGTCTGCTGCAGAGTCTTTTGGTCTGTGTCTGGGAGAGACTCTACAGCGTTTTTGCTCCAGTATCCTGTGAGGAATTGAAATCCCTTTTGTCCTCTTTCTATTACCACTACTGTCTGCTTCAAAATACCCAGCAAGCCGCAGAGTCTGCTGCAGAGTCTTTTGGTCTGTGTCTGGGAGAGACTCTACAGCGTTTTTGCTCCAGTATCCTGTGAGGAATTGAAATCCCTTTTGTCCTCTTTCTATTACCACTACTGTCTGCTTCAAAATACCCAGCAAGCCGCAGAGTCTGCTGCAGAGTCTTTTGGTCTGTGTCTGGGAGAGACTCTACAGCGTTTTTGCTCCAGTATCCTGTGAGGAATTGAAATCCCTCTTGTCCTCTTTCTATTACCACTACTGTCTGCTTCAAAATACCCAGCAAGCCGCAGAGTCTGCTGCAGAGTCTTTTGGTCTGTGTCTGGGAGAGACTCTACAGCGTTTTTGCTCCAGTATCCTGTGAGGAATTGAAATCCCTTTTGTCCTCTTTCTATTACCACTACTGCCTGCTTCAAAATACCCAGCAAGCCGCGGAGCGGCCGCAGAGTCTGCTGCAGAGTCTTTTGGTCTGTGTCTGGGAGAGACTCTACAGCGTTTTTGCTCCAGTATCCTGTGAGGAATTGAAATCCCTCTTGTCCTCTTTCTATTACCACTACTGTCTGCTTCAAAATACCCAGCAAGCCGCAGAGTCTGCTGCAGAGTCTTTTGGTCTGTGTCTGGGAGAGACTCTACAGCGTTTTTGCTCCAGTATCCTGTGAGGAATTGAAATCCCTCTTGTCCTCTTTCTATTACCACTACTGCCTGCTTCAAAATACCCAGCAAGCCACGGAGCGGCCGCGGAGTCTGCTGCAGAGTCTTTTGGTCTGTGTCTGGGAGAGACTCTACAGCGTTTTTGCTCCAGTATCCTGTGAGTAATTGAAATCCCTCTTGTCCTCTTTCTATTACCACTACTGCCTGCTTCAAAATACCCAGCAAGCCGCGGAGCGGCCGCGGAGTCTGCTGCAGAGTCTTTTGGTCTGTGTCTGGGAGAGACTCTACAGCGTTTTTGCTCCAGTATCCTGTGAGGAATTGAAATCCCTCTTGTCCTCTTTCTATTACCACTACTGCCTGCTTCAAAATACCCAGCAAGCCACGGAGCGGCCGCGGAGTCTGCTGCAGAGTCTTTTGGTCTGTGTCTGGGAGAGACTCTACAGCGTTTTTGCTCCAGTATCCTGTGAGGAATTGAAATCCCTCTTGTCCTCTTTCTATTACCACTACTGCCTGCTTCAAAATACCCAGCAAGCCGCGGAGCGGCCGCGGAGTCTGCTGCAGAGTCTTTTGGTCTGTGTCTGGGAGAGACTCTACAGCGTTTTTGCTCCAGTATCCTGTGAGGAATTGAAATCCCTCTTGTCCTCTTTCTATTACCACTACTGTCTGCTTCAAAATACCCAGCAAGCCGCAGAGTCTGCTGCAGAGTCTTTTGGTCTGTGTCTGGGAGAGACTCTACAGCGTTTTTGCTCCAGTATCCTGTGAGGAATTGAAATCCCTCTTGTCCTCTTTCTATTACCACTACTGCCTGCTTCAAAATACCCAGCAAGCCACGGAGCGGCCGCGGAGTCTGCTGCAGAGTCTTTTGGTCTGTGTCTGAGAGAGACTCTACAGCGTTTTTGCTCCAGTATCCTGTGAGGAATTGAAATCCCTCTTGTTCTCTTTCTATTACCACTACTGCCTGCTTCAAAATACCCAGCAAGCCGGGGAATGGCCGCAGAGTCTGCTGCAGAGTCTTTTGGTCTGTGCCTGGGAGAGACTCTACAGCGTTTGTGCTCCAGTATCCTGTGAGGAATTGAAATCCCTCTTGTCCTCTTTCTATTACCACTACTGCCTGCTTCAAAATATCCAGCAAGCCACGGAACGGCCGCGGAGTCTGCTGCAGTGTATTTTGGTCTGTGTCTGGGAGAGACTCTACAGCGTTTTTGCTCCAGTATGCTGTGAGGAATTGAAATCCCTCTTGTCCTCTTTCTCTTACCAGTACTGCCTGCTTCAAAATTCCCAGCAAGCCGCGGAGCAGCCGCGGAGTCTGCTGCAGAGTCTTTTGGTCTGTGTCTGGGAGAGACTATACAGCATTTTTGCTCCAGTATCCTGTGAGGAATTGAAATCCCTCTTGTCCTCTTTCTATTACCACTACTGCCTGCTTCAAAATACCCAGCAAGCTGCTGAGTGGCCACAGAGTCTGCTGCAGAGTCTTTTGGTCTGTGTCTGGGAGAGACTCTACAGCGTTTGTGCTCCAGTATCCTGTGAGGAATTGAAATCCCTCTTGTCCTCTTTCTATTACCACTACTGCCTGCTTCAAAATATCCAGCAAGCCGCGGAACGGCCGCGGAGTCTGCTGCAGTGTATTTTGGTCTGTGTCTGGGAGAGACTCTACAGCGTTTTTGCTCCAGTATCCTGTGAGGAATTGAAATCCCTCTTGTCATCTTTCTATTACCATTACTGCCTAATTCAAAATACCCAGCAAGCCACGGAGCGGCTACGTAGTCTGCTGCAGAGTCTTTTGGTCTGTGTCTGGGAGAGACTCTACAGCGTTTTTGCTCCAGTATCCTGTGAGGAATTGAAATCCCACTTGTCCTCTTTCTATTACCACTACTGCCTGCTTCAAAATACCCAGCAAGCCGCGGAGCGGCCGCGGAGTCTGCTGCAGAGTCTTTTGGTCTGTGTCTGGGAGAGACTCTACAGCGTTTTTGCTCCAGTATCCTGTGAGGAATTGAAATCCCTCTTGTCCTCTTTCTATTACCACTACTGCCTGCTTCAAAATACCCAGCAAGCCGCGGAGCGGCCGCGGAGTCTGCTGCAGAGTCTTTTAGTCTGTGTCTGGGAGAGACTCTACAGCGTTTTTGCTCCAGTATCCTGTGAGGAATTGAAATCCCTCTTGTCCTCTTTCTATTACCACTACTGTCTGCTTCAAAATACCCAGCAAGCCGCAGAGTCTGCTGCAGAGTCTTTTGGTCTGTGTCTGGGAGAGACTCTACAGCGTTTTTGCTCCAGTATCCTGTGAGGAATTGAAATCCCTCTTGTCCTCTTTCTATTACCACTACTGCCTGCTTCAAAATACCCAGCAAGCCACGGAGCGGCCGCGGAGTCTGCTGCAGAGTCTTTTGGTCTGTGTCTGGGAGAGACTCTACAGCGTTTTTGCTCCAGTATCCTGTGAGGAATTGAAATCCCTCTTGTCCTCTTTCTATTACCACTACTGCCTGCTTCAAAATACCCAGCAAGCCGCGGAGCGGCCGCGGAGTCTGCTGCAGAGTCTTTTGGTCTGTGTCTGGGAGAGACTCTACAGCGTTTTTACTCCAGTATCCTGTGAGGAATTGAAATCCCTCTTGTCCTCTTTCTATTACCACTACTGTCTGCTTCAAAATACCCAGCAAGCCGCAGAGTCTGCTGCAGAGTCTTTTGGTCTGTGTCTGGGAGAGACTCTACAGCGGTTTTGCTCCAGTATCCTGTGAGGAATTGAAATCCCTCTTGTCCTCTTTCTATTACCACTACTGCCTGCTTCAAAATACCCAGCAAGCCACGGAGCGGCCGCGGAGTCTGCTGCAGAGTCTTTTGGTCTGTGTCTGGGAGAGACTCTACAGCGTTTTTGCTCCAGTATCCTGTGAGGAATTGAAATCCCTCTTGTCCTCTTTCTATTACCACTACTGTCTGCTTCAAAATACCCAGCAAGCCGCAGAGTCTGCTGCAGAGTCTTTTGGTCTGTGTCTGGGAGAGACTCTACAGCGTTTTTGCTTCAGTATCCTGTGAGGAATTGAAATCCCTCTTGTCCTCTTTCTATTACCACTACTGCCTGCTTCAAAATACCCAGCAAGCCACGGAGCGGCCGCGGAGTCTGCTGCAGAGTCTTTTGGTCTGTGTCTGGGAGAGACTCTACAGAGTTTTTGCTCCAGTATCCTGTGAGGAATTGAAATCCCTCTTGTCCTCTTTCTATTACCACTACTGCCTGCTTCAAAATACCCAGCAAGCCACGGAGCGGCCGCAGAGTCTGCTGCAGAGTCTTTTGGTCTGTGTCTGGGAGAGACTCTACAGCGTTTTTGCTCCAGTATCCTGTGAGGAATTGAAATCCCTCTTGTCCTCTTTCTATTACCACTACTGTCTGCTTCAAAATACCCAGCAAGCCGCAGAGTCTGCTGCAGAGTCTTTTGGTCTGTGTCTGGGAGAGACTCTACAGCGTTTTTGCTCCAGTATCCTGTGAGGAATTGAAATCCCTCTTGTCCTCTTTCTATTACCACTACTGCCTGCTTCAAAATACCCAGCAAGCCGGGGAATGGCCGCAGAGTCTGCTGCAGAGTCTTTTGGTCTGTGCCTGGGAGAGACTCTACAGCGTTTGTGCTCCAGTATCCTGTGAGGAATTGAAATCCCTCTTGTCCTCTTTCTATTACCACTACTGCCTGCTTCAAAATATCCAGCAAGCCACGGAACGGCCGCGGAGTCTGCTGCAGAGTCTTTTGGTCTGTGTCTGGGAGAGACTATACAGCATTTTTGCTCCAGTATCCTGTGAGGAATTGAAATCCCTCTTGTCCTCTTTCTATTACCACTACTGTCTGCTTCAAAATACCCAGCAAGCCGCAGAGTCTGCTGCAGAGTCTTTTGGTCTGTGTCTGGGAGAGACTCTACAGCGTTTTTGCTCCAGTATGCTGTGAGGAATTGAAATCCCACTTGTCCTCTTTCTCTTACCAGTACTGCCTGCTTCAAAATTCCCAGCAAGCCGCGGAGCAGCCGCGGAGTCTGCTGCAGAGTCTTTTGGTCTGTGTCTGGGAGAGACTATACAGCATTTTTGCTCCAGTATCCTGTGAGGAATTGAAATCCCTCTTGTCCTCTTTCTATTACCACTACTGCTTGCTTCAAAATACCCAGCAAGCTGCTGAGTGGCCACAGAGTCTGCTGCAGAGTCTTTTGGTCTGTGTCTGGGAGAGACTCTACAGCGTTTGTGCTCCAGTATCCTGTGAGGAATTGAAATCCCTCTTGTCCTCTTTCTATTACCACTACTGCCTGCTTCAAAATATCCAGCAAGCCGCGGAACGGCCGCGGAGTCTGCTGCAGTGTATTTTGGTCTGTGTCTGGGAGAGACTCTACAGTGTTTTTGCTCCAGTATCCTGTGAGGAATTGAAATCCCTCTTGTCATCTTTCTATTACCATTACTGCCTAATTCAAAATACCCAGCAAGCCGCGGAGCGGCCGCAGAGTCTGCTGCAGAGTCTTTTGGTCTGTGTCTGGGAGAGACTCTACAGCGTTTTTGCTCCAGTATCCTGTGAGGAATTGAAATCCCTCTTGTCCTCTTTCTATTACCACTACTGTCTGCTTCAAAATACCCAGCAAGCCGCAGAGTCTGCTGCAGAGTCTTTTGGTCTGTGTCTGGGAGAGACTCTACAGCGTTTTTGCTCCAGTATCCTGTGAGGAATTGAAATCCCTTTTGTCCTCTTTCTATTACCACTACTGTCTGCTTCAAAATACCCAGCAAGCCGCAGAGTCTGCTGCAGAGTCTTTTGGTCTGTGTCTGGGAGAGACTCTGCAGCGTTTTTGCTCCAGTATCCTGTGAGGAATTGAAATCCCTCTTGTCCTCTTTCTATTACCACTACTGTCTGCTTCAAAATACCCAGCAAGCCGCAGAGTCTGCTGCAGAGTCTTTTGGTCTGTGTCTGGGAGAGACTCTACAGCGTTTTTGCTCCAGTATCCTGTGAGGAATTGAAATCCCTTTTGTCCTCTTTCTATTACCACTACTGCCTGCTTCAAAATACCCAGCAAGCCGCGGAGCGGCCGCAGAGTCTGCTGCAGAGTCTTTTGGTCTGTGTCTGGGAGAGACTCTACAGCGTTTTTGCTGCAGTATCCTGTGAGGAATTGAAATCCCTCTTGTCCTCTTTCTATTACCACTACTGTCTGCTTCAAAATACCCAGCAAGCCGCAGAGTCTGCTGCAGAGTCTTTTGGTCTGTGTCTGGGAGAGACTCTACAGCGTTTTTGCTCCAGTATCCTGTGAGGAATTGAAATCCCTCTTGTCCGCTTTCTATTACCACTACTGCCTGCTTCAAAATACCCAGCAAGCCACGGAGCGGCCGCAGAGTCTGCTGCAGAGTCTTTTGGTCTGTGTCTGGGAGAGACTCTACAGCGTTTTTGCTCCAGTATCCTGTGAGGAATTGAAATCCCTCTTGTCCTCTTTCTATTACCACTACTGCCTGCTTCAAAATACCCAGCAAGCCGCGGAGCGGCCGCGGAGTCTGCTGCAGAGTCTTTTGGTCTGTGTCTGGGAGAGACTCTACAGCGTTTTTGCTCCAGTATCCTGTGAGGAATTGAAATCCCTCTTGTCCTCTTTCTATTACCACTACTGCCTGCTTCAAAATACCCAGCAAGCCACGGAGCGGCCGCGGAGTCTGCTGCAGAGTCTTTTGGTCTGTGTCTGGGAGAGACTCTACAGCGTTTTTGCTCCAGTATCCTGTGAGGAATTGAAATCCCTCTTGTCCTCTTTCTATTACCACTACTGCCTGCTTCAAAATACCCAGCAAGCCGCGGAGCGGCCGCGGAGTCTGCTGCAGAGTCTTTTGGTCTGTGTCTGGGAGAGACTCTACAGCGTTTTTGCTCCAGTATCCTGTGAGGAATTGAAATCCCTCTTGTCCTCTTTCTATTACCACTACTGTCTGCTTCAAAATACCCAGCAAGCCGCAGAGTCTGCTGCAGAGTCTTTTGGTCTGTGTCTGGGAGAGACTCTACAGCGTTTTTGCTCCAGTATCCTGTGAGGAATTGAAATCCCTCTTGTCCTCTTTCTATTACCACTACTGCCTGCTTCAAAATACCCAGCAAGCCACGGAGCGGCCGCGGAGTCTGCTGCAGAGTCTTTTGGTCTGTGTCTGGGAGAGACTCTACAGCGTTTTTGCTCCAGTATCCTGTGAGGAATTGAAATCCCTCTTGTCCTCTTTCTATTACCACTACTGCCTGCTTCAAAATACCCAGCAAGCCGCAGAGTCTGCTGCAGAGTCTTTTGGTCTGTGTCTGGGAGAGACTCTACAGCGTTTTTGCTCCAGTATCCTGTGAGGAATTGAAATCCCTTTTGTCCTCTTTCTATTACCACTACTGTCTGCTTCAAAATACCCAGCAAGCCGCAGAGTCTGCTGCAGAGTCTTTTGGTCTGTGTCTGGGAGAGACTCTACAGCGTTTTTGCTCCAGTATCCTGTGAGGAATTGAAATCCCTCTTGTCCTCTTTCTATTACCACTACTGTCTGCTTCAAAATACCCAGCAAGCCGCAGAGTCTGCTGCAGAGTCTTTTGGTCTGTGTCTGGGAGAGACTCTACAGCGTTTTTGCTCCAGTATCCTGTGAGGAATTGAAATCCCTCTTGTCCTCTTTCTATTACCACTACTGCCTGCTTCAAAATACCCAGCAAGCCACGGAGCGGCCGCGGAGTCTGCTGCAGAGTCTTTTGGTCTGTGTCTGGGAGAGACTCTACAGCGTTTTTGCTCCAGTATCCTACTGCCTGCTTCAAAATACCCAGCAAGCCGCGGAGCGGCCGCGGAGTCTGCTGCAGAGTCTTTTGGTCTGTGTCTGGGAGAGACTCTACAGCGTTTTTGCTCCAGTATCCTGTGAGGAATTGAAATCCCTCTTGTCCTCTTTCTATTACCACTACTGCCTGCTTCAAAATACCCAGCAAGCCACGGAGCGGCCGCGGAGTCTGCTGCAGAGTCTTTTGGTCTGTGTCTGGGATAGACTCTACAGCGTTTTTGCTCCAGTATCCTGTGAGGAATTGAAATCCCTCTTGTCCTCTTTCTATTACCACTACTGCCTGCTTCAAAATACCCAGCAAGCCGCGGAGCGGCCGCGGAGTCTGCTGCAGAGTCTTTTGGTCTGTGTCTGGGAGAGACTCTACAGCGTTTTTGCTCCAGTATCCTGTGCGGAATTGAAATCCCTCTTGTCCTCTTTCTATTACCACTACTGTCTGCTTCAAAATACCCAGCAAGCCGCAGAGTCTGCTGCAGAGTCTTTTGGTCTGTGTCTGGGAGAGACTCTACAGCGTTTTTGCTCCAGTATCCTGTGAGGAATTGAAATCCCTCTTGTCCTCTTTCTATTACCACTACTGCCTGCTTCAAAATACCCAGCAAGCCACGGAGCGGCCGCAGAGTCTGCTGCAGAGTCTTTTGGTCTGTGTCTGGGAGAGACTCTACAGCGTTTTTGCTCCAGTATCCTGTGAGGAATTGAAATCCCTCTTGTCCTCTTTCTATTACCACTACTGCCTGCTTCAAAATACCCAGCAAGCCGGGGAATGGCCGCAGAGTCTGCTGCAGAGTCTTTTGGTCTGTGCCTGGGAGAGACTCTACAGCGTTTGTGCTCCAGTATCCTGTGAGGAATTGAAATCCCTCTTGTCCTCTTTCTATTACCAGTACTGCCTGCTTCAAAATTCCCAGCAAGCCACGGAACGGCCGCGGAGTCTGCTGCAGTGTATTTTGGTCTGTGTCTGGGAGAGACTCTACAGCGTTTTTGCTCCAGTATGCTGTGAGGAATTGAAATCCCTCTTGTCCTCTTTCTCTTACCAGTACTGCCTGCTTCAAAATTCCCAGCAAGCCGCGGAGCAGCCGCGGAGTCTGCTGCAGAGTCTTTTGGTCTGTGTCTGGGAGAGACTATACAGCATTTTTGCTTCAGTATCCTGTGAGGAATTGAAATCCCTCTTGTCCTCTTTCTATTACCACTACTGCCTGCTTTCAAAATACCCAGCAAGCCACGGAGCGGCCGCGGAGTCTGCTGCAGAGTCTTTTGGTCTGTGTCTGGGAGAGACTCTACAGAGTTTTTGCTCCAGTATCCTGTGAGGAATTGAAATCCCTCTTGTCCTCTTTCTATTACCACTACTGCCTGCTTCAAAATACCCAGCAAGCCACGGAGCGGCCGCAGAGTCTGCTGCAGAGTCTTTTGGTCTGTGTCTGGGAGAGACTCTACAGCGTTTTGCTCCAGTATCCTGTGAGGAATTGAAATCCCTCTTGTCCTCTTTCTATTACCACTACTGTCTGCTTCAAAATACCCAGCAAGCCGCAGAGTCTGCTGCAGAGTCTTTTGGTCTGTGTCTGGGAGAGACTCTACAGCGTTTTTGCTCCAGTATCCTGTGAGGAATTGAAATCCCTCTTGTCCTCTTTCTATTACCACTACTGCCTGCTTCAAAAATACCCAGCAAGCCGGGGAATGGCCGCAGAGTCTGCTGCAGAGTCTTTTGGTCTGTGCCTGGGAGAGACTCTACAGCGTTTGTGCTCCAGTATCCTGTGAGGAATTGAAATCCCTCTTGTCCTCTTTCTATTACCACTACTGCCTGCTTCAAAATATCCAGCAAGCCACGGAACGGCCGCGGAGTCTGCTGCAGAG